>NW_027273880.1:0-600000 GCF_046630095.1 Trachinotus anak | reverse complement strand
GCTCCTCTGACCTGAGTGGGTGAGTGGGTGAGTGACCTTAACCATTATGTTAAGATATAATGACAATACAACAATAAAAATACAACAATGTAGAATCTCAGTGTTTACCTGAACTTACCTTTGGTGAAACGTGTGAACTTTGATGGTTGCCAGTGTTTGCCCTCCCCAGGGACGGAGGCACATTTGATTGTACAGATCCACAATCTCCTCCTCTCTGGGTTTTCTTTCTCTGACAGGATTCTGGAGAAGCACAAGTCAGACTTGTCTCCTCGTCTGTTGGTGCATCCAGCTGCACAAAGACTGTTCTGGCCAAACGAACCAAAGAACCTTGTAATGGAAGGAAGCATTGGGTGCGTTGGAGATGGACTTAAGATGACTTCACCTGACTTGATAGTTAACGTGATCTACCAGTGACTGCAGGAGTGGAGTATAAAACCACTGCAATATGTCAGACTGATTTATGTCAACATGTCAGACCGTTTAGCAAAACCTATAAACTCTGTTTACTCACCCAAACACATGGTTCTGAAACATTTTCAGGCCAAAGACAAGTTTACACCAGTCTCTGACACATGAAATTACATTTAGTAGGGATGTCATTGTCATTTTTTTTCTACAGTGTTGTCTGTACTGTAAATATCGTAGGTACTGGAGATCTGATTCTTCCAGGACTGAGGAGAGACTGTTCCAGACTGTTCTAGTCTGATGTGATTTGATTGAACAGTTTGGAAAAATTGAGAAAAAGAGGGAAAATAACAAAGCGGGAGGTGAGGAGACAGGCCAGAGATGGGATTAAAAAAAAAAAAACTCTGTTTTTTGTCTATTTTAAAACAGAAGTAGCCTCATCCAGAAGAAACAATCCTGCCAGAACTTTTTTGGCCTCTTACACCATGCCACAAAGTGAACCAAGAAGACAGTAAATACTTACTTAACGCTGGAACTGTAGTTAGGTTAAAAGCTGTAGTTCTGAAAGTTAAGCTCTATCAACTTAAAGGCAAGAGATTTTATTTATTTTCCTATTTATGCCTTATTTTGCCTTGTGTGCATTTAGGAAATGACTATTTGACAATTTGAAATGACTTACCTCAGAACTTCAATTAGAAGCCAAGTCCATTTTACTGTCCTGGTGTGGCTGCACAGTTTGTCAAATAAACGCAGGTCTCAATTAGACGCCCGCTTCTCTGGATGTATCGTCCCTGTCAGTTATCTGATTTGTTCATGCAAATAAAGGTTTAAATAACTGTGGCAATCTTCAGCTTTCGTCCTTTCTAAAGTAGGCTACCTGTATTTTGATATGGTCCCCTCTCTCTCTCTCTCTCTCTCTCTCTCTCTCTCTGCATGTGGTTGTCCAGATACGCTGTCTCTCAGAGCTAGATCAAATGAATTTGTTGCAATATGTTATTGAATAGCCTGGTAATATTAACAGGAGTATTATTCATACTGATTTAATTAATCAATTTGACAGTATTTCCCATAATTCCTGTGCACCAGTTTTGTGCAGATGGAATTAATGGCCTGTCCCATGTAGACACCTGTCCCAAATATAGGTCAGTGGAATTCAGTGGCTGAAGCAGATAAAAGCCCGAGCTATCAATTTAAGTTTTATGGTTCTTATTTTGTATGTATTTGTTTTTGAATTTCAAAACCAAGAATGTAACATATAACATTTTACAGATAATATTGTATGAAAAATTAGCAATAGTAATGAAGTGATTTTTCTTGAAAGTAAACCACTTACTTTATCATTCTATGAGACCTGTTTTCTCTTTTTTATATTTTCTATTGCTCTTTAATAAGACAAAAATAGTTCTTATCAAGATACTCGATCAATCGACAGAATAATTGGTAGAATACTCAATTATTAAATGAATCAGCAGCTGCAGTCTGATGTCAAGTTACTGTTCCTGTATGTGAACTATGACGATGACTTCTGTTGTAGCAACGCTCCACACACAATGTTCACCGAGGATAACATTAGCTTGTATAGGTTAACGTGAACTAATTTAGGCAACTGTTAGCTTGTATATGCTAACGTTAGCTTGTTTAGCCTACCGTTAGCTTGTTTAGGCTAACATTAGCTTATTCAAGCTAACATTAGCTTGTTCAGGCTAACATTAGCTTGTTCAGGCTAATGTTAGCTTGTTTATGCTAACATTAGCTTGTTCAGGCTAACGTTAGCTTGTTCAGGCTAACATTAGCTTGTTCAGGCTAACATTAGCTTGTTCAGGCTAACGTGGCGACAGCTCATCATGTGAGCTGGGAGCTTATAACATTAGCAGCTACAGTCTCCACTGTTCAGTCTGTCAGAATATAACAGTGACTTTGAAATGAATATTTTCCCTCCATGACTCTGTCCCCTCGTCGCTCAGTTGAACTCCTGCTGGACACTGACTGTATGGAGGTGTGTGTACATGCTGCTGACCTGTGTGGAGACATTTGTTTCTTTTCCCCTCATCAGGTAAATATTCTTCTCAGTGTCCATTAAACACTGGAAACACTTGCACTTTAACTGAACACGCTCAGAAGAATTCAGCATTATAACATCACTCACACACTAACAGTGGAGGGCGTCTCCTGCCGGCAGCTGTGGTAACTCCAGTCTGCTTCTCCAGCAGGATCATGGTTTGATCTCTGGATCTGGATGATGATCTGCTGCCATGTGACCCAGTTATGTTCGGCAGTCACTAGTTCAGTTGTATTGTGCACCACCCACTTAGGTGAGGCTGGGTAAGGTTACTATATGTCTGCTTAGGGGTTAGGGTGGGCTATACCATATACACTATCTGACTATCAAGTGGTTGTTCAGTTATTTCTAGGTGGCTGCAACTGTCTTTGTAAAATGTTACTTAGTTTAGTCAGATTTGAAATGTGAAACCATCTCCCTCAGTTCTCTGGTCCCGTTTTCTAAGTGCTTTCTGTCTCATTCATTGTGTGACTCTTACATTGTTGGTCCCCTGGTGAACACTGGTGACTGTGTGGGAGGGTTTGCGTTGTGGCCTACCTCAGTGACTCTGTCTGCTCTGGACTTATCTTTTTCCTTCCTCTGTCTCTGAAGTCTTTGCCTCTCCTCTTCATGCTCCTTCTGCTGCTCTGTTGGTTGCTGTGACATCAGCAGCTGCCTCCTTGTCTCCATCTCTGTCTGCTGGAATTAACAATGTCACTCATCAGCTTTATTTTCTTCACTGAGCAAAAATCTTTCTTACCAGCATTTCATCATCACACTGTGGATCAGAAACAGAAATGTAACTGTAACTGACATGTTTCATATCTAAACTCATAACCCAGCAGTGTAGCAACAAGTGCAGTTAATACAACATGACAATTCATCACAAGGAGCTCAAAAGAAGCTTTTTCTGTCACATGACAACTTTTTTTGTGATCAACAAACTGCACACAGGAATTAAAAAACAATGCAGTCACATGTAATAAAATACTTATTAAATAATCTTTATTTTTCATGTTATCGGTTAAAGAAACTGCAGAAAGTCACAAATCCAACAATTTCAAACCTTTCATGTAAAATTTCTTCCAGAGCAAGTAAATCTACACAGTTTTCCACACATGCAACTTAGACAACAAGTAAAACAAAGTTTCCTGCTTCAAACTGTGTTGTACAAGAGGAAAAAGTACGTTGGCATCTCCTGACTACAAACAGAGATGCACATCTTAATATAATGCCTGTTGGATTGTAACTGATGGAAAAAGTGACTCACTGAACAGGAAAACACAGGAAAAGTAAATTCTCCTTTTCCACAACATGAAACAGTTTGACCAAAGAGAAATAAGAGAGTGAAGCGAGGAGGTCTTACCTGTCCACAGGCCAAATGTACATAGGACTGTAGAACTCTACTGTCCTGCAGATGATATGCAAATGAGCCTCTATGATGTCAGAGGACGTCACAACATGAGCGTTCTATTCCAGCTGTCAGTTCTATTGTCAATGAATTCCAATCATATTATACAGTGAAATCATGTAGAGCACATTTCTTAACAAAAGTACAGGTGAAATAAAGTTCAATAAAATATATAACACAATTTATAACTTATTTATTTACTGTATTTATAAGAGACAATGTACAATATTAAATATGGGGCTATCTGATGCAGTGTAGCAGAGTTAGCCTGAGGCTAATTTTCATCTGCAGTCCCAATAAAACTTCCACACACACAGCAGATTCACTGGAGTTAAAATTCTGGTGTTAAGCTGTTTTAGAGTGAAGTGTTGAGGTGCTGGTCCACTGGTGAGAAAACATAAGAGTGTTGGTGTAAAATCACAGAGTTCATGGTATTAAACGCTGATGAGTGACACTTTCAACATCCGGGCACTTGGACAGGTAACCCGTTCAGGAATTTGACAGCAGCCATTTTCTTTCACTCGCATGGAGCATGAGAAGGACAGACTGGTGAGTAGAAATGTAACAAATGAGTCGTTGTGTCATTGCTGCTTTTATTAAAAGTAGTGAAGTCAAATACTTCAAAACTTAAGTACAGATAAAGTTACTGATTTCATCAAATACTCCAAAGTACAAGTACACAAAGAAACAACTTTGTTACAGTAACGAGAGGAAACATTACTTCAGCTCGGCTCCATATAAAGCTGTGTAGTGATGACGTCTCACCTGGTGTGAGTCACTGAATCACTGCAGGTGAGGAATGCATTTAGATCAACACCTGCTTATGTTTTAAAATCGGGAGCAGACCTGGAAAGATATATAACTGGTGGGTGGAGGTGGGGGGGGGGGGGGGTCCTCCAGAAAAAACATTGTAATTTCAAACAGATTCCCTGCATTTTGACACCAGCTAACCTCTTGGATTAAGTTCAGTAACAGGCAGCTGCACTAGTCCAGATCACTTAGACTGAGGTGCTGTGAGAACCAAGAACTCATCAAGACCAGTTTAGAACTGGTGGATCAGGACAGGAAGTGATTATGAGAAGAACAGCTGTTTCATATGTGAGATGACTTAGAAAAACATCATGGATCTAAAATGGTAGCAGGCTGCAGGCTACTGGATCATCTTCAAGCTCAAACCCTGAACTCTCGGAGCGTTAGTGAGGTTCAGGAAAACAAGAGGAAGACTGAAGAGAGAACAACCTTTTTCACAAATATATATTTTCCTATTTACTTTATTATTATTATTAGTGTAGACAATGGTATATCATTAGAACATCCTCCTTACTTACACACCCAACCTTATTCAATCTACACCCTAAATCTCATTTATATACATATACACTTTGTCACATCAGCTGTCTGTCCATGGTCTCCTTTTCATGTTTTCTATGTCACTTTCTGTTTTTTCCCCAGTAAAATCAAAATTATATAAAAACAATAATGTAAATAGTTGAAGGATAACAACCCGTGTGAACTTGTATGAGGAAGAGAGATGACTGAAGATGCACAGTTAAAGAACACACTGTAGAGACACAGGGGAAATGACTTTATAAAATGTGTAGACTCTAAGAGATATTTGGTCACAGACACTGAAGACATCATTTCTAAAAGCTTTTCAGTCTTTCCTCTGGATGTTGGACTTTCCGACCTGCTCAGGATCAAACACACAACCTCTAAATGTCTCACCACTTTAAGGTTGAGAGAGATTTTGAGTTTTCACTGTCAGTGTTGAATTTCAAACTTCATTGAGTTCGTGCAGGTTAAAATTCATGACCTCAAAACTTTTGACAATCTTCCAACAGCTTGAGAGATTGGGACAGAAACAAAGACACTTTTCCTGGAGAATTTCAGTCTTTCTCCTCTGGGAAAGGTTAAATATTGATTATTATTGTTAACCTGTTTAACATTTAGTCATCACTAACACTACACTGATATTCACTGAAGAAAATGATTATCAGAATAATTTAATCAAAAGAGGCAGGATTTTTATTCTGCAATAATCTTTGTGAACACGGCAAAGATTAAAAAATAAATTGATTTAATACATTAATCTGAAAACATGTTAATGAGTGAAAGAGACGGACATGAACAGACTGAACTCTCTGTTCAACAGTGAGAAAGGTTCTCTAACAGGAGGAGACTCTCTCTGCCTCACTGAACAGAGATACTGAGGAACCGGACCACCAGAACCCAAACCCAAACCCTGGATACAGAGGCTGAGTGAAGGTGGTGTTGAAGGTGTGGAGGTGGATCAGTGAGTCAGAGGAGACTCTGTAGAAGGACAGAGAGCCAGCAGGACAGTCCACATACACTGCTACTCTGTGAGAGATAGGGGAGGAGGGGGAGGAGGAGGAGGAGGAGGAGGAGGAGGAGGAAGAGATATATGTTTTCATGTTATTGTGACAGACAGAGTAACCATGATTAGAGCAGTACAGACTCCAGGACTGATCGTTCAATCCAAAAAAACAGTCAACACTGTTTCCTTTCCTGCTGATTCCTCTGTAACTCACTGCTACATAAACCTTTCCTCTGCACTCGACCTCCCAGTAACAGCGACCAGTCAGACCAGTTCCACACAGCAGCTGAGGACACTGGTCAAATCTGTCTGGATGATCAGGATACGACTGATCCTCCTCCAAACGTGTCATCTTCCTGTTGTCGTCAGACAGTTGGAGCTTTGTGTTCACTGTGTTTGTGTCGAGTGTGAGTTCACAGGAATCTGATGGAGAGGAGACACAACACAGTTGGAGTTATTGATCTATCATCTGATCAGTTATTGACAGCCTGATGATGACTCAACGTGCTGCTTTGTTTTCAGGAATCAAATGAAAAACACACTTACACTTCCTCAGACCAGGTCTCAACCACCGGACTCCAGCAGGCTCCACCCTGAAAGGAGGAGGGGGGTCAGACCAGCAGCTTCTCTCAACATGCAAACATGGACATTACATGGCTCTCACACACAGACTGTTTTAGTATTGTGTTCAGATGGAGGCTTGTCTGTACGGACGTACATTCACCACAGAGAAACAGGAAGGCTTTTTAGCTGTGGAGGCTGCAGCTGAAAAGGAAGTGCTACTTCTTAGCATCTTCTTCACAGACATACCTGTGTACTGTGTCCTTGCTGCTACTTGGAAAGCACATTAACTGCAGTATTTGTGGAAGTGTTGGCTGGTAGTTGCAGCAGGGCAGTGTGAATGAGCTCATGACCCCCAGAAACAAACCTATTGTGCTGCTAATTCAGAGGCGTACAAGCTCTGCAGCTCCTGTCCCTGATACATTAGTTTGACCTGAGATGTGTCTGCAGACCTCTGACTCACAAAGCTGGTAAAGTCCTTGACCTCATTCTCACCCGACATCGTGCCACAGACACTGCACCTCTCTGAACACTATTCATTTGCTTCACTGTTTGCCTCCAGATCTGCCTCCTTCCACCACCTTGGCCTCAGCTCTGCCTTCAAGAAAATGCTGCTTTCTCATCCAACACCAGTGCTCCCAAAACCGCCTCTTTACAATTATAAGATCAGTAGTACCACAGACATTTTCTACCTTCAAAACCTTACTCAATCCACCACCACCTCCACCAGACACAAACCTCTCAGGCAATATCTTGGCCTCCTTCTTCACTGAAAAGGTGGTGGCCATCAGCTGTCAATTCTCTGAACCTCCCTGTGATCATCAATATTGTAGAAGACAGAGACATGATGGTGCGACCTGATTTCATTCTCTTTGTTTCCTCCTTGGTTGAAGACACAGGGACATTAATGTCTGTGAGCAGTGTAGATGGCATCATTATTGTTGCCGTGTTATTATTTTATTTTTTTTAACAATATTTTTTATTGAAATTTCAAGTGCATATCAAACTTTATGTCAAATGTACAAACATTTTCATTTATATCCCCTCGAACAGTCACTCATTCACACAGACAAAAAAAGGAAATGAATAAAATGGACAATGACAACAGACATCAAACAAATGGAAAATAAATACTAGAATAAATAATACTAAGATGGAGCAAAGGGAATAAATGAATAAATAAATAAAATAAAATAAGTAAAATAAATTAAGAATATAATAAAAGGCAGGATCATTTCACAACCTGTTGTTCAGTCAGTGTTGTCCGTTTCATTGGTCAAGAATGACATAAATGATTCCCAAATCCAAGCAAACTCCTCCTGTTTACCTTTAACAATGTATGTCAGTCTCTCCAGTCCAAGACAAGTCATCAACTCCTACTTCCATATTGCCATTGATGGTGGTTCTACATTTTTCCAATATAGTGCAATCACTCTTCTTGCATGGAGAAGTCCAAACTCGATCATTTTTGATTGCTTCTTTGTTCTGATGGAATTCTTGGGGTATATTCCAAGTATACAGACTGGTTATAGGTAAAAAAAAAAAGGTTATAGAATCTAGATATGTGTTTTTTACCATTCAAATTATTAATCACTGTTTCCTCAATAATCGATAGCGGGGGTGTGGCCATGAATGTCTTATGTTTTGATGCTATAAAACTTCTTAATTAAAAATATTTGAAAAAATGTTTTTGAGGAACTCCGTACTTATGACAAAGTTGATCAAATCTGAGAAGGGTACCTTCAAAATAAAGGTCTGAAACCGTCCCAATTCCTTTCTCTGCCCATAATTTGAATCCCCCATCCAATCTACCAGGTTTGAATAGTCTGTTGCCCCAGATAGGAGTAAATTGTGACAAAGTTATTGTTTCATCAACAAAGTTATTTGCTGCATACCATACTGATATTGTATTTTTAACAAAAGGGTTTCTTGTCTGTTTTTTCAGTGTCTTGATATCTGAGGAATATAAATACTGCTTTATGGGTAGATCTGACCCTGAGTTTTGTTCAATATTTACCCAAGCGGGTGGTATGGATGAAGAAAAATAGTACATTGCAGAACTTAATTGGGTAGCCCAATAGTACCATTTCAGGTTTGGGACCCAAAGTCTTCCCCTTTCATAGGGTAAAAATAATAACTTGAGTCGGAGTCTACCCTTTCTATTGTTCCAAATGAACTGGCTAAATATATTATCAATATTTTATGGAAGTTACTTGGTAATGGGAGTGGGAGTGCTTGGAAAAGATATATAAATTTGGGTATAATAGACATTTTAATAAGGTTTATATGACCAATCATTGATATCAGCAATTTAGACCACCGGTCCAACTTTTCTGTCACTTCGTCTACCAGAGGGTTATAGTTTATAGGGATAATGTCGCCAAGTTTCGGGGCAATCTTAATACCCAGATATTTAAATCCATCTTGTGTGGCCGTAAATGGTATATTTATTTTGGGATTGCGTCTTTCTTCTTCATTTAGAAATAACAGTACTGATTTAGATTTGTTTATTCTGTATCCAGAAAACTTGCCAAAGTTTTCAAGTAACATAATCAAATTTGGAATACTGCTCCTCAGGTTCGTTAAGAAAAAATTATATCATCAGCATATAATGCTATATAATGCTCTAGGTCCCAAATCCTGATGCCAGCTATATTCCTACGTGTCCTTACTGCGATCGCAAGAGGTTCTATTGCTAAAGTGAAAAGCAGAGGGGACTATTGTAACCATGACAACGAAGATCAGCTTATGTTGAGGAAGTACTTGTTTGAACCCAAATCACTTCCACTTCCCAAATCAAATCACTTGATGTTTCGCTCCAGTAGAGGGGAAATAGGAGCGCAACATAAAAGCTGAAGGAGGTTTCTGCCCCGGTCCCCAAAGTCAATGTGGAAGCAGCGTATTGTCAGGAAGTGAAGTCATTTATTTCAAGTGTTAGAAGCAACAACTTCAGGGTGAACCAAGGCCAAAACTATAATCAGAAGAAAGTCTCTCCCAGAAAGTGCTGACTAACCCGAGGTGAAAACAAAGGAAACTAAAGACACCAACTAAACCTGGCTCCCTAAGGTGAAGAAAAACAGGAGGAAACAGATCAAAAATAAATGGCAGTTCACCCCTACAGCTTCAGTGCTATTTACAAGAAAGTGAATTCATCTATTTACATCCCCCAAAACAAAACCCAAATCTATTTCATACTCACAGTGGCACTGGGCCTGATCAAAAGTCACAGTTGACCAAACTAACAGAGAGAACTAAAACACAATCAGACTGGGGGCCGGGACAGAACCGAGCTGCTGCTGTCAGCTCTGTCACCGGAGCACAGGACAAACCATGGAGTTTGAAATGCTGGAGCAGAAGAAGTCTAGTGAAGCTACAGCAACTGTATAGTTTTCATGAAGGAGCCTCTTTGTGTCTTCTTCTTATTTGCTGTGACATTAGTTTGTGCATCTTCAGAGTCACAGACTCAAAGTGTCTCACACCACAACTGAGATCAAATGGAGAAAACAAATGATGAAATCTTTCCTCCATGTCTCCTCCCTGCTCCGTGTAATTACAAGATAAAGACTCCACTTCCTGTTTCTCTGTGAATGTGCGTCCATACATACAAGCCTCCACTTGAACACAATCATGAAACAATGTGTGTATGAGAGCCATGTAATGTCCATGTCTGCATGTTGAGAGAAGCTGCTGGTCTGACCCCCCTCCCTCTTTCAGGGTGGAGCCTGCTGGAGTCCAGTGGTTGAGACCAGGTCTGAGGAAGTGTAAGTGTGTTTTTTATTGACTCATGAAAACAAAGCAGCACATTCAACCATCTTCAAACTGTCACATCACTGATGTCATGAGTCATTATCAGACTGTCAATAACTGATCAGATGATAGATCAATAACTGCAGCTGTGTCTCCTTCTCTCCATCAGATTCCTGTGAACTCACATTCGACACAAACACAGTGAACACAAAGATCAAACTGTCTGACGACAACAGGAAGATGACACTTGTGGAGGAGGATCAGTCGTATCCTGATCATCCAGACAGATTTGACCAGTGTCACCAGCTGCTGTGTGGAACTGGTCTGACTGGTCGCTGTTACTGGGAGGTGGAGTGGAGAGGAGAGGTTCATATATCAGTGAGTTACAGAGGAATCAGCAGGAAAGGAAACAGTAAAGTCTGTGTGTTTGGAGGGGACCATCAGTCCTGGAGTATGAACTGCTCTGACGGTTTTTACCATGTTTGGCACAATAACATAAGAACAGATATCTCCTCCTCCTCTATCTCTCACAGAGTAGCAGTGTATGTGGACTATGTGGCTGGCTCTCTGTCCTTCTACAGAGTCTCCTCTGACTCACTGATCCACCTCCACACCTTCAACACCACCTTCACTGAGCCTCTGTATCCTGGGTTTGGCTTTGGGTTGAGGTCCTGGGCCAGTCCTGGTTCCTCAGTGTCTCTGTGTTGAGTGTAGCAGAGAGAGCCTCTGTTGAACAGAGAGAAGAACTGGTTTTTGTTTCTGTTTCAGTCTCTCAAGCTGCTGGAAGACTTGTCAAAGGTTTTGTGGTCCTGGGTTTTAATCCTCAGGTGACTCAGTGAAATTTGAAGTCCAACACCCAAAGTGAAAACTGAAAATCTGTCACAGCCTCAAAGTGGTGAGACATTTAGAGGTGGTGTGTTTGATCCTGATCACGTCAGAAAGTCCAGCACCCGGAGTAAAGACTGAGCAGCTTTTAGAGATGATGTCTCCAGCGTCTCTGAGCAAATGTCTCACAGTGTTAGAGACTCTTCAGGTGTTTTACACTAAGGTTTGATCCTCAGATGACTCAGTGAAGTTTGAAGTCCAACACCCAAAGTGAAAACTCAAAGGCTCTGAGGGAAACTTGTCAAACTGTCTTTGAGTGAGTTTGAAAGCTCCTGACTCCCCTGAACAGTCATTTTTTGGAACACAGAGAAAAACTGTCACTTTATACGTTAAGAGCAAAATATCTTTGGAGAATATCTTTTGTTTCTCTGTATTATTCTCATTATCTTTCTTTTTTTATTCTATTTTAATGTGATCTTTTTTCAGGGTGTATATTAGTAAACCTGTTTTCTGAGTGATCCAATAAAAATAAATCAGATTTCAGGTAAACACTCAGAGAAACCAAATCCTGCAAAGTTTGGATGGTGGGTCCAGGTGGGCGGGGCTTGGGCCAGTGACTGCTTTGTTGTGACATCACAAAGTTCCACAAGTCCTGACGGCTGGTTTTAAGGCTCAGTTTTGAACACAGGCTGTGTGCATTTCTCTGACACAAGTCATCACCATAGAACCAGCAGTGTGTCTGAATAGCACACACACACACACACACACACACACACACACACACACACACACACACACACACTGAATTAGATGATGTGATTTGACTATAATAGGCAGGAGCCCCCCAGCAGCAGCTCTGTGGTAAAGGTCAGTTCAGGTGGGTCAGTGTGAACTAATGATGGTGGAGTTACCACAGGTGGAGGTTATTCTGCAACATCAGATATTTAGATGGAAAACAAACATGTTACTGACACGTTCAGCATCAATATATTTGACACTAACAAATACAATTAACAACACGTCCTCATTAATTCATGATGTGAATGATTGTTGATGAAGTGGTGAAATGTTTGAACCAGGGGCTTAAAAAGCTAATTTTCTTCTTCTTTTTGTTGATGCAGATTTTTTTCTTGTTGACTAATGTCATCTACATTAAGTTCACATCCAGGAGGGGAGCACACTCCTCCAAAAACTGTGCATGACGGACCGACTTACCTCAGTGACACATCTTTATTACATCAGTCTGACAGAACAGGGAGAGAACGAGTTTTGCAGAAATGCTTCATCAGATTCATTGTGTGTGTGAGGTCCTCACCTGTGGATCAGTCCTGATAAGAAGATTTGATTCTTCATGTTTGGACTTTTTTTCCTGACCAGCACATCCCGACCCTCATGTGCATGAGTGCTCCCATGTGCATGCAGATGCCTAACATCTGGCAAATGAGACGGAGGGAGGAGCCGAGGAAGAGGCATCAGTGGTCCCCAGGGACCAGGGAGGAGGCTGTGGCAGAACAGACAGAGGGCAGAACAGACAGGCAGCCACCGTGTTCAATGTTCCTTCAGTCCAGCTTGTATGGACAAGGGCCGTCAGGTTTTCTCCTCATCAAGTCTGAAGGAATCCAAAGAACTGAAGAACTGCAACTTGTTCACCAGATCCAGTGATGAGATACCGAGGTGTTAGGGCTGACATTTTTGTTGATGTGTTTCTCTCCTACGTCAATACCTGCTCTGCACTTAACAACCATTGTATCCTCCAGCGTGGATGAAGAATGGCCATCCTAAACATTTAGTCAAAAGCCCCCTTAGCTGTTTCCATTGTCACATGAGGTGGGTGCTACTGTCATGCCCATGGGCTTTGGAATAGGATGCTTTGGTTAAGTCGACCAATCAGAACTGAGAAAAGCTGGCCATTATTATTATCAAAGTCTTGTACCTTTTGATATGTTCTGTTTTCCAGGGTGGAGAAACTGGTGAATTATTGAACAGTTTGTGTCACCTTGGAGCACTGTGTTGTATCAGAATGAAGCTTTTGTTGACTGTTACACACTAACACCACGAGGTCGCCTAATACTGTCTTTGTAAGGCTGCTGATACCCATTTACATTCAAAAGTGTCAACATCATTTGTTATATCACTTGACACATCAGTGAATATTAAAATATACTTGTGAAGGACATACAGTACGTAAGAGCGATTGTCTGTGTGCTGGCTGTTTACTGACTGATATTTCTGGCTGAACAAATGAAACATATCTTCACTTTTTTGAAATCAAGCAGGTTGTGTCATTGGCAACTGTGACATTTTTGTGGTTATTAGACTGAAGCAAACGAGGACAAGAACCACACATGATGGAACGCTGTCAGAGACAGTTGTTGGAAAGTAATTAAGTACATTTACTCAAGTACTGCACTGAAGTACAAATATGTGCAAGATTTACTCTACTGGAGTATTTTCATTTTATGTGACTTTATACTTCCTCTCTACTACATTTATTTGACAGCTTTAGTTACTAGTTATTTGGAATATTTTACACAATGGATAATATAACAAGCTTTTCATGTACAACACAGTGTTAAACATGAAACCAATGCTTTCCAACCTTTTTGGCTTCTGATGTCTCACAAAAAGCAGTTTGTGGTCAGGGTCACATTTTAGACGTCTGAGTTGAAATTTTTACCATCAAAGGTTCATGGTTTCATTTCAGTAAATGTTTGAATGATCCAATATCTCTACAGAAATCAAAGACTAGAGAAACAAATCCAAAAGGTCAAAAGGTCAGTTGTGTATTACAAAAACTTCTGCTTTCCCATGAATCATCTGATCCCCCGTCACACTTATCTGGTGACCCTGTTTCTAAAACTGTGTATAAGGTGAGTCAGACTAGCTCCACCTGCAGCAGCTACAAGGGTAACATGCTGCTGGCACACTGATACTTCAATATGAATCATCTCATGAGGTCATATTTAATCACATATCATTCACAGGGACCAAACCAGTACTTTGACTTCAATACTTGAACTACATGTTGCTGATAATACTTCATACTAATGTGCATTTACTTCAGGATTTTTCATGCAGGACTTTTACTCGTAATGGAGAACTTCTGCATCGCTGTACTGGTACTGTTACTGAAGCAAAGGATCTGAATAGGCTACTTCTTCCACCACTGGTTATAGAAAGTATGTGCGTCCACAAAACAACCATTAATGAATCCATCTTTTATTTACAATGGTCACATCAGCATGCCAGCTCAGTAGGTGGTGATAAAACTTTATGTCAAACTCCACAGAAGAACAGTAGGAGCAAGTGTGAGCGGGAAATTCAAATACAGCAACACGGCACCAGAGAGAGCCCCACCCTGGAAGGAGTTTTACAGAGATGACAAGATCATTCTGGAATAACTGTTTTCATGTGGATTGGAGGGTGAAACCCAGTGAATATTCACAGAGAATCTCTTTTTTTAAATACCATATAAGAGTGGACGAGGTCATCTGGATACCTGAAACACTCAGGATAATGTCCAGGTGAGTGGGGCAGTTAGCAAGTGCAAGGTGTGGGTGAGAGCCAGTGACCTTTTTGATATTTCTTCTATTTCCAGTTTGCAGTAATAGTCACAGAACTTTTAAGGTCTCTGTCATTTTAAATTGTTCAAACAATTGGCCTCTTGCTTGGCTTAGACCACAAGACTAAAAAAGTACTTCAGATCACGAGGAGCTGTTCCAGTGAAATGAACATGCAGAGGTCAAACATTTTACTGTACTGTCATCCATCATATATAAAAATATGGTCTGTATGTCCACCGTGTATTATCCAGTAAAAAAAAACTCCTTTGGCAGTACTTCATAGTGAAGGTAAACTGATCATTTGGAATGAAAATCGTATGACAAGATAAAGATATAAAAATGTTTTATAAGAGTGTCATTTATGATGTAAAACTATACTTTATCAAATACTGTTCTACCATTAAAATGAATATGTTTGATATGATGTTTTGGTCCTATCACCCAGCCCTTCTCCCAAAGAGACCAGTGACCAAACTGTGATGGTGGGATGGCGGCACATAAACTTGACATGACTGTCTTTATTTCAGCCAGTTTCTCAGGAGGTTCTGGATCTGATCCAGTCCACAGTCACTGAGTACAGAACTGAGACAGACTGCACCAGATACACAGTGTGACCACTTCTTGTTTCACTTGGGAAGCATTATCTCTGTCTGATCCAGATTTGCTGGAACCGGAACACTACAGCATGAGGAGGAGATCTTTTCACTGTTGAATATGGGTTTACATGAACTGGATAATCATGCTTTGCCAAAGGTTTTTCTTCCTTCATGAAGAGCAGCTGCAGAATTTGCTGGATGAACATTTTACTGTTGGAGAAACTGTCACAGTGTTTGGTGGAAGTCCACGCACAATCTGGAGGAAAATGTTGCAGTACCAGCTGTCGGTGCGGCAGACTTACACTGATATAAGTCATGAAGACATGAAAAAAGTGATGATGGACTTCATTGGCACTTGTTCAAACACGGGCCAAAAGATGGTCATGTGACATCTGAAAGCAAAAGGTATCAGGCAGAGGTGTGGACTCGAGTCACATGACTTGGACTCGAGTCAGACTCGAGTCATGAATTTGTTGACTTTTGACTCGACTTGACAAAATGTAAAGAGACTCGCAACTTGAACATTTTGACTTGAAAAGACTCGCTACTTTCCCTAAAGATTAAAAAGTATGTTACGTATGTAGGACCACTTGTGTGCATCTCTCTCTCTCTCTCTCTCCCTCTGTGTGTGTGCGTGTGTGTGTGTGTGCGCTGTCGGTACAACATCCAATCAAATTCGATCCACATTATTTTGATCAACAGCATCCATCCAATCAAATTGCAGGACAAGATGACACAAGATGACTTGTCACCCTTTGCACTCTAAATCATCACAACACTCCACTCCAAAAATCATACAATATTTGTATCCTTCTTTTTCGCACTTTCTATTTACATATGCATATACATAGTATATTATTATTTATATCTTGCCATTCTGTATTTTTATTTCTAGTCTACCTCAGTATTCCATTCTATTGTATATTTTGTATTCTAATACACCGGACTGCTGTAACAACCTAATTTCCCTTCGGGGATGAATAAAGTCATCTATCTATCTATCTATCTATCTACAACCAACGAAGAAGAATTACCAAACAACGGTGCGAGTTGGCAAAAATGATACCAAAGATAGTTTTGTTCGGGTATAAAAACTATGAGGTGGTCAACAAAAAATGAACTGCAGTATGCAAAACATGTGAGACGAAGATTAAAGACGGAGACGCAACAACTTCCAACTTCGTCCGACATTTGAAGTTGCACAAAGAACGATAAGTTCTGAATGAAAGCTAACGCTAGCTTCTCGGCTAAGTAACTTTGCTAGCAGCATTGCTAAATCAGTGAGACTGTAAACTCACTGTTAACGTTACATTGCAAACACGGTAATCATTCCACTGCGGGTTCACTCCCTTACTCAAACTATTATAAAATGATATAGTTCGGGATTTTTGAAGCAGGTTGCATGACGTACGTAGTCAGTGTAGCTATCACACACATTAGACGAAATCACAACTAACCCGAACTAACACCGAAGACATAAAGTAACACAATTAAACATACTAATTGAGGCAGCAGTAGACCAGCAACTTCTGTGAGATGCCGGGTAAAATTGCTGTTTTTGTCAATGGAGTTTGTTGTGCTGGATAGAGTGAATTAACAAGCGATATCATCTCAGTTTCCTGACGGAAAGGGCTGTTTGATGGCAAGGTAAAGCAGTAAAAATATTCTTAATATAGCATACACTTAAACTGATATTGATTTTATTAGATTTGTGTCATGGCTAAAAGCCTTTCTGGCGTGGTGGTAGTGTCTGCTTCTCCACACTGAGAATACAATTAATACACGATGCGTTCACTTTTGTGTTTGTGTTTATCCATGTTCTATTTATTCATGTTTGACCCTTTAATACACTAAAGTGACATTTTTGTGTGTTGTATATTCACTGTCCTTACAAATCATGTTAGTCCTTCTAATACTATTCTGTGTCACGGGCGTGGCTTAGGTATCTAATTATCTGTTGTCCTCATAATTATGTATATTGTCAGGTTGTTATACTTTTAGTTGTGTCTTGTGTAAACAAACTCTGAAGTGAAATCTGTGTTGTGGGCCAAAAACAGATTTTTTGATATCTACCACATGTCTGTGGTGAGAGTGGAAAGGGGTGTCCCTCTAATACACCAACAGACTGGTTTGTGGAGTAGTGTACCTGTAGTACACGAAAACCTGTGTGTGTGTGTGTGTGTGTGTGTGTGTGTGTGTGTGTGTGTGTGTGTGTGTGTATGTGTGTGTGTGTGTGTGAGATACTGGATGTAATTTGTCTTGTTTAGTTTGCTCAGTGCTGTTTCATCACTGTGTGGAAGCTTTATTGGGATAGATATATAGTTATATTGGGATCAGATTTTAATATTGTACATTGTCTCTTATAAATACAGTAAATAAATAAGTTATAAATTGTGTTATATATTTTATTGAACTTTATTTCACCTGTACTTTTGTTAAAAAATGTGCTCTACATGATTTCACTGTATAATATGATTGGAATTCATTGACAATAGAACTGACAGCTGGAATAGAATGCTCATGTTGTGATGTCCTCTGACATCATAGAGGCTCATTTGCATATCATCTGCAGGACAGTAGAGTTCTACAGTCCTATGTACATTTGGCCTGTGGACAGGTAAGACCTCCTCGCTTCACTCTCTTATTTCTCTTTGGTCAAACTGTTTCATGTTGTGGAAAAGGAGAATTTACTTTTCCTGTGTTTTCCTGTTCAGTGAGTCACTTTTTCCATCAGTTACAATCCAACAGGCATTATATTAAGATGTGCATCTCTGTTTGTAATCAGGAGATGCCAACGTACTTTTTCCTCTTGTACAACACAGTTTGAAGCAGAAAACTTTGTTTTACTTGTTGTCTAAGTTGCATGTGTGGAAAACTGTGTAGATTTACTTGCTCTGGAAGAAATTTTACATGAAAGGTTTGAAATTGTTGCATTTGTGACTTTCTGCAGTTTCTTTAACTGATAACATGAAAAATAAAGATTATTTAATAAGTATTTTATTACATGTGACTGCGTTGTTTTTTAATTCCTGTGTGCAGTTTGTTGATCACAAAAAAAGTTTTCATGTGACAGAAAAAGCTTCTTTTGAGCTCCTTGTGATGAATTGTCATGTTGTATTAACTGCACTTGTTGCTACACTGCTGGGTTATGAGTTTAGATATGAAACATGTCAGTTACAGTTACATTTCTGTTTCTGATCCACAGTGTGATGATGAAATGCTGGTAAGAAAGATTTTTGCTCAGTGAAGAAAATAAAGCTGATGAGTGACATTGTTAATTACAGCAGACAGAGATGGAGACAAGGAGGCAGCTGCTGATGTCACAGCAACCAACAGAGCAGCAGAAGGAGCATGAAGAGGAGAGGCAAAGACTTCAGAGACAGAGGAAGGAAAAAGATAAGTCCAGAGCAGACAGAGTCACTGAGGTAGGCCACAACGCAAACCCTCCCACACAGTCACCAGTGTTCACCAGGGGACCAACAATGTAAGAGTCACACAATGAATGAGACAGAAAGCACTTAGAAAACGGGACCAGAGAACTGAGGGAGATGGTTTCACATTTCAAATCTGACTAAACTGAGTAACATTTTACAAAGACAGTTGCAGCCACCTAGAAATAACTGAACAACCACTTGATAGTCAGATAGTGTATATGGTATAGCCCACCCTAACCCCTAAGCAGACATATAGTAACCTTACCCAGCCTCACCTAAGTGGGTGGTGCACAATACAACTGAACTAGTGACTGCCGAACATAACTGGGTCACATGGCAGCAGATCATCATCCAGATCCAGAGATCAAACCATGATCCTGCTGGAGAAGCAGACTGGAGTTACCACAGCTGCCGGCAGGAGACGCCCTCCACTGTTAGTGTGTGAGTGATGTTATAATGCTGGATTCTTTTGAGCGTGTTAAGTTAAAGTGCAAGTGTTTCCAGTGTTTAATGGACACTGAGAAGAATATTTACCTGATGAGGGGAAAAGAAACAAATGTCTCCACACAGGTCAGCAGCATGTACACACACCTCCATACAGTCAGTGTCCAGCAGGAGTTCAACTGAGCGACGAGGGGACAGAGTCATGGAGGGAAAATATTCATTTAAAAGTCACTGTTATATTCTGACAGACTGAACAGTGGAGACTGTAGCTGCTAATGTTATAAGCTCCCAGCTCACATGATGAGCTGTCGCCACGTTAGCCTGAACAAGCTAATGTTAGCCTGAACAAGCTAACGGTAGCCTGAACAAGCTAACGTTAGCCTGAACAAGCTAATGTTAGCCTGAACAAGCTAATATTAGCCTGAACAAGCTAATGTTAGCCTGAACAAGCTAATGTTAGCCTGAACAAGCTAATGTTAGCATAAACAAGCTAATGTTAGCATAAACAAGCTAACGTTAGCCTGAACAAGCTAATGTTATAAGCACATGTTGTAATGTTATAAGCTGTCGCCACGTTAGCCTGAACAAGCTAACGTTAGCATAAACAAGCTAATGTTAGCCTGAACAAGCTAACGGTAGCCTGAACAAGCTAACGGTAGCCTGAACAAGCTAATGTGAGCCTGAACAAGCTAACGGTAGCCTGAACAAGCTAATGTTAGCCTGAACAAGCTAACGGTAGCCTGAACAAGCTAATGTTAGCATAAACAAGCTAATTTTAGCCTAAACAAGCTAACGGTAGCCTAAATTAGCTCACGTTAGCCTGAACAAGCTAATGCTAGCCTGAACAAGCTAATGTTAGCCTGAACAAGCTAATGTTAGCATAAACAAGCTAACGGTAGGCTGAACAAGCTAATGTTATCGAGCATCTTGATAAGAACTATTCTTGTCTTATTAAAGAGCAATAGAAAATTTAAAAAGGAGAAAATGTCAGAAAACATGAAATGAGAAAGTTTTACTTCATTTTTATTGCTTAATTTTCATACAATATTATCTGTAAAAACTGAAGCCATGTAGTGAAGTACCATGTTACATTCTTGGTTTTGAAATTCAAAAACAAATCCATAAAAAATAAGAACCATAAAACTTAAATTGATAGCTCGGGCTTTCATCTGCTTCAGTCACTGAATTCCACTGACCTATATTTGGGACAGGTGTCTACATGGGACAGGCCATTAATTCCATCTGCACAAAACTCATGCACAGGAATTATGGGAAATGCTGTCAAATTGATTAATTAAATCAATATGAATAATACTCCTGTTAATATTACCAGGCTATCCAATAACATATTACAACAAATTCATGTGATCTAGCTCTGAGAGACAGCGTATCTAGGACAACCACATGCAGAGAGAGAGAGAGAGAGAGAGGACCATATCAAAATACAGGTAGCCTACTTTAGAAAGGACGAAAGCCGAAGCTTGCCATAGTTATTGAAACCTTTATTTGCATGAACAAATCAGATAACTGACAGGGACGATACATCCAGAGAACCGGGCGTCTAATTGAGACCTGCGTTTATTTGACAAACTGTGCAGCCACACCAGGACAGTAAAATGGACTCGGCTTCTAATTGAAGTTCTAAGGTAAGTCATTTCAAATTGTCAAATAGTCATTTCCTAAATGCACACAAGGCAAAATAAGGCATAAATAGAAAAATAAATAAAATAATAACATCCTGCCTTTAAGTTGATAGAGCTTAACTTTCAGAACTGCAGGTTTTAACCTAACTGCAGTTCTGGCGTAAAGTATCTACTGTCTTCTTGGTTCACTTTGTGGCATGGTGTAAGAGGCCAAACAAGTTCTGGCAGGATTGTTTCTTCTGGATGAGGCTAGTTCTGTTTTAAAATAGACATAGGTTTTTTTTTTGGTTTTTTTTGTTTTTTCTTAATCCCATCTCTGGCCTGTCTCTTCACCTGACCCCTCGTAATTTTCCTTCTTTTTCTCCATTTTCTAAACTGGTCCATCAAATCACGTCTGCCCTCCCTCATGTATCAACAGTGTAAGCAGAGAACTGAGCCGTCATATGGATTAAATGAAGCTTGGATACAAAGAATTTGCCTCCATGACTTTCATTAATGGAGTTTCTTGAGGAATCGTTTCAGCTGTAATTTGAGATCATGAACATGTTGACGACATGTTGTTAATATAAAGTGAACAACTGAGACTCACTCAGCCTGAACTCTGAACAGATCTGAGTCTGGAACAGTCTCTCCTCAGTCCTGGAAGAATCAGGTCTCCAGTACCTACTACATTTACAGTACCTACAACACTGAAGGGGAAAAAAATGTACCATTTGGTACTGCATTGGTGGTCCCTGGGGAGGGCAAACACTGGCAACCATCAAAGTTCACACAGTTCACCAAAGGTAAGTTCAGGTAAACACTGAGATTCTACATTGCTGTATTTTTACTGTTGTATTGTCATTAAATCTTAACGTAATGGTTCTGACATGGTTCGTTTCCAACCAGCTCTCGTGGCCTGGACGACTAACTGCTAACTGTATATATATTGTATATGAATACTTTCCAGATGCACTGTGCATTTAATATGGATCTTCAGAAATCTGACAGCTAACGTTACCTCGCTAACTTGAAGATGCAGCCTAAAGTGACCCAGAAGTTTCCACCCTGGCTTCTGTTGCTGCTGCGTAACGTTGTGTGCAGGTGCTGAAGTGAAGCTGATGTTGTGAGCACCATGACGACCAGCTCTGAAGTGAGTGTGAGGACAGAGTTCACCTTCCTCCTGCCCAGCAGCTGAACCCTCTGACCTCTGTTGTCCTCAGGCTGTTTCAGGAAGTGACGGGTTACATGCTGCGTCTGTCTGCTGTTCCTGGACGTCCTTCAGGAAGAACGCTGGTCACATGATCAGCTCAGTCTTTGTATCGGTCTTCATCTGCTCCTGAAATCATTGTGTTGTATCAACAGCAGCTTTAAAGATGCCTGTGAGCCTGTTTCCTGTAACTGTTCTGGTTCATGTGTCTGAGGAGTCAAACCATGATTCTCTGTGGGTTCATCACCACCAGCAACACCTCCCACACTGTGCAGGTGCTCATGTGACCCACTGTGAACATTAAAGTGGAGATGAGTGCAGCTTTAAACCAGTGAACAGATGATGAGTCTGAAGAGTCAGCAGTCAGTACCTGACACATCAGGTCAGAGCCACAGTCCTGAGGTTCACTGATCAGCCTGCTCTTCCTCCTGTGGGTGAGGTTACAGCGCTCTCTCCTCCACTCAGTCTGCTCTCATTATCAGCCCCTCACTAAGCTCCGCCCTCCTCACTTCCTGTGTGAACACCTGTTAGACTGTTACTCTTCACAGTGAGGACACGTGGACGTTGACCAACCACATCCAGAGTCACTGTTGAACAAACGTCTCTTTGAGTTGACACTTGGAGCCGGTGACGGTCACTTTATCAGCTGACATGAAAACCGTCACAGATGTTATCAGCTAGCTCGCTAATTACCGTTAGCTCCCTGATTTGGTGGAGAGCTCTGTGACTGAGGTTTGAACATTCAGCACACGCTGCTGTCACGTTCCCCGCTCCTCCTTCTTTCTGCGTGGACGACGTCTCCACCTCCCATGGTTCATGTGAGGCTCCGGGCCGATGCTGTCAGGTCCCAGCAGAATGAAAGAGGAGTCAGTGCAGCTGCCTGTCCAACATCAGGACCCTGAGGAGCAGCTCTGTTCCTGTACTGCAGGGTTCAGCCGCTAAGCTCCAGTGTGACAGTACAGTAGAGTGAGGAGGACAGAAGCTGCTCTGAAGACGTCCACAGAAAACACAGCTGGACTCAGCAGAGAGAGATCACACTGACGCTGTGGTGTGTGGATGTTGTGTGTTTTGTTCTCACAAGAAGAAAGGCTATTAGGATGAGGCCTAACGTAACACTGTCTCTGCTGGTGACTGGGTTTGGTGGCTGGAGTGTTAATTAGCCAGTGTTGGCCTCAAATAAATGAAGGGTAGAAAACAGAGAGACACAGTAGGTCCATCTAAACCACAGCAGGGACCGGTCCGGACAGAAATCAGAGCAGCACTGATCAGGACTGATGTGGGTCAGTGGCTGAAGAGTGGGCTCTGTCCACATTAACAGGCTCCTCCTCTCCTCTGTCCCCCTGACAGCCTGTGGGCTCCGGCCTGGACGTGTTTGAGGGGAGACCCAGGCTGAGCGCGTGGCGGGGCCGCCATTGGAAAGGAGCTGTTGGACGACGCCCACCAGGATGTCCTGGGGGCCCAGGAGAGCGTGACACTGATGGACGCCAGTCATGTGAAGAGGAGAAACACTGGTGCTGTGTGCTAACACTTTATAGCCCAGCCTGTGAATTACAGTGTAGGTCAGCTGAGTCAGGAACCAATAAAATCCTTCAATGAAACAGGACAATGGGGAACAAGAGAGCAACACCTGCTGTTTGACAGGAAGGAGAAATACATGATACTCCAAGTATTTCTGTAAATACTGGAACCTACAGGTTCAGTACTTAAAGCTCCACCCAGTCTAAAGGTAGATGTCCATGTGTTTGTGATTATAAAGCAGGTCTAGGTTCTATATTAATACTGTGAAAGTATCAAAGCCTCAGTCCACAGAGAAATGCACACAGCCTGTATTCAGAAACTGAGCCTTAAAACCAGCCGTCAGGACTTCTGGAACTGGAACAAAGAAGTCACCGCCCAAAGCCCCGCCCCAAGCCCCGCCCACCTACACCCACCATCCAACCTTGCATGATTTGATTTCTCTGAGTGTCTACCTGAAATATGTTATATTTTTATTGGATCACTCACAAATCAGTCAGCCAATCAGATCCTCTCTTCTGATTGGCTGACTGACCTGTTGTTACCAGAGCTCCAGAGAGAAACCAGAGAGAGGAGATGTAAAACTACACTGAGATGGTTTTTGGTTCTTAAAACCACAGATATATCTGGTGGAGTGGATAATAGTCAGTGTGTGTTCCCAGCGTCTCGTATGAAGACGTCCACTGTTGGACAGTAACAGCAGCAGAATGTCTTGCAGCAGTGTGACAGCATGTGATGAGCAGGACTGGACCCTGGAGGCAGACAGACCCAGTTCTGGACTCAGTCGGCCTGATGATGGAACGCAGAGGAATGTGAGATAACAGCTCCTCTGACTTCATCCTCCCTCATAGCACTGAGCACTGCTGCAGACCCCCACCCTTCACTCACCTGATGGAGGGATGATGGATGGATGACAGCTGTTGCTAGGAAACCTCAGCTACATGAAGTCAGGTCAGTGGTTGCTGAGATGAATCAGTTTGTGGTTATAATGAGACTCGTTAGTGAAATAATGAGACAGGTTAGTGATGTATAAGATAACGTGACGTGTTGTTTCAACAATTTGTTCATTGATCTGTTTGTTCATTGAATAAACTGTATACATGGTGGGAAAGAAGGTATTTCCATGACTGGAAGACAAATTGAAACGGCTGCTTTCCCTCATATTTATTCAGGAAGGAGCTGAAATCTTTGTCCAGGGAGTCTCATCTGATTCTTCCAGGGTTTACCACTGACTTTAGGTGTAATAGACACCAGTTCAGTAAATCCTTCAGACTGACATGTGACTGTGGCCACGACACCACACATGAAGAGTAGCAAAATAAATTCCAGTTGAATATTTTATCAATCAATTTCTTACATTAGCATTTGATTATGTTCTGACCTGCTATCGAATGGCTGAGAAAAAAATTGGCCTGAGGCCAAACTTGCCGACCCCTGCTCTGAGGTCAAGACGATGGCTGGACGTCGTAGAGGAAATCTACTCTGTGGAAAAAGAGACTGTTTACCTGAGAGCTAGAGCTGGAGTTCATTCAAGGACAGATCCCAATCTTATCAGACAGGAAATAAACCAAAGTCCAAGACTCCAGACCATGTTCAACAACTGTCATACAAAGAGCAGGTCATGACATCTTTATTCTTAATATAATGTTTGATCCAGTTCAACCTGAAAATGATATTAGATGAGTGGAAATCAAGATAATGTTGAAATAGTGAGACTTGTTTTTTCATGTAAAGGTGAATAAGGAAGAGTTTGTTTTTAATAAATAAGGGTGGAACATGTCACTCACACAATCATGTGACTTCTTGTACCTGCAGAGGGGAGGAGCAGCTGAAAGTGAAAGTGTTCAGTGAGCTCAGACTCCATTAAAAGTGGACGGAGCAGAAGGAGGGAAACTGAAGGCTGAGGCAGGTGAGTGTTAACACAACATTATTATTATTTTACTGTCAAAGTCTCTGAGTCAGTTTGTCCCTGTGGACTGTGGAGGGAAGAAGAGTCACAGTGAACTTCTGTCCACACAGAGACACCAAGAGGAAAACCTGTATGTGTGTGTGTTTGTGTGTGTGTGTGTGTGTGAGAGAGAGAGAGAGAGAGAGAGAGAGAGAGAGAGAGAGAGAGAGAGCTGGGCTGCTCTTCACTTCACTGCAGCTTCCTGACTCCATCTAGTGGACTGATGGTAGAAGTACAGCAGCTTCCTCTTCCTCACACTGCTGACTGAATACAGCTGACACTGATATGAACCAGAGAAGAAGAGTCAGTCAGTGGAGGAGCAGCTGATATCTTTACAGGAGAAATGATGTAAAAGAGAATTTCAGTGGATGTGCAGATGAATGATGTGTGTTTCTCTCCATATGAAGGTAGAAAGTGTGTGTGAGCTGATGTGGATGTGAATCCAGCAGCATGGATCAGTGTGAGGACAGAGAGGAGGGAGCCCCTCCCTCTAAAACCACTCTGTGTGGGGGCCATGAGAGCCAGACCAGAGCTCAGAGGTGAGATGAGGATCTCTAACTGTCCATGACTCTTCTCCATGTCAGAGCTCAGCACTCAGATCACTGCTCCATCATTATTCACACTTAAAACTCTGTGTGTGTTGTGTTTATTCAAAGATTGAACGTATTTTTCATCAGTTTTTATCCAACATGCACATTTATCAGTTGTGTGTTTGTTTCAGGATCCAGCAGCAGAGACCAGACTCTCCTGAACCCAGCTGTCTGTCTTTAAAGAGCAACCTGTCAAAGGACTTTGTCATTGACTTTAAAGGAGGACGTCCATCAGCTGATCAGATGTAAGCTGTAACAGGACAATAAGACACAGGTTACTGTAGAAAAGAACCAGTTTGTACAACGTGTTGTTGAACAATGTCTGAAATCAAAGTGTCTGTTGTGAACGTCCACGCTGGAAGGTGGAGGTCAAACTCCAGCTGTCATGGAGGGGGAGGAGATATGATGTGGGTTAAATATGGAGATAACGTCTCCCATGATCAGACAGACTCTCCTGGAAGAATCATAGTGTTGACCTCAGTTGTTCACATGAAAAGTGACAGAAATAATTTGGGTGAAGAATGAAAAAAGAGCTTGAGAGAGTGAGAGAGTCTGTGTGTGTGTGTGTGTGTGTGTGTGTGTGTGTGTGTGTGTGTGTGTATAAAATTGCATTGAATGATTGTAATTGTGCTTTGGCAACACATTTGAAATGTCATGCCAGTAAAGCCTATTGAATTGAATTGAACTGAAAGAGCTGAGAGAGAAGTTCAAACCCCGCCTACTTTCTCACCTGCACACAGCTGACCAATCACTGAAGGAGGTGGGTGTTTCATACACCGTTCAACCATTTGATGAACCCCTCTGATGGAGTAAATTGATAAAATGTTCCTCATTCATATTTGAACTGTCATTTACACAGTGACATTTTTCATCCTGGGAGATGCCCAGTACAACCAGTCTGATACATGCAGACACTGAGCAGCTCCACTGGAGCAGCTGGGGGTTCTGTCTCTGTGTGGACAGACATAATGTGAGCTCATTCTTCATGATTCCTCCACAGAGTGGACCAGGGGAGCTCAGAGGTTCCCAGGGGTCAGTCTGCTCAGCAGCATCAAACACACCTGGACTCCATATTTATGGTCTGTGCATGTACTACAACTACTTTCACATCTGCTCACAATCATCTCCATGCTGCACTGTTAGACCAGTGGATTGTCAGTCTGTCCAACATGGATCTGATGTTTGGCTCCATGGTTTTAGTTTGATGCTGTGACTCATGTAGTTTCCTGTTCCAGCTGCTGGAGGAGAACATGGTCACTTTTGTGAAGAACGAGCTGAAGAAGACCCAGAAGCTTCTGAGTGCAGATTACCCAGAATGCTTAGAGAGTCAGAGGGAGGATGAGGAGGTGTTGGACGGTGAGGATGAAGAGCAGAGGAGCATCAGAGAGGCATTTGTGAAGATCACAGTGAACTTCCTTAGGAGGATGAAGCAGGAGGAGCTGGCTGACTGTCTGCAGAGCAGTAAGAGGATTTCTCTAAAGATTCAACATGATGCAGAAATGAGACATTTACTAATGTCTCAACACATGTTAAAATGTTTTATATTCTTTCCATGAATCAGTTGTGTATCTTATTTGCTGTGTGTTCATTCAGGAACTCCTGCTGCAGTTTGTCAACATAAACTTAAATCTGAGCTGAAGGAGAAGTTCCAGTGTGTGTTTGAGGGGATCTCTAAAGCAGGAAAACCAAACCATCTGAATCAGATCTACACAGAGCTCTACATCACAGAGGGAGGGGCTGGAGAGGTCAATGATGAACATGAGGTCAGACAGATTGAAACAGCTTTCAGGAAACCAGAAACAACTGTCAAACTAGAAGACATCTTTAAACCCCCACCTGGAAGAGATGGACCAATCAGAAGAGTGATGACAAAGGGAGTGGCTGGCATTGGGAAAACAGTCTTAACACAGAAGTTCACTCTGGACTGGGCTGAAGACAAAGCCAACCAGGACATACACTTCACATTTCCCTTCACCTTCAGAGAGCTGAATCTGCTGAAAGAGAAAAAGTTCAGCTTGGTGGAACTTGTTCATCACTTCTTTACTCAAACCAAAGAAGCAGGAATCTGCAGGTTTGAACGGTTCCAGGTTGTGTTCATCTTTGACGGTCTGGATGAGTGTCGACCTCCTCTGGACTTCCACAACACTGAGATCCTGACTGATGTCACAGAGTCCACCTCAGTGCACGTGCTGCTGACAAACCTCATCAGGGGGAACCTGCTTCCCTCTGCTCGCCTCTGGATAACCACACGACCTGCAGCAGCCAATCAGATCCCTCCTGAGTGTGTTGACATAATGACAGAGGTGAGAGGGTTCACTGACCCACAGAAGGAGGAGTACTTCAGGAAGAGGTTCAGAGATAAGGAGAAGGCCAGCAGGATCATCTCCCACATCAAGACATCACGAAGCCTCCACATCATGTGCCACATCCCAGTCTTCTGCTGGATCACTGCTACAGTTCTGGAGGATGTGTTGAAGACCAGAGAGGGAGGAGAGCTGCCCAAGACCCTGACTCAGATGTACATCCACTTCCTGGTGGTTCAGTCCAAACTGAAGAAGGTCAAGTATGATGGAGGAGCTGAGACAGATCCACACTGGAGTCCAGAGACCAGGAAGATGATTGAGTCTCTGGGAAAACTGGCTTTTGAGCAGCTGCAGAAAGGAAACCTGATCTTCTATGAATCAGACCTGACAGAGTGTGGCATCGATATCACAGCAGCCTCAGTGTATTCAGGAGTGTTCACACAAATCTTTAAAGAGGAGAATGGGCTGTACCAGGACAAGGTGTTCTGCTTCGTCCATCTGAGTGTTCAGGAGTTTCTGGCTGCTCTTCATGTCCACATGACCTTCATCAACTCTGGAGTCAATCTGCTATTAGAAGAACCAACATTCTCCCAGAAGTCCAGAAGAAGAAAAGTTGAGTTTACACAGACAAATTTCCAACAGAGAGCTGTGGACAAGGCCCTACAGAGTCCAAATGGACACCTGGACTTGTTCCTTCGCTTCCTCCTGGGTCTTTCACTGCAGACCAATCAGACTCTCCTACAAGGCCTGATGACACAGACAGGAAGTGGCTCACAGACCAATCAGAAAACAGTCCAGTACATCAAGAAGAAGATCAGTGAGAATCTGTCTGTAGAGAAAATCATCAACCTGTTCCACTGTCTGAATGAACTGAATGATCGTTCTCTAGTGGAGCAGATCCAACAGTCCCTGAGATCAGGAAGTCTCTCCACAGATGAACTGTCTCCTGCTCAGTGGTCAGCTCTGGTCTTCATCTTACTGTCATCACAAAAAGATCTGGATGTGTTTGACCTGAAGAAATACTCTGCTTCAGAGGAGGCTCTTCTGAGGCTGCTGCCAGTGGTCAAAGCCTCCAACAAAGCTGTGTAAGTATAGAGAGGGTTTGGTTTATTCATCATTATATGAAGACACTGTTCTGATCTTTTCAACAGCAGAGGAAATAAATTCCTCTCTTCTTTAATTCCTTGTTATCATCTCTTCAGACTGAGTGGCTGTAACCTCTCAGAGAGAAGCTGTGAAGCTCTGTCCTCAGTCCTCAGCTCCCAGTCCTCTAGTCTGAGAGACCTGGACCTGAGTAACAACAACCTGCAGGATCCAGGGGTGGATTCACTGTCTGCTGGACTGATGAGTCCACACTGTAGACTGGAAACTCTCAGGTCAGGATTCATCAACCAATGACCATTTAAGATATCATTAACATTAGAGGATAAACAGCGAACATGTGTAGGATTGTGTAAAGTATATCTCACTTTCAACTTTGCCAGAACTTTCTAGACTCAAAGAATTTCTTTCCATGAGATCCATGGATCTTTATCTTTTACTCTTGTTTTCTCTTTACTTTGATTTCTCTTTTCCATGAGGATTGTTCATCATTGTCTTTCGTTTTTGGTTTAGTTGCTCGATCATTTCATTCCAAAGATTTTTTTAAATGAACGTGTCTAAATTTAATTTCCAGTGGGGTGTGCACATGTGGACCACATCTTAGTAGGATCAGTAATGGATTCAGAAAAATCTGTGAAATATATTATAAGTGTATCTGCACACTAGATTCACGGCTTCCCTTTTTTGGTGACATTTTGAGCAACAGATCTTCCTCAGACAAATATTCCTATTCCTATGCCTTAAATATTTTGTATTTGGACCAAAACAGAACAGAACCGACAACAAGAAAAGAATCAAACGGCACAAAAACAGACCTCCAAGTGTTGACAGAGGGTTCCTGTGTGTGGTTTTGTGTGTCTGCAGTCTGTCAGGCTGTCTGATCACAGAGGAAGGCTGTGCTTCTCTGGCCTCAGCTCTGAGCTCCAACCCCTCCCATCTGAGAGAGCTGGACCTGAGCTACAATCATCCAGGAGACTCAGCAGTGAAGCAGCTGTCTGCTGGACTGGAGGATCCAGACTGGAGACTGGACTCTCTCAGGTATGGACAGACACTGTCTGATAGAGGAGAAGAGCTGAAACATGTTCTCCGTCACAGCTGATGACAGATCTCTACAGAAGAGCTCTGACTTCAACAACAACAAAAGAGGAGTTTTCTCCTCATGATGCCTCCAGTGTCTCATTATGACTCACTGTGTCAGATTTAGGAGAAAAGATCTCACAGTTGTGAAATCAGCTGTTGTCAGCTGTGTTTTTATTTCAGACTGAATCAGCTCAAAGCAGCTGCAGCTGGTTTAGCTGCTCCTGAAGCAACAGAGTCTCTTTGAATTTCACCAGAATAATCCAGAGACTGTAGAGACCTGTTCAGTGTTAACACACTAATAATAACACAGCAAGGGGATCAAGGTTCAAGATGGCGGCGTAGCCTGAAAGCTCCATACAGCCGAACACAAACTTTAGAAAAACCCCACAAACGCACCAACAATTTCGAGCAAACAGTGCAGCTCTGGATATGTCAGAGCCACCCGAGTCGAAACCCTACGACATTTTCACCAGAGCACGCAAGGCAAACATCGTTGAGACAACTTCTCCGGCAACGATGGTGGCTAATGAAGTTAGCAGCATGGCAAATGTAGCTGATGTGCTAGCGGAGTTGAAGTCCCTTCGCTCAGACTTTGGATCAAAACCGGACAATATTGATCAGAATCAGAATCAGCCATCCGCGGCGCCATTAAAAAAAGGGAGGGATGGGGAGAAACAAGTGGAGAGGAGAGGAGAGGAGGAAAAAAAAATAACAGAACCCAAACTATACTCCTAGTGGGGGGGGGGGGGGGTACAGTGTGGGATTCGGGGGAAAAAGAAAACCTCGGCAACATAAGCATATATAAACACATTTTACAACACAATGGAAGCGGCGAAGGCGTGGGATGGGGTTGGGGGTTGGGGTGAGTTGCATATGTACATGTGAGAAGTGTCTGTGAATGTGTGTGTGTGCATAGGCCTGGAGAGTCGCTTCGTCTAGTTCACAATCAGTGCCTCAGTTCGCAGGGTGTCATCGCGATAACACAGCAAGTTGCCATGGAGACATCCTTGATCGGGTCCCGGACGGAGTCAACAATCGACAGGTGTCCGTGGAGGAACCCACAGCACCAGCCTTGGCCAAGGCTGCGGGGGCTGGAACGCAGATTAGATTATGATTGTTTGGGTTAGGGCGAGCAGTCGTATTTCAATAGACACGGTTTACTCTGTTAGTCCATTCTGGTCATCTTCATCCATTCTCCTTTTCAAAGCTGAAAGCTTCTCCAAGATGTGACCCATGTTGCGATTTATGACCACAGTCTGAGCGTTAAGTTGCGGTTCACAATCACAGTCTGAGTGCTTACAGCTTTACTCACTCCATCAATTATGTCGGGCAGCATGGGGATTTGGACTGCTGTCACCGTCTTCCGAATTTTCCGATACACCAGGGCAATGCCTAATCCAATCAGCAGAAAGCCTGATATCACAGTTCCGAATATATAGAGATCTTCGATGTCCTCAACGGAAAGAATCGCCAGGCACACGACCCTCCACTGCTCCCAGGAGTCCCTCATGTAGCCAGTGGTGTACGTTCCGCCAGGGCAGACAGGTTCCCCCGAACCCGGGCTTCTTGTTGAGAAGATCCTGTCAATTGTGTTGAGAGACCAGTTGACCAATTCCATGATTTTAGATTTAGAGAGCAGTGCGGAGAGAGGCTTCCAAGGTTTAGACAAGACAGGACGAGACATGAGAAGCAAAGCAGGGAAAAAAGGGAGAGGAGAGAGGGGGAAGATGCGTCCGCCTTCGTTGAGAGCCGGAACACGATCTGCATAAAGACTGCACAGGACGTGATACACAGTTCCTGAAGTTACGACGGACATTGAACGCACCGAGAAGAATAACAACAGCTGAGTCAGGTATCATAAATGATATACAGAGACTAATAAACACTGTTTCTTTGTGATAGTGTTGCTAAATGTTATACTGAAAAGATAAGGAGTGGTTCAAACTTTTAGACGGGATCAGAATTTCAAATAAGGGAACATGATAAAAATCAGGATCATTTTTCTAAATTATTTTATTGTATTATTTTCTGTGGTGCAACATATAAGCCAAGATTATTTCTAATACAGCATTGTTTAATGCAATCTTTTTTTTGTCTTTAACTGAGAACAGAGAAAGGGGTTAATGTTAAGAGGAGACATTATGGTTGTTTGGACTTATGGCTGTTCTGTCCAGGGTCAAGGGCACGCAGACTAGCTGCTCCTCAGCAATAGTGGATCAGCCTCCCCCAGAGCTGGTTTATTAAAGGGGGTGTGGGAGAGCATTTCAGTGGAAATGCCAGAGGGTGGGAGTGGATTTTTTCTAGTTTTGGTTATCATTGTTCTAGTTGTTCTTGTGATTTTTCTTTTCCCCTCCGGTGTGTGTCATATCTTTGTGTACGGTTTTGGCAGAATCAGTAACTATAACCTTATCAGGATATCAGAAGATACTACCAATGGCAAAAAACTATGTCTGTGAATAATTATGAAATTAAGATCACCAGTTGGAATGTTAGGGGGCTTAGAAAATTGATTAAATTGAAGCAAGTTATAAATAGGTTGAAACATCTCAGGTCTAAAATCGTTTTCTAACAAGAAACCCATCTGATGGCCTCAGACAAACCTTGTCTGGAAAAAGATGGCCAGGCCAAGTGATTTATTCTTCTTATAATAATTATGCTCAAAGTCTTGCTATCCTTGTACACAAATCAGTTCCATTCCAAATTACTCAAACTATTCAAGATCCAACGGGTAGCTATGTGGTTGCACAAGGAAACATTATGTCACGTAAAGTTAACCTAATTAATATTTATGGCCCTAACGAGGACATGCCTTCTTTTTTTGAAAAATTACTGTTGACTGTGTCCACCTTAGAAGGTCTCTATATTTTTGAGGGTGACTTTAATTGCACGTGAGACCCAGTAGTGGATCGACTTACGGGAACTGATACCTCGCACGTACAGACAAGGAGAAAGCTGACTGAATTCATAAAAGATCTAAGACTAGTCGATGTATCCAAACAAAAAAGACTTTTCCTGTCACTCCTATACTTATAAAACGTATTCACGTATCGATTATTTCCTAATATCTGTTGAACTGCTTACTAATGTCACAAACTGCTGGTATGACAGCATAGTGATTAGTGATCATGCAGCTGCCTCAATGGAAATATGCTTAGGCATATTTGCTCAACATCAGAGATGGAGGTTCCAGGTATATTGGTTACAAGATCCATCCTTTCTTAAATTCATAGGAACCTGCATAGATAACTATTTCCTACTAAACACGGATGAAACAACCGCCAGTATAAGATGGGAAGCATTCAAAGCATATATAAGGGGAGAAATTATTAAATATACAAGCTCAAAGACTAAACAGCACAAAAAGGAAATACAAACATTGGAAAGACAGATTAAAACACTAGAATTAGATCTTTATGAGAATAATGATGAGGACAAACAGCAACAATTAACAGTAATGAGAGCTCAGTACAATAAACTAGCAACTGATAAAGTTGCTAAAAACCAAGACCAAGCAAGCATGCTATGAAAAGCCAAGCAAATTACTGGCTTGGTGGATTAAGAAAATGCAAGCCGAAAGAACAATTAACAGTATAAAGACAATGTCAGGTGATTTAACAACAGACCCAGCTGAAATTAATGCTACCTTCAGAAACGTCTATGAACTATTATACAAATCAGAATATGCAGGAGCTGCACAACAACAAGCATTTCTCGATCAGCTACAGTTCCAGAGCTTATCTGAAGATGAAAAGGAAGCACTGGACGGGGCATTAACAGCTGAGGATCTTTATGATGCCATGAGCAGTATGAACAGCGGGAAAGGACCTGGTCCTGATGGGATACCTATAGAATTTTATAAGAAGTTTAAACAGAAACTTGCGCAACCTTTATTGGATATGTTTAAAGAATCATATAAAACAGGAACTCTTCCACCATCATTAAGATTAGCTATGATAACTGTGATATTAAAACCCAACAAATCACCAACCAGTTGTTCATCTTTCAGGCCCATTAGTTTAATGGGATGTGATACAAAAATATTATGCAAAGCTCTCTCTAAAAGGTTAGAACAATATCTTCCTCAACTGGTCAGTAATGATCAGAATGGTTTTGTATTACAACGACAAGGCTTCCATAACATCAGGAGAGTTTTGAATGTACTGTTTGAGAAAAATAATGCCAAAGACACTGCAATGTTATCAGTCGATGCTAGTCAAGCATTGGATAGAATAGAATAGAAATACCTTTTTGATCTGCTTCCTAGATACGGTTTAGGAGAAACATTTCTCAAATGGATTCAATTACTGTACACAAACCCAACAGCAGAAATATTGACTAATAATACAATTCCTAAACCTTTCAGTTTACAACGCTCAACCAGGCAAGGCTGCCCTCTGTCCCCTCTGCTTTTCACTTTAGCAATAGAACCTCTCGCGATCGCAGTAAGGACACGTAGGAATATAGCTGCCATCAGGATTTGGGACATAGAGCATCATATAGCATTATATGCTGATGATATAATTTTTTTCTTAACGAACCTGAGGAGCAGTATTCCAAATTTGATTACTTTACTTGAAAACTTTGGTGAGTTTTCTGGATACAGAATAAACAAATCTAAATCAGTACTGTTAATTCTAAATGAAGAAGAAAGACGCAATCCCAAAATAAATATACCATTTACGGCCACACAAGATGGATTAAATATCTGGGTATTAAGATTGCCCCGAAACTTGGCGACATTATCCCTATAAACTATAACGTATATAAGAGGCCATTTCATGTCATTAGCAGCATTGCACATGCAAAGGCCTGGAGTGGTTTCCTGCTTACATTCAAGTTGTGGCACAACTCAGAAGCTGTCAGCTCTCACATAATGCCTAAAACAAAAGAATTATGTGAAGCCACAAAGGCAGCCATCTTGGCACTACTGGAAATTGGCATGAGTGAGAGACAGGTAGCCAAAAAACTGAAGATCTCCAAGACAGCCATTCATTACACCAAGAAAAAACAAGCCGAACATAGTACTACCAAATTGCTAGCTGGTCGAGGCAGGAAACGTCTTTCTACCCCACGAGATGACCGTGCACTCATCTGTTCCTGTGTCAGGAATCGTCGTCAGACCTCCAGGGACCTTAAAAATGAGTGGGCACTGTCAAGACATGTGACTTGTTCGGCAAGAACAGTTTGAAACCGACTTCTTGAAGCTGGACTAAAGTCACACAGGGCACGGAAGAAGCCCTACATCAACGAAAGGCAGCGGAAGGCCCGGTTACTCTTTGCTAGGGATCACAAGGATTGGACCGTTGATGACTGGGCTAAGGTTCTCTTCAGTGATGAATCCAATTTTGAATTGATGCCCACTCCAGCCAATTTACTGGTTAGGAGGAAGCCTGGAGAAGCTTACAAACCAGACTGTCTTGCCCCTACAGTAAAACATGGGGGTGGATCAGTGATGATCTGGGGTTGTTCCAGTATGGGTGGCACAGGGCAAATGCAATTGTGTGAAGGGTGAATGAACCAGGTCATGTACAGGGATACTTTTGAAAAGTCTTCTTCCATCAGCTGGAAAACTCTTTCCTGCCTCGAACAACTGGATTTTCCAACAAGACAATGCCCCTTGCCACACGGCAAAGTCAGTTAAAGCCTGGATGGAGAACCAGAACATTCGAACCATGCCTTGGCCTGCTCAATCACCAGATCTGAATCCAATGGAAAACCAGTGGACAATCATCAAACTCAAAAAGGAGAACCACAAGCCCCAAAACAAAGCAAATTTGTTTGAATTTGTGCAACAGGAATGGGCTTCTGTGACAGCAGAACAATGTCAGAAGCTGGTGGAGAGCATGCCAAGACGCATGGCTGCAGTCATCAAAAACAATGGTTATGCAATCAAGTACTAACTCCTGTGTGTATCATGTGACTAAAAGAGGCAGAAAAGAAAACACAGAATGCCTAAAAGCACTGTTTTTGGCAGTACAATGCCATAGCTATTGATGTTAGAACTTAAGTGATTTTGGTTATTATCAAGAAACATGGGAAATGGCTAGATATCAGCTCTTAAATTAAACTCTTATGAGCTATTTTTGTTGTTATCATGATATTTGTCCAAGCAAATGTACCTTTAGTTGTACCAGGCATTAAAATGAACAAGAAATTGAAGAAAACAAGGGTGGTCTAATAATTTTTTCCATGACTGTACATTGTTAAAGGTAAACAGGAGGAGTTTGCTTGGATTTGGGAATCATTTATGTCATTCTTGACCAATGAAACGGATAACACTGACTGAACAACAGGTTATGAAATGATCCTGCCTTTCATTATATTTTTAATTTATTTAATTTAATTTAATTTATTTATTCATTTATTCTCTTTGCTCCATCTTAGTATTATTTATTCTAGTATTTATTTTCCATTTGTTTGATGTCTGTTGTCATTGTCCATTTTATTCATTTCCTTTCTTTGTCTGTGTGAATGAGTGACTGTTCGAGGGGATATAAATGAAAATGTGTCTTCAACCAAGGAGGAAACAAAGAGAATGAAATCAGGTCGCACCATCATGTCTCTGTCTTCTACAATATTGATGATCACAGTGAGGTTCAGAGAATTGACAGCTGATGGCGACCACCTTTTCAGTGAAGAAGGAGGCCAAGATATTGCCTGAGAGGTTTGTGTCTGGTGGAGGTGGTGGTGGATTGAGTAAGGTTTTGAAGGTAGAAAATGTCTGTGGTACTGCTGATCTTATAATTGTAAAGAGGGGGTTTTGGGAGCACTGGTGTTGGATGAGAAAGCAGCATTTTCTTGAAGGCAGAGCTGAGGCCGAGGTGGTGGATGGAGGCAGATCTGGAGGCAAACAGTGAAGCAAATGAATAGTGGTCAGAGAGGTGCAGGGCTGAGACTGTTAGACTGTCTGTGGCACGATGTCGGGTGAGAATGAGGTCAAGGACTTTACCAGCTTTGTGAGTCAGAGGTCTGCAGACACATCTCAGGTCAAACTAATGTATCAGGGACAGGAGCTGCAGAGCTTGTATGCCTCTGAATTAGCAGCACAATAGGTTTGTTTCTGGGGGTCATGAGCTCATTCACACTGCCCTGCTGCAACTACCAGCCAACACTTCCACAAATACTGCAGTTAATGTGCTTTCCAAGTAGCAGCAAGGACACAGTACACAGGTATGTCTGTGAAGAAGATGCTAAGAAGTAGCGCTTCCTTTTCAGCTGCAGCCTCCACAGCTAAAAAGCCTTCCTGTTTCTCTGTGGTGAATGTACGTCCGTACAGACAAGCCTCCATCTGAACACAATACTAAAACAGTCTGTGTGTGAGAGCCATGTAATGTCCATGTCTGCATGTTGAGAGAAGCTGCTGGTCTGACCCCCCTCCTCCTTTCAGGGTGGAGCCTGCTGGAGTCCGGTGGTTGAGACCAGGTCTGAGGAAGTGTAAGTGTGTTTTTCATTTGATTCCTGAAAACAAAGCAGCACATTGAGTCATCATCAGGCTGTCAATAACTGATCAGATGATAGATCAATAACTCCACCTGTGTTGTGTCTCCTCTCCATCAGATTCCTGTGAACTCACACTCGACACAAACACAGTGCACAGAAAGCTCCAACTGTCTGACGACAACAGGAAGATGACACGTTTGGAGGAGGATCAGTCGTATCCTGATCATCCAGACAGATTTGACCAGTGTCCTCAGCTGCTGTGTGGAACTGGTCTGACTGGTCGCTGTTACTGGGAGGTGGAGTGCAGAGGAAAGGTTTATGTATCAGTGAGTTACAGAGGAATCAGCAGGAGAGGAAACAGTGTTGACTGTTTTTTTGGATTGAATGATCAGTCCTGGAGTCTGTACTGCTCTAATCATGGTTACTCTGTCTGTCACAATAACATGAAAACATATATCTCTTCCTCCTCCTCCTCCTCCTCCTCCTCCTCCCCCTCCTCCCCTATCTCTCACAGAGTAGCAGTGTATGTGGACTGTCCTGCTGGCTCTCTGTCCTTCTACAGAGTCTCCTCTGACTCACTGATCCACCTCCACACCTTCAACACCACCTTCACTCAGCCTCTGTATCCTGGGTTTGGGTTTGGGTTCTGGTGGTCCGGTTCCTCAGTATCTCTGTTCAGTGAGGCAGAGAGAGTCTCCTCCTGTTAGAGAAACTTTCTCACTGTTGAACAGAGAGTTCAGTCTGTTCATGTCCGTCTCTTTCACTCATTAACATGTTTTCAGATTAATGTATTAAATCAGTTTATTTTTTAAACTTTGCCGTGTTCACAAAGATTATTGCAGAATAAAAATCCTGCCTCTTTTGATTAAATTATTCTGATAATCATTTTCTTCAGTGAATATCAGTGTAGTGTTAGTGATGACTAAATGTTAAACAGGTTAACAATAATAATCAATATTTAACCTTTCCCAGAGGAGAAAGACTGAAATTCTCCAGGAAAAGTGTCTTTGTTTCTGTCCCAATCTCTCAAGCTGTTGGAAGATTGTCAAAAGTTTTGAGGTCATGAATTTTAACCTGCACGAACTAAATGAAGTTTGAAATTCAACACTGACAGTGAAAACTCAAAATCTCTCTCAACCTTAAAGTGGTGAGACATTTAGAGGTTGTGTGTTTGATCCTGAGCAGGTCGGAAAGTCCAACACCCAGAGGAAAGACTGAAAAGCTTTTAGAAATGATGTCTTCAGTGTCTGTGACCAAATATCTCTTAGAGTCTACACATTTTATAAAGTCATTTCCCCTGTGTCTCTACAGTGTGTTCTTTAACTGTGCATCTTCAGTCATCTCTCTTCCTCATACAAGTTCACACGGGTTGTTATCCTTCAACCATTTACATTATTATTTTTATATAATTTTGATTTTACTGGTGAAAAAACAGAAAGTGACATAGAAAACATGAAAAGGAGACCATGGACAGACAGCTGATGTGACAAAGTGTATATGTATATAAATGAGATTTAGGGTGTAGATTGAATAAGGTTGGGTGTGTAAGTAAGGAGGATGTTCTAATGATATACCATTGTGTACACTAATAATAATAATAATAATAAAGTAAATAGGAAAATATATATTTGTGAAAAAGATTGTTCTCTCTTCAGTCTTCCTCTTGTTTTCCTGAACCTCACTAACGCTCCGAGAGTTCAGGGTTTGAGCTTGAAGATGATCCAGTAGCCTGCAGCCTGCTACCATTTTATATCCATGATGTTTTTCTAAGTCATCTCACATATGAAACAGCTGTTCTTCTAATAATCACTTCCTGTCCTGATCCACCAGTTCTAAACTGGTCTTGATGAGTTCTTGGTTCTCACAGCACCTCAGTCTAAGTGATCTGGACTAGTGCAGCTGCCTGTTACTGAACTTAATCCAAGAGGTTATCTGGTGTCAAAATGCAGGAAATCTGTTTGAAATTACAATGTTTTTTCTATGGGAGGACCCCCGGCCTCCTCCCACCTCCACCCACCAGTTATATATCTTTCCAGGTCTGCTCCCGATTTTAAAACATAAGCAGGTGTTGATCTAAATGCATTCCTCACCTTCAGTGACTCACACCAGGTGAGGCATCATCACTACACAGCTTTATATGGAGCCAAGCTGAAGTAATGTTTCCTCTCGTTACTGTAACGAAGTTGTTTCTTTGTGTTCTTGTACTTTGGAGTATTTGATGAAATCAGTAACTTTATCTGTACTTAGGTTTTGAAGTATTTGACTTCACTACATTTAATAAAAGCAGCAATGACACAACGACTAATTTGTTACATTTCTACTCACCAGTCTGTCCTTCTCATGCTCCATGCGAGTGAAAGAAAATGGCTGCTGTCAAATTCCTGAACAGGTTACCTGTCCAAGTGCCCGGATGTTGAAAGTGTCACTCATCAGCGTTTAATACCATGAACTCTGTGATATTACACCAACACTCTTATGTTTTCTCACCAGTGGACCAGCACCTCAACACTTCACTCTAAAACAGCTTAACACCAGAATTTTAACTCCAGTGAATCTCCTGTGTGTGGAAGTTTTATTGGGACTGCAGATGAAAATTAGCCTCAGGCTAACTCTGCTACACTGCATCAGATAGCCCCATATTTAATATTGTACATTGTCTCTTATAAATACAGTAAATAAATAAGTTATAAATTGTGTTATATATTTTATTGAACTTTATTTCACCTGTACTTTTGTTAAGAAATGTGCTCTACATGATTTCACTGTATAATATGATTGGAATTCATTGACAATAGAACTGACAGCTGGAATAGAATGCTCATGTTGTGACGTCCTCTGACATCATAGAGGCTCATTTGCATATCATCTGCAGGACAGTAGAGTTCTACAGTCCTATGTACATTTGGCCTGTGGACAGGTAAGACCTCCTCGCTTCACTCTCTTATTTCTCTTTGGTCAAACTGTTTCATGTTGTGGAAAAGGAGAATTTACTTTTCCTGCGTTTTCCTGTTCAGTGAGTCACTTTTTTCATCAGTTACAATCCAACAGGCATTATATTAAGATGTGCATCTCTGTTTGTAATCAGGAGATGCCAACGTACTTTTTCCTCTTGTACAACACAGTTTGAAGCAGAAAACTTTGTTTTACTTGTTGTCTAAGTTGCATGTGTGGAAAACTGTGTAGATTTACTTGCTCTGGAAGAAATTTTACATGAAAGGTTTGAAATTGTTGCATTTGTGACTTTCTGCAGTTTCTTTAACCGATAACATGAAAAATAAAGATTATTTAATAAGTATTTTATTACATGTGACTGCGTTGTTTTTTAATTCCTTTGATCACAAAAAAGTTTTCATGTGACAGAAAAAGCTTCTTTTGAGCTCCTTGTGATGAATTGTCATGTTGTATTAACTGCACTTGTTGCTACACTGCTGGGTTATGAGTTTAGATATGAAACATGTCAGTTACAGTTACATTTCTGTTTCTGATCCACAGTGTCATGATGAAATGCTGGTAAGAAAGATTTTTGCTCAGTGAAGAAAATAAAGATGATGAGTGACATTGTTAATTACAGCAGACAGAGATGGAGACAAGGAGGCAGCTGCTGATGTCACAGCAACCAACAGAGCAGCAGAAGGAGCATGAAGAGGAGAGGCAAAGACTTCAGAGACAGAGGAAGGAAAAAGATAAGTCCAGAGCAGACAGAGTCACTGAGGTAGGCCACAACGCAAACCCTCCCACACAGTCACCAGTGTTCACCAGGGGACCAACAATGTAAGAGTCACACAATGAATGAGACAGAAAGCACTTAGAAAACGGGACCAGAGAACTGAGGGAGATGGTTTCACATTTCAAATCTGACTAAACTGAGTAACATTTTACAAAGACAGTTGCAGCCACCTAGAAATAACTGAACAACCACTTGATAGTCAGATAGTGTATATGGTATAGCCCACCCTAACCCCTAAGCAGACATATAGTAACCTTACCCAGCCTCACCTAAGTGGGTGGTGCACAATACAACTGAACTAGTGACTGCCGAACATAACTGGGTCACATGGCAGCAGATCATCATCCAGATCCAGAGATCAAACCATGATCCTGCTGGAGAAGCAGACTGGAGTTACCACAGCTGCCGGCAGGAGACGCCCTCCACTGTTAGTGTGTGAGTGATGTTATAATGCTGAATTCTTTTGAGCGTGTTCAGTTAAAGTGCAAGTGTTTCCAGTGTTTAATGGACACTGAGAAGAATATTTACCTGATGAGGGGAAAAGAAACAAATGTCTCCACACAGGTCAGCAGCATGTACACACACCTCCATACAGTCAGTGTCCAGCAGGAGTTCAACTGAGCGACGAGGGGACAGAGTCATGGAGGGAAAATATTCATTTCAAAGTCACTGTTATATTCTGACAGACTGAACAGTGGAGACTGTAGCTGCTAATGTTATAAGCTCCCAGCTCACATGATGAGCTGTCGCCACGTTAGCCTGAACAAGCTAATGTTAGCCTGAACAAGCTAACGGTAGCCTGAACAAGCTAATGTTAGCCTGAACAAGCTAACGGTAGCCTGAACAAGCTAATGTTAGCTTGAACAAGCTAATGGTAGCCTAAACAAGCTAACGGTTGCCTAAATTAGGTAATGTTAGCCTATACAAGCTAACGGAAGCCTAAACAAGCTAACGTTAGCCTGACCAAGCTAACGTTAGCCTGACCAAGCTAATGTTAGCCTGAACAAGCTAATGTTAGCCTGAACAAGCTAATGTTAGCCTAAACAAGCTAATGTTAGCCTGAACAAGCTAACGGTAGCCTGAACAAGCTAATGGTAGCCTGAACAAGCTAATATTAGCCTAAACAAGCTAATGTTATCCTCGGTGAACATTGTGTGTGGAGCGTTGCTACAACAGAAGTCATCGTCATAGTTCACATACAGGAACAGTAACTTGACATCAGACTGCAGCTGCTGATTCATTTAATAATTGAGTATTCTACCAATTATTCTATCGATTGATCGAGTATCTTGATAAGAACTGTTTTTGTCTTATTAAAGAGCAATGGAAAATATAAAAAAGAGAAAACAGGTCTCATAAAATGAGAAAGTAAGTGGTTTACTTTCAAAAAAATCACTTCATTTTTATTGCTAATTTTTCAGACAATATCATCTGTAAAAACTGAAGTCATGTCGTGCAAGTACCATGTTACATTCTTGGTTTTGAAATTCAAAAACAAATCCATAAAAAATAAGAACCATAAAACTTAAATTGATAGCTCGGGCTTTTATCTGCTTCAGTCACTGAATTCCACTGACCTATATTTGGGACAGGTGTCTACATGGGACAGGCCATTAATTCCATCTGCACAAAACTCGTGCACAGGAATTATGGGAAATACTGTCAAATTGATTAATTAAATCAGTGTTAATAAAAATACTATTAATATTACCAGGCTATCCAATAACATATTACAACAAATTCATGTGATCTAGCTCTGAGAGACAGCGTATCTGGACAACCACATGCAGAGAGAGAGAGAGGGAGAGAGAGAGAGAGAGAGAGAGAGAGAGACCATATCAAAATACAGGTAGCCTACTTTAGAAAGGACAAAAGCTGAAGATTGCCATAGTTATTTAAACCTTTATTTGCATGAACAAATGAGATAACTGACAGGGACGATACATCCAGAGAACCGGGCGTCTAATTGAGACCTGCGTTTATTTGACAAACTGTGCAGCCACACCAGGACAGTAAAATGGACTCGGCTTCTAATTGAAGTTCTGAGGTAAGTCATTTCAAATTGTCAAATAGTCATTTCCTAAATGCACACAAGGCAAAATAAGGCTTAGATAGAAAAATAAATATATATTGTATTGTCATTATATGTTAACGTAATGGTTAAGGTCACTCACCCACTCAGGTCAGAGGAGCCTGTGTTGTTCATTTTGTTTAGGCTGCGTGTTGATTTGACTATCATTTCCGGTGGCAGGCTGTAGGGGTGTGGTTTTTTTGCCCGTCCATTTGAGTGGCAGGTTTTTTGTGACAAAGAGGGTGAGCAGGCTCCGATATTTTCTGTTATACTTTGATTGAAGCTTTCTAATAAACAGTCAGAAGTCAACTGGACAAAGTGATGGATTTGTACAAACACGTCGCAGTAAAGAGCCCACTCAGTCTCTGAGCGGCTTTATTTGATGGACAATAGTCGTGACATAGTTCATGAACAATGCTCAGTGTTCAGTGTGAACAGTCAGCAGCAGTTGTTCTGAAGGGAGAGAGGGGTTCACCAGTCTGCAGGAATGAAGTTCAGGATTCATACAAACTCCTGAAAGTTTAGAAAATGCTTCATTTTAAATGTTTTGTTTTCTAGCTCAGAAAAATGCTTGATCTTCAACATAATCTGCTGTTTCCTCATCTTGTTGTTATCTTTTTTTATGACAGGTGATGATTGTCCAGCAGTTTGGAAACTTCTTGTCTGTGGAGGCCAAAGCTGAATCCCTCTTTTTCTTCTTCCTAGTTCCAGCAGTTTGTCTCTGGCCTGATGAAAGCACTTTACAAGTGGCAGCTCTTGTTTCATTTTACTTCATGTATTTTGATGTGAAGTTTGAATTGAAGTGATTTGAAGTTTTGCACTTTGCAGTTTCTATTTGCAACAGTTTTTATTTTTGTATGAAGACATGTTCCCATTTATCTCAGGGCTGCCTTTCCTCTGAGCGGACTGAGGAAATAAATCTGACTCAAGGTTGACACTGAGTTGTAGTAAACTACATTTGATTCAGTGAGATTTTATTTTTCTTTCCTATTAAATTGTCCTCCACAGACAAATGCGAACAGTGACTGAAAACAGCGATCTGGAATCAGATTGCCCTTGTAGTCCAGGCAGATAAGAGCCAATCAGGAGCCAGCATGGGTGTTTATGTCATCGTTTCCAAAGGTCTGAAGTTTTCAAAATAAAACAGGTCCTGCAGCATTTCTGACAGTCTCTGTTTTAGAGGCTGAAGACTCTGGAGGAGAGAGGACGGAGGAGGAAACAGAGAAGAAGAGATGAGTTTAAAACTAAAATGTAGCAGAGTGGGTGGAGCCAAAGACAGGAAGTAAAACAACAGTGGGCACACAAGGTAAGTAATTACAAAAAAAAGGGAAATAAACCAAAGTCCAAGACTCCAGACCATGTCCAACAACTGTCATACAAAGAGCAGGTCATGACATCTTTATTCTTAATATAATGTTTGATCCAGTTCAACCTGAAAATGATATTAGATGAATGGAAATCAAGATAATTCTGTGGAAATAGTGACACACACACACACACACACACACACACACACACACACACACACACACACACACAAAGAGTCATGTGTCTTCTTGTAACTGCAGAGGGAAGTGAAAGTGGTCAGGAGCTCAGACTCCATTAAAAGTGGACGGAGCAGAAGGAGGGAAACTGAAGGCTGAGGCAGGTGAGTGTTAACACAACATTATTTTACTGTCAAAGTCTCTGAGTCCGTTTGTCCCTGTGGACTGTGGAGGGAAGAAGAGTCACAGTGAACTTCTGTCCACACAGAGACACTGAGAGGAAAACCTGTGTGTGTGTGTTTCTTGGTGTGTGTGTGTGTGTGTGTGTGTGTGTTTCTGGGTGTGTGTGTGTGTGTGTGTCTCTTGAGCGGCTTGTTTGTCCTGACTCTTGTGTGTGTGAGCTCACAGTCAGTGTTACTGGTTTCCCTCTCAGACTGACTGAAGTCCTGAAGATGAGTGATTGTGTGGAGGAAGAGGAGGACAGAGCAGAGTCTCCAGGACCCAGCTGTCTGTCTGTGAAGAGTCACTGGTCCAAAGATGAACCTCTGAAATTCAGTCCTGAACCTGGACCCTCAGACTCACAGTAAGAGACCTGCTACAAACCTGTGAACCTCCAAACTGTCTCTGTAACAGTGTTTAGTGTGTTGAGCTCCTGCAGTGATGTCACTTCCTGTGACAGTTGCCATAGAAAAAAAACAGAAGAACATGAAATGATTAAGAAGAAGATTAATTGAAATAAATCAAGAGAATAAACTAACTTCAGGGCTTTCTTATCATCCTTTATCAGCTTCAGAGACTTGCACAGTGATTTCAATTCATTCAGCCAATGATTCATACATGGTTTGGTTTTAAAGTACCAGCATTTGTAAATGATCCTCTTGGACTGTGTCCAGCTCCACATGTCGCTCCAGAAAGACTGATCCACAGTGGAAGAATAAATGTTCCAAGCTTTCAGCCTCATTTTCACAGAACACACAGTTCTTCATATCAAGATTAAACCTCAGTCTTCACAACTTGTTTGTTGGGTAAATCTCATTTAAGATTTTAAAGTTCACCTCTTTCACTTCAGGAGGGAGAGGAAGTGAAATATATCTTCTCCTCATCACCTTCACCTCCTCAATCTCAAACCCCCTCAGTATAGACTTTCTTTTAACTGGGCTGTGGCAGCGTTCCTATAACAGACTGTTTCTAATAACTTTGTACATTTACTGTCTCAAAAGTCAGTTCCTGCTCTGCAGAGCTGTGTCAGTCCAGGAGAGATCTTTAACCATTGATCAATCTGTTAAAGGTTTGAACAGAACATTTGAGTTGGAATTTCTCACAGAACATCTTGTGCTGTAACACATTTCCACTGTCATCCAGAAAATGAGCTGCAGCCCAGATTCCTTCAGATTTCCACTCATCTAAATACACTGATTTTTCACAGTGTAGAACATGTGTGTTGTTCCACACAGGTGTGTTATGTGGTGTCATATTATGTCTATATATTAATTTCCAGTAGAGGAGGGCTTGCTGATGGAAAGTGGAGAGTTTGACTGGTAATGAGCTAAATTCAAAGTCACAGCGTAGTAGAAAGTCTGTTCCTCCCATGTTCTGGAAAATCACATCAGGGACAATGAACCAAAAAGATGAAAGACTGTAACCACTTCAGTTTCAAGACACCACTCAGAATATCAAGATCAATCACATTTGCTCCCCCCTCTTCATAGTTTTTAATTATATCAGTTCTCCTTATATGCTGACATTTATTTCTCCATTTGGACTTAAATGAACTTTATTTATAGTTTGGATCATTGTCTGTGATATGGGGAAGAAGAGAGCTGGTAAATCAGTCTGGACAAACTCTCCATCTTTGTTAACAAAATCCTCCCAGACATGCTGACATCTCTCTGCAGCCATCTTGTTTCCATATTGTTACAGATATTCCTCTTTTCACTCATAATTCTGTCTCTACAAACAACAGTTCCTAAAGATTTCTCCTCCTTCTGAACCTGTATATTACATGCTGACTGCAGGGGGCGCTCCTGCAGTGTCATTATTTCACATTTATTGATGTTTAACCATGGACCTGATGCTTTGGAGAACTGATTGACTGCAAAGCTAAAGGATCTGATTTTCATTTTATAAGAACAAAGTTGGGTCATCCACCAGCTGACTTCTTATTATTTGTTTATCCATCGCATTTAACCTTCAATGTCACTGTTTTAATCAGAGTAGATCACATCTCTGCCACCGTTACAAACAGAGGTGGCCAAGTGCCATGTCCTAGAGAAACACAGCTGTAGATTCCATTGTACAGCAGCCCTATAATCTTAATAAATGTCTCTCCAAGACCAAAGAACCTCAAAGTTTCCAGTATAAACTGATGTTCCACAGAATCAAACGCTTTGTAAAAATCTAGAAATAAAATAAACCCACTCTCTTGGATTATTTCACTAAAATCAAAAAGGTCTAATACAGGCCTCGTGTTATTATGAGTGTGTGTGTGTGTGTGTGTGTGTGTGTGTCTCTTGAGCAGCTTGTTTGTCCTGACTCTTGTGTGTGTGAGCTCACAGTCAGTGTTACTGGTTTCCCTCTCAGACTGACTGAAGTCCTGAAGATGAGTGATTGTGTGGAGGAAGAGGAGGACAGAGCAGAGTCTCCAGGACCCAGCTGTCTGTCTGTGAAGAGTCACCGGTCCAGAGGAAAACCTCCAGTCTTCAGTCCTGAACCTGGACCCTCAAAGTCACAGTAAGAGACAGTTTCTACCGTAAACTGAGCTTAAGATGATTCAGTTATTAGACATATTTGACTGTGACATGTTAGTGATGAAGAAATGTCTTCACAGAGGGAGGAAGAGGAGTGGTCTCTCTGTGGAGGTGCAGCTATCCTGCTGTGCTCTGTGTCAGGACGTCCTGAAGGATCCAGTTTCTACCAGCTGTGGACACTGGTTCTGCAGACAGTGCTTCACCTCATACTGGGACCAGTCTGGGTCTTCAGAAGATCCCCCCTGTCCCCAGTGTGACCCCAGACCCAGAACCAGACCTGGACTGCAGACAGCCAGTCAGAGCAGCACTGTACAAAGTGAGACTGAACATGTGTCTGCTGATGTCTTCAATTCTGAAACCAGGACCTGTTGTTTTCTCCAGTGTCAGTTGTTCTATCACACAGCACTGACATTTCAGATGATTCTAAAAAGCACAACATTAAAAAACTTTTCTTTGCTGCTCTTTAGTTTTTCTGTCGCTGATGAAAATAATCAGCAGATTCTCTGTCTTCAGTCTGACATTGTCTCCTCTCTTTCAGCAAATGGTGGTCTGCAGGAGGTTTTAGATCAACATAAGATCAGTCTGAGGAGCAGATGTGAACGTGTGACTGAGGGAAGTGATGGAACAGGAAGTGGAACCCTCCTCAACAGGATCTACACTGAGCTCTACATCACAGAGGGACAGAGTGAAGAGGTTAATACCCAACATGAGGTGAGGCAGCTGGAGACAGCTTCCAAGATGAAGATCCTCCATGACGCTCCAATCAAGTGTCAGGACATCTTTAAAGCCTTACCTGACCAACAGAGACCCATCAGAGTGGTTCTGACCAACGGCGTCGCTGGCGTTGGAAAAACCTTCTCAGTGCAGAAGTTCAGTCTGGACTGGGCAGAGGGCTTGGAGAACCAAGATGTGAGTCTGCTGGTTCTACTTTCGTTCAGGGAGCTGAACCTGATCAGAGAGCAGCAGTACAGTCTTCTCAGGCTGCTCCATGTTTTCCATCCAACATTACAGAAGGTCACAGCAGAGCAGCTGGCTGTCTGTAAAGTTGTGTTCATCTTGGACGGCCTGGATGAAAGCAGACTTTCACTGGATTTCAACAACAGGGAGGTTGTGTCTGATGTCACACAGACGTCATCAGTCAACCTGCTGCTGACAAACCTCATCCAGGGGAACCTGCTTCCCTCGGCTCTGGTCTGGATCACTTCCAGACCTGCAGCAGCCAATCAGATCCCTCCTACACGTGTTGACAGGGTAACAGAGGTACGAGGCTTCACTGACGCCCAGAAGGAGGAGTACTTCAGGAGGAGATCCAGTGATGAAGAGCTGTCCAGCAGAACCATCTCACACATCAAGAAGTCCAGGAGCCTCCACATCATGTGTCAAGTCCCAGTCTTCTGCTGGATCACTGCTACAGTTCTGGAGCACATGTTGACTACAGAGCAGAGAGGAGAGCTGCCCCAGACCCTGACTGACCTGTTCTCACACTTCCTGCTGGTTCAGACAAAGAGGAAGAAGCTCAAGTATAATGAGAGACATGAGACGAGTTCACAGGAGCTGATGGAGGCTGACAGGGAAGTTCTTCTGAAGCTGGGGAGGCTGGCGTTTGAACATCTGGAGAAAGGAAACATCATGTTCTACCAAGAAGACCTGGAGCAGTGTGGTCTGGATGTCACAGAGGCCTCGGTGTACTCAGGACTCTGTACTGAGATCTTCAAAAGAGAGAGTGTGATCTTCCAGAAAACAGTCTACTGCTTTGTTCATCTGAGCATTCAGGAGTTTCTGGCTGCAGTCTACATGTTCCACTGTTACACCAACAGGAACACAGAGGTCCTGGAGAACTTCCTGGGAAAACAACATGTTGATTTAACCCTGGATGTCTTCCTGATGGCAGGCATGGAGAAATCCCTCAGAAGTAAAAATGGTCACCTGGACCTGTTTGTTCGCTTCCTTCATGGCCTCTCTCTGGAGTCCAACCAGATACTCTTAGGAGGTCTGCTGGGTCAGACAGAGAACAGTCCAGAAACCATCCAGAGAGCCATCAACAACCTGAAGGAGATGAACAGTGATGAAATCTCTCCTGACAGAAGCATCAACATCTTCCACTGTCTGATGGAGATGAAGGACCACTCAGTTCATCAGGAGATCCAAGAGTTATTGAAGTCAGAGACCAGATCAGAGCAGAGACTCTCTGAGATCCACTGCTCAGCTCTGGCCTACATGCTGCAGATGTCAGAGGAAGTTCTGGATGAGTTGGACCTGATGAAGTACAACACATCAGTGGAGGGACGATGGAGACTGATCCCAGCTGTGAGGAACTGCAAGAAGGCTCGGTGAGTCCAGACATGATCAATATAATTATCAATCAGTCGATTAGATCAGTAGTTGAGTCAAATTCAGATGAATTCAGTTTTCATTTATTCTCATTATTCTTAGTTTTCCTTTGAAACAATCAAAGGTCAGTTGTGTTTTTTTCTGGAGGTGTTGTAAATGCTGTGAGCACCAAAATGTAGATGTTTCAGTTGGTTGTGATTGTTGCTGTTAAGTTCATAAAAATACTTGTTTTGTTTATTTGTAATAATTGTTGGATGCTTCATTGATTTGTTAATGTTCTGTGTTGTTTTGAGTCTTTTTGGTTTAATTCCAACCAGATCAAACTAATTAAAGCAGCTCCACTGATCTTACACCTCAGTGTGTTTCCAGTTGTTTCCAGGTGTTTCCAGGTGTTGGGGAGGACACCTGCATATGAGAAAACAGTAGTATTAAACCTTTAGTATCTCCAGCTGTGCAGTCTGATAAATGTCCTCAGGTGATGTCACCTGAGTCAGGGTGGGCGTAGTCTGAAGACAACACCAGACATCTGGAGCCCCCCCTCATCTCTGCTGCATAACACACCTTAATCTAACAGCTAATGGTTGGTGGTTGAGGTGCGCTGTGGGTAATGTAGGCAGCTAATTTTTCTGAGGAAGAAGAATGCGTGAATGAAAAAAGAAGATGTCTCTGGTTCAGCTTTGTTGAAACTGTCCATTGTGACAGTGTTACAGGAGAGCAGTGATGAATCTGTGGAGGTCTGTATTCAGGACTCATGAGGTTTCTATGACAACAGTCATCAGTGTTTGACCCTTTAATCGCAGGAGAACAGTGGGCTCCAATGAAAGCTGCTTTAAAAGTGGAGCTGAACAGCAGCCACTGTGGTAACAACAAACACTGATGGGATAATGGTTCATGATCAAACAGAATGTAACAGCTGCACAAGCAGAGAAAAGTCATCACATCAGTGAAATGACTCAACTGGTCAAAGCAGACCAAGAGTGGAGATGTAAACCCCTGAGTGTATTGAACTGATCAAGGCTGAGCTTTATTGATTATTGAACTTTTCATGTTGAAGAATGAACTTGTGTTTTTTGTCATGGTTGAGCTTTAAAGTCTTTCCATAGATTTCTCTCTTGTTGCTGTAGAGGAGAGTCGTATCAGGAAATGTTCAGCTTCAGCCAAGAACACAGGTGTGAATCTATCAGAGCAGAATGGGAGGATTCAGTCTTCTTCTACACACCAGAGCTCAGTGTCATGTTTCTGTGAAAACCAGATGATCAGACTCTTTTGCTCTGTGATTTGACTCTGCTCTGCTGCTGCATGGAGCTGACGCTTCCAGGTTGTAACTGTAGAGTCCACTTTGTGTTGATCACTAGTGTTTTACTGAGGACAGTTTGTTCATGGATCAATGTGGGCGCTGCCACTGATTCACCACAATGAGCCAGATGTGTTTTATGCAGTGGTGTGTGTTGACTTCTACAGAGAGGCAGCAGAGCCAAGCAATCTGGAGTCAGTTTAAAAACACTGGAGAATAAAACTGTTTTTCTGAACAAGATTCTGACTCTGGATCAAATCATATGATGGAAGCAGAAATGTAACATCATTTTCCCTCCTTCATCTGCACAACAAAGATTCCCATGAAACTCTGCAGGTCTGAGAGAGAGTGATGAGAATTATTGTTTCATGTCAAACACAATCAGATCAGATGAGCTGAGCCACAGATGTGAAGAGCAGATGTTCATCACATCATCATCTTTTCTCATCAGATGCATTTTAACTTCAGTGTCTTTTATTACAAACTGTCTGATTTTATTCTAACACATTTTATATTTTCTCTCATCACAGACTTGGTGGTTGTCGACTCTCAGAGACTCACTGTGAAGTCGTGTCCTCAGCTCTGAAGTCCAGCCCCTCCCATCTGAGACACCTGGACCTGAGTGAAAATGACCTGATGGATTCAAGAGTGAAGCAGCTGTGTGCTGGACTGGAGAGTCCAAACTGTAGACTGGAGACTCTGAGGTCAGTTCACTGACTGGAACTGTTGTAGTTTTATATTCAGTTCAAATCTATGAAGTTCCAGTTTTTCATCATCAGAGACGTGTTGGTGTTATCAGGGAACGTGTGTGTTCACTGTTCACATTGGTTTGAAGCAGCAGCAGAAAGAGAAGGAGAAAGGTGGAGCAGAGAAGAATGAAGAAGAACAAATACTGGAGGAGGAAGCAGAGAAATGTTCCACAATCACAGAGAGATTCAACATCCAGTAAAGAGCCGGCAGCTGAAATGCTAAGCAGGGGCGTTGTAGCTAGCTGCTAGCTCAGCTCATAGTAAATGTGGCTAGTATAGCTAGCTGCTAGTTGTTGGGCAGCAGCCCTGTGCTTGTGTTAGCTGCTGTTTGTCTTTGTGTGTTATTAACAGCTGGGACTGGTGATCTCCAGGTAAAATGAAGGGTCCCACTCGGCCCCTGGATGAGAGCAGTCACAGTGTTTGTGATTCAGAGCAGCAGAGAATTGACAGAGTTTGATGTTAAAATCAGAAAGTTGATGAGAATCAAACTGCAACAGTCTCACAGATCTTCTGCTGCTGCTGCTGATCTGAACACCTGCAGCTCTCTGCAACCAACAAATATTGCAGCTGTTGTTGTGTGTTGATGTCAGCACTGCAGCATCATGGGAAGCCACAGACCTTCAGACTGCAACACAAACCAGATCAAAGCAGGGCCAGTGGCTGAGGCGGGAAAGTGGAGACAAGAGGAAACTCAGCTGGGACATGGAGGCAGGAAGGATTAGATTGATGCTGGGAGCAATTTATGAGCAGCTCCCACCTCCCCAACATCATAGTGAATAAACAGCTGAGGAGCAGATGTTGTGTTGTGGTCAGAAACACAGCAGCTTGTGTATGTTGTGGAGCTGACAGTACCATGGGAGGACGCAGGAGAAACGGCCTCTGAGAGGAAACAGCTCAGATACACAGAGCTGGCAGCAGAGGCAGAGGAGCCTGCTCTGAAAGCTGAGCTCCAGGGGAGGTTGGCTGTAGGGGTTTTGTTGGCAGATCAGTCTGGTCCCTGTTACCTGAACTGAGCTGCTCTCACTTCTGTTCTCTTCAAGTCCACGTTGTGCTTCTCTGAACCTGTGCACTGTGAACTCAAAGTGCTCCAGGTGTCCTTCATGTCATATCTAGTTGATTGTGTGTGAACACAACAAAAGCTCAGACTTGATCTTGAAGAATGGAGCTTCTTCTAATCACATGAGTAACACAAGTGGTCATGTGACTGTGGTTCAGGAGCAGTTACCAGAGCAGACTGACACTGACACTCAGAGAAACTCTGTTCATCAACTAACAGACCTAAACCGTGGACGTTGTGCTGAGCTGAAGGGTTGTAGGACTGTGAGCACAGGTTTGATCTCTGCTCTGTGACCTTCATTAACCCCGTCCTCACTCAGTCTGCTCCTCATTGGGGGTTGATGTGAAAATCAGATGAATTCTACTTCCTCGTTCAGTGAAGATCTAAAGACCTAAATTTCGACATGACACCGAAAGAGTTACCCATAGTGGATTTGATTACAGCTACAGAATCTGCTAAAAAGAAAAACAACTTAATCGAAACTGAGGCCGAACAGCTAAGGTTAAAAGTGTCCGAGGCCAAGGACCCCCCTCCAACCTCACTTTCGAGGAGAGGAAAGCAGTGACAGCATTGGGCAAATACCAAAACATCACAATACTCCCAGCAGACAAGGGTAGATGCACAGTTGTGCTCAATACAACTGATTACCAGGACAAGATCCCTGTACTACTCAGCGACTCTAACACCTATGAAACTCTGAAACGAGACCCGACCAGTGGTTATAAAAAGAAGGTGATAGAATGTCTACAACAACTGCAAAAAAGAAGGGGTCGTTGACAAAACACAATATTACCGGCTTTATCCCCAGGACTCCATCCCCTGCCTATATGGACTCCCCAAAATCCATAAAGAAGGGGCCCTGCTCAGGCCCATTGTCAGCAGCATAAACTCACTCACATACAACATAGCCAAATACATAGCCAATATCCTGGTACCTTTGGTGGGCAACACCCCACACCACATCCAAAACTCCATAGACTTAAATGGAGCCAGATGAAGCCATGGTTTCCTATGATGTGACTTCTCTTTTCACCTGCATTCCAACCGTGGAGGCTTCGGCCTCAGTAAGAGAACGACTCACACAGGACAACTCCCTGCAAAACCGAACAAATCTCAAACCCAGACACATTTGCCAGCTTCTGGATTTATGCCTAAACACTACATCTTTCCAGTTTGACGGCAAATTTTACAGACAAAAACATGGCTGTGCCATGGGTTCACCAGTATCCTCCATTGTGGCAAATCTATACATGGAGGAGGTGGAGAACAAGGCTTTGAACTCCTTTGAAGGAACTACACCGAGCCACTGGTTCAGGTATGTGGACGACACATGGGTTAAAATCAAAACCAAAGAGGTGCAAACTTTTACCGAACACATTAACTCAGTGGACAAAAACATCAAGTTCACAAGAGAGGATGTCAAGGACAATAGTCTGCCCTTCTTAGATTGTGACGTCCATATGAAAAAGGACAGGAGCCTCCACATCGGGGTATACAGAAAACCCACACATACAGACCAATATCTACTTTTCGACTCACACCACCCCCTGGAACACAAGCTTGGTGTTATCAGAACCCTGCAACACAGAGCTGATAACGTAGCCACCAGCTCACAGGCCCAAAGGGTAGAACACAAGCACCTGAGAGGCGCCCTCACAACTTGTGGTTACCCCAACTGGACCTTTGTGAAAACTGCTTGTGCTTCCAGAAAGAAAAGTAGCAACATGGTTGAGAAAGAAAAACCAAACAAGAGAAACAACATAGTTATCCCATATGTGTCTGGGGTATCAGAAAAACTCAGGAGGATCTTCAACAAACACTGTATCCCTGTGTATTTCAAACCCTGCACCACACTCAGACAGAGACTGGTACACCCCAAGGACAGAACACCACACACCCGAAAAAGCAATCTGGTGTATGCAGTCCAATGTAATGAGGAATGTAAAGACCTCTACATTGGAGAAACAAAACAACCACTGCATAAACGCATGGCCCAACACAGGAAAGCTAACTCCTCAGGTTTGGACTCTGCTGTCCACTTACATCTTAAGGAGAAAGCTCACTCCTTTGAGGACAGCAAGGTTCACATCCTGGACAGAGAGGACAGGTGGTTCGAAAGAAGAGTGAAAGAAGCCATCTGTGTAAAAGTAGAGAAACCATCCCTCAACAGGGGAGGAGACCTCAGACACCACCTATCTCCAATTTACAATGCTGCCCTTTCATCCCTTCCCAGGAGATTTAACAATTTAACCTCTAAAAAAAACAACTGTTCACAAGTGGCATGTGACTCCAACGACTGTTGTTATAACACAATAGGGCTCTAACAAAGTCGAAACCAACTCTCCACCAAGACAGTCACTCTAACGACTGTCGTTGGCAGATGGAGCACAAAGGGAACCAATGACATCATCAGCCTTGTGAAAGCCCCTCCCAGAGGTTAAAAATACCTGAGTCTCCACACCAGATAGTTGGACCAGTCCCAGCCTGGTCAGGTGCGAGAAAGAACTGATGAAGCCTCTTGGATGAGACGTGAAAAGTCTTCCTAGACAAATAACCAAGTCCAGTTGCTTTGGATTTAAAACTCCTTTGAGTAACACAAGTTCTTCTTTAAATATGTGGACACAGAGAAATATTTTCCCTCCTCCTGTAAATGTGACATTGTGCAGTTGTTTGGTGACTTTGGAACATTGAAGCTGCTCCACCATGTTTGTTCTGAACAGTGTGACTGAGTTCTCACTGTTTGTTCACGTCCTCAGTGTTTTGTTTCTGTGCTGATGTCTGTAGTGTCAGAGAGGGAACAGACTAAACAGACGTGAATCCTCTGATTCTCCTCTGATTACAGACTGAACTGAGGTCAGCAGCAGCTGATCAACCTGTGTTCACATCAACAGCTGTATGAATGTTGTGCTGACATTTGGATGATGTGTGTAGATTATTGATCAGGACAAATCTGATTGATTATCAATCATCGATCTACATCTTTGATTCTTTATTCAGATTGGACAACTGCAGGTTGTCAGAGATCAGCTGTTCTTCTCTGGTCTCTGCTCTGAAGTCCAACCCCTCCCATCTGAGAGAACTGGACCTGAGTGAAAACCAGAACCTGAAGGGTCCAGGAGTGAAGGATCTGTGTGGTTTTCTGCAGAGTCCAGACTGTAGACTGGAGACTCTGAGGTCAGTTCACTGTTGTAGATCTTATATCTTGAATCCACAGCTAATGAAGCTTCACACACAAGTTGAATCCATTGACTGTGAATGAATGAATGACATTGTAAATAGTTGTTGTCTCATGTTTCCAGTTGTTCTTCTCTCAGACTGAGAATGATTCTTCAGTTTCAGCTCATTTCACTCACTTGTCATGAATAATGTCTGTTCACTTCAGTTCAACCTTCACAGCTCACACACTCGTATTTCTCTCAGTCAGAGGACTCATGTTTTCTAAACCCACTGGAGAAAATGTCCAGTGTTAGTTGTTCAAGTCAATTCATTTTTATCACAACAACATACACAAGATCCTCACAACTAATATTTGTCCAAAGAAAGTGAAGAAACAATCTTCTTTTTTTCAGTAGATTTCACTGAAGTGTCAGGACTAATGTCTGTTTGATCAAACTGTGTGTCTGTTTTCATCTGTAACACAACACACACAACTGTTGTGTTGAAAATGTTGTGTTGTACTGACATGATGATGATCCACAATAACAGAAGAACAAAGTCACTCTACTCATTTTAGACAAAGATCACTGATCAGGACAAATCTGATTGATTATCAATCACTGATCAACATCTTTGATTCTTTATTCAGATTGAGGAGCTGCAGTTTGTCAGAGATCAGCTGTTCTTCTCTGGTCTCAGCTCTGAAGTCCAACCCCTCCCATCTGAGAAAACTGGACCTGAGTAGAAACCAGGACCTGCAGGATCCAGGAGTGAAGGGTCTGTGTGGTTTTCTGCAGAGTCCAGACTGTAGACTGGAGACTCTGAGGTCAGACTCCATGTTTTCTTTCTGTGCTGAGATGAATGTGATGTGAAAGTTGTGTTGACACTGAGCTGCAGACATGAGGCTGATATTATACTGATCCACACTGAGGATCTTCATGGTAAAGTCTGTTTTCTTCTTCTCTGCTTTTAGTCCAGTGACTGTTTCTCTTCAACTTTCACCTCAAGACTTTTTAAAACACCAACAGAAACACATTGAATCTGTCAGACAATAACTGATCTATAATCAATAGCTGATGGTCCCAACACTTTTATAAAGCTCTGTGATGTTTGTATTGACTCCAATGTTCAAAGCCAAGTTGTCATACAATATAAATCCTTTAGGTTTGACTGTGTTAAATATTTGAGCTCAGTCACCAGGTGTCTGTGTCTCTGCCGTTCCATCAACTAGTGAATTTAATATATATTTCTATACATTTGTTCTCATGTCTCCAAACTTCAGCCTGACATGTTTGTTGTCTTTGAAAACTTGAGGATCTTTAGTAGAATCTGCACAACATGAGTTTGTATAGATGGAGCCACAGGTGGAGCTGGCAGAGTTGAAGAGGTGGAGTCACTACGTCTTTATTGAAGCAGCAGCATGTTGTCATGAATATTAATGAGAGCTGTTTTTACTTTGTCTGTTTGACTCTTTGTGGTTTCAAGCAGGAACTTTGTCTCCTAAACTCACATCTTTGATTCTTTATTCAGATTGATCAGCTGCAGTTTGTCAGAGATCAGCTGTTCTTCTCTGGTCTCAGCTCTGAAGTCCAACCCCTCCCATCTGAGAGAACTGGACCTGAGTGGAAACCAGACCCTGCAGGATCCAGGAGTGAAGGGTCTGTGTGGTTTTCTGCAGAGTCCAGACTGTAGACTGGAGACTCTGAGGTCAGACTCCATGTTTTCTTTCTGTGCTGAGATGAATGTGATGTGAAAGTTGTGTTGACACTGAGCTGCAGACATGAGGCTGATATTATATTGATCCACACTGAGGATCTTCATGGAAAAGTCTGTTTTCTTCTTCTCTGCTTTTAGTCCAGTGACTGTTTCTCTTCAAATTCAACCTCATGACTTTTTTAAACACCAACAGAAACACATTGAATCTGTCAGACAATAACTGATCTATAATCAATAACTGATGGTCCCAACACTTTTATAAGGCTCTTTGATGTTTGTACTGACTCCAACATTCAAAGCCAAGTTGTCATAGCAACAGGTTGTTTCATCACTTTAAATCCTGTAGGTTTGACTGTGTTAAATATTTGAGCTCAGTCACCAGGTGTCTGTGTCTCTGCCGTTCCATCAACGAGTGAATTTAATATATATTTCTATACATTTGTTCTCATGTCTCCAAACTTCAGCCTGACATGTTTGTTGTCTTTGAAAACTTGAGGATCTTTAGTAGAATCTGCACAACATGAGTTTGTATAGATGGAGCCACAGGTGGAGCTGGCAGAGTTGAAGAGGTGGAGTCACTACGTCTTTATTGAAGCAGCAGCATGTTGTCATGAATATTAATGAGAGCTGTTTTTACTTTGCCTGTTTGACTCTTTGTGGTTTCAAGCAGGAGCTTTGTCTCCTAAACTCACATCTTTGATTCTCTATTCAGATTGAGGGGCTACAGGTTGTCAGAGATCAGCTGGTCTCCTCTGGTCTCAGCTCTGAAGTCCAACCCCTCCCATCTGAGAGAACTGGACCTGAGCTACAACCAGAACCTGCAGGATCCAGGAGTGAAGGGTCTGTGTGGTTTTCTGCAGAGTCCAGACTGTAGACTGGAGACTCTGAGGTCAGACTCCATGTTTTCTGTCTGTGCTGAGATGAATGTGATGTGAAAGTTGTGTTGACACTGAGCAGCAGACATGAGGCTGATATTATACTGATCCACACTGAGGATCTTCATGGTAAAGTCTGTTTTCTTCTTCTCTGCTTTTAGTCCAGTGACTGTTTCTCTTCAACTTTCACCTCATGACTTTTTTAAACACCAACAGAAACACATTGAATCTGTCAGACAATAACTGATCTATAATCAATAGCTGATGGTCCCAACACTTTTATAAGGCTCTGTGATGTTTGTCCTGACTCCAGTATTCAAAGCCAAGTTGTCATAGCAACATAAATCTTGTAGGTTTGACTGTGTTAAATATTTGAGCTCAGTCACCAGGTGTCTGTGTCTCTGCCGTTCCATCAACTAGTGAATTTAATATATATTTCTATACATTTGTTCTCATGTCTCCAAACTTCAGCCTGACATGTTTGTTGTCTTTGAAAACTTGAGGATCTTTAGTAGAATCTGCACAACATGAGTTTGTATAGATGGAGCCACAGGTGGAGCTGGCAGAGTTGAAGAGGTGGAGTCACTACGTCTTTATTGAAGCAGCAGCATGTTGTCATGAATATTAATGAGAGCTGTTTTTACTTTGTCTGTTTGACTCTTTGTGGTTTCAAGCAGGAACTTTGTCTCCTAAACTCACATCTTTGATTCTTTATTCAGATTGGAGAACTGCAGGTTGTCAGAGATCAGCTGTTCTTCTCTGGGCTCAGCTCTGAAGTCCAACCCCTCCCATCTGAGAGAACTGGACCTGAGCCACAACCAGACCCTGCAGGATCCAGGAGTGAAGGGTCTGTGTGGTTTTCTGCAGAGTCCAGACTGTAGACTGGAGACTCTGAGGTCAGTTCACTGTTGTAGATCTTATATCTTGAATCCACAGCTAATGAAGCTTCATACACACGTTGAATCCATTGACTGTGAATGAATGAATGACATTGTAAATAGTTGTTGTCTCATGTTTCCAGTTGTTCTTCTCTCAGACTGAGAATGATTCTTCAGTTTCAGCTCATTTCACTCACTTGTCATGAATAATGTCTGTTCACTTCAGTTCAACCTTCACAGCTCACACACTCGTATTTCTCTCAGAGGACTCATGTTTTCTAAATCCACTGGAGAAAATGTCCAGTGTTAGTTGTTCAAGTCAATTCATTTTTATCACAACAACATACACAAGATCCTCACAACTAATATTTGTCCAAAGAAAGTGAAGAAACAATCTTCTTTTTTCATTAGATTTCAGTGAAGTGTCAGGACTAATGTCTGTTTGATCAAACTGTGTGTGTGTGTGTTTTCATCTGTAACAAGACACACAACTGTTGTGTTGACAATGTTGTGTTGTACTGACATGATGATGATCCACAATAACAGAAGGACAAAGTCACTCTACTCATTTTAGACAAAGATCATTGATCAGGACACATCTGATTGATTATCAATCATTGATCTACATCTTTGATTCTTTATTCAGATTGAGGAGCTGCAGTTTGTCAGAGATCAGCTGTTCTTCTCTGGTCTCGGCTCTGAAGTCCAACCCCTCCCATCTGAGAGAACTGGACCTGAGTCTTAACAACCTGCAGTATTCAGACCTGAAGGATCTCCGTGGTCTCGTGGAGAGTCCAGACTGTAGACTGGAGACTCTGAGGTCAGTAGAGGGGCGGAGTCAGTCCATGCTGCTCTCAGCAGTATTGTACTAAACACAGTTAGTATCAGAGCAAAGATCCAGTGTTTCCTGTGAACCTCCAACCTCCTCAGTGGCTGCTCTCCTCAGTGAAGCTGTGAGAGGAGAACGGGGACAGGCTTCAGGATTGGACAGACAGACGGAGAGAGAGACAACAGTCAGCCAATCAGAGCAGCCAGAAGCTTGTTGTGATCATGTGTGTGAGTTGATGTGAAGACGACTGTTGTTGTTGTGTTTATGTGTACAGGAAATAAAGCTGATTCCAGCTGACAGCCTCACAGATGGACAGAGACAGTGTCCTCATTCATCAAACTGTCCAATCTGCTCTGAGACTGTTTGTTCTCTGGTTTCAACACTAAACAGCTGATCAGTTTCATCTGTGTCACAGCTCTGAGATCAGTGTGATGGAGCCTGACAGTCCCTGGCTCTTAGTGACAGCCTCCATGTTCAGTCAGGTGATGTTTCAGAAGCAGCTCACATGTTGATCAACACACAGAGACTCTGTGTTTAAAGTGACATCAGCTGACAGGTAACAGGAGTGAATCCATCACTGACCTGTTGCTGACTCAGCACTTTGTTTCCACTGTGGACTGAGTGAAATGTGCAGAGTGAACAGACTTGATGCTGAACGTCTCTGCAGGTCTGTGAGCTTCCAGCTCAGTGTGTTCACTCCAACACGTTAACATGAGAGCTGAGAGGAAGCAGCTGCTGACATCTGGTGTGAACAGGACTGAAGTCCCTGCTGCATCACTGACTGATGAAGTGAGTCTCTGTAAACACTGATTCATCTCCTCTGCTTTCTTCTTCTCTACACAGATGGGAGCCTCTCTAAAGATGAGAGTGGAGAGGAGAGCTTGATCCAGCAGTGACTGACAGAGGAATCAGAAGAAGTGGAGATGACTCTCAGTGCTGCAGTCTGAACTGATCTGAGAACAGCTCCACTGTCACACACAGAGTCCAGTCCACCATCATCCCTGTGTGTTCCTCTGGATCTGACAGAGCATCATCAGTGTCTCTGGACTTAAAGCTCATCAAGTTCAGCTCTGAACAGTTTCCTTGTTGTGCTTTACAAAGAGGGAATTTCACAGTGAAATGACTCAGACGTTGACGCCTCATGTTCTTCAGCTGAACTTTACAAGATATTATTGTACAGGAGAAACATATAATATAATAATGTTTTTATCCTGACTTCCTGTTTGATTCCTGGTTTTTAATCTGTCATTGTTTTGACATTTTACTCCTCTTTTATTCCATAAAGCTGCCAGTTTATTCCTAAATGACTGTGTGTGTTATTGTTGTGTTGTGTGTTTGTTGTGAAGCTCTTTGTAACACTGTGTCTGTCGCTCCCCGTCAGTCCAGCTAAGTCCTTTTTGTCTTCTCCCCTAATGTCTCCAGGATTTGTGTTTCCTGTTTTACTTTGATACTCACCCGGTGTCTCGTTTCCATTCCCTTCACTTCCTGCCCTCCTGTGTGATTACCTGGCCCCGCCCTAATGTGTTTCACCTGTGTCTCATTGCCCCCCCTCCCCCAGAGTATTTAGGCCTTGTTCAGAGTGCCACCCAAAATCTGATTTTTAGCCCATCCAGATTGGAACTGGAGCTCTTTTGAAGTCTGAACAGTCACAAATCACATGAAATCCGATTTGTGGAAACCAGATCGAAACCACCTTTGGGAGTTAGTTTCAGATCGCATTTGGACAGATGTGTCTCAGTCTGAACAGCTCCAAACACTCAGATCGGTTTTGACTGTCCGGGACATCACTCTACACGATGCCAGACCCAGTGTGTTAGGAAGCCCTGGACGATGCGCTGCAGGTGATCTCCCACAGGGATCTTGATGTACTCTTATTGCAGAGCAGTCAGGGCGGTACACGCCTCACGGACAACCACGCACACCGTTGCCTTACCAAAAAGGTGCGCAACGGTGCGGTACCCTGACCCTGTGGCCAACCACTACAGGGCAACTGTGACACGTTTCTCCACCGCTTTTGCCGGCCTGAGGTGCGTGTCCAGGCGTGTGAGCCTTGGTCGTAGGCGATCAGTGAGCATATTAAACGTTGCTCGGCACATTCTGAAATTCGCAAGCCATTGGTCATCGTCAAAACTGCCGAGGACTACATTTTCCCACCAGTCATAGCTCTTCGGGTGGCACCACACTCGTCGCTGCACAGAAACTCCGGCAGTGAGTGCAGCATGAAGCATTGTTGTGTATAATCCTACCAGCCTCCTGCGGCGTTGCAAATGTCTAGTGCGTCTGAGATGTTCTGCACCTCTACTGGACAGTGATAAGGCCAATATACTGAGGTGACCTGCCTCCATCATGTTTGTTGTTGTTGTTGTTGTCACTGTCGCAATTATATGATGTCAGACACTTTGTTACTACAGCAACCTGTCAGATCAGTCAATGTGGCACAGTCTGAACAGAGCTATATCCGATTTGGACACTTGCGAAAAACAGTGTGGACAGTCAGCCCTAAAAATCGGATTTGAGTAGGAATCTGATTTGAATCAGATTCGCCTGCAGTCTGAACGCAGCCTTAGTCTCAGTGTTCCCTTCCCTCTGATCCAGTTCCTCTTGTCCCCCGTGTGACAGTGGTCCAGCCTTTTGTTCCTTTGTGTATATTTCTCAGTGAGCCAGTGTGCGACTACTTTCTGTCTTGACCTTTAGCCTGTCGATCATGTGCTGTCATCCTGTTGGACTGATTTCTGTGGAGTCGAACTTTTGTCTGAGTGAAGACGACAGGGACCAGACGTCCCCGTCACCACCGTTTCTCCTCTTGCTGGTTTATGATGCTGCTGAATCTGAATGAATTACACTTTTGTGTTCGTGGTTTTTGTAAAATGACCTTGTGCTCTATCAGACCAAAGGAGGAGACGCCTGAAGCAGACAGAACCTGTTTTACTGGTGCGTCTGCAGTAGAACCAGAACAACGTCTGTAATGTTACAGCTCCTCCTATTGGCAGCTCCAGTACTACAACACAATACATGACATCTCCCTGTTTTTAGTAACAATAGAAAGTTCACACAACTCAGTTTCTGCTCTACATTATATAAACTTAACCACTCAACAACTTAGTGGCTTCACTTTCTTTAACAGCCTCTGCCCTCAGTCTTGGTGTCTTATGGGAACTCTAACAGGCCTCCCACAGCTTGAAGTGTTTCCACAGTTCTCAGTGCTCAGTCTCATTTCTCACTGAGGACTCAGGTGTGACAGCAGGTAGTGGGGACCCTGCAGGTCAGAGTCTTTCTTGGTGGTCTCTTTGTCCTGGTCCTGTCTCTGCAGGCTGCTGTCCATTCTCCATCAGCTGTGGTGAGTCAGGCACATTTTCAACAGCCTCAGTTTGTTGTGAGGAAATCAAGGTCTCCTTTGTTTTCAGTGTGTGTCTCCTGGTTCTTCTGTAGATCGGCTCATGTTCAGTCTGTACAGTGTAGGACCTTGGCTGTTCATGTTTCTTCAGAGTGACAGCCGGTTGCCAATGGTTCTGCTGTCTAATTCTTCCTCTTTCACCTTCCCACACCTCAGGTCGTTTCCTTGTCCCACGGTCAAAGTGGTGTTTCTGCTTGTTGTGTCTGAGAAAACAAAAAGTCTGACGTCTCGAACTGGTCTCTCTAAAGATGCAGCCACCACGGTCCCATCAGGCATCAGAGTTTGGGGCCACACTGAATATGGAGGACACGGTGCACTATTACACTGAATAATCAAAGTACTATTGCACTGCACTGCTGCAGATACAAGTCGTCCCCACGTTTTGATCAGTTTATGAGCACGAGATCAGTGTTTATACAGAGAAGCGGCACATCAGAAGGACTTTTCCCCCGGAGGCACCGAGCCCCCAAAGTTAAAGTGCACTTGTTATCAGAGCTTGAGGATAAATGCACGGAAACGGCCCAGGGTGAGCTTTTATATTATATAATCTTTTATACTTCCTGTGTGACAGTTCAAGACTTGAATACTGCAGCGCTTGTCTTTGGACAGTGAGAAAAACAACAGAATGAAATAGTTAATGCTGCATGTGTTTTTAATGCAGTCACCATCAAGGTCAGAATACAAGTCCCCTCCAGATTTCATAGAGTTTAATAGCATTTTGAGCGCTCAGTGTGAGAAAACGTGGCCTGGATGCCATGTGATGACAGATCTCATCAAGTTGTAGTTTCTACAAATCACTGTTGTGCAGTGATGCTCTTGCTCACACACAGCTGGAAGCTCAGATCTTAAACTGAACTGTATCTTCACTCCCTCCATGCAGGTCCAGCAGCTGTGGTACAAACACAGCAGACTGTGGAGGCAGCAGCGGGAGAAAAGGTTCGCTCCAACTGCCCACTCATGAAATCTGGAGATGTTAGTCAAGTCACGTTGGAGAGAGTTTTATCCAGCGGGGAGAAGAATATTGCCACCAACAACAAAAAGCTTGGTCGCAGTGTCAGTCCTGATTTTAGAGATAAAGTGGAGTTTAAAGATGATGGAGTGCAGAGCTGCTCCATAGTTATCAGGAATGTGACGGAGCAGGATGAAGGCTGCTGTCGCTGTTTGTTTCAAACCAGCCCTGACAGTGATCTCAGTGTTACAACCTGCCTCCAGATCTATGGTGAGATCTGACTGCATTACAAGTGGAACCTGTTTCAATGAGCAGTTTGTGCAGACTTTTGTACAAACTAACAACTTCATCCATTTGATATTTGTTCAATATCTGTTTCTCTGCAGAGCTGTTAATAGTTGTGTTGCTGCAGTCATCATTGCTGCAGTCATCATTCCCTTGATTATACAACATAAGAAAAGGTATTTCTTTAAACCAGCCTCTGTGTTGTTTTAATACCTGTGTCTGCGTCTATGAGAGTTCATAAATGTTTGTCCACCTATAACTGTTGTTAAATCCTTCCCTCCTTACTCAACCTTCAGATAAGTGAGACGCCTCAAACTGCAGCGAACAACACCAACACTTAAGACTCTCTTTATACTGTCATTCTTCACTGGTAACATTCATTGATCTGGATTCACTTTGGTTTATGTTGATTTGATACCTTCCAACTTGCCTAACTTGTTCATAAACTGTTCAGAATAAATTGATGACATAGCATTGACTGAGTAAAGAAACATTTTGAATGAAACTGATACATATATATTTAACTTCCAGGACCCAAACACCTGAAGTCACACAGGAGAACAACAACAGGGAATCACCAACCAGCCAATCAGCGACAAGTTGTCAGTGCGGGTGCAGACCATGAAGTTTCAGAGCATGGTTCAGATTAAAGCAGATAATCACTCAGGTGAGCAGGTGAGTGTGAGTGAAGGCCGGTGCAGAAACCGTGGAGCTGCTTCTCTCTGTCCTGACACATGAAGACTGACAGACTCTGCAGGACAGGTGGTCCCTCTGGGCAGCAACAGGTTAAACTTGGCTCTAAAATGTTTTTCAATTCAACTTTATTGATATAACATATAGATAACATACATAAAATAAGTCCTACAAACACTTTGGCCAAAGTGATTCACACAGGATTAAAACAACACAACAACAATAAACACTGAAAAGACATCTAAAAGAAAGGTAGTGGAAGAGCTTAGTGATCTGCATGGAACATAAAACCAAAGAAAATCTCATGTCACAACTTTACAGTTGTTTCTGAAAGGTACAGAGAATCACAACAGTCTAAACAGGTAGTGATAAAAGTGTGAGTGAGGATTCTGAGTGACTTTGGAAACATTTCTTATTTCTTCCTCTAAAGATCTGAGGCTAAAGTGATCCCAAATATGTGATTAGTGTTTTCATTTGTTCTCAACAAGGAAACTGTTCAAAGCTGAACTTGATGAGCTTTAAGTCCAGAGACACTGATGATGCTCTGTCAGATCCAGAGGAACACACAGGGATGATGGTGGACTGGACTCTGTGTGTGACAGTGGAGCTGTTCTCAGATCAGTTCAGACTGCAGCACTGAGAGTCATCTCCACTTCTTCTGATTCCTCTGTCAGTCACTGCTGGATCAAGCTCTCCACTCTCACCCCCTCCAGCTGTACAGAGAAGAAGAAAGCAGAGGAGATGAATCAGTGTTTACAGAGACTCACTTCATCAGTCAGTGATGCAGCAGGGACTTCAGTCCTGTTCAGACCAGATGTGCAGCAGCTGCTTCCTCTCAGCTCTCATGTTAACGTGTTGGAGTGAACACACTGAGCTGGAAGCTCACAGACCTGCAGAGACGTTCAGCATCAAGTCTGTTCACTCTGCACATTTCACTCAGTCCACAGTGGAAACAAAGTGCTGAGTCAGCAACAGGTCAGTGATGGATTCACTCCTGTTACCTGTCAGCTGATGTCACTTTAAACACAGAGTCTCTGTGTGTTGATCAACATGTGAGCTGCTTCTGAAACATCACCTGACTGAACATGGAGGCTGTCACTAAGAGCCAGGGACTGTCAGGCTCCATCACACTGATCTCAGAGCTGTGACACAGATGAAACTGATCAGCTGTTTAGTGTTGAAACCAGAGAACAAACAGTCTCAGAGCAGATTGGACAGTTTGATGAATGAGGACACTGTCTCTGTCCATCTGTGAGGCTGTCAGCTGGAATCAGCTTTATTTCCTGTACACATCAACACAACAACAACAGTCGTCTTCACATCAACTCACACACATGATCACAACAAGCTTCTGGCTGCTCTGATTGGCTGACTGTTGTCTCTCTCTCCGTCTGTCTGTCCAATCCCGAAGCCTGTCCCCGTTCTCCTCTCACAGCTTCACTGAGGAAAGCAGCCACTGAGGAGGTTGGAGGTTCACAGGAAACACTGGATCTTTGCTCTGATACTAACTGTGTTTAGTACAATACTGCTGAGAGCAGCATGGACTGACTCTGCCCCTCTACTGACCTCAGAGTCTCCAGTCTACAGTCTGGACTCTCCACGAGAGCACGGAGATCCTTCAGGTCTGAATCCTTTAGGCTGTTTCCACTCAGATCCAGTTCTCTCAGATGGGAGGGGTTGGACTTCAGAGCTGAGCCCAGAGAAGAACAGCTGATCTCTGACAACCTGCAGTTCCTCAATCTGAATAAAGAATCAAAGATGTGAGTTTAGGAGACAAAGTTCCTGCTTGAAACCACAAAGAGTCAAACAGACAAAGTAAAAACAGCTCTCATTAATATTCATGACAACATGCTGCTGCTTCAATAAAGACGTAGTGACTCCACCTCTTCAACTCTGCCAGCTCCACCTGTGGCTCCATCTATACAAACTCATGTTGTGCAGATTCTACTAAATATCCTCAAGTTTTCAAAGACAACAAACATGTCAGGCTGAAGTTTGGAGACATGAGAACAAATGTATAGAAATATATATTAAATTCACTAGTTGATGGAACGGCAGAGACACAGACACCTGGTGACTGAGCTCAAATATTTAACACAGTCAAACCTACAGGATTTAAAGTGATGAAACAACCAGTTGCTATGACAATTGAATTGAATATTGGAGTCAGTACAAACATCACAGAGCCTTATAAAAGCATTGTGACCATCAGCTATTAATTATTGATCAGTTATTGTCTGACAGATTCATTGTGTTTCTGTTGGTGTTTTAGTCACTGGACTAAAAGCAGAGAAGAAGAAAACAGACTTTACCATGAAGATCCTCAGTGTGGATCAGTATAATATCAGCCTCATGTCTGCAGCTCAGTGTCAACACAACTTTCACATCACATTCATCTCAGCACAGAAAGAAAACATGGAGTCTGACCTCAGAGTCTCCAGTCTACAGTCTGGACTCTGCAGAAAACCACACAGACCCTTCACTCCTGGATCCTGCAGGTTGTTTACACTCAGGTTCAGTTTTATCAGATGGGAGGGGTTGGACTTCAGAGCTGAGACCAGAGAAGAACAGCTGATCTCTGACAAACTGCAGTTCTCCAATCTGAATAAAAAAATCAAAGGTGTAGATCAATGACTGATAATCAGATTTGTGAGTATGAGTGAGAATGAGTAGAGTGACTTTGTCCTTCTGTTATTGTGGATCATTATGTCAGTACAACACAACATTGTCAACACAACAGTTGTGTATGTTGAGTTAGAGATGAAAACACACACACACACACACACACACACACACAGTTTGATCAAACAGACATTAGTCCTGACACTTCACTGAAATCTACTGAAAACAAGAAGATTGTTTCTTCACTTTCTTTGGACAAATATTAGTTGTGAGGATCTTGTGTATGTTGTTGTGATAAAAATGAATTGACTTGAACAACTAACACTGGACATTTTCTACAGTGGATTTAGAAAACATGAGTCCTCTGACAGAGAAATACGAGTGTGTGAGCTGTGAAGGTTGAACTGAAGTGAACAGACATTATTCATGACAAGTGAGTGAAATGAGCTGAAACTGAAGAATCATTCTCAGTCTGAGAGAAGAACAACTGGAAACATGAGACAACAACTATTTACAATGTCATTCATTCATTCACAGTCAATGGATTCAACTTGTGTGTGAAGCTTCATTAGCTGTGGATTCAAGATATAAGATCTACAACAGTGAACTGACCTCAGAGTCTCCAGTCTACAGTCTGGACTCTGCAGAAAACCACACAGAACCTTCACTCCTGGACCCTGCAGGTTCTGGTTGAAGCTCAAGTCCAGTTCTCTCAGATGGGAGGGGTTGGACTTCAGAGCTGAGCCCAGAGAAGAACAGCTGATCTCTGACAACCTGCAGTTCATCAATCTGAATAAAGAATCAAAGATGTAGATCAATGATTGATAATCAATCAGATTTGTCCTGATCAATGATCTTTGTCTAAAACGAGTAGAGTGACTTTGTCCTTCTGTTATTGTGGATCTTCATCATGTCAGCCTTCTACACACATCATCCAAATGTCAGCACAACATTCATACAGCTGTTGATGTGAACACAGGTTGATCAGCTGCTGCTGACCTCAGTTCAGTCTGCAGTGAGAACTCAGTCACACTGTTCAGAACAAACATGGTGGAGCAGCTTCAAAGTGTAGAATATTTTTAGCATTGTGTGTGTGAGGATTGCAAGGTTATGATGCTTGCTTTTGATAACTATATGTTGGGGAGTTGCTGAAGTCTCAACAGGGAACAGGGTGTTACAGATAGTGAAGTCAAGGATGTGTAAAGGGGTTGTTCTCCAGATGCGGGGCGGACATGCCACAGATAGACGGCATAGGTAAAGACGAGGACAGAAATGAGCAAGGGCACGGTTAACTGATAGATGTGAGACAGCCCTGAGGAGATGGGAGTGTTGTGTCTGTCTTCTTTTCTTTGTTTCACACACAGAAAAATCAGCTGTTCCAAGGCACAAGTGAAGGGGGTCAAATAGAGTCAGATAACCGAGAAGGAGGCGCCTGGGCGAAAGCCTGGCGGGTAACAGCCAATGAAGAAGAATTCAACCTTCATGCTTTGCTTCCTTTGTGTAACAGGAATAAAAAGACCGGGCTAGGGGGACATTAGTGTGTCAAACTTCGTGAACTGGCACAGCTGCATGTTGTTGTCAAGGAGAGATAGTTTGAACCCGGAGCTCTATAACAATCCTCTTTTAATTTTGTGAAAGCTTGTTCAATAAATTGGTGAAAAGAACTCTGAGTTCGCCTCCTGCTTTAACTTCAAGTTTACTTGAAATGAGAAAGGACAGTAAACTCAACAAAAGTCACCAAACAACTGCACAATGTCACATTTACAGGAGGAGGGAAAAGATTTCTCTGTGTCCACATCTTTAAAGAAGAACTTGTGTTACTGTTGAGAACTTGAGGAGGACGAGTGCTCGGCCTCAGTCTACCACCGGTGTTACAGCCCATTCTGTGAGCCGTCAGATTCTGTGACCTGCAGCAACAACCAGTTCACCTTCAGGTAACGTTCAGAGCCTCCTGCTGGAAAACACCACAGATTTATTCAGCTGATCTTCACTGAATGAGGAAGTAGAATTCATCTGATTCTCACATCAACCCCCCAGTGAGGAGCAGACTGAGTGAGGACGGGGTTAATGAAGGTCACAGAGCAGAGATCAAACCTGTGCTCACAGTCCTACAACCCTTCAGCTCAGCACAACGTCCACGGTTTAGGTCTGATAGTTGATGAACAGAGTTTCTCTGAGTGTCAGTGTCAGTCTGCTCTGGTAACTGCTCCTGAACCACAGTCACATGACCACTTGTGTTATTCATGTGATTAGAAGAAGCTCCATTCTTCAAGATCAAGTCTGACCTTTTGTTGTGTCCACACACAATCAAATAGATATGACATGAAGGACACCTGGAGCGCTTTGAGTTCACAGTGCACAGGTTAAGAGAAGCACAACGTGGACTTGAAGAGAACAGAAGTGAGAGCAGCTCAGTTCAGGTAACAGGGACCAGACTGATCTGCCAACAAAACCCCTACAGCCAACCTCCCCTGGAGCTCAGCTGCTGTGTTTCTGACCACAACACAACATCTGCTCTCAGATCAGTGGCAGCTGTCTCCTGAGGAACTGGGAGCTGTTTTCCTGGATCTCCTCTGATTGGCCAGTCCCTCCCTGCCTTCAGCTGCATCACGCCTGTTCAAAGCTGCTTCCTGAGTCCTTCACCCTCACCAACAAATCAAATCCATCTTGTCTCCTTCTGCCTCCAGTGAGTTCACCTCTGAGCTCTGACTCTCAGTGGCTGCTGGGAGACACCTCAGCACCTGCTGATGTCTCCAGGTGTGTGGGCCTGGAGACAGGCTTGTTTTAGCCCCTGATAGAAGGAGCCACATGAAGCTCCACCTGAACATAGAGGACATGTTGGCTCCTCACCTGTTTATTCACTATGATGTTGGGGGAGGTGGGAGCTGCTCATAAATTGCTCCCAGCATCAATCTAATCCTTCCTGCCTCCATGTCCCAGCTGAGTTTCCTCTTGTCTCCACTTTCCCGCCTCAGCCACTGGCTCTGCTTTGATCTGGTTTGTGTTGCAGTCTGAAGGTCTGTGGCTTCCCATGATGCTGCAGTGCTGACATCAACACACAACAACAGCTGCAATATTTGTTGGTTGCAGAGAGCTGCAGCTTTGCTGGTGTTCAGATCAGCAGCAGCAGCAGAAGATCTGTGAGACTGTTGCAGTTTGATTCTCATCAACTTTCTGATTTTAACATCAAACTCTGTCAATTCTCTGCTGCTCTGAATCACAAACACTGTGACTGCTCTCATCCAGGGGCCGAGTGGGACCCTTCATTTTACCTGGCGATCACCAGTCCCAGCTGTTAATAACACACAAAGACAAACAGCAGCTAACACAAGCACAGGGCTGCTGCCCAACAACTAGCAGCTAGCTATACTAGCCACATTTACTATGAGCTGAGCTAGCAGCTAGCTACAACGCCCCTGCTTAGCATTTCAGCTGCCGGCTCTTTACTGGATGTTGAATCTCTCTGTGATTGTGGAACATTTCTCTGCTTCCTCCTCCAGTATTTGTTCTTCTTCATTCTTCTCTGCTCCACCTTTCTCCTTCTCTTTCTGCTGCTGCTTCAAACCAATGTGAACAGTGAACACACACGTTCCCTGATAACACCAACACGTCTCTGATGACTCTGTACCAGCCCCACTTCACAGCTCTTATTGGTCAGCAGCTGACCAATCACAGTTCAAGGCACACCTGAGTTGTACCACCTGAGGAGGGGAGACTCATTTACCCCCCGACTGCAAATATAGATGTCACAGTCACTGGAGCCGACAAAGGAGAACCCAGAAGCACGACAAAGAGGCAGGTGAGTAGCAAGGGAAGATCAGTATTAGGCAAACAAATCCGACAAGGAGCAGGCAGGTATTCGTAGTCCAGGAAAGGCAAAACGGGGTCAGAGCAGGAAGGCAGTACTGGGAAATGCTGGAAAGCTTGGCAACGTAGAACACAAGATAATCTGGCAGGGAACAAATGAAAATGGACTGGTATATATACACTGAGGAACTAATGAGCAAATGGACTGCAGGTGAGGAGGAGATGGGTGGGGAAAACCAGGTGAGGGAAAAGAGTAGATTGTATGGCAGGGAGGGAAGGCAGGATCTGAAATGACAGGAGAGTTAGTGACGTGACATGGAACCAAAATAAAAACAAACTAAAGAGTGTAGCTATGTTACAATAGACTTGGTAGTGTCTGACGTGCTGGGAGAGGCAAGAGGCTGCGAGGCTCAGTTCAGGCTGCAGGATGGTGCAGCGAGGTAGACCACTTTTATATAACACAATATTATTAGTCTACACAATAATCAGTTCGGCCCCGGCCCCCAAACGGTCCACGGGGATTCTCCTGACCCTCCCCATCACCACTCTGCTCCTGGTCTCATCTTCCTTCTTTCTCTTCACTGGCTGATTTTTTAAATGCTCACACAGAAATCTTGAAAATGAACCAACCAATGAAAAACTGGAACTTCACAGATTTTAACTGAATATAAAACTACAACAGCTCCAGTCAGTGAACTAACCCCAGAGTCTCCAGTCTACAGTTTGGACTCTCCAGTCCAGCACACAGCTGCTTCACTGCTGAATCCTCCAGATCATTGTGGCTCAGGTCCAGGTGTCTCAGATGGGAGGGGTTGGACTTCAGAGCTGAGGACACGACTTCACAGTGAGTCTCTGAGAGTCCACAAAGAACAAGTCTGTGATGAGAGAAAATATAAAATGTGTTAGAATAAAATCAGACAGTTTGTAATAAAAGACACTGAAGTTAAAATGCAACTGATGAGAAAAGATGATGATGTGATGAACATCTGCTCTTCACATCTGTGGCTCAGCTCATCTGATCTGATTGTGTTTGACATGAAACAATAATTCTCATCACTCTCTCTCAGACCTGCAGAGTTTCATGGGAATCTTTGTTGTGCAGATGAAGGAGGGAAAATGATGTTACATTTCTGCTTCCATCATATGATTTGATCCAGAGTCAGAATCTTGTTCAGAAAATGACAAATTGGTCAGTGAGCCCAGTCCCTGCACACGCTCACAGCGTGCTCTCATACACACCCTGAATGACAGACACACAGAGAGGGAGTCTGATCACAGCCCACCCATGATTTCTGTGTGTGTGTGTGTGTGTGCAGCTCTACAGTGAAATAAGATTTTCCTCATTTGAAACTGTAAACCAACAGAAAATCAATATGTGGCGTCATTGTTGATGTGGTGGCGGCCTGTCACAGATAAATCAGTGTGTGGGAAACACTGAGGTCTAATCTACAGATACTGAGCCCACACATGTCTTAATGTCCGGTGGGAACATTTCCACACCGTGGCATCCCTACTCCAGAACATTTCTCCTGAGGTCAACTCAGTCAACAGTTCAATCTAATCTCTGTTTGCTGCCTGGTTTTCACAGAAGGTCCTCACAGAAACATGACACTGAGCTCTGGTGTGTAGAAGAAGACTGAATCCTCCCGTAACATCCTCCATGCTCATCATGAATTCAGTCATCTCTGGACAATGATTCAGGTCTTATACTAACTTTACTAAACACCTACTAGAACCTGCTCATTAGAGCTTCACTGCATTCACTGTTCACTGTCAAACACTGATGATTGTTGTCATAGAAACCTCATGAGTCCTGAATACAGACATCCACAGATTCATCACTGCTCTCCTGTAACACTGTCACAATGGAGTTTCAACAAAGCTGAACCAGAGACATCTTCTTTTTTCATTCACACATTCTTCTTCCTCAGAAAAACCTGCTGCCTACATTACCCACAATGCACCTCAGCCACCAACCCTCGGCTGTTAGATTGAGGTGTGTAATGCAGCAGAGATGAGGGGGGGCTACAGAGGTCTGGTGTCGTCCTCAGCCTCCGCCCACACTGACTCAGGTGACATCACCTGAGGACATTTATCAGACTGCACAGCTGGAGACACTAAAGGTTTAATACTACTGTTTTCTCATATGCAGGTGTCCTCCCCAACACCTGGAAACACCTGGAAACACCTGGAAACACACACTGAGGTGTAAGATCAGTGGAGCTGCTTTAATTAGTTTGATCTGGTTGGAATTAAACCAAAAAGACTCAAAACAACACAGAACATTAACAAATCAATGAAGCATCTAACAATTATTACAAATAAACAAAACAAGTGTTTTTATGAACTTAACAGCAACAATCACAACCAACTGAAACATCTACATTTTGCTGCTCACAGCATTTACAACCCCTCCAGAAAAAAACACAATTGAGCTTAAATTGTTTCAACGTAAAACTAAGAATAATGAAAATAAATGAAAACTGTTTATTTGAATTTGACTCACCTACAGGGGTTTGACAATGAAACTGAAACACCTGCCAATTTAGTGTTGGAGGTTTCATGGCTAAATTTGACCAGCCTGGTGGCCAATCTTCATTGATTGCACATTGCACCAGTAACAGCAAAGTGTGAAGGTTCAATTAGCAGAGGAATAGCACAGCTTTGCTCAAAATATTGCAATGCACACAACATTATGGGTGACATATCAGAGTTCAAAAGAGGACAAATTGTTGGTGCATGTCTTGCTGGCGCATTTGTGACCAAGAAAGCAAGTCTTTGTGATGTATAAAAGCCACGGTATCCAGGGTAATGTCAGCATACCACCAAGAAGGACGAACCACATCCAACAGGAGTAACTGTGGACGCAAGAGGAAGCTGTCTGAAAGGGATGTCCGGGTGCTAACCCGGATTGTATCCAAAAAACATAAAACCACAGCTGCACAACTCACTGCAGAATTAAATGTGCACCTCAACTCTCCTGTTTCCACCAAAACTGTCCGTCGGGAGCTCCACAGGGTCAATATACACGGCCGGGCTACTGTAGCCAAACCTTTGGTCAATCGTGCCTTTGCCAAATGTCGGTTTCAATGGTGCCAGCAGTGCAAATCTTGGGCTATGGACAATGTGAAACATGTATTGTTCTCTGATGAGTCCACCTTTACTGTCTTTCCCACATCTGGGAGAGTTACGGTGTGGAGAAGCCGCAAAAAGCGTACCACCCAGACTGTTGCATGCCCAGAGTGAAACATGGGGGTGGATCAGTGATGGTTTGGGCTGCAATATCATGGCATTCCCTTGGCCCAATACTTGTGCAAGATGGGCGCGTCACTGCCAAGGACTACCGAACCATTCTGGAGGACCATGTGCACCCAGTGGTTCAAACATTGTATCCTGAAGGCGGTGCCGTGTATCAGGATGATAATGCACCAATACACACAGTACCACACTGGTGAATTGGTGCCGTGTATCAGGATGATAATGCACCAATACACACAGTACCACACTGGTGACAGAGTGGTTTGATGAACATGAAGGTGAAGTTGAACATCTCCCATGGCCTGCACAGTCACCAGATCTAAATATTATTGAGCCACTTTGGGGTGTTTTGGAGGAGCGAGTCAGGAAACATTTTACTCCACCAGCATCACGTCGTGACCTGGCCACTATTCTGCAAGAAGAATGGCTCAAAATCCCTCTGGCCACTGTGCAGGACTTGTATCTGTCATTCCCAAGACGAATTGATGCTGTATTGGCCGCAAAAGGAGGCCCTACACCATACTAATGAATTATTGTGGTCTAAAACCAGGCGTTTCAGTTTCATTGTCCAACCCCTGTACTAATCTAATCTACTGATTGATAATTATATTGATCATGTCTGGACTCACCGAGCCTTCCTACAGTTCCTCACAGCTGGGATCAGTCTCCGTCGTCCATCCTCTGATGTGTTGTACTTTTTGAGGTCCAACTCACCCAGAACCTTCTCTGACATCTGCAGCATGTAGGCCAGAGCTGAGCAGTGGATCTCAGAGAGTCTCTGCTCTGATCTGGTCTCTGACTTCAGGAACTCTTGGATCTCCTGATGAACTGAGTGGTCCTTCATCTCCATCAGACAGTGGAAGATGTTGATGCTTCTGTCAGGAGAGATTTTATCACTGTTCATCTTCTTCAGGTTGCTGATGGCTCTCTGGATGGTTTCTGGACTGTTCTTTCTCTGACCCAGCAGACCTTCTAAGAGTCTCTGGTTGGACACCAGAAAGAGGCCATGAAGGAAGCGAACAAACAGGTCCAGGTGACCATTTTTACTTCTGACGGATTTCTCCATGGCTGCCCTCAGGAAGAAATCAACATGTTGTTTTCCCAGGAAGTTCTCCAGGACCTTTCTCTTCCTGTTGGTGTAACAGTGGAACATGTAGACTGCAGCCAGAAACTCCTGAATGCTCAGATGTACAAAGCAGTAGACTGTTTTCTGGAAGATCACACTCTCTCTTTTGAAGATCTCAGTACAGAGTCCTGAGTACACCGAGGCCTCTGTGACATCCAGACCACACTGCTCCAGGTCTTCTTGGTAGAACATGATGTTTCCTTTCTCCAGATGTTCAAACGCCAGCCTCCCCAGCTTCAGAAGAACTTCCCTGTCAGCCTCCATCAGCGCCTGTGGACTGGTCTCATGTCCCTCATCATACTTGAGCTTCTTCCTCTTTGTCTGAACCAGCAGGAAGTGTGAGAACAGGTCAGTCAGGGTCTGGGGCAGCTCTCCTCTCTGCTCTGTAGTCAACATGTGCTCCAGAACTGTAGCAGTGATCCAGCAGAAGACTGGGACTTGACACATGATGTGGAGGCTCCTGGACTTCTTGATGTGTGAGATGATTCTGCTGGACAGCTCTTCATCACTGGATCTCCTCCTGAAGTACTCCTCCTTCTGGGCGTCAGTGAAGCCTCGTACCTCTGTTACCCTGTCAACACATGTAGGAGGGATCTGATAGGCTGCTGCAGGTCTGGAAGTGATCCAGACCAGAGCCGAGGGAAGCAGGTTCCCCTGGATGAGGTTTGTCAGCAGCAGGTTGACTGATGACGTCTGTGTGACATCAGACACAACCTCCCTGTTGTTGAAATCCAGTGAAAGTCTGCTTTCATCCAGGCCGTCCAAGATGAACACAACTTTACAGACAGCCAGCTGCTCTGCTGTGACCTTCTGTAATGTTGGATGGAAAACATGGAGCAGCCTGAGAAGACTGTACTGCTGCTTTCTGATCAGGTTCAGCTCCCTGAACGAAAGCAGAACCAGCAGACTCACATCTTGGTTCTCCAAGCCCTCTGCCCAGTCCAGACTGAACTTCTGCACTGAGAAGGTTTTTCCAACTCCAGCGACGCCGTTGGTCAGAACCACTCTGATGGGTCTCTGTTGGTCAGGTAAGGCTTTAAAGATGTCGTGGCACTTGATTGGAGCGTCATGGAGGGTCTTCATCTTGGAAGCTGTCTCCAGCTGTCTCACCTCATGTTGGGTATTAACCTCTTCACTCTGTCCCTCTGTGATGTAGAGCTCAGTGTAGATCCTGTTGAGGAGGGTTCCACTTCCTGTTCCATCACTTCCTTCAGTCACACGTTCACATCTGCTCCTCAGACTGATCTTATGTTGATCTAAAACCTCCTGCAGACCACTATCTGCTGAAAGAGAAGAGACAATGTCAGACTGAAGACAGAGAATCTGAGAATCTGCTGATTATTTTCATCAGCTACAGAAAAACTAAAGAGCAGCAAAGAAAAGCTTTTTAATGTTGTGCTATTTAGAATCATCTGAAATGTCAGTGCTGTGTGATGGAACAACTGACACTGGAGAAAACAACAGGTCCTGGTTTCAGAAATGAAGACATCAGCAGACACATGTTCAGTCTCACTTTGTACAGTGCTGCTCTGACTGGCTGTCTGCAGTCCAGGTCTGGTTCTGGGTCTTTTTCCACACTGGGGACAGGAGGGATCTCCTGAAGACCAAGACTGGTCCCAGTATGAGGTGAAGCACTGTCTGCAGAACCAGTGTCCACAGCTGGTAGAGACTTGATCCTTCAGGACGCCCTGACACAGAGCACAGCAGGACAGCTGCTCCTCCACAGAGACACCACTCCTCTTCCTCCCTCTGTGAAGACCTTCATCACTAACATGTCACAGTCAAATGTGTCTAATAACTGAATCATGTTCAGCTCAGTTTACAGTAGAAACTGTCTCTTACTGTGAGTCTGAGGGTCCAGGTTCAGGACTGAAGTATGGAGGATTAAACTCTTTGGACCCGTCACTCTTCATAGACAGACAGCTGGATCCTGGAGACTCTGCTCTCAGTCTGTGGTTCTGACCTCTGCAAACACAAACATCTTTTCATTCATATCACATCGATCACTGATCAATTCTCTGATGACAAAATCATTGTGGAATTTTTTTTTTCTGAATTTATGAACATTTCTTGAAAATCTCATGAGTTGAATTCAGTTTTTGAAAAATGTAGATCCATAATTGCAATGCAAAACAAAACCAGTGGCAGAAATTCACATACCTAACAAACTCAAAATCTGCTGAGACAGATTTTCTTCCATAAGCTACAGACAACAGAGCTGGTGGTAAAGTGCCAGAGGGCCTGCAGAGATGACACTTCTTCCCCAGGAGACTGGAACATGACTCCAAATGAGCTGGTTGACAGGTGCCCTCCAGTGTAAGTAATGCAGTGTAAGGTTTTATGACAGATAATAATTTAACTGATGTTTACAGAAGTTTAAATTGGGGGGTTAATCGTTCCACATAGTTTAAGCCTCATGGAGGAAGCAAATAGAGAATTGATGACTGGTTGGTGAGTGATAATATTGTGAGTTACACTTCACAATCCAAAATTTCCAAAGCACCCTTGTCGGATCATTGTTTTGTAGATTTTATCTTAGAGCCCACAAGGAAAGAAATTAGAAAGAAAGGATATTGGAAGTTTGATGCCAGTTTGTTAATAAGGAAGAATATTGTGACAAAATTAGACAAATAATCAGCGATATTGAACATAATTATTCAATTGAAGGTAATATTTGCAAACTGGAATCTATTACATTCAAAAGTCAAGAATATACTACAAATGTTTGTAAGGAACTAAAGAAGAAAAAGTATGAAAGTAATTTTCTCCAAGAAATACCTCAATGTTTTAGGAAACAGATCTAAACCCTCAGAAGAAAAACAAACTGATGGAGTTACAAACCAAGTTAGATGATCTGTGTCTTGAAAGTGTCTGTGTCTTGTGCCTTTATAAGATCATGAGCCAAATGTCTAGAGGCAGGTGAGAAAAACTCCTCATGTTTTAGTCACTTAGAGAAAAGTAGACAACAGAGAAACTCAAATACAAGTCTACTGATAAATGGAGTCCAATGCAAAGAACCAGAGAGTTTAGAGAAAGAAGTGTTGACGTTTTCCTCCGATCTGTGCTCCTCACTTTACTCTTTCGGTGAAGCTGATTCGGACCAATCACTTTGTTGAACATTGACGATAAAATACTCTCAGGGGCTGTTGCTGCGAGACTGAAGACAGGTATTTGGTCCATAATTAGTGAAACACAGTCAGGATTTTTGAAAGGAAGGTCAGTTCATAATAACACAAGGCCTGTATTAGACCTTCTTGATGGTAGTGAAATAATCCAAGAGAGTGGGTTTATTTTATTTCTAGATTTTTACAAAGCATTTGATTCTGTCCAACATCAGTTTATACTGGAAACTTTGAGGTTCTTTGGTCTTGGAGAGACATTTATTAAGATTATAGAGCTGCTGTACAATGGAATCTACAGCTGTGTTTCTCTAGGACATGGCACTTGGCCACCTCTGTTTGTAATGGTGGCAGAGATGTGATCTATTCTGATTAAAACAGTGACATTGAAGGTTAAATGTGATGGATAAACAAATAATAAGAAGTCAGCTGGTGGATGACCCAACTTTGTTCTTATAAAATGAAAATCAGATCCTTTAGCTTTGCAGTCAATCAGTTCTCCAAAGCATCAGGTCCATGGTTAAACATCAATAAATGTGAAACAATGACAGTGCAGGAGCGCCCCCTGCAGTCAGCATGTAATATACAGGTTCAGAAGGAGGGGAAATCTTTAGGAACTGTTATTTGTAGAGACAGAATTATGAGTGAAAAGAGGAATATCTGTAACAATATGGAAAAGTGTCAGACAGTTCTTCACAGATGGCTGCAGAGAGATGTCAGCATGTCTGGGAGGATTTTGTTAACAAAGATGGAGAGTTTGTCCAGACTGATTTACCAGCTCTCTCCTTCCCCATATCACCGACAATGATCCAAACTATAAATAAAGTTCATTTAAGTCCAAATGGAGAAATAAATGTCAGCATATAAGGAGAACTGATATCATTAAAAACTATGAAGAGGGAGGAGCAAATGTGATGGATTTTGATATTCTGAGTGGTGTCTTGAAACTGAAGTGGTTACAGTCTTTCATCTTTTTGGTTCATTGTCCCTGATGTGATTTTCCAGAACATGGGAGGAACAAACTTTCTACTACTCTGTGACTTTGAATTTAGCTCATTTCCAGTCAAACTCTCCACTTTCTATCAGCAAGCCCTCCAGTCGATTAATATATAGACATAATATGACACCACATAACACACCTGTGTGGAACAACACACATGTTCTACACTGTGAAAAATCAGTGTATTCAGATGAGTGGAAATCTGAAGGAATCTGGGCTGTAGCTCATTTTCTGGATGACAGTGGAAATGTGTTACAGCACGAGATGTTCTGTGAGAAATTCCAACTCAAATGTTCTGTTCAAACCTTTAACAGATTGATTAAAGCCGTACCAGTCTCTTTGAGATCAATGGTTAAAGATCTCTCCTGGGCTGACACAGCTCTGCAGCACAGGAACTGACTTTTGAGACAGTAAATGCACAAAATTATTAGAAACAGTCTGTTATAGGAACGCTGCCACAGCCCAGTTAAAAGAAATTCTATACTGAGGGGATTTGAGATTGAGGAGGTGAAGGTGATGAGGAGAAGATATATTTGATCTTGATGTGAAGAACTGTGTGTTCTGTGAAAATGAGGCTGAAAGCTTGGAACATTTATTCTTCCACTGTGGATCAGTCTTTCTGGAGCGACATGTGGAGCTGGACACAGTCCAAGAGGATCATTTACAAATGCAGGTACTTTGAAGCCAAACGATGTATGAATCATTGGCTGAATGAATTTCAATCACTATGCAAGTCTCTGAAGCTGATAAAGGATGATAAGAAAGCCCTGAAGTTAGTTTATTCTCTTGGTTTATTTCAATGAATCTTCTTCTTAATCCTTCATGTACTTCTGTTTTTTTCTCTTAAAGTTTGACTTTATTTATTTAATGTGCTTCTGCTCAACCTCAGTTTTTCCTGTGAAGAAGCAAAACTGCCTTGTCTGTTTATATAATAAAAAAAAATGTTACAGGAAGTGACATCACTGCAGGAGCTCAACACACTAAACACTGTTACAGAGACAGTTTGGAGGTTCACAGGTTTGTAGCAGGTCTCTTACTGTGAGTCTGAGGGTCCAGGTTCAGGACTGAATTTCAGAGGTTCATCTTTGGACCGGTGACTCTTCACAGACAGACAGCTGGGTCCTGGAGACTCTGCTCTGTCCTCCTCTTCCTCCACACAATCACTCATCTTCAGGACTTCAGTCAGTCTGAGAGGGAAACCAGTAACACTGACTGTGAGCTCACACACACAAGAGTCAGGACAAACAAGCTGCTCAAGAGACACACCCAGAAACACACACACACACACACACACACACAGGTTTTCCTCTCAGTGTCTCTGTGTGGACAGAAGTTCACTGTGACTCTTCTTCCCTCCACAGTCCACAGGGACAAACTGACTCAGAGACTTTGACAGTAAAATAATAATAATGTTGTGTTAACACTCACCTGCCTCAGCCTTCAGTTTCCCTCCTTCTGCTCCGTCCACTTCAAATGGAGTCTGAGCTCACTGAACACTTTCACTTTCAGCTGCTCCTCCCCTCTGCAGGTACAAGAAGTCACATGACTCTGTGTGTGTGTGTGTGTGTGTGTGTGTGTGTGTGTGTGTGTGTGTGTGTGTGTGTGTGTGTTAAAAACAGGTTTGCCATCCACCATCATTTATTAAAAACAGACTCTACCTTATTCACCTTAAAAATAAAAAAACAAGTCTCACTATTTCAACAGAATTATCTTGATTTCCATTCATCTAATATAATTTTCAGGTTGAACTGGATCAAACATTATATTAAGAATAAAGATGTCATGACCTGCTCTTTGTATGACAGTTGTTGAACATGGTCTGGAGTCTTAGACTTTTGATTTATTAGAGTTAGGGTAATTACTTACCTTGTGTTTTTTTTCCTGTGATTGGCCTCTATGTTTTAGTTTGAAACTCATCTCTTCTTCTCTGTTTCCTCCTCCGTCCACTCTCCTCCAGAGTCTTCAGCCTCTAAAACAGAGACTTTCAGAAACACTGCTGGACCCGTTTCATTTTGAAAACACCAGGGTTGTGTTGTCGTCCGGACGGACAGAAACAGAGACTTTTGGAAATGATGACATAGACACCCACGGTGGCTCCTGATTGGATTTTATCAGCCTCGACTACAAGGACTGCACAATCCAGAAAATCTCAGGATTGGATTCAGAATTGATTCTGGTTGTGTAACAAGATGATGAAACAGCATTTTTCTGACCTAGAAAACAAACAGTTAAAAAGAAATATTTTCCAAACTTTCAGGAATTTGTATGAATCCTGAACTTCATTCCTGCAGACTGGTAAACCCCTCTCTCCCTTCAGAACAACTGCTGCTGACTGTTCACACTGAGAAACAGCATTGTTCATGACCTGAGTGAGCGAGCGAGCGAGTCAGTGAGTGAATGAGTGAGTGAACAGGACTATATAAAAACTACCACAGTTAGCAGGTGTAACTGGTCCAGGCCACTGGAGCTGGTTGGAAACGAACCGTATCAGAACCATTATGTTAAGATATAATGACAATACAACAATAAAAATACAACAGTGCAGAATCTCAGTGTTTACCTGAACTTACCTTTGGTGAAATGTGTGAACTTTGATGGTTGCCAGTGTTTGCCCTCCCCAGGGACGGAGGCACATTTGATTGTACAGATCCACAATCTCCTCCTCTCTGGGTTTTCTTTCTCTGACAGGATTCTGTAGAAGCACAAGTCAGACTTGTCTCCTCGTCTGTTGGTGCATCCAGCTGCACAAAGACTGTTCTGGCCAAACAAACCAAAGAACCTTGTAATGGAAGGAAGCATTGGGTGCGTTGGAGATGGACTTAAGATGACTTCACCTGACTTGATAGTCAACATGATCTACCAGTGACTGCAGGGGTGGAGTATAAAACCACTGCAATATGTCAGACTGATTTATGTCAACATGTCAGACCGTTTAGCAAAACCTATAAACTCTGTTTACTCACCCAAACACATGGTTCTGAAACATTTTCAGGCCAAAGACAAGTTTACACCAGTCTCTTGACACATGAAATTACATTTAGTAGGGATGTCATGACAACCAATACAGTACCAAATGGTACTTTTGGTTTTTTCCTACAGTGTTGTAGGTACTGTAAATGTCGTAGGTACTGGAGATCTGATTCTTCCAGGACTGACGAGAGACTGTTCCAGACTGTTCTAGTCTGACATTAAACTCAGAGAGAAGAAGAAGACAGGTACAGTAACAATAACAACATGTGGAATGACAGCAGCAGGTTCAGGTGCAGCAGCAGGTCCAGAAAAAACCACACCATGCCTGGTGTCTGCAGTTTATGATCTCACTCAGATCATCAGGACAAGTTGTAGAGGAGCAGAAGTCAGTGTGTAAACGGAGCCACAGGAGGAAACAGCTCAGAGACAGACATCAGATCTGTACAGAGTTCAGGCTGAGTGAGTCTCAGTTGTTCACTTTATATCAACAACATGTCGTCAACATGTTCATGATCTCAAATTACAGCTGAAACGATTCCTCAAGAAACTCCATTAATGAAAGTCATGGAGGCAAATTCTTTGTATCCAAGCTTCATTTAATCCATATGACGGCTCAGTTCTCTGCTTACACTGTTGATACATGAGGGAGGGCAGACGTGATTTGATGGAACAGTTTGGAAAATGGAGAAAAATCCTGCCAGAACTTGTTTGGCCTCTTACACCATGCCACAAAGTGAACCAAGAAGACAGTAAATACTTTACACCGGAACTGTAGTTAGGTTAAAACCTGTAGTTCTGAAAGTTAAGCTCTATTAACTTAAAGGCAGGATATTATTATTTTATTTATTTTTCTATTTATGCCTTATTTTGCCTTGTGTGCATTTAGGAAATGACTATTTGACAATTTGAAATGACTTACCTCAGAACTTCAATTAGAAGCCGAGTCCATTTTACTGTCCTGGTGTGGCTGCACAGTTTGTCAAATAAACGCAGGTCTCAATTAGACGCCCGGTTCTCTGGATGTATCGTCCCTGTCAGTTATCTGATTTGTTCATGCAAATAAAGGTTTAAATAACTATGGCAATCTTCAGCTTTCGTCCTTTCTAAAGTAGGCTACCTGTATTTTGATATGGTCCTCTCTCTCTCTCTCTCTCTCTCTCTCTCTCTGCATGTGGTTGTCCTAGATACGCTGTCTCTCAGAGCGAGATCACATGAATTTGTTGTAATATGTTATTGGATAGCCTGGTAACATTAATAGTATTTTTATTAACACTGATTTAATTAATCAATTTGACAGTATTTCCCATAATTCCTGTGCATGAGTTTTGTGCAGATGGAATTAATGGCCTGTCCCATGTAGACACCTGTCCCAAATATAGGTCAGTGGAATTCAGTGACCGAAGCAGATAAAAGCCCGAGCTATCAATTTAAGTTTTATGGTTCTTATTTTTTATGGATTTGTTTTTGAATTTCAAAACCAAGAATGTAACATGGTACTTCACTACATGGCTTCAGTTTTTACAGATAATATTGTATGAAAAATAAGCAATAAAAATGAAGTGACTTTTCTTGAAAGTAAACCACTTACTTTCTCATTTTATGAGACCTGTTTTCTCTTTTTTATATTTTCTATTGCTCTTTAATAAGACAAAAATAGTTCTTATCAAGATACTCGATCAATCGATAGAATAATTGGTAGAATACTCAATTATTAAATGAATCAGCAGCTGCAGTCTGATGTCAAGTTACTGTTCCTGTATGTGAACTATGACGATGACTTCTGTTGTAGCAACGCTCCACACACAATGTTCACCGAGGATAACATTAGCTTGTTTAGGCTAATATTAGCTTGTTCAGGCTACCATTAGCTTGTTCAGGCTAACGTTAGCTTGTTCAGGCTAACATTAGCTTGTTTAGGCTAACATTAGCTTGTTCAGGCTAACATTAGCTTGTTCAGGCTAACATTAGCTTGTTCAGGCTACCGTTAGCTTGTTAAGGCTAACGTTAGCTTGTTTATGCTAACATTAGCTTGTTTATGCTAACATTAGCGTGTTTAGGCTACCGTTAGCTTGTTCAGGCTAACGTGGCGACAGCTCATCATGTGAGCTGGGAGCTTATAACATTAGCAGCTACAGTCTCCACTGTTCAGTCTGTCAGAATATAACAGTGACTTTGAAATGAATATTTTCCCTCCATGACTCTGTCCCCTCGTCGCTCAGTTGAACTCCTGCTGGACACTGACTGTATGGAGGTGTGTGTACATGCTGCTGACCTGTGTGGAGACATTTGTTTCTTTTCCCCTCATCAGGTAAATATTCTTCTCAGTGTCCATTAAACACTGGAAACACTTGCACTTTAACTGAACACGCTCAAAAGAATTCAGCATTATAACATCACTCACACACTAACAGTGGAGGGCGTCTCCTGCCGGCAGCTGTGGTAACTCCAGTCTGCTTCTCCAGCAGGATCATGGTTTGATCTCTGGATCTGGATGATGATCTGCTGCCATGTGACCCAGTTATGTTCGGCAGTCACTAGTTCAGTTGTATTGTGCACCACCCACTTAGGTGAGGCTGGGTAAGGTTACTATATGTCTGCTTAGGGGTTAGGGTGGGCTATACCATATACACTATCTGACTATCAAGTGGTTGTTCAGTTATTTCTAGGTGGTTGCAACTGTCTTTGTAAAATGTTACTTAGTTTAGTCAGATGTGAAATGTGAAACCATCTCCCTCAGTTCTCTGGTCCCGTTTTCTAAGTGCTTTCTGTCTCATTCATTGTGTGACTCTTACATTGTTGGTCCCCTGGTGAACACTGGTGACTGTGTGGGAGGGTTTGCGTTGTGGCCTACCTCAGTGACTCTGTCTGCTCTGGACTTATCTTTTTCCTTCCTCTGTCTCTGAAGTCTTTGCCTCTCCTCTTCATGCTCCTTCTGCTGCTCTGTTGGTTGCTGTGACATCAGCAGCTGCCTCCTTGTCTCCATCTCTGTCTGCTGTAATTAACAATGTCACTCATCATCTTTATTTTCTTCACTGAGCAAAAATCTTTCTTACCAGCATTTCATCATTACACTGTGGATCAGAAACAGAAATGTAACTGTAACTGACATGTTTCATATCTAAACTCATAACCCAGCAGTGTAGCAACAAGTGCAGTTAATACAACATGACAATTCATCACAAGGAGCTCAAAAGAAGCTTTTTCTGTCACATGAAAACTTTTTGTGATCAAAAAACTGCACACAGGAATTAAAAAACAATGCAGTCACATGTAATAAAATACTTATTAAATAATCTTTATTTTTCATGTTATCTGTTAAAGAAACTGCAGAAAGTCACAAATGCAACAATTTCAAACCTTTCATGTAAAATTTCTTCCAGAGCAAGTAAATCTACACAGTTTTCCACACATGCAACTTAGACAACAAGTAAAACAAAGTTTTCTGCTTCAAACTGTGTTGTACAAGAGGAAAAAGTACGTTGGCATCTCCTGACTACAAACAGAGATGCACATCTTAATATAATGCCTGTTGGATTGTAACTGATGAAAAAAGTGACTCACTGAACAGGAAAACACAGGAAAAGTAAATTCTCCTTTTCCACAACATGAAACAGTTTGACCAAAGAGAAATAAGAGAGTGAAGCGAGGAGGTCTTACCTGTCCACAGGCCAAATGTACATAGGACTGTAGAACTCTACTGTCCTGCAGATGATATGCAAATGAGCCTCTATGATGTCAGAGGACGTCACAACATGAGCGTTCTATTCCAGCTGTCAGTTCTATTGTCAATGAATTCCAATCATATTATACAGTGAAATCATGTAGAGCACATTTCTTAACAAAAGTACAGGTGAAATAAAGTTCAATAAAACATATAACACAATTTATAACATTTATTTACTGTATTTATAAGAGACAATGTACAATATTAAATATGGGGCTATCTGATGCAGTGTAGCAGAGTTAGCCTGAGGCTAATTTTAATCTGCAGTCCCAATAAAACTTCCACACAGTGATGAAACAGCACTGAGCAAACTAAACTATGAATAAATAAACTTCACTCACTAACTTTATTCAGCTTTGTGTTTTCATTAAACATGACCTTGGAGAGGACATCAGGTTGTGACATTTCTATAGACCACAAACACACAAAAATAATAAAACTGAAAAGTCATCAAAAATAGTCAAGTGTGATAAGTTCAATGACTTTGATGAAGTCATTAAAACAGTTATATTAAATATTACATTTGTAACTATTACCTATTACCTCAAAAGTAACCCTCCCAACACTGATAACTCCATCTAAATCCTCACAATATGAAGGGTTGATAGGCCATTATTGTTGTGGTCATTATTAGTAGTATCTATAGAAGACTCAATAACAGTGGCTGCAATAACAATAATACTGATGATTAATTAGCAGTGTCAAAAAAAATCAATCAGGAAGGAGAAATGATTAATGCCACACAGTCATACAAGTATCTGAAGATTTATGAACAAATATTTTAACCTTATGCCACTGAAATAAACTGATGCTACATATGCTACTGACTAGATGACAAAAATTATCTCTAAATAAGTCAACAAAACATCACACGTTCTTCAGTTAAAATACAAACAAACACATAAACACATAAAAAGAGACACAAAACATCACTATCAAAACTACTATGTAGATTATTCTTCATGAAACAACAGACTCATTATCCGTGGGCGAGGACAGACCTGTTGTCACAGAGTTACAGTGCATTCAGACCCTTCCACTTTTCCACATTGTGTTATTTTACAGGTGTGCTCCTTTCCACAATAAGTCCAACCAGCTGAATTTACCACAGACTGACTCCAGTCAAGGTGGAGAAACATCTCAGAGATGATGACGAGAAATGGAACCTGAGCTAAAGTTCAACTGTCACAGCAAAGTGTCTGAATACTTGTGGAAATGTGTTATTTCAGTTTTTCCTTTTTAATACATCTCCAAAAAAAATCTTCAGAAATTCTGTTTTCACTTTGTCATGATTGAATTTAGATTGATGAGGGAAAAAATGAATGTAAATGACCAGTGGTGATTCTACAGTGTGGTGGGGCCCTTCACAAAGAAATGCCAGGTGGCTCCTCCAATCAGCAGTCATCATTTATCACCATTACATAATAAATATAAAATCAATAATCAATACATAAAGCCCCTTTAAGGAGGTTTCCTTCCAAGTGATGTTGGCACTTTAGCAGTTTTCTCACTAGATTTGGCAACTTTTAAATGAATATCAAATGAATTCCAGTGCTCTGTTCATAATACTAATACTTCAGTTACACAGTCTGTTCAACAGTCTGCGTAAAACAGTGTTTTTAATATTAGTGTTAGATTTAGATGCACATTGAGGGGCTGCTTGAAAAAAAAATAGCTAATTATAGAGGTAATTACAGTCAGTACACTGTAAAAGATTGTCATGTAAATTAACAGTAAAATACTGGCAGCAGGGTTGCCAGTAGTTTACTGTTAATTTTACAGTTCTCCTACTGTAATCAACTCAACAGTATGTTACTGTAATACGACCATGTACTGAATTACAGTGCATTGCTGTGTTTCCTTGAGTTTACAGTAGACCACTGGCAGCAGGGTTGCCAGTTTTTTCTATAGTTTTTTCTCTAGCTTGCTTACTGTAAACGTATTTTACAGTTTATTACTGTTATACCACTAAGTACTAAAAACACAGTATAGGGTTGTATGTTATTACAATTTACAGTAGCTGCAGTAATCATGACAGTATTGATGACGGCCAGCCACCATGAATTAAGTACCGCCTTGAGTGTAACCCTAACCCTTGACTAGCGATTTCAGTGTGATAATCTATACAAGATACACATACTGAATGATTCTGTTCACCAAAATTCAGCAATAAATCATTCTATGGAAAAGAAGAGACGAAGAAATTATAAGATTATATCTGTAACCCAACATTTATTAGAAAAAGGCAACACTAACTGAAATACTTGTTGTTGGTGATACAAACTGTTTATTTTTTCATTACAGTTCTAAATTTCAGTTATGTATAACAGAGAAGCCGTTATCCTTAAATGTGATCAACATTTTAATAAACTTAGGGGAATTATGCATACTACATTTTCAATACAAAATGCACAGTTTGGCACTGAGACTTGATCCCAGTGCCAAACTGGATCCCACAAACATAATAATCTATAAGGAGAGAAGCTTCCATTTTCACACTAACTAACTAACTAACAGACTGGTGTCTGAGATATTGTGTGTGAGGGACAGACAATGGGAGCCCCACGATTTAATGGGATGGGGAAACCAAGAAGTAACCTGTATAAAGTACACATGCACCATAACCAACTAAAGTTTCTGAAAGAGAGTACACTGTACAAAATGTGACTCAAAGGTTTTAGCTTAACTCAGAGCGCCACAGGCTTTGTGTTTCAAATCAGGCTGTTTTAAATGAACTTTAACAGGTCTCTTACAACATAAAGAGGAGGCTCTGAGAGCTCTCAAAACAGAACTGATCGCAGGTCTGCCCAGATTTTACCGACAGTTTTCATACACGTGAGAAGAGTGGAGACGTGGGGACTGACTGTGACAGACTTCTTCTGGACGACTCTCCCAGTCCTCTTGGAGACGACCTCGCCCCGGCTGGCCTTTGTCCCTCTTTCTGGGTTGATTCCAATGAAGCGCCTGAAAAACACAGCGGTCTGAAATTAGAAGGTGGATAGAAAGACAGTCTGTAACTATATGAAGTGGTCAAGAAGTGAGTGTTCAAGCTGCACATGATGCATGTGAAAAGAGAGAGGGTGGCACCACAACAAAAATCTAATTAAAACTTTAACCTTAATACAGACTCCCACATTTCTTGTGCTCGTACGTATTATTGTAGATTTTGATACAGACACTCAATGTGAATGTGAAGAGCAGAGGAGTTAATGTGTTATTACTGAACTCTGACTGTAGACCAACATCATCACATACAATCAAACAGGTGACTGGAATTACCATGATGCTGACATTAATTCAACTCTAACACCACACAAGCCCAACCACTGCTCAGGTGCTGGCACAGTTTCTCCAGCAGGCTCGCTTGAACTTGCAGTGTTGTTGTCACTTTCTATATATTTTTTACTTCAAATTCAAAATAATAACAGAATAATTCAAAAGTTTGGTTTAACCTGCTCTACTAAAATATTCTTTAAATGTTAGCGACAACTAAGGTCACCCATTCAGGTGAAAATGCAAGAAGAAGAGAGCAAACTCCACCAACCATGAGCACAAAATGATTTCAGCTGCAAACCAGCTGGAAATAAAACCCCAATGTGACTCATCATGAAACCTTTTTGTAGCCCAGATGTAAAATTAACACAATAAGACAAGAGACAGAAGAGAGTGTATTTATCTTTGTATTTATCGGGAGTGAGGGCAGCTACCTGCTGAGTAGACAGAGAAACAAAGGAGAGAAACCCGAGTAAAACTGTGGAAAGCGGAAAAAGAAAGAGAGCCCACTTACCCACTCGAAGTCCGGAGCTGAGTGACCACACAAAGGAGACGAGTCATGTCGGTAAGACGAGTTGTTTATCTGGAGGGAAAAAGTGTGTTAGCACTTACTGTCGGTGCAACGGTGAGAAACATCCCTTTAGCTGCTCTGATGCTATTTCTCTGTGGTTTCTCAGTGTGCTGGAAGAGAGCAGTGGTCATATTAAAGGTTATGAGAGTGAACTGAAGTAAATAATGGTGCAATATTTTGAACATGTGCATATTGTGTTTATTAATTTTATGCTGATGTATGAATGTAAAAGCGAGGTTCGTTTTATTTTCCCTAAAACTGATTTAAAAAAGGGAAAGAAAGTAATTTGGTAAATCCTATGATGAGAGTAAATTAATATTTTGTTTTATAATATGCAGGAATTTATTTCATTTCACTGTGAGTTTAAAGTTGTATAGAGGGTAATTTTTGGTGCATTTTCTCTCGCATAAATAGGCCTATAGTGTTTGATACCTCTAAAATAAACTCAATGTGTATTTTCTATGTATTAGCACATGATTTTTATATGGTTATGATATATATTTTGAATGTAAATGGTTGCCTACCGTAAATATTATTGAAGTACTGTTCACATGAACAGATAAATATGTGAGCACTTGAATACTTAGTTCTCATATTTGATACACTTGATTATTGAATGTTGTACAACAAAAAACTAAAAACTGAAGCTCTGAGATAAGATTGAAGATTAACATATAAGCTTTGATGCAATATGTTGATTTTTGACATTTAAACCTTTAATGATGCATCTGAAAATAGAATGTAAATTATATCACCTTGTGTATAGGTCAGGTTTTGAGAGGACGGGAGAAAGTCCGAAGGACCAGGACCAGATTCCGGTCGTGACAGATGGCGAGTCAACCACTTTGAGGAAGAATCACCACAAAGGAGATACACACGTACACACTCACACCCATACATTCACATTACACTCCACTGGACCTTTAAAATCAGGTGCACCTGCAACAACTCTTATTTCTAAGGGCCCCAACGGACACTTTATTCTTTTATTTTTGGCAATTTGGGTCATTACTTTATGGTTTTGTACAAATTGAACATTTCTCTTCGTTCACTGTAAAAATACAAGAGTGGCTACTCAGCAGTTATTACAGTGCCTGTCTCATTATTGTTGCTCAACACATTGGCTCCTTACGAATTTAGTGTCTTCTGATCCTGGCCAGAGTCTTATAACTGCTCCAAGTTGTTATACTGTAATACACTTTACATCACTAAAGTTGGTTACACAAACAATGACTGTATATAAAGTGTCTATGGAAGCTATATGTGATCAGACTCAGGCTCAGACTCTTCAGGGGAGTCAGGAGCTTTCTAATTCACTGAAAGACAGTTTGACAAGTTTCCCTCAGAGCCTTTGAGTTTTCACTTTGGGTGTTGGACTTCAAACTTCACTGAGTCACCTGAGGATCAAACCTGAATGTAAAACACCTGAAGAGTCTCTAACACTGTGAGACATTTGCTCAGAGACACTGGAGACATCATCTCTAAAAGCTGCTCAGTCTTTACTCCGGGTGCTGGACTTTCTGACGTGATCAGGATCAAACACACCACCTCTAAATGTCTCACCACTTTGAGGCTGTGACAGATTTTCAGTTTTCACTTTGGGTGTTGGGCTTCAAACTTCACTGAGTCACCTGAGGATCAAACCTGAATGTAAAACACCTGAAGAGTCTCTAACACCATGGGAGACCATGAGACATAGGAGACATCATCTCTAAAAGCTGCTCAATCTTTACTCTGGGTGCTGGACTTTCTGACATGATCAGGATCAAACACACCACCTCTAAATGTCTCACCACTTTGAGGCTGTGACAGATTTTCAGTTTTCACTTTGAGTGTTTGACTTCAAACTTCACTGAGTCACCTGAGGATTAAAACCCAGGACCACAAAATGTTTGACAAGTCTTCCAGCAGCTTGAGAGACTGGGACAGAAACAAAAACCAGTTCTTCTCTCTGTTCAACAGAGGCTCTCTCTGCTACACTCAACACAGAGACACTGAGGAACCAGGACTGGCCCCAAACCCAAACCCAGGATACAGAGGCTGAGTGAAGGTGGTGTTGAAGGTGTGGAGGTGGATCAGTGAGTCAGAGGAGACTCTGTAGAAGGACAGAGAGCCAGCAGGCCAGTCCACATACACTGCTACTCTGTGAGAGACTGAGGAGGAGGAGGAGGAGATACGTGTACTTATTTCATTGTGCCAAACACAGTAAACACCATCAGAGCAGATTAGACTCCAGGACTGATTGTTCAATCCAAACCAACAGTCATTACTGTTTCCTTTTCTTCTGATTCCTCTGTAACTCACTGATATATCAACCCTTCCTCTGCACTCTACCTCCCAGTAACAGCGACCAGTCAGACCAGTTCCACACAGCAGCTGAGGACACTGGTCAAATCTGTCTGGATGATCAGGATACGACTGATCTTCCTCCACACGTGTCATCTTCCTGTTGTCGTCAGACAGTTTGATCTTTGTGTTCACTGTGTTTGTGTCAAGCGTGAGTTCACAGGAATCTGATGGAGAGAACAAGACACATCCACAGTTATTGATCTATCATCTGATCAGTTATTGACAGTCTGATGATGACTCATGACATCAGTGATGTGACAGTTTGAAGATGGTTGAATGTGCTGCTTTGTTTTCATGAGTCAATGAAAAACACACTTACACTTCCTCAGACCTGGTCTCAACCACCGGACTCCAGCAGGCTCCACCCTGAAAGGAGGAGGGGGGTCAGACCAGCACGTTCTCTGTCAGCATGCAGACATGGACATTACATGGCTCTCATACACACATTGTTTCATGATTGTGTTCAAATGGAGGCTTGTATGTATGGACGCATATTCACAGAGAATGATGCTGATGCTAGCTGTTATCCTCAAACATAGACTGTATGTCCTCAGATAGTAACACATTTTTCTGCTGTAGCTTCACTAGACTTCCTCTTCTTACAGGACAATGTCTGAGCCACACACAAACACACACACACACACACACACACACACACAGTCCTCACTAAAATGAGCTTCATGTGTGTCACTTTGCTCCACAGTGTCTCAGTCTGTGACATGTTAGATGAATAAATCTGACAGATGATGTTCACAGGTCACTGAACAGTTTTGCAGAAACATCAGACCTGATGTTCTGTTTATTCATCAGCTGTCACACAGCAGCAGGAACCATACGAGCTTCTGTCGCCACATTTTGATTTGACTTAAGGTCCAGAGGAAGTCAGAGAAACTGTAGAGCAAAGAGGAAGAGGCTCAGAGAGGAAGACTAGTGAAACTACAGCTGCTGTACAGTTTTCATTAAGGAGCCACTTTGTGTCTTCATCTGATCTGGTGTCAGATTTGTTTGGGCATCAAGACACAGAAACTGAAAACAGCTGTTTCATGTTCAAAACATTCACTCAAATACACTAATTATTCAACTGTTCACAACAATGAGTTTTTTTTCAACCAGTCCTCCAACCTGAACAACAACCACCCTTTGTCAGGAGTGTCTCCTGAAATAGTGCTCCTACAGCGGCAGCTGTCCCTACCTCTGTCGCCTTGGTTATTATAATAATGGTCAATGGTTGGTCAGGTTTAGGAAAAGATGGTGTTAGGCCCTGGTTGTATTATTGACTAATGTCCAGTTTCCTCTCATGTATGACTGTGGTGTGACTGTGACAGTTTTTTTTATGTGAGAGTGAGTGCTCTTTGTCTGTGAGGAGCTTCGTGTGTTCCACCTCTAGGTCCCTCCTGATTGGCTGGATGCATGGGCTTGGCCGGGGAAGTGGCGGCTGCTGGTCGGCTGCTTCACAATATCCAGCATTTCAAACTCCATGGTTTGTCCTGTGCTGTGGTGACAGAGCTGACAGCAGCAGCTCGGTTCTGTCCCGGCCCCCAGTCTGATTGTGTGTTAGTTCTCTCTGTTAGTTTGGTCAACTGTGGCTTTTGATCAGGCCCAGTGCTGCTGTGAGTATGAAATAGATTTGGGTTTTGTTTTGGGGGATGTAAATAGATGAATTCACTTTCTTGTAAATAGCACTGAAGCTGTAGGGGTGAACTGCCATTTATTTTTGACCTGTTTCCTCCTGTTTTTCTTTACCTTAGGGAGCCAGGTTTAGTTGGTGTCTTTAGTTTCCTTTGTTTTCACCTCGGGTTAGTCAGCACTTTCTGGGAGAGACTTTCTTCTGAGTATAGTTTTGGCCTTGGTTCACCCTGAAGTTGTTGCTTCTAACACTTGTAATAAATGACTTCACTTCCTGACAATACGCTGCTTCCACCGGGGCAGAAACCTCCTTCAGCTTTTATGTTGCGCTCCTATTTCCCCTCTACTGGAGCGAAACATCAAGTGATTTGATTTGGGAAGTGGAAGTGATTTGAGTTAAAGTAAGTACTTCCTCAACATTAGCTGATCTTTGTTGTCATGGTTACAATAATAACAATGAACATTCATAGATAGAGCCCTTGAAAGAGAGAGTCGCGTCATCTCCGTTCACTCCAATGGACCATGTTTTTGCAGCAATGGTGGATCATGGAGCGTCTCAATAGTTCCAGGAAGTTAGCAGCAAATAGCAGCAGCACAGTGGAGTAACAACAGAATATGCTGTTTGGGACGCACGTTTGAAAGGTAAGACTTGTAAAGAATGTGACTGTATATTATCGGTACAGCTGAATGATGTTAACATGTACATTAAAGCAGTTTAGTGGTTTCCCCACTAAATTAGAAGATTTAGGGACGTTAACAGATAACAGATTAGACTGAGTTACTGGATATGGATAAGGTCAGCAACACACAACATTAGCCAGGAGCAGCCCATTAATTTTAAAATCCGTCCTCAGAAAGTCATTTCATCCAACGCTGTGGAATTGGAGTAACAGGCTTCTAAACGTGAATTTTTGGGGGGTTAGTTAAATATTAGTTAAATATATCAGTGGGGCCTGTGTGAATATCCATTTTGGAAAACAAGCTACTGTTACACAATAATACAGAAGCAGCTTTTTGTGATACATCACAAAACTGCATATTTGAGACTGAAAGACCAGAGGGGGATTCAGTGGAGCCTGAACATTTTCTGCAGTCAGACAACACTCTCACTCTGTCTCAACTCCCTGGGTTTTACAAGACTTTCCCTGTTCCTTTTTTTAATAAACCAAACATGAAGCCAATGATGTATTCTTCCCTTGAGGAAAAAGTGCAAATGTAGTGTTTAATGCATATTTTTTGTTGTTAGCCTCTTTAGTGATGGTAAGGTAGCTCCTGCTGACCCGAGCTAAATCCTCATTGTTCTGACTGAATGCAGCATCCCCACGCAGCACAATAAACCATGGTGCAGACTATATGTAAGACAGAAGACGGGCACAAACCACTTCACATACTATTCATGTTTCTGAGTTCATTTGAGATCTATGAAATGTAAACATAGACTTTATGTCCTCAGATAGGAACTATTTTTTCTTTTAAAAGAATATAGTGATGTAATTATATACATGTGTCAGTGTGCTGTATACATATTGTAAATCAATGCATTTATTATTATTAATGACCAAAAAATGACCAAAAATTGCTTAAAAACCACAGTTCTGTCTCTTCTCTACCTCGTTTTCAAATTTCCCACCTCTAACTTCCAGGAACTATGTGAGGGCTCCATGAATCACATGACAATTAAGCATTTTGGACTTCCACTGACCCGACTCTCTTTCAAGGGCTCTGGTGATGGATAATAGAAACAACATAAACGGCTACTTTCACATGGGAATCGAACACGGCTCTCCTGTGTCATATTCTTGTGTTTTGTTAACCCATCTATCCACTCCAACCTCCTCCTGACATGGACTTTGTCGCTCTATAAACTACATCACTGCACTTTTACCTTTGCTCCTGTCATCATGATTACAACCACTAGATGTAGCCTAGCAATAGAACCTAACTATGGGTTATAATAACCTGCTGACAGACGACCTGTGGGCACATTTGTTACAGAAGGACAGTCTTGTTGTTTTCAGTTGGACAGCTGGAAGCCTCCGTATAGTTATTACATCTGCATGTCACAGTTACGATTTACTGTAACCTAAATACAACAGATCACATAATCACAAGATCAGGATCTTACAGAAGTTCAGGTAATTATTCATCATCAATATTTTAGAAGACAGAGACATGATGGTGCCACCTGATTGAATTCTCCATTATTTCCTCCCTGGTTAAAGACACTGGGAGATTAATGTCTCTGAGCAGTGGAGATGGTTTTATTATTGTTGCTCAGTTGTTATTAGTGCATCAACACTGAACAGGCCTCTACAGTATTACGATCCTAATGCTGGGGTCTGGTGTGGTCTTATGTTGTTGCTCTCTCTCCTGCTCAGGTGTGGCCCCTCCCTTTATGAAACTTTTTATTTTGCAACTTCCCCTCATCCCCTAGTTCCTCATCGGGGAACGTAACAACAGTCCCTGGGATTGTTCTGCCGAAGCAAAGAACTTCTGTACAAATCTGTCATCAGCTTTGACAGAGGAAATGTTTCCAGCTCTTCTCCTCTTTCAGTCAGTGTCTGTCCATACCTGAGAGAGTCCAGTCTCCAGTCTGGATCCTCCAGTCCAGCAGACAGCTGCTTCACTGCTGAGTCTCCTGGATGATTGTAACTCAGGTCCAGCTCTCTCAGATGGGAGGGGTTGGATCTCAGAGCTGAGGCCAGAGAAGCACAGCCTTCCTCTGTGATCAGACAGCCTGACAGACTGCAGACACACAAAACCACACACAGGAACCCTCTGTCAACACTTGGTGCTCTGTTAAACAGTCATCAGATAAACAGGTTGATGAATCCTGACCTGAGAGTTTCCAGTGAACAGTGTGGACTCTCCAGTCCAGCAGACAGCAGCTTCACTCCTGAGTCCTGCAGGTTGTTGTTACTCAGGTCCAGGTCTCTCAGACTAGAGGACTGGGAGCTGAGGACTGAGGACAGAGCTTCACAGCTTCTCTCTGAGAGGTTACAGTGACTCAGTCTGAAGAGATGATAACAAGGAATTAAAGAAGAGAGGAATTTATTTTCCAACAGAGAGAAGTGTCTTTATGTAATGATGAACAAACCAAACCCTCTCTACACTTACACAGCTTTGTTGGAGGCTTTGACCACTGGCAGCAGCCTCAGAAGAGCTTCCTCTGAAGCAGAGTATTTCCTCAGGTCAAACACGTCCAGATCTTCTTCTGATGACAGTAAGATGAAGACCAGAGCTGACCATTCAGCAGGAGACAGTTCATCTGTGGAGATACGTCCTGATCTCAGGGACTGTTGAATCTGCTCCACTAGAGAAGCATCATTCAGTTCATTCAGACAGTGGAACAGGTTGATGCTTTTCTCTGCAGACAGATTCTCACTGATCTTCTTCTTGATGTACTGGACTGTTTTCTGATTGGTCTGTGAACCACTTCCTGTCTGTGTCATCAGACCTCGTAGGAGAGTCTGATTGGTCTGCAGTGAAAGACCCAGAAGGAAGCGGAGGAACAAGTCCAGGTGTCCATTTGGACTCTGCAAGACCTTGTCCACAGCTCTCTGGAAAAAGTCTGTTTCTGTAGATTGGACTTTTCTTCTTTTTGCCCTCTTTGATGTTGTATCTTCCTCTGCCATCAGATTGACTCCAGAGTTGATGAAGGTCATGTGGACATGAAGAGCAGCCAGAAACTCCTGAACACTCAGATGGACGAAGCAGAACACCTTGTCCTGGTACAGCCCTCTCTCCTCTGTAAAGACCTGTGTGAACACTCCTGAGTACACTGAGGCTGCTCTGATATCGATGCCACACTCTGTCAGGTCTGATTCATAGAAGATCAGGTTTCCTTTCTGCAGCTGCTCAAAAGCCAGTTTTCCCAGTGACTCAATCATCTTCCTGGTCTCTGGACTCCAGTGTGGATCTGTCTCAGCTCCTCCATCATACTTGACCTTCTTCAGTTTGGATTGAACCACCAGGAAGTGGATGTACATCTCAGTCAGGGTCTTGGGCAGCTCTCCTCCCTCTCTGGTCTTCAACACATCCTCCAGAACTGTAGCAGTGATCCAGCAGAAGACTGGGACGTGGCACATGATGTGGAGGCTTCGTGATGTCTTGATGTGGAAGATGATCCTGCTGGCCTGCTCCTCATCTCTGAACCTCTTCCTGAAGTACTCCTCCTTCTGTGGGTCAGTGAACCCTCTGACTTCTGTCATCATGTCAACACACTCAGGAGGGATCTGATTGGCTGCTGCAGGTCGTGTGGTTATCCAGAGGCGAGCAGAGGGAAGCAGGTTCCCCCTGATGAGGTTTGTCAGCAGCACGTGCACTGAGGTGGACTCTGTCACATCAGTCAGGATCTCAGTGTTGTGGAAGTCCAGAGGAGGTCGACACTCATCCAGACCGTCAAAGATGAACACAACCTGGAACTGATCAAACCTGCAGATTCCTGCTTCTTTGGTTTGAGTGAAGAAGTGATGAACAAGTTCCACCAAGCTGAACTTTTTCTCTTTCAGAACATTCAGCTCTCTGAAGGTGAAGGGAAATGTGAAGTGTATGTCCTGGTTGGCTTTGTCTTCAGCCCAGTCCAGAGTGAACTTCTGTGTTAAGACTGTTTTCCCAATGCCAGCCACTCCCTTTGTCATCACTCTTCTGATTGGTCCATCTCTTCCAGGTGGGGCTTTAAAGATGTCTTCTCGTCTGATGGTTGTTTCTGGTCTGTGTGGTTTCCTGGAAGCTGTTTCAATCTGTCTGACCTCATGTTCATCATTGACCTCTCCAGCCCCTCCCTCTGTGATGTAGAGCTCTGTGTAGATCTGATTCAGAGGGGTTGGTTTTCCTGCTTTAAAGATCCCCTCAAACACACACTGGAACTTCTCTTTCAGCTCAGATTTAAGTTTATGTTGACAAACTGCAGCAGAGTTTCCTGAATGAACTTAAAAGAAACAGGATTCATACAGAAAATCAAATATTTTCATTTCCATAAAGAATACATATATGAACATATTTCCCTCATGTGTTGAGACGTTAGTAAATGTCTCATTTCTCCATCATGTTGAATCTTTAGAGAAATCCTCTTACTGCTCTGCAGACAGTCAGCCAGCTCCTCCTGCTTCATCCTCCTCAGGAAGTTCACCGTGATCTTCACAAATGCCTCTCTGCTGCTCCTCTGCTCTTCATCCTCACTGTCCAACACCTCCTCATCCTCCCTCTGGCTCTCTAAGCATTCTGGGTAATCTGGACTCAGAAGCTTCTGGATCTTCTTCAGCTCGTCCTTCACAAAACTGACCATGTTCTCCTCCAGCAGCTGGAACAGGAAACTACATGAGTGACAGTATCAAACTAAAACCATGGAACCAAACATCAGATCCATGTTGGACAGACTGACAATCCACTGGTCTCACAGTGCAGCATGGAGATGATTGTGAGCAGATGTGAAAGTAGTTGTTGTACATGCACAGACCATAAATATGGAGTCCAGGTGTGTTTGATGCTGCTGGGCAGACTGACCCCTGGGAACCTCTGAGCTCTCCTGGTCCACTCTGTGGAGGAATCATGAAGAATGAGCTCACATTATGTCTGTCCACACAGAGACAGACACAAGCTGAAGGTCCATGAAGTGATGTTTGGATGTGGACAGTGAATCAGACCACTCCCTGTAGATGTAAAGGTTTACTAGTCCTGCTGATCCCACTGAGAATCAACAGCTCAGTCTGCAGCTGTTTGTAGCTTCCAGCTCAGTGTTTGGGTTCACCAGTTTGGTTTATTTCCAACGTCTCTCAGCAACCCTCCATAAAACTCTCCCTCTCTCATTCAACACTGCTGAAGAGCCCTGAAGCAAGGCACCTAGACCTTCCAGCTGCTCCAGTGGAGCTGCTCAGTGTCTGCTTGTATCAGACTGGTTGTACTGGGCAGCAACTAGTATGAAAATGAAAGTGAACCCGTAAAGTTTCACTGAGTAAATGACAGTTCAAACATGAATCAGGAACATCTGAAGGGATCAGTTCCCTCCATCAGAGGTGTTTGTCAGATGGAGTGGTGCCGGCAGCAGTAATCCTGTAGCACTGTTTTTGATTGTGTTTGTTTATTTAGCTCAGTGAGGGAATCTGTTGCTGCTTCATGCCGACTTTTGCAACATTTTTGGAGATTTCAAACTGCAGATACACACTCTTTCATTGGTTATAACCCAACAATATCAAGGGTAACAACAAAAGCAGTGTACCTCAGCTTTACAATTAGTATCAGAGAGGAAAGCAGATGACATGCAGCAAAGGGCCTCAGGTCGGACTCGAACCTGGACCACTGCCATTAAATATAAGGGTTTAAGAGCTGAGCTGGTCAGTTGACTGCTCATTGTTGAACTTCTCCAGTCCAGGGCTTCATGATATTTGTAAAAATGATGATGATGTGATTGTTGTTGGGGCTTGTGCCAAACAAACATGTTCCTTTACGTCTAGAGAATATGATTTGTAGGTCGGGGCGTCTGTGTAGCACCACAACACTTATGGTGCTAACGACGTTGTGACACATTTTACCTTCATCAGTAAACTGCAGCTCCTGTGATTTGGATTATATTTGGATTGATTGTTCAGCCCTAGTCAACACTGTGAATGTCTTCAAGGACAGACTGGATTTAAACCACATCACTTCTCCCCCCTCTCTTTGACGGCCACAGTTTGACCTCCACCTTCCAGTGTGGACGTTCACAACAAACAGAAACACTTTGATTTCAGACCTGATCCAACAACACGTTGTACAAATTATTTTTTTACTACAATAACCTCAGTTTTACAGCTTACATCTGATCAGCTGATGGACGTCCTTCTTTAAAGTCAATGATAACATCCTTCGACAGGTGGCTCTTTAAAGACAGACAGCTGGGTTCAGGAGAGTCTGGTCTCTGCTGCTGGATCCTGAAACAAACACACAACTGATAAATGTGCATGTTGAATAAAAACTGATTAAAAATATGTTCAATCTTTGAATAAATACAACAAGTAACTTAGTGTGAAAAGACTTTGTGTCAGTTTGAAATTCTGACCTTTGATCAACAGATTGTCTGAAATCTAAATGATGGAGCAGTGATGTGAGTGCTGAGCTCTGACATGGAGAAGAGTCATGGACAGTTAGAGATCCTCATCTCACCTCTGAGCTCTGGTCTGGCTCTCATGGCCCCCACACAGAGTGATTTTAGAGGGAGGGGCTCCCTCCTCTCTGTCCTCACACTGATCCATGCTGCTGGATTCACATCCACATCAGCTCACACACACTTTCTACCTTCATGTGGAGACAAACACAAATCATTCATCTGCACATCAACTGAAATTGACATCATTTCTCCTGTAAAGATATCAGCTGCTCCTCCACTGACTGACTCTTCTTCTCTGGTTCATATCAGTGTCAGCTGTATTCAGTCAGCAGTGTGAGGAGGAGGAAGATGCTGTACTTCTACTATCAGTCCACTAGATGGAGTCATGAAGCTGCAGTGAGGTGAAGAGCAGCCCAGCTCACACACGATGGACCAACATTGACATCCACTGACACACAAAAGGACTGAGATCAACTGATTGGATCTGACATTGATCCAACAATATGGAATCAATAATCAATATGATCTCAGTAAAGTCCTGACAACAACATGACATGTTCAGTACTGATCAGTGATAGGGAGAAATAGTCAGTGTTTATCAGTGATAGTCAGTATGTATCAGTTAAAAGGAGTAACAATCATCAAAAATCTTAAATGAGCTCGGGCCCAGAGAAGTTGGTGACGTTTCTGGATCATGTTTAGATGTGGTTTCTTCTTTGCATGGTAGAGTTTCAACCTGCATTTGTGGAGCAGTGATGAACTGTGTTCACAGACAATGGTTTTCAGAAGTGTTTCTGAGCCCATGCAGTGATTTCCACTATAGAATTATGTCTGTTTTTAATGCAGTGCTGCCTGAGGACCTGAAGGTCTTGACCATCCAGTACTGGTTTTCAGCCTTGTTCCTTGCACACAGAGATTTCTCTGGATTCTCAGAATCTTTTAATGATATCATGAACCGTAGAGGCTGAAATTCACAAATTCTTTGCAGTTTTACATTGAGGAACATTATTCTTAAACTGTTGCACTATTTGCCCGCACAGTCTTTCACAGAGTGGTGAACCTCTCCCCATCTTCGCTGCACAGAGACTCTGCCTCTCTGGAGCCTCTTTTTATACCCAATCATCTACTGACCTGTTGACAATTAACCTTATTAGTTGTGAGATATTCAAACAGGTGTTTTTTTGTAGCATTACACAACTTTTCGAGTCTTTTGTTGCCCTGTCCCAACTTTTTTAAAACGTGCTGCTGCATCAAATTTAAACTGATGAAATATTTTTAATAAAACAATAATATTTCAGTATTTCAACATTTGATATGTTGTCTTTGTTCTATTTTCAGTTAAATATGTGTTTACACGATTTGCACATCATCAGATTCTGTTTTTATTTACATTTTACTCAGTGTTCCAACTTTTTTGGAAACAGGGTTGTACATGTACCTGATCTTCTACTTTTATTGCTGCTGGAGTCGACTTTTCAATTTTATGTCTTATCTTTGACTTTTGCACTTTAACCAGTGTCGTCGGACGAGGATGTTAGCACTGAAGTTTCAATGACTGTATGGCTGCATTAAAAGAGCTGTAAACCTTTATGGTTCACATTAATAACATCATCTCCAGGAACAATGAAGAACTGAGACAGTGAGTAAAATCTGTCAAACACAATCTACAGATAAACTGAAAAACATTCTCCATTATTCCAGAAATAGGATTTCCTGGGATTACAGTGATCGATTCTGTATATTATATATAAAACATTTTATAGTGTTGTAGTGTGGAGATGCTGATTGTGTTGCTGCAGCTCTCAGCCTGGTTGAATAACTGAATTTATTTCATGATTTCAACAGTGTTTGTGTTTCTGTGAAAATTAGATGACTTTTTATTTCCTGTTGACCTGTGAACAACCTCAGACTCTTTTTCCTGGACTGTGGACGGTGAACGTCCCTCACTCCCTGAATCACACTGGTTGTTAATGTGCATCATTTTTCACAGTGACTGAAGGTAGTGACCTCAGTGACCTTTGACACTGCCACAAAACGTCAACAATAAAATGAATGGCAGACACAGTTCATGGCTTCAACAAAAACTTGCCAGCAGCACATTTTCAGAGTTTTATGATCAACAAAGTCACTGACTGTAAAACATCTGTTCCAACACGGAGTTCACTGTTACTGGTTGACACTAAAGAGAACTAACAATCATACTTTGATGATTTAAATCTTCTGTCATTGTACCATAACCCTTTATCACCAGTCTCAGTGACATTATGTTTCATAAATTTCAGTCATATATTTACAACTTTACATATTAAATTATTCATTCGAAAATTACCACAATGGTTAAAAAATACAGAAAGTCTAATGTATTGGTTCAAACACCACAAGTTCATATTGATGTGACTCATTTTAACAGCAGTCAGAGGAAGCGGATGTACATGAGACCACTATGACTGAAAATACAGCAGTGTAATAAATCTAATCTTTGTCAAACTGAATTGGATTCAGTCTGTGGTCATTTTCATGATGCTGATGAACTGGATTACATTTCAATGTGCAGCTGTTTCTATTCATTTCTCTCCTCATGTACATGAAGATGAAGGAGACTAAATATTAGAAACTTCCAGCAGCGGCACAGAGCAGTGACTTCATATGAACCACAGATTCAAACATTTGAAGTCGTGTCAACACAACAACATTTAGTGCAGCATCACATCACACAGGTGTTTCTGATTTACCAACAGGCTGAAGTCTCTTACTTCTTCTGTTTCATTCCTTTTCACCAATACAATCAACAAAACAACAAATCGCTGCTACCAGCACCTGTACTGTTCTCAGATCAGGTGAACAGCCGCTGACACAAACATGATGAAAGCTGTTGGTTACGTTACCTTCTGATGGAGGAAATAATCTGCATGAAGCTGATGAGAGAAGGTGAAATTAAAGTGCAGCTCTCTGTGTTCATCTTCGACTGAAGATTTCTTCAGGGAAATCTGATCACAGAGCAGCTCTGACCTTTGGAATCAACAGCTGAGGTCAATGATTAACAGACAGTAAGAATCCTTACCAGATGGACCATAAAGCTCTGATGAGGAAATTCATTTTTTACACACATTTGATATCCTACCAGTTCTACACGGCAGCCGAGACCAGTAGTTAAATGTGTGTGGATGATCAGGATCTGACTGATCCTCTGTCACACGTGTCACCTTCCTGTTGTTGTCAGACACTTTCAGTTCTCTGTTCACTGTGTTTGTGTCCAGTTCCAGTTCACAGGAATCAGATGGAGAGACAAAGCTGCAGTTTATCATCTGAATCATCTGATGGGTTATTGATTGATTATTGACTGATATGTTGTTATTTTCTGTAAAGTTTATCAGTGACACATTTTGTCATCAGTAATGTTTGAATCAATAAAAACCGCAACTATCAACATTGTGTTTAAAGACAGAAAAATCAGTTATAAAAATCATAAAATCCAGCGAATCTGTGACTGAACTCCAACATGTTAATGTCAGTTCTCTCTGTGGTTGAGTTGTTACTACAGTCATTATTTTTTCAGTGAGTAATGAGTACTGTGTGACAGCCTGAAGCAGAATCAACAGTTTGATGTGAGGCTATAAAAGGATCACACTGCTTCAGGCGTCTTTTCACAAGTTCACGTGTGTTTCTACACAATGTGAAGATAAACTAGTGGTGTGAGTCTGTCAGAAGTGTGAAGACACACACACAGATATCTCACTAATGCTCACAGTGCTGCTTGTAAGCACAGTGCAGAGTGAAGCGCTGGGCACATGGGTGTCATTAATATTCATAAATACAACAATCATTCTTCTTAAAGGAGCCACACTGACACCTGCTGGACAGGTGACACAGATGATGATGCAGCTCGTCCAATCACCTGTTTTATGTCTCCAGAACTACAACGTGCCAGTGGTGAGGCTCCCTGACGGTGTGAAGGAGAACCTGGTTCCTACTGGAATAATGTCAGTAACACACACAAACACAAAAGCAGACAAACACACGAGTGTGCACATGTGTGAGCCTCTGTGTGTATCTTCAAACACACTTTTTCTGTTCTCTAATGAATGTGTCTGATGTTGATGTCATGTAGGAATGGTGAGGTGGTGCACGGCCTTCCTGTTGCTCCTGCTGCTCCTCCACCCAACACCTCCATGTCACAGTAAGTCATCCTGACTGGCTCAGGATCTGGAGCTGGAAGACCACAACAAAGCCAGAGTCCTCATCAAATCACACTCACCTTCTATTTCATGTCTCACAGCTTCAGGTGAGTGTTATTTGTCTACCAAGATGCTGCTTGTTCCTAAAATACTTCTCTCCTCACAGTCACAGTGGTGACGCTCTTCTTCTGTTTGTTCTGTTTTCCCATAGAAAGAGAAAGCGTGAGAGCAGCAGGATGAAGGGCGGCCATATATCAAGAAGCTGCCCAACGCCTTCATGATCTCCAGGGACGAGCAGAGGTCAAAGGTGGCTGCAGAGCTGAAGACCAACAACTGTGTGACAGTGAACAGCGACCTGGGACAGAGGGTGAGTGTCTTTGCTCTGTTTGTTTGAGACTCTTCATCACAGTTTGGTCAAAGTTGATGCATTGATCAGTGTTTCAGACAACACTTGTACAATCTTCCTCTAACCACAAATCTTCACATCTTGAAAGTGGTTTTATTCTTGAAAGAGACTGATTTTTATTTCCTGTCACATGAGCAGAAAACAAGTTTACATTTAAACAGGATTTCCAGCATTTTATGACACATGTGGGAGTTTGCATTGCAGGGCCTGCACCTATTAATGTGGGTCTGTGTGTGTCTGTGACACCACTGTCTGTGCAGGATAAGATGACTCAGTGTGATGAGATCGGCTACTTTATGCTTCAAAGTGATGCAGATGCTTTGCTCTACACAGGAATCATTGAACATTCTTGTTTCAACACTAGAAGGATATGACAATAATTCATTTACAATGTGTGTGTGAGATCAAGTTCTCATGACACTCATGAAATGTAATAGGTGATCTCAGCAGGCAGTTTGATGCATCACAGAGCATGGCTAGCAAGATAATCTCATATTGGATCCACAAACTGGAGGAGGTTTTGCGACCTCTAATTCCATGGCTTCCAGGAGAAACTATTCAGGCAACCAAGCCTGCAGCATTTAAGGAGAACTTTCCAAACATTTGTGTTGTAGAGCCTTTTACAAAAACCCAAAATCCTTGATTCAAGAGGGGAATCATACAGCCATTATTATTCACACAACACTGTGAAATATCTGGTAGCTGTTGCCCCCTGCGGACTAATCATGTTTGTCTCTGCAGCTTATGGAGGACGATGCAGTGGCAAATTCATCACCATGGACTCAGCCATGTTGGACTACTTAATGCCTGGAGATGAGGTCATGGCAGACAGAGGCTTTACCTTAAAAGACTTGATGTTTGAGAGAAAGGTGAAATTGGTAATGCCTTCTTTTACAAAAAAAACAACTAACTGAGGAACAGGTGACAAGCACTAGACAAACTGGACATGTGAGAATTCATGTTAAAGAGCAATCTGCCGTTTGAAAGTTTCCAAAATACTGTCACAGGTAGTTTCTGTTACCATGGCTCCTAAAATAGACAAGATTTTAAGAGGATGTGCTGCTCTTGTCAATTTAAGGGAGGACCTCATTCATGATTCAAACTCATTTAGCATGGACTAGTAAATGGACCGCACTTACATATCACTTTTCTATGGAGTTATTTTGTTCCTCATTCCTGAGCAGGCAGTGGGTCTTTCTGAGCACAGACAAATAATATACACAAATGATGCTTTGAAGAGAAAATAACTTAATAAGAATAACTTAACCCTAGCAAACAAAAGTCTGTTCTGTGCTCAATAAATGTATTTCCCTGTTTGCTGAAACCCACATAGTTGCACAGTGGTTGATGTCTGTCACTGTGTTTTAGTGAGTTGTTCTCTCTCCTTTGCTCTCTCAACATCTCTGCTCTGAGTGCACTCACCTCTGCACAGTGTGCCATGACACAGCCAATCAGGATTAGTTTCTCCAAGTCTGTGATTGGCTGGTTTCATGGCACAATGTAACACTGAACTACTCACTAAAACTGAGTGATAACTCCACACTTTTCTTATTGACCACTCAAAACAAACTACAAACCACATGCAGCCATTCACTCATTCATTCATTCATTCATTCAGGGTTTTTTCAATGCATACTACACTTTTCTGTCAGTCTCAGTTTGGGGCTGAAGGAGCCAGGAATCGAACCACCAGTCTTCTGATTAGTGGATGACTCTCTCTCTGAGCCACAACTGCCCCAAATGTGCACGTGTGCACCATAAAAAACTGATGGGTACAAGAGGTAGAGAAGGTAGAGAAAGAGTTATGGATTTTATATGAACATTTGTTGTACAGAATGTGAATACCTCTTCATTCAGTTTACATGATATAAACATTTACATTTAGCTCCATCACTGACAATGAATCTTTAATGTTACTTTGAATTAGTTTTGACTATTTTGTACAGAATGTGAATACAATGCACTTTGTTAACATGATATAAACTACATTTCATGCCATCAGTAACAATGAAACCTTATCACCTCTAATGTAGAGCTGCAACAATTGATTGATTAATCACCAACTATTTTGATAAACGATTGATCTGTTTAATCAGGATTTTTCACAAAACATGTAGCAACTTTTTGGACAAACTTAAGCTACTTTCCACAGAGCAGAGTCTCCAGGGCTGCTCTGTCTGTGGATCTGCTCTGTCACTGTTTCAAACTTGTTCCGTTGTCATGACAACAAAGAATAAATGTGATGCAACAATGTCAGTTTTCAACTATGTCCTCAATTTTGTGCATCGACCATACATGGTGTAGTCATATTCTAGTTTTTGACCAAGAAAAAATTATGATTCCAGCTTATTACTTATTACTTTACTTATAACTTATTAATTTAGTCCTTCATTACAATAAACTGTCATTAAGTAAACAGAAAAAGACATCACCAGAACAACTGGCAATTCAGATAATAATTGGCAGATTAATCGATAATGAAAAACATCATTATTTGCTGCCCAACTTTAGTGTTTACATTGAATTTGTTTGGAACATGACCTTGAAAGATGGAAAAAAATATTTAGCCACTTGCAACATTTAATGTCATCAGATTTTTAAATATGACATGCAGGTATGTGAATGTTTTTACTTTTTATGTGCAGTGAAATATCCTGTTGGAATCATGTTGCGTATGTTTTCAAGCTGAGGTAGCATAGGTGAGAAGTAACAACCTCTTAAGTGCTTTACTAGCTCAGTCACAAACACCTCATCATACCGCTGTGAAGGAAACATGCTCACTGGGTGTCCAGATCAGAAGTGTAGCTAGACCTGTGCAAAACACTGTAAGCTGCACTTGCATGTGTAGTTTTCTGCAGCCGCAGCTCTCCATCTACTGGTTTGATATCACTGCATTTCTGAGTAAGCTGCTCAGAGAGTGAGGGCTGGGTTGGCTCTGGACATTTTATTTCCAGGAGCACATGAGTCATTGATCCCATCAGGACTGGAAGAGAGCCATGGTTCTTGGACACTTTAACAGTGCCTTTATGAGTAACGTCCATGACCTGTTTTTTCAGCTGATGACAAGCTTTAACTTCATTTTCTTTACCATAGTTAGTTGCACAGTTGCCACAAAAGGAGGGGTATATGTGCTCATACAGAGTCACTGCCTGTGGCTGCCTGAACAGGAACCTTTTGGTAAGTCTGATTTTCCTGCAGTACATAGATACTATCACACCCCAACTAGACTTTAGAGAATGAAACTAATGACAATTTATGCTGCAAATGTAAAACAAAGGTAGGAACTGTCCTGCACTGTATATGGGAATGTACATTAGAAAAGCCATTCTGGGTTAAAATTGTAGACTTCCTACAGATTTTCTCTGTGTTCCAAACAATGACTGTATATAAAGAGTTTATGGTTCAAAGACAGGAAGCTACATGTGATCAGACTCTTCAGGGGAGTCAGGAGCTTTCTAGCTCACTCAAAGACAGTTTGACAAGTTTCCCTCAAAGCCTTTGAGTTTTCACTTTGGGTGTTGGACTTCAAACTTCACTGAGTCACCTGAGGATTAAAAACCAGGGCCTCAAAACCTTTAACAAGTCTTCCAGCAGCTTTAGAGACTGGGACAGAAACAAAAACCAGTTATTCTCTCAGTTCATGAGAGGCTCTCTCTGCTACACTCAACACAGAGACACTGAGGAACCAGGAGTGGACCAGAACCTAAACCCAAACCCAGGATACAGAGGCTGAGTGAAGGTGGTGTTGAAGGTTCGGAGGTGGATCAGTGAGTCAGAGGAGACTCTGTAGAAGGACAGAGAGCCAGCAGGACAGTCCACATACACTGCTACTCTGTCAAAGACAGAGGAGGAGGAGGAGGAAGAGGAGGAGGAGGAGATATATGTTTCTCTGTAGTTGTGACAGACTGAATAAAAATCATCAGAGCGGATCAGACTCCAGGACTGATCGTTCCATCCAAACCAACAGTCTTCACTGACTCCTCTTCTTCTGATTCCTCTGTAACTCACTGATATATAAACCACTCCTCTGCACTCGACCTCCCAGTAACAGCGACCAGTCAGACCAGTTCTACACAGCAGCTGAGGACACTGGTCAAATCTGTCTGGATGATCAGGATACGACTGATCCTCCTCCACACGTGTCATCTTCCTGTTGTCGTCAGACAGTTTGATGTTTGTGTTCACTGTGTTTGTGTCAAGTGTGAGTTCACAGGAATCTGATGGAGAGAAGGAGACACATCTGCAGTTATTGATCTATCATCTGATCAGTTATTGACAGTCTGATGATGACTCATCAGTGATGTGACAGTTTGAAGATGGTTGAATGTGCTGCTTTGTTTTCATGAGTCAATGAAAAACACACTTACACTTCCTCAGACCTGGTCTCAACCACTGGACTCCAGCAGGCTCCACCCTGAAAGAGGGAGGGGGGTCAGACCAGCACGTTCTCTGTCAGCATGCAGACATGGACATTACATGGCTCTCATACACAGACTGTTTCATGATTGTGTTCAAATGGAGGCTTGTATGTATGGACGCACATTCACAGAGAAACATGAAGTGGAGTCTTTATCTTGTAATTACACGGAGCAGGGAGGAGACATGGAGAAAAGATTTCATCATTTGTTTTCTTCATTCGATCTGAGTTGTGGTGTGAGACACTTTGAGTCTGTGACTCTGAAGCTGCACAAACTAATGTCACAGCAAATAAGAAGAAGACACAAAGAGGCTCCTTCATGAAAACTATAAAGGAGCTGTAGCTTCACTAGACTTCCTCTGCTAACAGGACAACGTCTAAGCCACACACACACACACACACAGTCCTCACTAAAATGAGCTTCATGTGTGTCACTTTGCTCCACAGTGTCTCAGTCTGTGACATGTTAGATGAATAAATCTGACAGATGATGTTCACATGTCACTGAACAGTTTTGCAGAAACATCAGTCCTGATGTTCTGTTTATTCATCAGCTGTCACACAGCAGCAGGAACCATACGAGCTTCTGTCGCCACATCTTGATTTGACTTCAAGTTAAAGTCCAGAGGAAGTCAGAGAAACTGTAGAGCAAAGAGGAAGAGGCTCAGAGAGGAAGACTTGTGAAACTACAGCTGCTGTACAGTTTTCATTAAGGAGCCACTTTGTGTCTTCATCTGATCTGGTGTCTCTTGTATGACTGTGGTTTTACTGTTACTGTTTTTTTTATGTGAGAGTGAGTGCTCTTTGTCTGTGAGGAGCTTCGTGTGTTCCCCCTCTAGGTCCCTCCTGATTGGCTGGATGCATGGGCTTGGCCGGGGAAGTGGTGGCTGCTGGTCGGCTGCTTCACAATATTCAGAATTTCAAACCCCATGGTTTGTCCTGTGCTGTGGTGACAGAGCTGACAGCAGCAGCTCGGTTCTGTCCCGGCCCCCAGTCTGATTGTGTGTTAGTTCTCTCTGTTAGTTTGGTCAACTGTGGCTTTTGATCAGGCCCAGTGCCGCTGTGAGTATGAAATAGATTTGGGTTTTGTTTTGGGGGATGTAAATAGATGAATTCACTTTCTTGTAAATAGCACTGAAGCTGTAGGGGTGAACTGTCATTTATTTTTGATCTGTTTCCTCCTGTTTTTCTTTACCTTAGGGAGCCAGGCTTAGTTGGTGTCTTTAGTTTCCTTTGTTTTCACCTCGGGTTAGTTAGCACTTTCTGGGAGAGACCTTCTTCTGATTATAGTTTTGGCCTTGGTTCACCCTGAAGTTGTTGCTTCTAACACTTCAGTAAGTAATAAATGACTTCACTTCCTGACAATACGCTGCTTCCACCGGGGCAGAAACCTCCATCAGCTTTTATGTTGCGCTCCTATTTCCCCTCGACTGGAGTGAAACATCAAATCATTTGATTTGGGAAGTGGAAGTGATTTGAGTTAAAGTAAGTACTTCCTCAACATTAGCTGATCTACAGTGACAACACGCCTCCCGCATTTTGTTTTGCTGAAGTTTCAGCTCCAGCTTCCTCCTGTAATCCCCTTTGACCACCCTGATCTTCACCTTCAGCTTGCCTTGTATAGCCCTCCTCTCCTTATTGCCTGCTTTAAAAGCCCTCTTCTTTTCATTTAGGATGGAATAGGATAGGATATATCATGTGGCTGGGAACATCCTGGTGCAGCCATGTTTCAGTAAAGCACATGACACTACATTCCTGGAACTCCCTCTGATCCTGGCTAATGCTGTTGTCCTTTCACTGACTTCACGTTGCCCATGGTGAGAAAGGGGAGACACAACTTATATTACCCCTTCTCCAGTCACTGTTGTCTGTGCATGCCTTTCTTCCCTTGTTATTTCACACCTCCTCTGCATCCCCTATATGTCCTTCTCCAGATTTCTGCAGGAATATCCGCTGTACTGATTGCCAGGTGGGCCGGCCTCAGCACAATCAGCTGATCCCTGGTGTAGGTGAAAATGCGGCCATGGAGTTGCTGCACAACAGCTTGACTGAGTGCAAGAAGTACTTCCATGGTGGACGTGACAAAACTCTCTCAACACACATGTTTAGAGATTGGACGGAATAGTACAGTTCTGAGTAGAAAGTAAATATCTAAGTTTAAGGAAAAAAGCTAAAAGTTGTAAAAAGTTGTCTCTGAGCAGTGGAGATGGTTTTATTATTGTTGCTCAGTTGTATTAGTACCCTAATGCTGTGGTCTGGTGTGGTCTTGTGTTGTTGCTCTCTCTCCTGCTCAGGTGTAGCCCCTCCTTTTATGAAACTTTTTATTTTGTTACTTCCCCTCATCCCCTAGTTCCTCGTTGGGGAACCTAACAATAGTCTCTGGGATTGTTCTGCTGAAGCAAAGAACTTCTGTACAACTGTAACAGAGGAAATGTTTCCAACTTTTCTCCTCTATCAGTCAGTGTCTGTCCATACCTGAGAGAGTCCAGTCTCCAGTCTGGATCCTCCAGTCCAGCAGACAGCTGCTTCACTGCTGAGTCTCCTGGATGATTGTAGCTCAGGTCCAGCTCTCTCAGATGGGAGGGGTTGGATCTCAGAGCTGAGGCCAGAGAAGCACAGCCTTCCTCTGTGATCAGACAACCTGACAGACTGCAGATACACAAAACAACACACAGGAACCCTCTGTCAACACTTGGTGCTCTGTTAAACAGTCATCAGATAAACAGGTTGATGAATCCTGACCTGAGAGTTTCCAGTCTACAGTGTGGACTCATCAGTCCAGCAGACAGCAGCTTCACTCCTGAATCCTGCAGGTTGTTGTTACTCAGGTCCAGGTCTCTCAGACTAGAGGACTGGGAGCTGAGGACTGAGGACAGAGCTTCACAGCTTCTCTCTGAGAGGTTACAGTCACTCAGTCTGAAGAGATGATCATAAGGAATTAAAGAAGAGAGGAATTTATTTTCTCGCCTGTTGAACAGATAGAATTGTCTTTATATAATGATGAATAATAATCTACACTTACACAGCTTTGTTGGAGGCTTTGACCACTGGCAGCAGCCTCAGAAGAGCTTCCTCTGAAGCAGAGTATTTCTTCAGGTCAAACACGTCCAGATCTTCTTCTGATGACAGTAAGATGAAGACCAGAGCTGACCATTCAGCAGGAGACAGTTTATCTGTGGAGATACGTCCTGATCTCAGGGACTGCTGGATCTGCTCCACTAGAGAAGCATCATTCAGTTCATTCAGACAGTGGAACAGGTTGATACTTTTCTCTACAGACAGATTCTCACTGATCTTCTTCTTGATGTACTGGACTGTTTTCTGATTGGTCTGTGAACCACTTCCTGTCTGTGTCATCAGACCTCGTAGGAGAATCTGATTGGTCTGCAGTGAAAGACCCAGAAGGAAGCGGAAGAACAAGTCCAGGTGTCCATTCGGACTCTGCAAGACCTTGTCCACAGCTCTCTGGAAAAAGTCTGTTTCTGTAGATTTTCTTATTTTTACCTTCTTTGATGTTGTTTGTTCCTCTGACATTAGATTGACTCCAGAGTTGATGAAGGTCATGTGGACATGAAGAGCAGCCAGAAACTCCTGAACACTCAGATGGACGAAGCAGAACACCTTGTCCTGGTACAGCCCACTCTCCTCTGTAAAGACCTGTGTGAACACTCCTGAGTACACTGAGGCTGCTCTGATATCGATGTCACACTCTGTCAGGTCTGATTCATAGAAGATCAGGTTTCCTTTCTGCAGCTGCTCAAAAGCCAGTTTTCCCAGAGATTTGATCATCTTCCTGGTCTCTGGACTCCAGTGTGGATCTGTCTCAGCTCCTCCATCATACTTGACCTTCTTCAGTTTGGACTGAACCACCAGGAAGTGGATGTACATCTGAGTCAGGGTCTTGGGCAGCTCTCCTCCCTCTCTGGTCTTCAACACATCCTCCAGAACTGTAGCAGTGATCCAGCAGAAGACTGGGATGTGGCACATGATGTGGAGGCTTCGTGATGTCTTGATGTGGGAGATGATCCTGCTGGCCTGCTCCTCATCTCTGAGCCTCTTCCTGAAGTACTCCTCCTTCTGTGGGTCAGTGAACCCTCTGACCTCTGTCACCATGTCAACACACTCAGGAGGGATCTGATTGGCTGCTGCAGGTCGTGTGGTTATCCAGAGGCGAGCAGAGGGAAGCAGGTTCCCCCTGATGAGGTTGGTCAGCAGCACGTGCACTGAGGTGGACTCTGTCACATCAGTCAGGATCTCAGTGTTGTGGAAGTCCAGAGGAGGTCGACACTCATCCAGACCATCAAGGATGAACACAACCTGGAACTGATCAAACCTGCAGATTCCTGCTTCTTTGGTTTGAGTGAAGAAGTGATGAACAAGTTCCACCAAGCTGAACTTTTTCTCTTTCAGCACATTCAGCTCTCTGAAGGTGAAGGGAAATGTGAAGTGAATTTCCTGGTTGGCTTTGTCTTCAGCCCAGTCCAGAGTGAACTTCTGTGTTAAGACTGTTTTCCCAATGCCAGCCACTCCCTTTGTCATCACTCTTCTGATTGGTCCATCTCTTCCAGGTGAGGCTTTAAAGATGTCTTCTAGTCTGATGGTTGTTTCTGGTCTGGCTGGTTTCCTGGATGCTGTTTCAATCTGTCTGACCTCATGTTCATCATTGACCTCTCCAGCCCCTCCCTCTGTGATGTAGAGCTCTGTGTAGATCTGATTCAGAAAGGTTGGGTTTCCTGCTTTAGAGATCCCCTCAAACACACACTGGAACTTCTCCTTCAGCTCAGATTTAAGTCTATGTTGACAAACTGCAGGAGTTCCTGAATGAAGATAAAAGAAACAAGATTCAGCAAGAAAATATAACATTTTAATTCCTATAAAGAATACATATATGAACATATTTCCCTCATGTGTTGAGTCGTTAGTAAATGTCTCATTTCTGCATCATGTTGAATCTTTAGAGAAATACTCTTACTGCTCTGCAGACAGTCAGCCAGCTCCTCCTGCTTCATCCTCCTCAGGAAGTTCACCGTGATCTTCACAAATGCCTCTCTGCTGCTCCTCTGCTCTTCATCCACACTGTCCAATGCCTCCTCATCCTCCCTCTGGCTCTCTAAGCATTCTGGGTAATCTGGACCCAGAAGCTTCTGGACCTTCTTCAGCTCGTTCTTCACAAAACTGACCATGTTCTCCTCCAGCAGCTGGAACAGAAAACTACATGAGTGACAGCATCAAACTAAAACCATGGAGCCAAACATCAGATCCATGTTGGACAGACTGACAATCCACTGGTCTAACAGTGCAGCAGGGAGATGATTGTGAGCAGATGTGAAAGTAGTTGTTGTACATGTACAGACCATAAATATGGAGTCCAGGTGTGTTTGACGCTGCTGGGCAGACTGACCACTGGGAACCTCTGAGCTCCCCTGGTCCACTCTGTGGAGGAATCATGAAGAATGAGCTCACATTATGTCTGTCCACACAGAGACAGACACAAGCTGAAGGTCCATGAAGTGATGTTTGGATGTGGACAGTGAATCAGACCACTCCCTGTAGTGGTCAAGGTTTACTAGTCCTGCTGATCCCACTGAGAATCAACAGCTCAGTCTGCAGCTGTTTGTAGCTTCCAGCTCAGTGTTTGGCTTCAGCAGTTTGGTTTATTCCCAACAGCTCTCACCAACCCTCCATACAGCTCTCCCTCCCTCACTCCACACTGCTAAAGAGCCCTGAAGCAAGGCACCTAGACCCTCCAGCTGCTCCAGTGGAGCTGCTTAGTGTCTGCTTGTGTCAGACTGGTTGTACTGGGCAGCTCCCAGTATGAAAACAAAAGTGTATGTACATGTATTTTCTCACAGCACACAGAGCTGGTCAGTCGACTGCTCATTGATGAACTTCTTCAGTCCACTTGTTGACTAGAAGTAGTTTGGTTTGACTTGACATCACATTATTCACAGCACAGGATACGGGACAAAATGCTGCGTCCTGTATTGAATCACTCGTGGGAAACCTAAAGGTAGCCTCCAAGCGGACAGGTGGTTCTTGTGCCTACTATGAAATATAATCCTGTACGTCCACCTCCCTCACTGATTTGTCAGCTGTGTGCAGGTGAGAAAGTAGGCGGGGTTTGACTTTCTCTCTTCACACAAACTATTTCTGTCACTTTTCATGTGAACAACTGAGGTCAACACTAGGGCTTCATGATATTTTAAAACTGATAATGATGTGATTTTTGTTGGGGCTTGTACCAAACAAACATGTTCCTTTATGTCTGGAGAATATGATTTGTAGGTTGGGGTGTCTCTGCAGCACCACAACACTTATGGTGCTAACGATGCACAACAACGTTGTGACACATTTTACCTTCATCAGTAAACTGCAGCTCCGGTGATTTGGATGTTGCACTTGGCCATATTGTGATTTGGATCATATTTGGATTGATTGTTCAGCCCTAGTCAACACTGTGAATGTCTTCCAGGACAGACTGTCTGAACATGGCAGACGTTATCTCCATATTTAAACCACATCACGTCTCGCCCCTCTCTATGACGGCCGCAGTTTGACCTCCACCTGCCAGTGTGGACGTTCACAACAGACAGAAACACTCTGACTTCAGACCTGGTCCAACAACACGTTGGACCGAACTGCTTCTTTTCTACAATATCCTCAGTTTTACTGTCAGTTACAGCTTACATCTGATCAGCTGATGGACGTCCTCCTTTAAAGTTAATGCCACGCTCCTTTGACCGGTCGCTCTTTAAAGACAGACAGCTGGGTTCAGGAGAGTCTGGTCTCTGCTGCTGGATCCTGAAACAACAACACAACTGATTAATGTGCATGTTGAATAAAAACTGATGAAAAATATGTTCAGTCTTTGAATAAACACAACAACTCATTTTTAGTGTGAAAAGACTTTGTGTCAGTTTGAAATTCTGACCTTTGATCAACAGATTGTCTGAAATCTAAATGATGGAGCAGTGATGTGAGTGCTGAGCTCTGACATGGAGAAGAGTCATGGACAGTTAGAGATCCTCATCTCACCTCTGAGCTCTGGTCTGGCTCTCATGGCCCCCACACAGAGTGGTTTTAGAGGGAGGGGCTCCCTCCTCTCTGTCCTCACACTGATCCATGCTGCTGGATTCACATCCACATCAGCTCACACACACTTTCTACCTTCATGTGGAGAGAAACACAAATCATTCATCTGCACATCAACTGAAATTGACATCATTTCTCCTGTAAAAATATCAGCTGCTCCTCCACTGACTGACTATTCTTCTCTGGTTCATATCAGTGTCAGCTGTATTCAGACAGCAGTGTGAGGAAGAGGAAGCTGCTGTACTTCTACTATCAGTCCACTAGATGGAGTCATGAAGCTGCAGTGAGGTGAAGAGCAGCCCAGCTCACACATGATGGACCAACATTGACATCCACTGACACACAGAAGGACTGAGATCAACTGATTGGATCTGACATTGATCCAACAATATGGAATCAATAATCAATGAAGGCTCAGCAAAGTCCTGAAAACAACATGACATGTTCGGTACTGATCAGTGATAGGGAGTAATAGTCAGTATTGATCAGTGATAGAGAGTATTGATCAGGCACGTGCACAGATAGACTTTTTTTTTTCTAATGTCATATCCAGGTTTTTAAATTTGGCCCGTGGCATCAGTTCTCATCTAAATGCTTCTTGTCCAACAACTGTATTTTGTTGAGTTCTGTTTCTGCGAGACACATGAGCCCCTGCCCCTCCCTCCTCAGCTCCCTCATTACAGCCTCCACAGTGACAGGTGAGAGCTCTGTGGGAACTAAGCTGTAAATTCTACAAAAAAATAAGCAGAACATCACGTTTAACTATGAACACTTTACTTAACAATTGCACATCATGAATTGACAACACACAACACTGCACTGTTCCTTTCACTTGTGCCAGTGCCCATTTCTTTCTCTCTATCTCTGGATTTTACAACACTGCTTTCTGGCACTTTGAACTCTTGTCAGAACATCACTGCCACTTTGTGACATGTATTAGTCACTGTACATAAATTGTAACTCCTCTTACAAAGAAATAATTTCGCATCTTTAATATCCAACCTTTATAATTATGGTTGAACCATATGAGTTACTGTATCAATGAATTAACGATACAATAAGCTCTCCATAGCAGCACTTCTCACTGACCTGCCTTCACTGGTGACAACCAGGTAACGAGAGTGTTGGTCATCCTACTGTTTGTCACTGTTGTGAAATTAAACTATTAAATGTGGCTCATTACAGACAGTCTAGGTCAGGCAATAGTCCTAAAATAAGCTTAACAACAAGACTAGCCAAAACATATATGGACCTATGGTCAAATGTTGACTTTATTACCTGGACATCATATAACTAAATTGTCAAACACATAAATAGAAGACAAAGACTGAGCTGTGACTTCGACTGTATTCACTGATAAAACACTTGCTAAGAGAGAAAGTTAAAAGAGACACAATATCTTTCTTATTGTATCTCTCACGCAGAGCACAGCCTCAGTCTGGATCCACTCCAGTTTTCAACTACAGATTCTACTCAGACAGTATCCAGGGCCTTTATTTACCCCCTTTTTCACTGGACGGGAAAGAAAATCCTTGTGTGGGTTGTGTGGATGAACGTTACACGGCTTAGAGAAGCTAAGAACTGAATATATTTACGTCTACCGGATGGTAAACGCTGTATGAAGTCGTGATAAATCATGGGGTGTAAAACAACTGAGCTGTTATTGACGCTGGTTGAGGCAGGCTGTTCATTAAAGTTAAAGTCATTCACGTTTGCTGGCAAGGAGTGGTTGCTTGAAACAAAAGTTAACCAGTGGCAACGTATCGGCCAAACATTAAGTATAACTGTTTTTAAATGTATTAAGGTGAGGTGGATTCATGTTAACGTTGATGGTGAGTTTTTTTTGTCCAATGTAAAACTGTGCAACAATGTGGGGGAGGGGTGGTGGTGTCTCCCTTTAATCAGGCTTATACTCTCCTGTGTTAGCCTCTCTGCATTGGCTCCCTGTAAACTCCAGGATAGAATTTAAAATCCTCCTCCTCACCTACAAAGCCATTCATGGTCAGGCACCATCGTACCTTGGAGAGCTTATAGTTCCCTATTTTCCCAATAGGACACTTCGCTCTCTAAATGCAGGTCAACTTGTGGTTCCCAGAGTTTGTAAGAGTAGAATGGGGGGCAGAGCCTTCAGCTATCAGGCTCCTCTCCTGTGGAACCAGCTCCCAGTGTGGGTTCGGGAGGCAGACCCCCTCTCTACCTTTAAGATCAGGCTTAAAACTGTCCTGTTTAGTAAAGCTTATAGTTAGGGCTGGCTCGGGTATGTCCTGACCCATCCCTTAGTTATGCTGCTATAGAGCTAGACTGCTGGGGGATTCCCATGATTCACTGGGCTCTCTCTCTATTTCTGTCTCTCTCCCTCTCTCTCTCTCTTGACTACTTTATGGCATTAACTTTGTATTTTTTTCTCTCCCGTAGTTTGTGCTTCTCCTCTCTCTCTCTCTCTCTGTCCTCATTCTGCAGGTATCTCTGCCTCTGGAGCAGCAGGATCCAGATCCACCACTACTCATCTTTACTATTAACCACTGTTACCTGTCATTATTATTGATAACACCATTACCTACACAGCTGTTCCTGGTTTCTCTCTCTCTCTTCTCTCCTCTCTCCTCCCCCCACCCCCTCTTTTATATCTCCCCCTAAACCCAACCGGTCGAGGCAGACCCCCCCACCCTAAGCCCGGTTCTGTTGGAGGTTTCTTCCTGTTAAAAGGGAGTTTTTCCTCCCCCCTGTCGCCAAGCGCTTGCTCTTTGTGGGAACTGTTGGGTTTTTCTCTGTAACAAAGTAAGGTCTTGACCTTACCCTGTAAAGTGCCTTGAGATAATGTATATTATGATTTGGCGCTATACAAATAAAATTGAATTGAATTGAATTGAAACGCTCCTCCTGCTTTAATAAAGGAGAACTGCATGGAAAAGCCAATGAATGAAAAGCCCATCTCCTTCTCCATTCCCATAAATATATGGTCTATCATTATGGAAAATAAGAGGACTTACTCTGCTCCCCCGAGGAGTTCCATTTTCAACAACACATTTCCTTCACTGTTTTTTCCAATTCTAACTTGTATTGATCTTCTTTACAAAGTCTTTAATCCATCCATATGTTCTCCCCTTGATATCTGACTGAGAGATTTTGATGAATAATCCTTCTCCCCATATGCACGTGCACAGGTAGACCTCAGGTGATGCTCAAGCACCTGTCCTTTAGGCCTCTGACCAGATGCCAACCCTTTTTGCAAGACTTTTTAAAATTTCTTTTTCTAATTTTATATTGAAGTGATTAAATGTGGCTTGTGCCCTCAGTTCTCATCAGAAAGCTGTTGAACTGACTGACGACTCCCTCTGAGTTCTGTTTCTCCAAACCCATGAGCCCCTGCCCTTCCCTCTTCAGCTCCCCTCATCACAGCCTCAGTCTGAGAGGGAAACACTGACTGTGAGCTCACACACACAAGAATCAGGACAAACAAGCTGCTCAAGAGACACACACACACACACACACACACACACACACACACACACACACACACACACACACACACGCGCGCACACACACACACACACACAGGTTTTCCTCTCAGTGTCTCTGTGTGGACAGACGTTCACTGTGACTCTTCTTCCCTCCACAGTCCACAGGGACAAACTGACTCAGAGACTTTGACAGTAAAATAATAATAATGTTGTGTTAACACTCACCTGCCTCAGCCTTCAGTTTCCCTCCTTCTGCTCCGTCCACTTCAAATGGAGTCTGAGCTCACTGAACACTTTCACTTTCAGCTGCTCCTCCCCTCTGCAGTTACAAGAAGTCACATGACTTTCCGGTCTAACAAGCAGCAGCAGTTGCAAATATGAAGGTCCATAGAAAACTGTCCAATCACTTGAAATAAATAACAGTTTAAAAACATGTTAAAATGATTAGATGGATACAGGTTGAAGTAGGATCAGTAAACACTTTGGACTTAATAACTACTTTTGCAAAATTAATTTAAGTTTAATATCATATGTCATGTGTCTTTCACATCTGGATAATTGACCAGAGGCCACTGTTTACAACAGTATAATACTGTAACATACTGTTCAATATTCATCCCTCACATGTGAACTCACAGTTACTGAGGACGACTCTTTTAGGTTTCTTTAACCTGCAAGTCAGAGAACTTTCCAACAGTTCATAAGTCTGTTGTTTTGTATCAACCAGTGCTCTTTTTTCCTTTTTTATTGTTTGCTTGGTTTACAGGAGCTCATCGTTGGTGATTGAGGATATCAGCCAAACTCTGCAGTCGTCCTCTCTCACTGGTCACGCCTTCTTTCTCCTCTCTCTTTCTACCTGCCACTTTTGCTGTCATGCATTTCACATTTACTGCAAAAGGAAGTTGAGCCCAAATGTGACTTTGGAACACGCATATACTGCAGTTTCAGTTCCTGTAATCCTTGTGGTACAGCTTCATTTCTCCATGTAAGGGTAATGTCAGCAATATTTTTCACTCCTTTCTTCTCTTTGCTCGTGTTGTAAACAACTGACGGGAAACATCAGACTCCAAGAGTCAGGAGTAGGTTCATCATGTCATGTGACTGACAGGCATCAGCTTGAGTGCTCATTGCAAGCTGACAGAGCAGGGGGAAGTAGAACTCAAACTAACCTCCCTGACTGAACATAACAGGATCACCTTAAAATCTACCTTAAAATAACATGATGATTACTTAATGTTGTATTATTTGAGCTTTGAGGTGAAATAAATTCAGTGGGGGTTGTTGTGTGTGAAATAATCAGCTGTAGCTTGTTTCATTGAGTCATTTTCTACAGGGACATTGTAGACAAAAAGACTGTCAGATGAAATCAGTGGCTCTCAGTCCTGAAACAGTTGCCCATGCAGCGTGTGAGCTGGGCTGCTCTTCACTTCACTGCAGCTTCATGACTCCATCTAGTGGACTGATGGTAGAAGTACAGCAGCTGATGGCAGCTTCCTCCTCCTCACACTGCTGTCTGACTGAATTCAACTGACCCTGATATGAAACAGGATTTCAGATTTCATGATGTGTGTTTGTCTCCACATGAAGGTAGAAAGTGTGTGTGAGCTGATGTGGATGTGAATCCAGCAGCATGGATCAGTGTGAGGACAGAGAGGAGGGAGCCCCTCCCTCTAAAACCACTCTGTGTGGGGGCCATGGGAGCCAGACCAGAGCTCAGAGGTGAGATGAGGATCTCTAACTGTCCATGACTCTTCTCCATGTCAGAGCTCAGCACTCACATCACTGCTCCATCATTATTCACACTTAAAGCTGTTTGTGTGCTGTGTTGAAGCCCAGAGCAGCAGCAGCAGGACACACCAGACTCTGCTGGACCTGGACCTAGACCTGGACCTGGATCCAGCTGTGGTTTAAATATGGAGACAACTTCTCTCATGTTCAGTCTCTGCTGGAGGACATTCATAGTGTCGACCTAAGTTGTTCACATGAAAAGTGACAGAAATAATCTGAGTGGAGAATGAAAAAAGAGCTGAGAGAGAAGTTCAAGCCCCGCCTACTTACTAACCTGTACACAGCTGACCAATCACTGAGGGAGGTGGGTGTTTCAGACACTGTTTGACCACCTGACAAACACCTCTGATGGAGAGAACTGATCCCTTAAAATGCTCCTGATTAGTTTTTCAAGGGACAAACGCTGGGACTGCTTTTGGATCTGCTGACCGGGTCCACGAGGACAGACCCCAGTCAAGGTCTCAGAGCCAACAGCACAGGAGAGCCAGCAGAGAAGGTGCTACGACCCAGTTCCATGTTGTCAATGTGTGACAACATGGATGTACTATAAGAACTTGTAATAACACTATAACAAGTTCTTATAGTACATCCATCGCTCTCATTGCCCAAAGGCAGGATGGGAGTGACACTACTGCGCAGTCTCTATGGGCCACATAACGCGGAAGTAACCCGGAAGCCATTTTTAGATCCGGTTTGCTGTTCTTGTAACACATCCATGGTATTTATACATCCATGGTTTTCCACCCACTCCCCCCCCACACACACACAAGCCTCCCTGGGCTCCTCCTGGTTGAAGTTTAGTTTCTCTTCTAACGAACACTGAGACGCTGATTATTTTCTCCACCTGAAGGTGATGTGGGGAGTTTTCTTAATGTTTGAGTCGTTAGCACCTGTAATGACCTGAGTTCCAGCAGAAACAGTGGAAGTTATCGTGTTATTATGACTCAGTAACAGTAAAGTCTGGAGCAGCTTTAACTCTGTCCGCCATGTCGGGCCCATGTTCCCGGTAGAAGCTGTGGAATGAGAGCAGAAGCAGAGAGGTTTGATGGTCAGCAGTGAAACACAGAGTCGTTATCACTGTGTTGCTCCACATGCTGATGACTGAAGGCAACTGTCATGGCTGAATCAGCCTGTGGAGGAGGCGGACATGCCCCGCTGCTCTCACGCTGTCCGAGCCCACTAAAGGCGGCCTGAGCTCGGCCGGACAGCCGCTGGAGAACAGCTGCATGTGACGTTTACTCTTCAGGGCTGATGTGGACGCAGTGTTGCAGGCTGAGGGGCTGACAGGGGGTTTAAAGCTCGGTGTGACGTTCAGAAGACAATTACTGCCGCATCCAATGAGTCAGAGGATCCTGGTTCTCCTCCAACTGGAGCCAGTGTCGCTTCTATTTTACCTCAATCCTGATCAATACTTACTAGTTCTCCCTATCACTGATCAATAGTGACTCTTACTCCCTATCACTGATCAATAGTGACTCTTGCTCCCTATCACTGATCAATAGTGACTCTTGCTCCCTATCACTGATCAATAGTGACTCTTACTCCCTATCACTGATCAATAGTGACTCTTGCTCCCTATCACTGATCAATAGTGACTCTTACTCCCTATCACTGATCAATAGTGACTCTTACTCCCTATCACTGATCAATAGTGAACATGTCATATTTTAGAGAGTTTACTGAGAGTTTATTTTGATGATTTATTTCTCACTCTTGGATCGATATTCAGGATCAAACTCTTCAGCAGTGCTGGAAAGTAACTGAGTCATTTCCTCAAGTACAGTTCTGAGACAAGCATTTGAAATGATTCATGTCAGTATATTGACATAATCCAGAATTTTTCTTTAATGAGAATTAAAAAAAAAAAACAAGGCCCAGAACCATAAAACCATATGACAGGTTTGACTCTTCTTTTGCAAAGAAATACTGTTTGTTAAATAAGATCACACATGAGCTCGACGTCTAAAAGCTGTAAAAATAAATTTAGCTGAGATGCCTAAACACCCAATTCAACTGAGAATCACCAAACCAGGTGAGTGAACTGAGCTGTACCTGTTAAATCACTTTTAAACCCACACACCACAAACTTGTTGTGAAGTGTCTCAGCTGTTCTCTCATCAAACCCACAGCCGACGCTGCGACGTCTGAGGAGCAGGATGAAGACTGAGTCTCAGTCTCTGTCTGCTGTCGGCCGTCACTGCTGTGAGTCAGACCGATGTGTGACTTGAATTTGTCCTGGATGAAGTTGGAGAGCAGGTGGCTGCAGTTGGCTCAGTTTAATCTCACAGATCTGTAAGATTCATTGATAATTGTTCACCAGGTCGACAGTCACTGATGACAAAGGTTTTTTACTGATCTGTTGATGCATTTTACAATCTTTCATCCCTTCAACATCAACATCAGCTCAGTGCAGCAAACAAACATATCAGAGCATGTAATATGATCATCTGAGATTTTTATTCTAGGTTAAAGAGTGTGTTATTGAGCTGTAAAAATCCTCTGATTCTACCAGGGAGAAAAGATGGAGGCGTCTGTGAAGGAGCAGCTGCTGGAAGCTTTGCAGGATTTGGGAGCTAAAGAACTGGAACTCTTCCAGTGGTACCTGCAGGATGCTGAGTTACCCGATGGTTTCCCTGCCATCAAAAGGTGCTATCTGGAGGATGCAAGCAGACCGCAAACAGTGAATTTGATGGTCAACATGTACACTACTCAAGATGCTATGCATGTGGCAAAGTGGATTTTAAAGAAGATCAAAGGCAATGAAGGTCAGTCCCAGGAAAAGAAAAACATGATATACATGTCCCATTATGGATAAACAACAGTATCCAATAGATTTACAAACACCTGAAATGTATTCAAAGCTTAAGCTGTTTCATTTCTGGATGTCAGAACATATTTTATTTTTAAGCAATGCAGGTATAATGAAAATGGACAATGCATATTTTTTACAAATAACTATTTATCATATAAAATCACTGTCCCCCAACAGGAAAACAGTCACAAGTTGGGCCTCAAGATTCGTCAGCCCGTGCAGCTTCTACAGCAGGTAGCGTTCAACAGGTTTTCTGGTGGCTTGTCAGTAAGGCACAAACATTTCAGGTGCAGCTTGGATTTTACCATGAAAAGTTAACTCCATGTGCGTTAACCAGCTTTCAGTTGTTGGACTGTCATGTTGAGCTTCCAGGAAATTCACTTTTGTTTTCATTGTGATTTCTTCCCCAGAATCAGCCACGTTAAATACAATGGACTGGCCACATAAACTAGGCCTGACTTATCATATAATACTGTCACATTCACACAGCAAATAGTTGATAATGTTCTGCAGTATTTACCCCAGACGAACAGTTCTTCATGTCCTCTGCAACATTATCATGTAAAGACACATGTCCTAATATCTTAGTATGAAAGAAAAAACTGCACTGTTAAAGAAAAGTATATGCAAAAATAATGAAAATTTATGGTAAATTATTTTTAAATGCAGAAATTAACAAAAATTCATGAGTCAACTTTGAGTTTGTTGATATTTTTGCTGAAATGTACTCTACTGCATCTTTTGTTTTTAACAGGGTACTCAGTTTCATCTTCTATGTTGTTAAAGTCTTTGATATGACCCCCTAGACATTTCATATGGATAAATTATGGATAAACTTATTACAAAAAAATGACATTTACTTGCCAGTAATGTTGGCAAGTAATGGAAATGGCAGCTATTTAATTTTTGAGTTGCTAATGTGTTTTAACAAAGGAGTAATACCCAAGGAGGATATGTGCCAATTTAGTATGTAATTTGAAAGATTTCTCTAAAATATGCAGTATCTGCTGTGCTATTAAATGTTTTCTTATTATCTGTTGTTCATTCAGTGGCTCTTAACAAATGCCAGCCCAAACTCAAATCTAAGATGAAAAGGAAGTTTCAGTGTGTGTTTGAGGGAATTGCTAAAGCAGGAAATCCAACCCTTCTGAATAAGATCTACACAGAGCTCTACATCACAGAGGGAGGGGCTGGAGAGGTCAATGATGAACATGAGGTCAGGCAGATTGAAACAGCATCCAGGAAACCAGCCAGACCAGAAACAACCATCAGACAAGAAGACATCTTTAAACCCCCACCTGGAAGGGATGAACCAGTCAGAAGAGTGATGACAAAGGGAGTGGCTGGCATTGGGAAAACAGTCTTAACACAGAAGTTCACTCTGGACTGGGCTGAAGACAAAGCCAACCAGGACATACACTTCACATTTCTATTCACTTTCAGAGAGCTGAATGTGCTGAAAGAGAAAAAGTTCAGCTTGGTGGAACTTGTTCATCACTTCTTCACTCAAACCAAAGAAGCAGGAATCTGCAGGTTTGATCAGTTCCAGGTTGTGTTCATCTTGGACGGTCTGGATGAGTGTCGACCTCCTCTGGACTTCCACAACACTGAGATCCTGACTGATGTCCACCTCAGTGCACGTGCTGCTGACAAACCTCATCAGGGGGAACCTGCTTCCCTCTGCTCGCCTCTGGATAACCACACGACCTGCAGCAGCCAATCAGATCCCTCCTGAGTGTGTTGACATGATGACAGAGGTCAGAGGGTTCACTGACCCACAGAAGGAGGAGTACTTCAGGAAGAGGTTCAGAGATGAGGAGCAGGCCAGCAGGATCATCTCCCACATCAAGACATCACGAAGCCTCCACATCATGTGCGACATCCCAGTCTTCTGCTGGATCACTGCTACAGTTCTGGAGGATGTGTTGAAGACCAGAGAGGGAGGAGAGCTGCCCAAGACCCTGACTCAGATGTACATCCACTTCCTGGTGGTTCAGTCCAAACTGAAGAATATCAAGTATCATGGACGAGCTGCAACACATCCACACTGGAGTCCAGAGACCAGGAAGATGATCGAATCTCTGGGAAAACTGGCTTTTGAGCAGCTGCAGAAAGGAAACCTGATCTTCTATGAATCAGACCTGACAGAGTGTGGCATCGATATCAGAGCAGCCTCAGTGTACTCAGGAGTGTTCACACAAATCTTTAAAGAGGAGAGTGGGCTGTACCAGGACAAGGTGTTCTGCTTCGTCCATCTGAGTGTTCAGGAGTTTTTGGCTGCTCTTCATGTCCACATGACCTTCATCAACTCTGGAGTCAATTTGATGTCAGAAGAACAACCAACATCCCTGTGGTTTAAACTGTTCAGAGACAAATCCAAACTCTTCTACCAGAGTGCTGTGGACAAGGCCTTACAGAGTCCAAATGGACACTTGGACTTGTTCCTCCGCTTCCTGCTGGGTCTTTCACTGCAGACCAATCAGACTCTCTTAAGAGGCCTACTGACACTGACAGGAAGTGGCTCAAAAATAATTCAGAAAATAGTTCATTACATCAAGAAGACAATCAAAAAGACTCCCTCTTTAGAGAAAAGCATCAACCTGTTCCACTGTCTGAATGAACTGAATGATGGTTCTCTAGTGGAGCAGATCCAACAGTCCCTGAGATCAGGACGTATCTCCACAGATAAACTGTCTCCTGCTCAGTGGTCAGCTCTGGTCTTCATCTTACTGTCATCACAAAAAGATCTGGATGTGTTTGACCTGAAGAAATACTCTGCTTCAGAGGAAGCTCCTCTGAGGCTGCTGCCAGTGGTCAAAGCCTCTAACAAAGCTCTGTAAGTGTATAGATTGTCAGATTTATTCATCGTTATATAAAGAGACTCATATCTTTTCAACTGCAGAGGAAATAAATTCCACTCTTCTTTAATTCCTTGTTATCATCTCTTCAGACTGAGTGGCTGTAACCTCTCAGAGAGAAGCTGTGAAGCTCTGTCCTCAGTCCTCAGCTCCCAGTCCTCTAGTCTGAGAGACCTGGACCTGAGTAACAACAGCCTGCAGGATCCAGGGGTGGAGTCACTGTCTGCTGGACTGATGAGTCCACACTGTACACTGGAAACTCTCAGGTCAGACCTTGTTTTAAATGACTGTAAGCATTTCTCAAATCCAGCAATGCTGACATTAGAGAGTCCATACAGTTTATTTAAGTTCCAGAGTTGAAGGCCAACACAGCTGAAGGCTCCAAACCCCATGGTAGTCAGATAAGCAGGAGATACACTGAGATTAATAGGAGAGGAAGATCCAAGAGTAGGGGCAGGTGTGCAGATATGGAGTAGATGAGACACATAAGGAGGTGCCAGGTTGTTGCAAGGTTACTTGAAGCAGAATCTTGAAATTAATATGGTGTTTGACAGGGAGCCAAAGCAATTGCTGGAAGACAGGTGTAATATGTGAAGTTTATGGAGGAGTTTGCGAGGAAGACCAGAGAGGATAGATTCACAATAATCAATCCAGGTTGTGACTGATGAGCATACAACACTAGCAGTGACCAGTGTAAGCAATTGATATTTTGTATATGGAAAGATGCAGCCTGGGTGATGTTATTGACATGGGCTTCGAAGTGCAAGGTGTAACTTTTTAACTGGGATGCAGGAGGAACTGTGACATTGTCAATAACTACAGATAAACTGTCAAGTTTGGCTAAGGTAGTTTTGGTACTAACGAGGAGAACCGCAGTTGTATCACTGTTGAGTTTCAGAAAGTTAGAGGACAACCAGGAGATCATTTACAGTAGACAATCAGAGAGGGAAGATGGTGGAAGGGTGGACTTTGGATAAGAAGACTTGAACAGCTGGGTGTCATCAGCATAACAGAGGAACTGAATATTACATTTCCTAAAAAATGTGTCCAAGAGGCAGAAGGTGGATGATAAATAGGTGGGAGCCTTATGTCAGAGCTAAATACTGGGCAAGCTTATGATCAAAAATTGTCTAACCAAACAAACTGAGTGTGACCAGATAGATATGATTTAAACCAGGTGAGAGGGATGCTAATGATGCTAATGGCTGCTAATTTCTCTTGGAGAGGAGCGATAAGAGATTGTGTCAAAGGCTGAGCTCAAATCAAGGCGCACAAGTATGGTTAACCCCAGAATCAGCTGCCATTAACAGGTCTTTGGTGATTTTGATCATGGCTGTCTCAAACTGACTTTTCCTGAACTTACTTCTAATCTAATGCTACGCAATACAAATAAACATTCAAAGGCCATGAAACTATAAAATGCTAATCAAATAACTGCCATAATGTTAACCCAATAAAATAATGTAAGGTTTTAAAGTCCATTCTTTAATTCGTAGTGTTTCTCTTTGTTCTCATCGTGGTTTGAAGGAAAGAGCTCTGCAGACCACAAGGGTGGGGTTATATAACATCTTGGGTGTGGTCAATAGGATGACAGGTGATTTCAGGTAAGGCGAGGTATTAAACTTGTGATTGAACAATTACATTAACCCATGTTTTAGCTTCTCCTCTCAAGATGAACCCAGGCGGTAAACAGGATTTTAAGTGAATCAGCTTCCAAATGATCAGCTGCTCTGCATTTGCTGTTAGTTTGCTTCAAGCTGTAGAGCAAACTGAGATTTTTGTTCCTTTTAACACTTACATGTCCTCATGTTCATTTTTTCATTGTCAGTCTGCGCACCTGTGAGCTCTCAGAGAGAAGCTGTGAAGCTCTGTCCTCAGTCCTCAGCTCCCGGTCCTCTAGTCTGAGAGAGCTGGACCTGAGTAAGAACAACCTGCAGGATTCAGGGGTGGAGTCACTGTCTGCTGCACTGAGGAGGTCACACTGTTCACTGGAAACTCTCAGGTCAGATGAAGTTACTGTTTGTTTGAAATGACTGGAAATATCGAGTATATCAAGTCCAACACTGTTGACATCAGGGAGGGCCATACACTTTAAACTGCTTCACTAATGATTTTTCACATTTTTAAATGTTTCAGTCCATTTGTCATCTTCAACTTTATATTCTGTAGAGCACACATATATGAACTCTGGTTCAGTTATATAAATTCATTGATGATGATTTGTGATGTGGTTTGGATAATTACATGTCAGTGTTAATGACGCCAGTGAAAGCTAAATCATTCACTGACAACCTTTTTTTTCAGGACTACAACTAAATAATAGGTAATGAGAACTATGACAAAACACATTGTATGTTTTATCAACCAATAAAAAGTAATAACTTGAAAGACAAATGGACAAATGAACTAATTAATAATACTAATACCACTGGTTCATAATAATAATTTGCACAGTTTTATTTAATGACCTGCCTTTATCTGTGGAATCACTGTAGTTTCTGCCTCTGTCAGTAATTTTCTCTGACGTTCTCTGGAGAAACACATTTCTGGACTGAATCTAAAGTTGACTGAGAAACTTCATACATAATTACTACATCCTTAAGAGATGTGGATGTAATGTCAGCGTCACTGTCAATTGGATGTCTTTGAATGTTGCTGTCAGGAGGAATAAGTGAATTCAAGATTAATGTCTGTCGTTCAGCCTCAGCTCAACCTCTCTTAGACTGAACTCCTACTCATCATGGCCACTTTCTCCATCACAATGTCAATATCAAAATCACCTCTTCAACTTACCCCAACCATGAAACCTGGGCGTCATGTTTGAAGAGCAGCTCTCCTCCTCTGACCATGTTGCTTCTGTCTTGTGGTTGTGCTGCTTCGCTCTATACAACATTACCGGCCTGACCTGCCTCGGTATCGCACCCAGCTCTGGGCCCAGGACGTGATTATCTCCACCATGACCCCTGCAGATGCTCCCCTGGTGGACCTCCCTGTATTTATATAGCACTTGTACCAAAGGCACTTTACATGTTGCCTCTCATTCATCTATTCAAACTCACTGATGGCAGGGACCTACTTATGCAAGGAACTGGTGAGGTCAGGTTTTTGCCCAAGGACACTTCATGTGGACAGGGGCAGATCTGTGATCCACAGAAAAAATATCTGTTTAATGTTTTGCCCAGTTGTGAAATGCAGTTCTGTTAGTTTGTTGGGAACTGTGAAGCAAACTGAGGTTTTTGTTCCTTTTAACACAGATATTGTTTGTCCTCTTCTTCATTATTGTCTCTTCAGCCTGAGTGGCTGTGAGCTCTCAGAGAGAAGCTGTGAAGCTCTGTCCTCAGTCCTCAGCTCCCGGTCCTCTAGTCTGAGAGAGCTGGACCTGAGTAACAACAACCTGCAGGATTCAGGAGTGAGGCTGCTGTCTGCTGCCGTCGCAAGTCCACAGTGTTCACTGGAAATTCTCAGGTCAGGATTCATCAACCTGTTTCACTGATGACCATGTAAAACCTGATTTGCATTAGCGAATATTCATCCAAACTGTGTAGGATTTTGTTAAACAGTCGTTTCTAGACTCTGAAAATTACTTTATGTGGAGTCTGTGGAGATTTTTCATCTATTTCTATATTATTATTATCATTATTATTATTATTATTATTATTATTGTTCACCTACTGATGGTCAAGATGTTTTCCTAAATGTAGTTGTAAGTAGTCGTTCACATGTATTTAACCTCAGTGGGACAGGCGCTGCGATACAAAGAAAGAGTACCTGCACACTAAATTCACAGCTCCCTTTGTTAGCAGAGCTTTGAGCAGCAGGTCGTTACTGTTGAACTCATTTGCTCACAGTAACCAAGGAGTCTCACAGTCTTCATTTTGATAAGATACAGAAGAAGAATTTCCAGCAGTTTGAGCCTCCTGCTGTTTGATCCTCTCCAACATGTGTTTCTGACTGTCTCTGGTTTAGTCTCTTCCCTGACATGTGAACATCTGTCAGATTTATTCATCCAACATATCACAGACTGTGAAACTGTCGAGCAAAGTGAAAGACTCTAAACTCAACATACAGGAAGGAAGCTTTAAGGATTGTGTGTCTTCACAAATGATGAAATATTTTCTCTGTATAATGACAAGATAAAGACTCCACTACCTTTCTCTCTGTGGTGACTGTACATCCATACATACAAGCCTACATCTGAAGAGAGTAATAAACCATCTGTCTTTAAAAGCAGTGTAATGTCTATGTTTGCATGCTGAATGTGAATGTGCCCCCTCCCTCTTTCAGGGTGGAGCCTGGTGGAGTCCAATGGTTGAGACGAGGTCTGAGGAAGTGTAAGTGTGTTTTTCATTTGATTCATGAAAACGAAACAAGACTCAGTCACAACGGATCAATAACTCCACCTGTGTTGCGTCTCGTTGTCTCCATCAGATTCCTGTGAACTCACAATCGACACAAACACAGTGAACACAAAGCTCCAACTGTCTGACGACAACAGGAAGGTGACTCATGTGGAGGAGGATCAGTCGTATCCTGATCATCCAGACAGATTTGACCACTGGGCTCAGCTGCTGTGTGGAACTGGTCTGACTGGTCACTGTTACTGGGAGGTGGAGTGGAGTGGAAGGGTTTATATATCAGTGAGTTACAGAGGAATCAGCAGGAGAGGAAACAGAAAAGACTGTGTGTTTGGAGAGAACCATCAGTCCTGGAGACTGTACTGCTCTGATCAAGTTCACTCTGTCTGTCACAATAAGAGAGAAACATCTATCTCCTTCTCCGTCTCCTCCTCCTCTGTCCCCAACAGACAGAGGAGAGTAGCAGTGTATGTGGACTGTCCTGCTGGCTCTCTGTCCTTCTACAGAGTCTCCTCTGACTCACTGATCCACCTCCACACCTTCAACACCACCTTCACTCAGCCTCTGTGTCCTGGGTTTGGGTTCTGGTCGTCTGGCTCCTCAGTGTCTCTGTGTTCAGTGTAGTAGAGAGAGTCTCCTCCTGTTAGAGAAACTCTCTCACTGTTGAACAGATCGTTCAGTCTGTACATGTCTCTTTCACTCACTAACATGTTTTCACATTAATGTACTGAACAAGTTTGTTTATGAACTATTGTAAATGTTACAAATATTACAGGATATATATATTTTTGATAATCTGTCATTTATTTATCCTTTCAAATTAAAAGTATCACTTGTGAATGTTTGGTCTTTCTGTGAATCTCAGGACTACTCAACTGAAGAATGGAAAGTTCTAAGACATTAGGTTTTACAGTGACTTGCAGCTTGAAGTGTAGCTCTTGGATTTTTACTTACTACTGAGAGCATGTCTATAGACTAGGGTTGTCACGATACCACAATTTCAGTAGTTGATACCAATACCTGTGATTTTCCACGATTCTCGATACTAATTTGATACCACGATTAAAAAAAAAAAAAACAGAACCCATGTACTTTTAAATTCACTAATTTATTGAAAACTGCTTTAAACTGTCAAGTATTTAATACCACTATGAAAACAAGCAATACTGTGCTTTATGGTAATAAATAACAATATTCAACTATTTACATTCAAAAAAGAACAGCAGTGGCATGGAGCCTTCAAGTATATAAAACAAACAATATTCTTCTTATAAATATGCAGATAAATAACTAAACTACAGTGGTGTGGAGCCTGATCTCACATAACTAAACTCTCTAACACCAGGCACTGTTTGCATGTCGGCTTGTTTTTGTCTAGAATTGCTCCATATTCATCCGCCTCGAATGCAAAATATTTCCACTCTTCGTACCTGTGTTGTGCTTCCATTCCCACCTGCTGAAGCCATTGTTACTGTTATCCACAGACTGTATATAAAAGTTGTTAGCTCAGCAGTGTTATCTCACTGCTCTGTGCTGCTCACACGTGTACACTGCCCCCGTCACTTCTGCCAAGAATCGACGCGGCTCGCCGAGGGAAAGTTGAATATTCGGTTCTGACGGGACCAGAAAAAAGAAAGGTATATAGTGTTTTTAGTGAGCAGGAGACCAAGACTTTGATTACACAGTGAGAACTTAAGACAAAAAATGGAAAATAACTGTGGCTGTGTTGATATGAAGTGCCTGGGTACAGAGCTCTCACTGACCTATGAAATCCCACTCAAAGTCTGTGAGGTTCTTCAGAAGAGTGGAGACGTGGGGACTGACTGTGACAGACTTCTTCTGGACGACTCTCCCAGTCCTCTTGGAGACGACCTCGCCCCGGCTGGCCTTTGTCCCTCTTTCTGGGTTGATTCCAATGAAGCGCCTGAAAAACACAGCGGTCTGAAATTAGAAGGTGGATAGAAAGACAGTCTGTAACTATATGAAGTGGTCAAGAAGTGAGTGTTCAAGCTGCACATGATGCATGTGAAAAGAGAGAGGGTGGCACCACAACAAAAATCTAATTAAAACATTAACCTTAATACAGACTCCCACATTTCTTGTGCTCATACGTATTATTGTAGATTTTGATACAGACACTCAATGTGAATGTGAAGAGCAGAGGAGTTAATGTGTTATTACTGAACTCTGACTGTAGACCAACATCATCACATACAATCAAACAGGTGACTGGAATTACCATGATGCTGACATTAATTCTACTCTAACACCACACAGGCCCAACCACTGCTCAGGTGCTGGCACAGTTTCTCCAGCAGGCTCGCTTGAAATTGCAGTGTTGTTGTCACTTTCTATATATTTTTTACTTCAAATTCAAAATAATAACAGAATAATTCAAAAGTTTGGTTTAACCTGCTCTACTAAAATATTCTTTAAATGTTAGAGACAACTAAGGTCACCCATTCAGGTGAAAATGCAAGAAGAAGAGAGCAAACTCCACCAACCATGAGCACAAAATGATTTCAGCTGCAAACCAGCTGGAAATAAAACCCCAATGTGACTCATCATGAAACCTTTTGTTGAACTATTCAGAAATCAGCCTTACCTACAACATAATGATGACCTGCAGTCACAAGTGGACCTCATTAGCTTTGTGACGTTACTGATCAGTTCCATTTTGTTTAAAGCTGACGATAGTCAGCAAACAAAATGCCAGACAGATCAAATGTTTATTAACTTACCTCACCACTTGCTCATAAAGTGCAGGGTTCAGATGGAGAATCCTCCAAAAGAACCTCCAGAGCTGGTTTTACCCGCTCCATGGTCAGCAGGTCTCGTCATGAAATACAGTAGCATCCAGTATTGGTGGGGTTCTCTGCCGTCGACTCAAACACCATCCCCACAATGCAATGCGATTCACAGTATATTACAGTATTTCATGGAAAATGGTAAATATTGCCCATCATGCATTGTTGTTCTCCCGACAGCAGAGATTGGAGGGGACAGGACATGTGGAGGTTGGGCCTGTTATAATACCTCCACCCAGTCCTGACTGTAGCATATAGCTGTGGAGAACAGTGGGAAATAGACAGAGGGCTCAGTAATGACAGGACATAAAGCTTCACTGCAGCACTGCACAGTTTTAGTTGTTTTTTTAAAGAAGACATGACGTATAAATCTGCTTCTCAATGAGAGAAAGTGAACGTAATAACTTTATCTGATGAGTTGTAGTTTTCTGTCACATGCAGCATCCATATCTTAAAACTGCCTAAAAGATAATTTAAACTTAATATTTCTGCCTGGTTATGATTTTTTTAAAATGTTGATTCCAATGTGACTTTAGGCTCTAAAGCTTCAGACTGAATGTTGACACGTTTCCCTCTAACATCACAAATAAATTAACTCTTCACACCTGAACTACCCACGATATCAACGACTGCAGGTTTAACACCACCTTACTTGGTCAGATACAGTCTGTGGATATAATACATCCATGACTGGGACACATCTCAGTCAAGATGGCGGCCACTCCGTTCATATTCATCTGTGGCTGAAGACAAAGCTTTGATTTTCACACCTGACAACAGATTTGAAGTCAACACCTGACCATAAACAGTAACTTCATGTTGTATTGAAGTAGAAAATAGAAGAGCTTCGTTCACATGTAGCAGAACTGACTTTCAGCGAGCTAACTCAAACTAACTGAGCAGCTTAGTGATCAGTAACTTTACACTGAGACCATGGAGATGTCTGAAAAAAGAGGGAGAGACAGAAGAAAGGATAAAACAGATCAGATCAGAGTATCTTTTCAGTTTTAGGCAGTGACGTCTGTTGGTTCTGAGACTGAAGTCAACGCTGCAGATTCACATTCTGATGCTCGTTCAACAAGTCCTGATCGTACACCGAGACCTGACTCTGCTCAGGACTCTGATGTGGGACAGACGCCCCAATCATGGACCAGATTCTGAGTCTGGAATCTTATCAGTTGTTCAAAAATATCTTCAAAGTCTTCAAAGATCACCAGGAGGCACAATTCAGTGCAGCAGAGATTTATTGTCGACAACAAAGCAAAAAGTTGATCTGAATACATGACACGTGACCTCTTCTTTTATAATCCAAAATCTGCCCACGCCTCCTCTCATATTTCACCAGTCTCCACCGAAACTGTCGTGTCCACCAAACCTGACCCCTCCCAGGTCATGTCGATTTTCTCACAGTCAAAACCATTTTCAGTAGAAGACCTGGACTGGATGAAAACCTCATTATCTATCCAGACTGGGACATAGCTCGTTAGACATAAATCTTATAAACTACATTCATGAGGCTGATCTATTTTTCTTTCCGTGAAGTCCATGCCCAGTGGACACCATTATATTCTGATTCTCTTTCACTACATTTTTTTAAAAACCATGTTCTCGTCCAGGAATACACCATTATGTTCTGACTTTTTCCTGCTGCGTTTTTTAAAAACAATATATTGACTTGAGTTTAACATAATCAGTGATACACACAGTTTACACATATTGTGACATTATTCTTCACACTTCAGTCTTTTTTGTGATGAGTATAGTAATTATAGTAATCATTATTGGAGACATAGTATATTTAGCAGATAGACAGAGAACTTAGCTTATAATATTATACTACAACTCCTGCTGTGAAGAAGGGTAGATCTGAGGCAGCCCCTGCTGAAGTACGAGTCAGTACTGTGATGCTGCTGGTGGAAAAATAAAAGAGCTGACGGTCTGGAAAAGAAGGTGTCAGTGTCACTGATCCATTGAATCAGTGACACTTGTTGACTCAGCATTATAATGGAGAGATGAACATTTTTCAAACCTGTCTGAAAACAACACTCACATGTCCATATACACAGTGAAAGAGTTGTTGATCTGTGTGATTGTTCCTCCTTAACACAACTTGAATGAAGAGGTGGAGGATAAAAACAACATGTTCCTCCTGTACAATAATATCTGGTAAAGTTCAGCTGAAGAACATGAGGCTTCAACGTCTGAGTCAAACTAATCTTCAGAGTTCAAGTCATTTTACTGTGAAATTCCCTCTTTGTGAAGCTCAACAAGGAAACTGTTCAGAGCTGAACTTGATGAGCTTTAAGTCCAGAGACACTGATGATGCTCTGTCAGATCCAGAGGAACACACAGGGATGATGGTGGACTGGACTCTGTGTGTGACAGTGGAGCTGTTCTCAGATCAGTTCAGACTGCAGCACTGAGAGTCATCTCCACTTCTTCTGATTCCTCTGTCAGTCACTGCTGGATCAAGCTCTCCTCTCCACTCTCACCTTTATAAAGGCCATGACTCCCAGCTGCGTAGAGAAGAAGAAAGCAGAGGAGATGAATCAGTGTTTACAGAGACTCACTTCATCAGTCAGTGATGCAGCAGGGACTTCAGTCCTGTTCAGACCAGATGTGCAGCAGCTGCTTCCTCTCAGCTCTCATGTTAACGTGTTGGAGTGAACACACTGAGCTGGAAGCTCACAGACCTGCAGAGACGTTCAGCATCAAGTCTGTTCACTCTGCACATTTCACTCAGTCCACAGTGGAAACAAAGTGCTGAGTCAGCAACAGGTCAGTGATGGATTCACTCCTGTTACCTGTCAGCTGATGTCACTTTAAACACAGAGTCTCTGTGTGTTGATCAACATGTGAGCTGCTTCTGAAACATCACCTGACTGAACATGGAGGCTGTCACTAAGAGCCAGGGACTGTCAGGCTCCATCACACTGATCTCAGAGCTGTGACACAGATGAAACTGATCAGCTGTTTAGTGTTGAAACCAGAGAACAAACAGTCTCAGATCAGATTGGACAGTTTGATGAATGAGGACACTGTCTCTGTCCATCTGTGAGGCTGTCAGCTGGAATCAGCTTTATTTCCTGTACACATCAACACAACAACAACAACAGTCGTCTTCACATCAACTCACACACATGATCACAACAAGCTTCTGGCTGCTCTGATTGGCTGACTGTTGTCTCTCTCTCTGTCTTTCTGTCCAATCCTGAAGCCTGTCCCCGTTCTCCTCTCACAGCTTCACTGAGGAAAGCAGCCACTGAGGAGGTTGGAGGTTCACAGGAAACACTGGATCTTTGCTCTGATACTAACTGTGTTTAGTACAATACTGCTGAGAGCAGCATGGACTGACTCCGCCCCTCTACTGACCTCAGAGTCTCCAGTCTACAGTCTGGACTCTCCACGAGACCACGGAGATCCTTCAGGTCTGAATCCTGCAGATTGTTGAGTCTCAGGTCCAGTTCTCTCAGATGGGAGGGGTTGGACTTCAGAGCTGAGCCCAGAGAAGAACAGCTGATCTCTGACAAACTGCAGTCCATCAATCTGAATAAAGAATCAAAGATGTAGATCAATGATTGATAATCAATCAGATTTGTCCTGATCAATGATCTTTGTCTAAAATGAGTAGAGTGACTTTGTCCTTCTGTTATTGTGGATCATCATCATGTCAGTACAACACAACATTGTCAACACAACAGTTGTGTGTGTTGTGTTACAGATGAAAACACACACACACAGTTTGATCAAACAGACATTAGTCCTGACACTTCACTGAAATCTACTGAAAACAAGAAGATTGTTTCTTCACTTTCTTTGGACAAATATTAGTTGTGAGGATCTTGTGTATGTTGTTGTGATAAAAATGAATTGACTTGAACAACTAACACTGGACATTTTCTCCAGTGGATTTAGAAAACATGAGTCCTCTGACTGAGAGAAATACGAGTGTGTGAGCTGTGAAGGTTGAACTGAAGTGAACAGACATTATTCATGACAAGTGAGTGAAATGAGCTGAAACGGAAGAATCATTCACAGTCTGAGAGAAGAACAACTGGAAACATGAGACAACAACTATTTACAATGTCATTCATTCATTCACAGTCAATGGATTCAACTTGTGTGTGAAGCTTCATTAGCTGTGGATTCAAGATATAAGATCTACAACAGTGAACTGACCTCAGAGTCTCCAGTCTACAGTCTGGACTCTGCAGAAAACCACACAGACCCTTCACTCCTGGATCCTGCAGGTCCTGGTTTTCACTCAGGTCCAGTTCTCTCAGATGGGAGGGGTTGGACTTCAGAGCTGAGCCCAGAGAAGAACAGCTGATCTCTGACAAACTGCAGCTCCTCAATCTGAATAAAGAATCAAAGATGTGAGTTTAGGAGACAAAGTTCCTGCTTGAAACCACAAAGAGTCAAACAGACAAAGTAAAAACAGCTCTCATTAATATTCATGACAACATGCTGCTGCTTCAATAAAGACGTAGTGACTCCACCTCTTCAACTCTGCCAGCTCCACCTGTGGCTCCATCTATACAAACTCATGTTGTGCAGATTCTACTAAAGATCCTCAAGTTTTCAAAGACAACAAACATGTCAGGCTGAAGTTTGGAGACATGAGAACAAATGTATAGAAATATATATTAAATTCACTCGTTGATGGAACGGCAGAGACACAGACACCTGGTGACTGAGCTCAAATATTTAACACAGTCAAACCTACAGGGTTTAAAGTGATGAAACAACCTGTTGCTATGGCAACTTGGCTTTGAATATTGGAGTCAGTACAAACATCACAGAGCCTTATAAAAGTGTTGGGACCATCAGCTATTGATTATAGATCAGTTATTGTCTGACAGATTCAATGTGTTTCTGTTGGTGTTTTAAAAAGTCATGAGGTGAAAGTTGAAGAGAAACAGTCACTGGACTAAAAGCAGAGAAGAAGAAAACAGACTTTACCATGAAGATCCTCAGTGTGGATCAGTATAATATCAGCCTCATGTCTGCAGCTCAGTGTCAACACAACTTTCACATCACATTCATCTCAGCACAGAAAGAAAACATGGAGTCTGACCTCAGAGTCTCCAGTCTACAGTCTGGACTCTGCAGAAAACCACACAGACCCTTCACTCCTGGATCCTGCAGGTCCTGGTTTCCACTCAGGTCCAGTTCTCTCAGATGGGAGGGGTTGGACTTCAGAGCTGAGCCCAGAGAAGAACAGCTGATCTCTGACAAACTGCAGCTGATCAATCTGAATAAAGAATCAAAGATGTAGATCAATGATTGATAATCAATCAGATTTGTCCTGATCAATGATCTTTGTCTAAAATGAGTAGAGTGACTTTGTCCTTCTGTTATTGTGGATCATCATCATGTCAGTACAACACAACATTGTCAACACAACAGTTGTGTGTGTTGTGTTACAGATGAAAACACACACACACAGTTTGATCAAACAGACATTAGTCCTGACACTTCACTGAAATCTACTGAAAACAAGAAGATTGTTTCTTCACTTTCTTTGGACAAATATTAGTTGTGAGGATCTTGTGTATGTTGTTGTGATAAAAATGAATTGACTTGAACAACTAACACTGGACATTTTCTCCAGTGGATTTAGAAAACATGAGTCCTCTGACTGAGAGAAATACGAGTGTGTGAGCTGTGAAGGTTGAACTGAAGTGAACAGACATTATTCATGACAAGTGAGTGAAATGAGCTGAAACTGAAGAATCATTCTCAGTCTGAGAGAAGAACAACTGGAAACATGAGACAACAACTATTTACAATGTCATTCATTCATTCACAGTCAATGGATTCAACTTGTGTGTGAAGCTTCATTAGCTGTGGATTCAAGATATAAGATCTACAACAGTGAACTGACCTCAGAGTCTCCAGTCTACAGTCTGGACTCTGCAGAAAACCACACAGACCCTTCACTCCTGGATACTTCAGGTTCTGGTTCCAGCTCAGGTCCAGTTCTCTCAGATGGGAGGGGTTGGACTTCAGAGCTGAGCCCAGAGAAGAACAGCTGATCTCTGACAACCTGCAGTCACTCAATCTGAACAAAGAATCAAAGATGGAGATCAATTACTGATAATCAATCAGATTTATCCTGATCAATGATCTTTGTCTAAAATGAGTAGAGTGACTTTGTCCTTCTGTTATTGTGGATCTTCATCATGTCAGCCTTCTACACACATCATCCAAATGTCAGCACAACATTCATACAGCTGTTGATGTGAATACAGGTTGATCAGCTGCTGCTGACCTCAGTTCAGTCTGTAATCAGAGGAGAATCAGAGGATTCACGTCTGTTTAGTCTGTTCCCTCTCTGACACTACAGACATCAGCACAGAAACAAAACACTGAGGACGTGAACAAACAGTGAGAACTCAGTCACACTGTTCAGAACAAACATGGTGGAGCAGCTTCAATGTTCCAAAGTCACCAAACAACTGCACAATGTCACATTTACAGGAGGAGGGAAAAGATTTCTCTGTGTCCACATCTTTAAAGAAGAACTTGTGTCACTGTTGAGAACTTGAGGAGGACGAGTGCTCGGCCTCAGTCTACCACCGGTGTTACAGCCCATTCTGTGAGCCGTCAGATTCTGTGACCTGCAGCAACAACCAGTTCACCTTCAGGTAACGTTCAGAGCCTCCTGCTGGAAAACACCACAGATTTATTCAGCTGATCTTCACTGAATGAGGAAGTAGAATTCATCTGATTTTCACATCAACCCCCCAGTGAGGAGCAGACTGAGTGAGGACGGGGTTAATGAAGGTCACAGAGCAGAGATCAAACCTGTGCTCACAGTCCTACAACCCTTCAGCTCAGCACAACGTCCACGGTTTAGGTCTGATAGTTGATGAACAGAGTTTCTCTGAGTGTCAGTGTCAGTCTGCTCTGGTAACTGCTCCTGAACCACAGTCACATGACCACTTGTGTTATTCATGTGATTAGAAGAAGCTCCATTCTTCAAGATCAAGTCTGAGCTTTTGTTGTGTTCACACACAATCAACTAGATATGACATGAAGGACACCTGGAGCGCTTTGAGTTCACAGTGCACAGGTTCAGAGAAGCACAACGTGGACTTGAAGAGAACAGAAGTGAGAGCAGCTCAGTTCAGGTAACAGGGACCAGACTGATCTGCCAACAAAACCCCTACAGCCAACCTCCCCTGGAGCTCAGCTTTCAGAGCAGGCTCCTCTGCCTCTGCTGCCAGCTCTGTGTATCTGAGCTGTTTCCTCTCAGAGGCCGTTTCTCCTGCGTCCTCCCATGGTACTGTCAGCTCCACAACATACACAAGCTGCTGTGTTTCTGACCACAACACAACATCTGCTCTCAGATCAGTGGCAGCTGTCTCCTGAGGAACGAGGAGCTGTTTTCCTGGATCTCCTCTGATTGGCCAGTCCCTCCCTGCCTTCAGCTGCATCACGCCTGTTCAAAGCTGCTTCCTGAGTCCTTCACCCTCACCAACAAATCAAATCCATCTTGTCTCCTTCTGCCTCCAGTGAGTTCACCTCTGAGCTCTGACTCTCAGTGGCTGCTGGGAGACACCTCAGCACCTGCTGATGTCTCCAGGTGTGTGGGCCTGGAGACAGGCTTGTTTTAGCCCCTGATAGAAGGAGCCACATGAAGCTCCACCTGAACATAGAGGACATGTTGGCTCCTCACCTGTTTATTCACTATGATGTTGGGGAGGTGGGAGCTGCTCATAAATTGCTCCCAGCATCAATCTAATCCTTCCTGCCTCCATGTCCCAGCTGAGTTTCCTCTTGTCTCCACTTTCCCGCCTCAGCCACTGGCCCTGCTTTGATCTGGTTTGTGTTGCAGTCTGAAGGTCTATGAGACTGTTGCAGTTTGATTCTCATCAACTTTCTGATTTTAACATCAAACTCTGTCAATTCTCTGCTGCTCTGAATCACAAACACTGTGACTGCTCTCATCCAGGGGCCGAGTGGGACCCTTCATTTTACCTGGAGATCACCAGTCCCAGCTGTTAATAACACACAAAGACAAACAGCAGCTAACACAAGCACAGGGCTGCTGCCCAACAACTAGCAGCTAGCTATACTAGCCACATTTAATATGAGCTGAGCTAGCAGCTAGCTACAACGCCCCTGCTTAGCATTTCAGCTGCCGGCTCTTTACTGGATGTTGAATCTCTCTGTGATTGTGGAACATTTCTCTGCTTCCTCCTCCAGTATTTGTTCTTCTTCATTCTTCTCTGCTCCACCTTTCTCCTTCTCTTTCTGCTGCTGCTTCAAACCAATGTGAACAGTGAACACACACGTTCCCTGATAACACCAACACGTCTCTGATGACTCTGTACCAGCCCCACTTCACAGCTCTTATTGGTCAGCAGCTGACCAATCACAGTTCAAGGCACACCAGGGTTGGACCCCCTGAGGAGGGGCCGCTCATTTACCCCCCTACTGCAAATATAGACTTGGTAGCGTCTGACGTGCTGGGAGAGACAAGAGGCTGCGAGGCTCAGTTCAGGCTGCAGGATGGTGCAGCGAGGTAGACCACTTTTATATAACACAATATTATTAGTCTACACAATAATCAGTGCGGCCCCGGCCCCCAAACGGCCCCCGAGAATTCTCCTGACCCTCCCCATCAAACATTCTTTCATCCTCCTTCTTTCTCTTCACTGGCTGATTTTTTAAATCCTCACACAGAAATCCTGAAAATGAACCAACCAATGAAAAACTGGAACTTCACAGATTTGAACTGAATATAAAACTACAACAGCTCCAGTCAGTGAACTGACCCCAGAGTCTCCAGTCTACAGTTTGGACTCTCCAGTCCAGCACACAGCTGCTTCACTCCTGAATCCTCCAGGTCCCAGTTTACACTCAGGTCCAGGTGTCTCAGATGGGAGGGGTTGGACTTCAGAGCTGAGGACACGACTTCACAGTGAGTGTCTGAGAGTCCACAATAAACGAGTCTGTGATGAGAGAAAATATAAAATGTGTTAGAATAAAATCAGACAGAAACAATAATTGTCATCACTCTCTCTCAGACCAGCAGAGTTTTATGGGAATCTTTGTTGTGAAGATGAAGGAGGGAAAATGATGTTACATTTATGTATCTATTTAAATTGTAAAATAAAAGAATATCAACATGTGGCTTCATTTTTGATGTTGTGGCAGCCTATCACAGATGAATCAGTGTGTGGGAAACACTGAGGTCTAATCTTCAGATACTGAGCCCACACATGTCTTAATGTCCGGTGGGAACATTTTTTGCTGCCTGGTTTTCCCAGAAGGTCCTTACAGAAACATGACACTGAGCTCTGGTGTGTAGAAGAAGACTGAATCCTCCCATTCTGCTCTGATAGATTCACACCTGTGGCTCCCCTAACATCCTCAATGCTCATCATGACTTCAGTCATCTCTGGACAATGATTCAGGTCTTATACAAACTTTTCTAAACACCTGCTAGAACCTGCTCATTAGAGCTTCACTGCATTCACTGTTCACTGTCAAACACTGATGACTGTTGTCATAGAAACCTCATGAGTCCTGAATACAGACCTCCACAGATTCATCACTGCTCTCCTGTAACACTGTCACAATGGACAGTTTCAACAAAGATGAACCAGAGACATCTTCTTTTTTCATTCACACATTCCTCTTCCTCAGAAGAAACTGCTGCCTACATTACCCACAATGCATCTCAACCACCAACCCTCAGCTGTTAGATTATGGTGTGGTATGCAGCAGAGATGAGGGGGGGCTACAGAGGTCTGGTGTTGTCTTCAGACTCCGCCCACACTGACTCAGGTGACATCACCTGAGGACATTTATCAAACTGCACAGCTGGAGACACTAAAGCTTTAATACTACTGTTTTCTCATATGCAGGTGTTCTCCCCAACACCTGGAAACACCTGGAAACACACACTGAGGTGTAAGATCAGTGGAGCTGCTTTAATTAGTTTTATCAGTTTTATACGTTTTGGTGCTCACAGCATTTACAACACCTCCACAAAAAAACACAACTGACCTTTGATTGTTTCAAAGTAAAACTAAGAATAATGAGAATAAATGAAAACTGTGTTTATCTGAATTTGACTCAACTACTGATCTAATCTACTGATTGATAATTATATTGATCATGCCTGGACTCACCGAGCCTTCCTGCAGTTCCTCACAGCTGGGATCAGTCTCCATCGTCCCTCCTCTGATGTCTTGTACTTGTCCAGGTCCAACTCATCCAGAACCTCCTCTGACATCTGCAGCATGTAGGCCAGAGCTGAGCAGTGGATCTCAGAGAGTCTCTGCTCTGATCTGGTCTCTGACTTCAGGAACTCTTGGATCTCCTGATGAACTGAGTGGTCCTTCATCTCCATCAGACAGTGGAAGATGTTGATGCTTCTGTCAGGAGAGATTTCATCACTGTTCATCTCCTTCAGGTTGTTGATGGCTCTCTGGATGGTTTCTGGACTGTTCTCTGTCTGACCCAACAGACCTCCTAAGAGTCTCTGGTTGGACTCCAGAGAGAGGCCATGAAGGAAGCGAACAAACAGGTCCAGGTGACCATTTTTACTGCTGAGGGATTTCTCCATGGCTGCCCTCAGGAAGACATCCAGAGGTAGATGATGACTATCATGTTTCCAAAAAAATTGAGAAATCTTCTCAAAAACAGACTTTGAGGTTGAGTCTCTGTGTTTGTAGTCTTCTCCCAGGAAGTTCTCCAGGACCTCTGTGTTCCTGTTGGTGTAACAGTGGAGCATGTAGACTGCAGCCAGAAACTCCTGAATGCTCAGATGAACAAAGCAGTAGACTGTTTTCTGGAAGATCACACTCTCTCTTTTGAAGATCTCAGTACAGAGTCCTGAGTACACCGAGGCCTCTGTGACATCCAGACCACACTGCTCCAGGTCTTCTTGGTAGAACATGTTTCCTTTCTCCAGATGTTCAAACGCCAGCCTCCCCAGCTTCAGAAGAACTTCCCTGTCAGCCTCCATCAGCTCCTGTGGACTCTTCTCATGTCCCTCATCATACTTGAGCTTCTTCCTCTTTGTCTGAACCAGCAGGAAGTGTGAGAACAGGTCAGTCAGGGTCTGGGGCAGCTCTCCTCTCTGCTCTGTCGTCAACATGTGCTCCAGAACTGTAGCAGTGATCCAGCAGAAGACTGGGACTTGACACATGATGTGGAGGCTCCTGGACTTCTTGATGTGTGAGATGGTTCTGCAGGACAGCTCTTCATCACTGGATCTCCTCCTGAAGTACTCCTCCTTCTGGGCATCAGTGAAGCCTCGTACCTCTGTTACCCTGTCAACACATGTAGGAGGGATCTGATTGGCTGCTGCAAATCTGGAAGTGATCCAGACCAGAGCCGAGGGAAGCAGGGTCCCCTGGATGAGGTTTGTCAGCAGCAGGTTGACTGATGACGTCTGTGTGACATCAGACACAACCTCCCTGTTGGTGAAATCCAGTGAAAGTCTGCTTTCATCCAGGCCGTCCAAGATGAACAGAACTTTACAGACAGCCAGCTGCTCTGCTGTGACCTTCTGTAATGTTGGATGGAAAACATGGAGCAGCCTGAGAAGACTGTACTGCTGCTCTCTGATCAGGTTCAGCTCCCTGAACGAAAGCAGAACCAGCAGACTGACATCTTGGTTCTCCAAGCCCTCTGCCCAGTCCAGACTGAACTTCTGCACTGAGAAGGTTTTTCCAACGCCAGCGACGCCGTTGGTCAGAACCACTCTGATGTGTCTCTGTTGGTCAGGTAAGGCTTTAAAGATGTCGTGGCACTTGATTGGAGCATCATGGAGGGTCTTCATCTTGGAAGCTGTCTCCAGCTGCCTCACCTCATGTTGGGTATTAACCTCTTCACTCTGTCTCTCTGTGATGTAGAGCTCAGTGTAGATCCTGTTGAGGAGGGTTCCACTTCCTGTTCCATCACTTCCTTCAGTCACACGTTCACATCTGCTCCTCAGACTGATCTTATGTTGATCTAAAACCTCCTGCAGACCACTATCTGCTGAAAGAGAAGAGACAATGTCAGAATGAAGACAGAGAATCTGAGAATCTGCTGATTATTTTCATCAGCTACAGAAAAACTAAAGAGCAGCAAAGAAAAGCTTTTTAATGTTGTGGTTTTTAGAATCATCTGAAATGTCAGTGCTGTGTGATAGAACAACTGACACTGGAGAAAACAACAGGTCCTGGTTTCAGAAATGAAGACATCAGCAGACACATGTTCAGTCTCGCTTTGTAGAGTGCTGCTCTGACTGGCTGTCTGCAGTCCAGGTCTGGTTCTGGGTCTTTGTCCACACTGGGGACAGGAGGGGTCTCCTGAAGACCCAGACTGGCCCCAGTATGAAGTGAAGCAGTGTCTGCAGAACCAGTGTCCACAGCTGGTAGAGACTGGATCCTTCAGGACGTCCTGACACAGAGCACAGCAGGACAGCTGCTCCTCCACAGAGACACCACTCCTCTTCCTCCCTCTGTGAAGACATTTCCTCATCACTAACATGTCACAGTCAAATATGTCCAATAACTGAATCATCTTCAGCTCAGTTTACAGTAGAAACTGTCTCTTACTGTGAGTCTGAGGGTCCAGGTTCAGGACTGAGGTCTGGAGGACGACCTTTGGACCAGTCACTCTTCATAGACAGACAGCTGGATCCTGGAGACTCTGCTCTCAGTCTGTGGTTCTGACCTCTGCAAACACAAACATGTGTTTATTCATATCACATTGATCACTGATCAATTCTCTGATGACAGAGTCTTTGTGAAGATTGAAGTTTTTATTCTGAATTCATGAACATTGAAAAACAACGGTGAAATTAGTTCTTGTAAATTTGAATTCACTTTTAAAAATTCATATACATAATTTCAATGAAAAACTAAACCAGTGGCAGAAATTCACAGATTTCAAGATTCAAAATCTGCTGAGACAGATTTTCTTCCCTACACTACAGACAACAAAGTTGTAAGAGCTTTGAGTCTGGATTTACCGTGGATAACGCCGGATTGAGCTTTAATTTTGGTACTTCCTCTGAATTAGCATATTAGCTAAATTTAGTGTTTCACTAATTTTTAGATTTAGCATTCAAATTTAGATTTAACATTTAAATTTAACATTAAAGTTGACTAAATATGGTGAAATGTTGTTATTTCAGAATGAACCACTTTACAATCAGCGGCCCATATTACATAGAGCCTGAAATCTGTATAAACAGCTAACAAATATCTAGTTTGATGTTAAAGAGGCTCAGTCATTTCCTCCAACAGCTGCTCACTGTAGTTTGGATCAAACTAACTGTGGAGAGTGAAGCTCTGACATGTGAAGCTCATCATTCAGGCTGTAAAATGATCCTGCAAAGTGTGGTCAACTCTGTTAGATCCCAGCTCATCCAGGTTCACCAACACACTGCTCTCTTCTTCTGTGGCTGCTTCTCTGCTCCACCACGGCCCTTTAATTACTGACATCTTTACATCTCTGTCATGTTCATCAGCTGCAGCAAAAATATGCACAAGAAAAAAGTCAAACTCTTCTTTGTTGGGATCATTTCACAAGAAACCAGCTCCTCAGCAGTCACTGTTAATACACTGATATGTCAGGCAGCTGGTGTCAGGGTGGGCGGTAAGATGGCGGGTTGAGCAGGTGCTTTTTTCAGAGCTCCTCAAGCTAGTCCCAAAACTTTATCCTTCATTACTAACTGTCCAATCAAATGTGCTGAAATGAGGAAACAAAAGATAATTAAACCCACCACGCTAAGACTGGAACCACAAAAACAAGAATCTTTGTCTGAAGAGGAAAGAAAAGACGGCAGGTGAGTCATGGAGCACAAGTGACGTTACTCTGCTGAGTAAGATACAGAAAGACACAGAATGAGGTGGAGTCTGCAGATCAAAGGGTTGGAAGAGAAAAGAAAATGTCAGTGCACAAATCATCCAAATCCTCAAGAGACTCGTCCCAGAGACAGAGTCAAAGATGGAGGATGTGGTGGATAATTTAATATAAATGTTTGTAAGGAACTAAAGAGTAAAAAGTATGAAAGTAATTTTCTCCAAGAAATATCTCAGTGTTGTAGGAAACAGATCTAAACCTTCAGGAGAAAAACAAACTGATGGAGTTACAAACCAAGTCAGATGATCTGTGTCTTGAAAGTGTCTGTGTCTTGTGTCTTTATAAGATCATGAGCCAAATGTCTGGAGGGAGGTGAGAAAAACTCCTCATGTTTTAGTCACTTAGAGAAAAGTAGACAACAGAGAAACTCAAATACAAGTCTACTGATAAATGGAGTCCAATGCAAAGAACCAGAGAGTTTAGAGAAAGAAGTGTTGAGGTTTTACTCCGATCTGTGCTCCTCACTTTACTCTTTAGGTGATGCTGTTGCCTTCTCTGATAAAATCCAGGATGGTATCCCACATATTGAGGACTCCTTCAGGGATTTGTGTGAGACAGAGTTAAAAACTGAGGATTTGGACTCAGTGATCCTGAAGATGGCTTCCTACAAATCTCCAGGGACAGATGGCTCACAGCTAAGTTTTATCAGCTCTTTTGGAAAAGATCTAAGAAATGTATTATTTAAAGAGTGGATAGAGAAGAATGAACTGATGTCAAGCATGAAACAATCAGCCTGATTCCTAAATCAGGTAAAGACTAAAGAAGTTTAGATCATTTCAGACCAATCACATTGTTGAACACTGACTATAAAATACTCTCAGGGGCTGTTGCTGCGAGACTGAAGACAGGTATTTGGTCCATAATTAGTGAAACACAGTCAGGATTTTTGAAAGGAAGGTCAGTTCATAATAACACAAGGCCTGTATTAGACCTTCTTGATGGTAGTGAAATAATCCAAGAGAGTGGGTTTATTTTATTTCAAGATTTTTACAAAGCATTTGATTCTGTGGAACATCAGTTTATACTGGAAACTTTGAGGTTCTTTGGTCTTGGAGAGACATTTATTAAGATTACAGGGCTGCTGTACAATGGAATCTACAGCTGTGTTTCTCTAGGACATGGCACTTGGCCACCTCTGTTTGTAATGGTGGCAGAGATGTGATCTGTTCTGATTAAAACAGTGACATTGAAGGTTAAATGTGATGGATAAACAAATAATAAGAAGTCAGCTGGTGGATGACCCAACTTTGTTCTTATAAAATGAAAATCAGATCCTTTAGCTTTGCAGTCAATCAGTTCTCCAAAGCATCAGGTCCATGGCTCAACGTCAATAAATGTGAAATAATGACAGTGCAGGAGCGCCCCCTGCAGTCAGCATGTAATATACAGGTTCAGAAGGAGGGGAAATCTTTAGGAACTGTTGTTTGTAGAGACAGAATTATGAGTGAAAAGAGGAATATCTGTAACAATATGGAAAAGTGTCAGACAGTTCTTCACAGATGGCTGCAGAGAGATGTCAGCATGTCTGGGAGGATTTTGTTAACAAAGATGGAGAGTTTGTCCAGACTGATTTACCAGCTCTCTCCTTCCCCATATCACCGACAATGATCCAAACTATAAATAAAGTTCATTTATGTCCAAATGGAGAAATAAAAGTCAGTATATAAGGAGAACTGATATAATTAAAAACTACGAAGAGGAGGAGCAAATGTGATTGATCTTGATATTCTGAGTGGTGTCTTGAAACTGAAGTGGTTACAGTCTTTCATCTTTTTGGTTCATTGTCCCTGATGTGATTTTCCAGAACATGAGAGGAACAGACTTTCTACCACGCTGTGACTTTGAATTTAGCTCATTACCAGTCAAACTCTCCACTTTCCATCAGCAAGCCCTCCTCTACTGGAAATTAATATACAGACATAATATGACACCACATAACACACCTGTGTGGAACAACACATATGTTCTACACTGTGAAAAATCAGTGGATTTAGATGAGTAGAAATCTGAAGGAATCTGGGCTGCAGCTCATTTTCTGGATGACAGTGGAAATGTGTTACAGCACGAGATGTTCTGTGAGAAATTCCAACTCAAATGTTCTGTTCAAACCTTTAACAGATTGATTAAAGCCGTACCAGTCTCTTTGAGATCAGTGGTTTAAGAAGGGGATTTGAGATTGAGGAGGTGAAGGTGATGAGGAGAAGATATATTTCACTTCCTCTCCCTCCTGAAGTGAAAGAGGTGAACTTTAAAATCTTAAATGAGATTTACCCAACAAACAAGTTGTGAAGACTGAGGTTTAATCTTGATGTGAAGAACTGTGTGTTCTGTGAAAATGAGGCTGAAAGTTGGAACATTTATTCTTCCACTGTGGATCAGTCTTTCTGGAGCGACATGTGGAGCTGGACACAGTCCAAGAGGATCATTTACAAATGCAGGTACTTTAAAACCAAACCATGTATGAATCATTGGCTGAATGAATTGAAATCACTATGCAAGTCTCTGAAGCTGATAAAGAATGATAAGAAAGCCCTGAAGTTAGTTTATTCTCTTGATTTATTTCAATGAATCTTCTTCTTAATCTTTTCATGTACTTCTGTTTTTTTCTCTTAAACCTTGACTTTATTTATTTAATGTGCTTCTGCTCAACCTCAGTTTTTCTGTGAAGAAGCAAAACTGCCTTGTTTGTTTGTATCTTGATTTGTTTATGAATAAAGTTTATATCATAAAAAAACTATGGCAGCTGTTACAGGAAGTGACATCACTGCAGGAGCTCAACACACTAAACACTGTTACAGAGACAGTTTGGAGGTTCACAGGTTTGTAGCAGGTCTCTTACTGTGAGTCTGAGGGTCCAGGTTCAGGACTGAGGTCTGGAGGATCACCTTTGGACCAGTGACTCTTCACAGACAGACAGCTGGGTCCTGGAGACTCTGCTCTGTCCTCCTCTTCCTCCACACAATCACTCATCTTCAGGACTTCAGTCAGTCTGAGAGGGAAACCAGTAACACTGACTGTGAGCTCACACACACAAGAGTCAGGACAAACAAGCTGCTCAAGAGACACACCCAGAAACACACACACACACACACACACACACACACACCTGTACAGTATAATAAAGTCCCCCTGCTCAGTTCTCTCGGCTCAGTTGTAGGTTTCATATTATTCAGCTCATCACCATGTGGAGTCAAACTGTTGAACAGGAAGTACCACACCTCATGTTGTTCCTCCTTTTCTCTCGGTGTCTCTGTGTGGACAGAAGTTCTCTGTGACTCTTCTTCCCTCCACAGTCCACAGGGACAAACTGACTCAGAGACTTTGACAGTAAAATAATAATAATGTTGTGTTAACACTCACCTGCCTCAGCCTTCAGTTTCCCTCCTTCTGCTCCGTCCACTTCAAATGGAGTCTGAGCTCACTGAACACTTTCACTTTCAGCTGCTCCTCCCCTCTGCAGTTACAAGAAGTCACATGACTCTCTCTGTGTGTGTGTGTGTGTGTGTGTGTGTGTGTGTGTGTGTTTTCAACAGAATTATCTTGATTTCCATTCATCTAATATCATTTTCAGGTTGAACTGGATCAAACATTATATTAAGGATAAAGATGTTGTAGAACCCGATAATGTAATAAATCCCCGATAATGTAATAAAAAATTTCACTTGAGTGGATTGAAAATGTAATAAAATCTGATAATGTAATAACTTCCCAATAATGTAATAAAGTGCATTTCCCAATAATGTAATACACTCTTAACCAATAATGTAATAAAGTGTTACATTAACGGGAGGTTATTACATTATCAGGTTAGCCTTCATTTCAAGGGACCTGATAATGTAATAATACTCCAATAATGTAATAATTTAACAGGAGATCACCCATTACTTGGTTTCAAGTGGTGTGTTCAAGGTTATATTTCTGTGTAAGCAACACAAGCTCCAGAGCACCACCAACAGGTCAAAGTTGGACATGCATGAATGGCTAACTTTGACCCTGTTTTTAAATTTGAGAAGAATCTGTTTGACGCATTTGTTCAGCTTGGTCTGAAGATCATACGCTAAGTTTCATTAAGATTGGACAGAATATGTGTCCCCCTAGAGGTCAAAGGTCACCAGATGTTTTGGGTGTCCCCAGGATGATGTCATGAGTCTATATACCAAGTTTGATTGAGATATGTTAAAGGGTTGTTGAGAAATGGGCTTACTTCCTGTTTGGCAACCTCAATGTCAAGTTTGATTAGTGCCTTTGAATTTGAAGAAGATGCTGAATGCATTTATGTGTCATGGTCTGAATATCACCTGGGCAACGTTTCAAGAAGATTAGACAAAATTTGTGACAAGAGAGGCCTTTTAAAGGTTTTTGATCAAATCAAAGATGGTGGAAATCCAATTTGGCGGAAAAAGACATTAAGGATGCGTTTACCTAGGCTTGGCCCGAGGGCCCCAGTGATACATCGTTTGTGAAAACGGATGAACGGGTCAAAGTTAACCATTCATGCATGTCCAACTTTGACCTGTTGGTGGCGCTCTGGAGCTTGTGTTGCTTACACAGAAATATAACCTTGAACACACCACTTGAAACCAAGTAATGGGTGATCTCCTGTTAAATGATTACATTATTGGAGTATTATTACATTATCAGGTCCCTTGAAATGAAGGCTAACCTGATAATGTAATAACCTCCCTTTAATGTAATACTTTATTACATTATTGGTTAAGAGTGTATTACATTATTGGGAAATGCACTTTCTTACATTATTGGGAAGTTATTACATTATCAGGTTTTATTACATTTTCAATCCACTCAAGTGAAATTTTTTATTACATTATCGGGGTTATTACATTATCGGGTTCTACAGATGTCATGACCTGCTCTTTGTATAACAGTTGTTGGTCTGGAGCCTTTGACTCTGGTTTATTTTAAACTCATCTCTTATTCTATGTTTTAGTTTTAAACTCATCTCTTCTTCTCTGTTTTAGTTTTAAACTCGTCTCCTCTTCTATGTTTTAGTTTTGACAGTAAAATAATAATAATGTTGTGTTAACACTCACCTGCCTCAGCCTTCAGTTTCCCTCCTTCTGCTCCGTCCACTTCAAATGGAGTCTGAGCTCACTGAACACTTTCACTTTCAGCTGCTCCTCCCCTCTGCAGCTACAGGAAGTCACATGACTCTGTGTGTGTGTGTGTGTGTGTGTGTGTGTGTGTGTGTGTGTGTGTGTGTGTGTGTGTGTGTGTGTGTGTGTGTTAAAAACAGGTTTGACATGTTCCACCATCATTTATTAAAAACAGACTCTACCTTATTCACCTTCACATGAAAAAACAAGTCTCACTATTTCAACAGAATTATCTTGAGTTCCATTCATCTATTATCATTTTCTGGGATCAAACATTATATTAAGAATAAAGATGTCATGACCTGCCGTGAAAAGGTTGCTCCACCCCCTTTTCACTCTGCCCTGATCCCCCACATTATCATTGTGTTGTTGTTATCATTGGTGGAGTATTTTATATTTTGAGTAAATGTTTCTATTAATTTTTCAGGGATTGTTTTATATTTGGGTTTTGAGATATTTTTGTGTGGTTTATGTTGGAAGGGTCGGCCCACACTGCATATTTTCAGGTCTCTGTCTGAGTGGGGTTAATTAGCTGCTCAGCCAGCGAGAGAGGAAACAGGTGTGTGCTATCAGGTCCTTTCAGTGTGGGTTGGGGTAGTGTGGGGTTGGGGTGCTTGGGATGGCGAGCATTTTAGCTCACCCCCATACTTACCTGAGAGGATGGTTTGCTCCACCATTCAGAGGTCAAAGGGGAGAGAGAGGTGAAGCAGGTGGCAGCTTGCTGTGAGGGTGCAGTTTTAGAATTTGCTTGTTATGGTTTAGATTCTTTTTCTTTTTAAATTGCCCAGGATTTATCTTGTCTTCTGTTTTGTTAATAAAATATCACTTTTTGAGCACATACTCCAGCCTGCTGACAATTCTTTTTGAAACATCTTTTTTAAGTGTTCCCAGTGCCCATACCATCATCTGCCCTTTGCAGACAGAGGCAACACCACACCTGCCCTTTGCATGACAACTGTTGAACATGGTCATTATTTTGTAATTACTTACCTTGTGTGCCCACTGTTGCTTTACTTCCTGTGTTTGACTCTGTCCACTCTGCTACATTTTAGTTTGAAACTCATCTCTTCTTCTTTGTTTCCTCCCCCGTCCTCTCTCCTCCAGAGTCTTCAGCCTCTAAAACAGAGACTTTCAGAAACGCTGCTGCACCTGTTCTATTTTGAAAACTCCAGACCTTTGGAAATGATGACGGAGACACCCATGGTGGCTCCCGATTGGCTCTATCAGCCTGGACTACTTGGGCTGCACGATTCAGAAAATCTCAGGATTGGATTCAAAACTGATTCTGGATTCAATTCACACATAGATTTGCTGCAAATCTGCTGCAATCCTTCACTGGGCCCCTGGACCATGAGTCCCCGATGCTTCTTTGTTGGCTGAGAGCCGCTGCTTTGCTCCACCATGGAACAGAGAGAATCTCTGTGATAAGATATGAAGATAATTAATCATATTTTTTTATTTTCACTAATAATAAATTGACAATAAAAGAAACTGGATAATAATAATAATAGTAATAACTTCACACAGTCAATTATTCTGGACAGGAAGTGCAGGTTTTGTGTCACCTCTTCATTGTGCCGTCTGAAGCCGATCCTGTAGCCCTCATCTAACTGTTCATCATTGCTCAGCCTGCCAGAGAAACTGAAGGTGGCTGCGCTTGCAACCATCTTGACAACACTTCAACACTTCAGTCAACAACACTGACAGCAACACTTCAGAAAGGTGTTTAAGGTCCTGTATCCCCGTCGTTGTCCTCCACGTTTCGGTCCCAGCACTTTGAAAAAGCAAACAGGGAAAGCAATAAAAGGCACCACACCACATCCAGATATCCAGCTCCATCTGTTGTAACAAGAGCGGGAGAAGCCTTGAGTGTAGGCCCGTCCTCAATCACCTGCCTGCTGCTTAATGTTTAAGTTGAGCTGGTCCGGTCCGAGCTCCTTTATCCTCTTTTCTCTTCCAGTGTGCGTCCTGTCAAAGGATGTTTCTGTACAGAAATCACTGAATTTTCTTTCTCCACGGGTCCACTCCTGTACTACCTGTACTTCCTCCGGCTGTTATAATAATTAGATGGATACAGGGTGAAGTAGGAAGAGTAAACAGTTTGTACTTAACAGCTACTTTTGCATAATTAATTTAAGTTTAATATCACATGTCATGTGTCTTTCACATCTGGATAATTGACCAGAGGCCACTGTTTACAACAGTATAATACTGTAACATACTGTTCAATATTCATCCCTCACATGTGAACTCACAGTTACTGAGGACGACTCTTTTGAGTTTCTTTAACCTGCAAGTCAGAGAACTTTCCAACAGTTCATAAGTCTGTTGTTTCATATCAACCAGTGCTCTTTTTTTCTTTTTTATTGTTTGCTTGGTTTACAGGAGCTCGTCCCTGGTGATTGAGGATATCAGCCAAACTCTGCAGTCGTCCTCTCTCACTGGTCACGCCATCTTTCTCCTCTCTCTTTCTCCATGTAAGGGTCATGTCAGGAACATTTTTCACTCCTTTCTCCTCTTTGCTCGTGTTGTAAACTGACGAACAACTGACGGGAAACATCAGACTCCAGGAGTCAGGAGTAGGTTCGTCATGTCATGTGACTGACAGGCATCAGCTTGAGTGCTCATTGCAAGCTGACAGAGCAGGGGGAAGTAGAACTAAAACTAACCTCCCTGACTGAACATAACAGGATCACCTTAAAATCTACCTGAAAATAACATGATGATTACTTAATGTTGTATTATTTGAGCTTTGAGGTGAAATAGATTCAGTCGGGGTTGTTGTGTGTGAAATAATCAGCTGTAGCTTGTTTCATTGAGTCATTTTCTACAGGGACATTGTAGACAAAGAGACTGTCAGATGAAATCATTGGCTCTCAGTCCTGAAACAGTCGCCCATGCAGCGTGTGAGCTGGGCTGCTCTTCACTTCACTGCAGCTTCATGACTCCATCTAGTGGACTGATGGTAGAAGTACAGCAGCTGATGGCAGCTTCCTCCTCCTCACACTGCTGTCTGACTGCATTCAACTGACCCTGATATGAAACAGGATTTCAGATTTCATGATGTGTGTTTCTCTCCACATGAAGGTAGAAAGTGTGTGTGAGCTGATGTGGATGTGAACTCAGCAGCATGGATCAGTGTGAGGACAGAGAGGAGGGAGCCCCTCCCTCTAAAACCACTCTGTGTGGGGGCCATGAGAGCCAGACCAGAGCTCAGAGGTGAGATGAGGATCTCTAACTGTCCATGACTCTTCTCCATGTCAGAGCTCAGCACTCACATCACTGCTCCATCATTATTCACACTTAAAGCTGTTTGTGTGCTGTGTTGAAGCCCAGAGCAGCAGCAGCAGGACACACCAGACTCTGCTGGACCTGGACTTAGACCTGGACCTGGATCTGGACCTGGATCCAGCTGTGGGTTGAAATTAGACAACTTCTCCCATGTTCAGTCTCTGCTGGAGGACATTCATAGTGTCGACCTAAGTTGTTCACATGAAAAGTGACAGAAATAATCTGAGTGGAGAATGAAAAAAGAGCTGAGAGAGAAGTTCAAGCCCCGCCTACTTACTAACCTGTACACAGCTGACCAATCACTGAGGGAGGTGGGTGTTTCAGACACTGTTTGACCACCTGACAAACACCTCTGATGGAGAGAACTGATCCTTTAAAATGCTCCTGATTAGTTTTTCAAGGGACAAACGCTGGGACTGCTTTTGGATCTGCTGATAAGACTATTACAAGTTCTTATAGTACATCCATCGCTCTCATTGCCCAAAGGCAGGATGGGAGTGACACTACTGCGCAGTCTCTATGGGCCACATAACGCGGAAGTAAGCCGGAAGCCATTTTTAGATCCGGTTTGCTGTTCTTGTAACACATCCATGGTATTTATACATCCATGGTTTTCCACCCACTGCCCCCCCCACACAAGCCTCCCTGGGCTCCTCCTGGTTGAAGTTTAGTTTCTCTTCTAACGAACACTGAGACGCGGATTATTTTCTCCTCCTGAAGGTGATGTGAGGAGTTTTTTAATGTTTGAGTCGTTAGTACCTGTAATGACCTGAGTTCCAGCAGAAACAGTGGAAGTTATCGTGTTATTATGACTCAGTAACAGTAAAGTCTGGAGCAGCTTTAACTCTGTCCGCCATGTCGGGTCCATGTTCCCGGTAGAAGCGGTGGAATGAGAGCAGAAGCAGAGAGGTTTGATGGTCAGCAGTGAAACACAGAGTCGTTATCACTGTGTTGCTCCACATGCTGATGACTGAAGGCAACTGTCATGGCTGAATCAGCCTGTGGAGGAGGCGGACATGCCCCGCTGCTGTTACGCTGTCCGAGCCCACTAAAGGCGGCCTGAGCTCGGCCGGACAGCCGCTGGAGAACAGCTGCATGTGACGTTTACTCTTCAGGGCTGATGTGGTTAAAGACGAACCACATCATGTTTGTCCTTTGACTATAGGACTCAGTGATTCAGCTGAAGAAATGAATGAGAGGAGGAGCAGCTGGACCCTGTCTCTGTTTCCCTGGTAACTCATGTCTGTGGTTAGAGTCACTGAAGGAAACTTTGGAGGCAGTTATTAGGAATTTACACACACATTAACATTCAGTATTATTAATTATTAAGTATTATGAAAAAATAAGTAACTCAGAGTTGAACCAGTTATTTGATCAGCAGCTGATAACATAAAATGACTTTGTCTGGAACAGAAACTTTCCTTTGACAGGGCTCAGTCAGTGGAAATGGAGTCCTCCACTTCCTGTTTCAACAGCTGGAGCTGATGGGGAAAAACACTTGATAACTGGTGGTGTTCTGGTCTGACTCAGAGACAAGCATTTGAAATGATTCATGTCAGTATATTGACATAATCCAGAATTTTTCTTTAATGAGAATAAAAAAAAAAACAAGGCCCAGAACCATAAAACCATATGACAGGTTTGACTCTTCTTTTGCAAAGAAATACTGTTTGTTAAATAAGATCACACATGAGCTCGACGTCTAAAAGCTGTAAAAATAAATTTAGCTGAGATGCCTAAACACCCAATTCAACTGAGAATCACCAAACCAGGTGAGTGAACTGAGCTGTACCTGTTAAATCACTTTTAAACCCACACACCACAAACTTGTTGTGAAGTGTCTCAGCTGTTCTCTCATCAAACCCACAGCCGACGCTGCGACGTCTGAGGAGCAGAATGAAGACTGAGCCACAGTCTCTGTCTGCTGTCGGCCGTCACTGCTGTGAGTCAGACCGATGTGTGACTTGAATTTGTCCTGGATGAAGTTGGAGAGCAGGTGGCTGCAGTTGGCTCAGTTTAATCTCACAGATCTGTAAGATTCATTGATAATTGTTTACCAGGTCGACAGTCACTGATCACAAAGGTTTTTTACTGATCTGTTGATGCATTTTACAATCTTTCATCCCTTCAACATCAACATCAGCTCAGTGCAGCAAACAAACATATCAGAGCATGTAATATGATCATCTGAGATTTTTATTCTTGGTTAAAGAGTGTGTTATTGAGCTGTAAAAATCCTCTGATGCTACCAGGGAGAAAAGATGGAGGCGTCTGTGAAGGAGCAGCTGCTGGAAGCTTTGCAGGATTTGGGAGCTAAAGAACTGGAACTCTTCCAGTGGTACCTGCAGGATGCTGAGTTACCCGATGGTTTCCCTGCCATCAAAAGGTGCTATCTGGAGGATGCAAGCAGACCGCAAACAGTGAATTTGATGGTCAACATGTACACTACTCAACATGCTATGCATGTGGCAAAGTGGATTTTAAAGAAGATCAAAGGCAATGAAGGTCAGTCCCAGGAAAAGAAAAACATGATATACATGTCCCATTATGGATAAACAACAGTATCCAATAGATTTACAAACACCTGAAATGTATTCAAAGCTTAAGCTGTTTAATTTCTGGATGTCAGAACATATTTTATTTTTAAGCAATGCAGGTATAATGAAAATGGACAATGCATATTTTTTACAAATAACTATTTATCATATAAAATCACTGTCCCCCAACAGGAAAACAGTCACAAGTTGGGCCTCAAGATTCGTCAGCCCGTGCAGCTTCTACAGCAGGTAGCGTTCAACAGGTTTTCTGGTGGCTTGTCAGTAAGGCACAAACATTTCAGGTGCAGCTTGGATTTTACCATGAAAAGTTAACTCCATGTGCGTTAACCAGCTTTCAGTTGTTGGACTGTCATGTTGAGCTTCCAGGAAATTCACTTTTGTTTTCATTGTGATTTCTTCCCCAGAATCAGCCACGTTAAATACAATGGACTGGCCACATAAACTAGGCCTGACTTATCATATAATACTGTCACATTCACACAGCAAATAGTTGATAATGTTCGGCAGTATTTACCCCAGACGAACAGTTCTTCATGTCCTCTGCAACATTATCATGTAAAGACACATGTCCTAATATCTTAGTATGAAAGAAAAAACTGCACTGTTAAAGAAAAGTATATGCAAAAATAATGAAAATGTATGGTAAATTATTTTTAAATGCAGAAATTAACAAAAATTCATGAGTCAACTTTGAGTTTGTTGATATTTTTGCTGAAATGTACTCTACTGCATCTTTTGTTTTTAACAGGGTACTCAGTTTCATCTTCTATGTTGTTAAAGTCTTTGATATGACCCCCTTGACATTTCATATGGATAAATTATGGATAAACTTATTACAAAAAAATGACATTTACTTGCCAGTAATGTTGGCAAGTAATGGAAATGGCAGCTATTTAATTTTTGAGTTGCTAATGTGTTTTAACAAAGGAGTAATACCCAAGGAGGATATGTGCCAATTTAGTATGTAATTTGAAAGATTTCTCTAAAATATGCAGTATCTGCTGTGCTATTAAATGTTTTCCTATTATCTGTTGTTCATTCAGTGGCTCTTAAGAAATGCCAGCCCAAACTCAAATCTAAGATGAAAAGGAGGTTCCAGTGTGTGTTTGAGGGAATTGCTAAAGCAGGAAATCCAACCCTTCTGAATAAGATCTACACAGAGCTCTACATCACAGAGGGAGGGGCTGGAGAGGTCAATGATGAACATGAGGTCAGGCAGATTGAAACAGCATCCAGGAAACCAGCCAGACCAGAAACAACCATCAGACAAGAAGACATCTTTAAACCCCCACCTGGAAGGGACGAACCAGTCAGAAGAGTGATGACAAAGGGAGTGGCTGGCATTGGGAAAACAGTCTTAACACAGAAGTTCACTCTGGACTGGGCCGAAGACAAAGCCAACCAGGACATACAGTTCACATTTCCCTTCACCTTCAGAGAGCTGAATGTGCTGAAAGAGAAAAAGTTCAGCTTGGTGGAACTTGTTCATCACTTCTTCACTCAAACCAAAGAAGCAGGAATCTGCAGGTTTGATCAGTTCCAGGTTGTGTTCATCTTTGACGGTCTGGATGAGTGTCGACCTCCTCTGGACTTCCACAACACTGAGATCCTGACTGATGTCACAGAGTCCACCTCAGTGCACGTGCTGCTGACAAACCTCATCAGGGGGAACCTGCTTCCACTTCCTGGTGGTTCAGTCCAAACTGAAGAATATCAAGTATCATGGACGAGCTGCAACAGATCCACACTGGAGTCCAGAGACCAGGAAGATGATCGAATCTCTGGGAAAACTGGCTTTTGAGCAGCTGCAGAAAGGAAACCTGATCTTCTATGAATCAGACCTGACAGAGTGTGGCATCAATATCACAGCAGCCTCAGTGTACTCAGGAGTGTTCACACAAATCTTTAAAGAGGAGAGTGGGCTGTACCAGGACAAGGTGTTCTGCTTCGTCCATCTGAGTGTTCAGGAGTTTTTGGCTGCTCTTCATGTCCACATGACCTTCATCAACTCTGGAGTCAATTTGATGTCAGAAGAACAACCAACATCCCTGTGGTTTAAACTGTTCAGAGACAAATCCAAACTCTTCTACCAGAGTGCTGTGGACAAGGCCTTACAGAGTCCAAATGGACACTTGGACTTGTTCCTCCGCTTCCTCCTGGGTCTTTCACTGCAGACCAATCAGACTCTCTTAAGAGGCCTACTGACACTGACAGGAAGTGGCTCAAAAATAATTCAGAAAATAGTTCATTACATCAAGAAGACAATCAAAAAGACTCCCTCTTTAGAGAAAAGCATCAACCTGTTCCACTGTCTGAATGAACTGAATGATGGCTCTCTAGTGGAGCAGATCCAACAGTCCCTGAGATCAGGACGTATCTCCACAGATAAACTGTCTCCTGCTCAGTGGTCAGCTCTGGTCTTCATCTTACTGTCATCACAAAAAGATCTGGATGTGTTTGACCTGAAGAAATACTCTGCTTCAGAGGAAGCTCTTCTGAGGCTGCTGCCAGTGGTCAAAGCCTCTAACAAAGCTCTGTAAGTGTATAGATCGTCAGATTTATTCATCGTTATATAAAGAGACTCATATCTTTTCAACTGCAGAGGAAATAAATTCCTCTCTTCTTTAATTCCTTGTTATCATCTCTTCAGACTGAGTGGCTGTAACCTCTCAGAGAGAAGCTGTGAAGCTCTGTCCTCAGTCCTCAGCTCCCAGTCCTCTAGTCTGAGAGAGCTGGACCTGAGTAACAACAGCCTGCAGGATCCAGGGGTGGAGTCACTGTCTGCTGGACTGATGAGTCCACACTGTACACTGGAAACTCTCAGGTCAGACCTTGTTTTAAATGACTGTAAGCATTTCTCAAGTCCAGCAATGCTGACATTAGAGAGTCCATACAGTTTATTTAAGTTCCAGAGTTGAAGGCCAACACAGCTGAAGGCTCCAAACCCCATGGTAGTCAGATAAGCAGGAGATACACTGAGATTAATAGGAGAGGAAGATCCAAGAGTAGGGGCAGGTGTGCAGATATGGAGTAGATGAGACACATAAGGAGGTGCCAGGTTGTTGCAAGGTTACTTGAAGCAGAATCTTGAAATTAATATGGTGTTTGACAGGGAGCCAAAGCAATTGCTGGAAGACAGGTGTAATATGTGAAGTTTATGGAGGAGTTTGCGAGGAAGACCAGAGAGGATAGATTCACAATAATCAATGCAGGTTGTGACTAATGAGCACACAACACTAGCAGTGACCAGTGTAAGCAATTGATATTTTGTATATGGAAAGATGCAGCCTGGGTGATGTTATTGACATGGGCTTAGAAGTGCAAGGTGTAACTTTTTAACTGGGATGCAGGAGGAACTGTGACATTGTCAATAACTAGAGATAAACTGTCAAGTTTGGCTAAGGTAGTTTTGGTACTAACAAGGAGAACCTCAGTTGTATCACTGCTGAGTTTCAGAAAGTTAGAGGACAACCAGGAGATAATTTCCAGTAGACAATCAGAGAGGGAAGATGGTGGAAGGGTGGACTTTGGATAAGAAGACTTGAACAGCTGGGTGTCATCAGCATAACAGAGGAACTGAATATTACATTTCCTAAAAAATGTGTCCAAGAGGCAGAAGGTGGATGATAAATAGGTGGGAGCCTTATGTCAGAGCTAAGAACTGGGCAAGCTTATGATCAAAAATTGTCTAACCAAACAAACTGAGTGTGACCAGATAGATATGATTTAAACCAGGTGAGAGGGATGCTAATGATGCTAATGGCTGCTAATTTCTCTTGGAGAGGAGCGATAAGAGATTGTGTCAAAGGCTGAGCTCAAATCAAGGCGCACAAGTATGGTTAACCCCAGAATCAGCTGCCATTAACAGGTCTTTGGTGATTTTGATCATGGCTGTCTCAAACTGACTTTTCCTGAACTTACTTCTAATCTAATGCTACGCAATACAAATAAACATTCAAAGGCCATGAAACTATAAAATGCTAATCAAATAACTGCCATAATGTTAACCCAATAAAATAATGTAAGGTTTTAAAGTCCATTCTTTAATTCGTAGTGTTTCTCTTTGTTCTCATCGTGGTTTGAAGGAAAGAGCTCTGCAGACCACAAGGGTGGGGTTATATAACATCTTGGGTGTGGTCAATAGGATGACAGGTGATTTCAGGTAAGGCGAGGTATTAAACTTGTGATTGAACAATTACATTAACCCATGTTTTAGCTTCTCCTCTCAAGATAAACCCAGGCGGTAAACAGGATTTTAAGTGAATCAGCTTCCAAATGATCAGCTGCTCTGCATTTGCTGTTAGTTTGCTTCAAGCTGTAGAGCAAACTGAGATTTTTGTTCCTTTTAACATTTACATGTCCTCATGTTCATTTTTTCATTGTCAGTCTGCGCGCCTGTGAGCTCTCAGAGAGAAGCTGTGAAGCTCTGTCCTCAGTCCTCAGCTCCCGGTCCTCTAGTCTGAGAGAGCTGGACCTGAGTAAGAACAACCTGCAGGATTCAGGGGTGGAGTCACTGTCTGCTGCACTGAGGAGGTCACACTGTTCACTGGAAACTCTCAGGTCAGATGAAGTTACTGTTTGTTTGAAATGACTGGAAATATCGAGTATATCAAGTCCAACACTGTTGACATCAGGGAGGGCAGTACACTTTAAACAGCTTCTCTAATGATTTTTCACATTTTTAAATGTTTCAGTCCATTTGTCATCTTCAACTTTATATTCTGTAGAGCACACATATATGAACTCTGGTTTAGTTATATAAATTCATTGATGATGATTTGTGATGTGGTTTGGATAATTACATGTCAGTGTTAATGACGCCAGTGAAAGCTAAATCATTCACTGACAACCTTTTTTTTCAGGACTACAACTAAATAATAGGTAATGAGAACTATGACAAAACATGTTGTATGTTTTATCAACCAATAAAAAGTAATAACTTGAAAGACAAATGGACAAATGAACTAATTAATAATACTAATGCCACTGGTTCATAATAATAATTTGCACAGTTTTATTTGATGACCTTTATCTGTGGAATCACTGTAGTTTCTGCCTCTGTCAGTAATTTTCTCTGACGTTCTCTGAAGAAACACATTTCTGGACTGAATCTAAAGTCGACTGAGAAACTTCATACATAATTACTACATCCTTAAGAGATGTGGATGTAATGTCAGCGTCACAGTCAATTGGATGTCTTTGAATGTTGCTGTCAGGAGGAATAAGTGAATTCAAGATTAATGTCTGTCGTTCAGCCTCAGCTCAACCTCTCTTAGACTGAACTCCTACTCATCATGGCCACTTTCTCCATCACAATGTCAATATCAAAATCACCTCTTCAACTTACCTCAACCATGAAACCTGGGCGTCATGTTTGAAGAGCAGCTCTCCTCCTTTGACCATGTTGCTTCTGTCTTGTGGTTGTGCTGCTTCGCTCTATACAACATTACTGGCCTGACCTGCCTCAGTATCGCACCCAGCTCTGGGCCCAGGACGTGATTATCTCCACCATGACCCCTGCAGATGCTCCCCTGGTGGACCTCCCTGTATTTATATAGCACTTGTACCAAAGGCACTTTACATGTTGCCTCTCATTCATCTATTCAAACTCACTGATGGCAGGGACCTACTTATGCAAGGAACTGGTGAGGTCAGGTTTTTGCCCAAGGACACTTCATGTGGACAGGGGCAGATCTGTGATCCACAGAAAAAATATCTGTTTAATATTCTGCCCAGTTTTGAAATGCAGTGCTGTTAGTTTGTTGGGAACTGTGAAGCAAACTGAGGTTTTTGTTCCTTTTAACACAGATATTGTTTGTCCTCTTCTTCATTATTGTCTCTTCAGCCTGAGTGGCTGTGAGCTCTCAGAGAGAAGCTGTGAAGCTCTGTCCTCAGTCCTCAGCTCCCAGTCCTCTAGTCTGAGAGAACTGGACCTGAGTAACAACAACCTGCAGGATTCAGGAGTGAGGCTGCTGTCTGCTGCCGCCGCAAGTCCACAGTGTTCACTGGAAATTCTCAGGTCAGGATTCATCAACCTGTTTAACTGATGACCATGTAAAACCTGATTTGCATTAGCGAATATTCATCCAAACTGTGTAGGATTTTGTTAAACAGTCATTTCTAGACTCTGAAAATTACTTTATGTGGAGTCTGTGGAGATTTTTCATCTATTTCTATATTATTATTATCATTATTATTATTATTATTATTATTATTGTTCACCTACTGATGGTCAAGATGTTTTCCTAAATGTAGTTGTAAGTAGTCGTTCACATGTATTTAACCTCAGTGGGACAGGCGCTGCGATACAAAGAAAGAGTACCTGCACACTAAATTCACAGCTCCCCTTTGTTAGCAGAGGTTTGAGCAGCAGGTCATTACTGTTGAACTCATTTGCTCACAGTAACCAAGGAGTCTCACAGTCTTCATTTTGATAAGATACAGAAGAAGAATTTCCAGCAGTTTGAGCTTCCTGCTGTTTGATCCTCTCCAACATGTGTTTCTGACTGTCTCTGGTTTAGTCTCTTCCCTGACATGTGAACATCTGTCAGATTTATTCATCTAACATATCACAGACTGTGAAACTGTCGAGCAAAGTGAAAGACTCTAAACTCAACATACAGGAGGGAAGCTTTAAGGATTGTGTGTCTTCACAAATGATGAAATATTTTCTCTGTATAATGACAAGATAAAGACTCCACTACCTTTCTCTCTGTGGTGACTGTACGTCCATACATACAAGCCTACATCTGAAGAGAGTAATAAACCATCTGTCTTTAAAAGCAGTGTAATGTCTATGTTTGCATGCTGAATGTGAATGTGCCCCCTCCCTCTTTCAGGGTGCCTGGTGGAGTCCAATGGTTGAGACGAGGTCTGAGGAAGTGTAAGTGTGTTTTTCATTTGATTCATGAAAACGAAACAAGACTCAGTCACAACAGATCAATAACTCCACCTGTGTTGCGTCTCGTTGTCTCCATCAGATTCCTGTGAACTCACAATCGACACAAACACAGTGAACACAAAGCTCCAACTGTCTGACGACAACAGGAAGGTGACACATGTGGAGGAGGATCAGTCGTATCCTGATCATCCAGACAGATTTGACCACTGGGCTCAGCTGCTGTGTGGAACTGGTCTGACTGGTCGCTGTTACTGGGAGGTGGAGTGGAGTGGAAGGGTTTATATATCAGTGAGTTACAGAGGAATCAGAAGGAGAGGAAACAGAAAAGACTGTGTGTTTGGAGAGAACCATCAGTCCTGGAGACTGTACTGCTCTGATCAAGTTCACTCTGTCTGTCACAATAAGAGAGAAACATCTATCTCCTTCTCCGTCTCCTCCTCCTCTGTCCCCAACAGACAGAGGAGAGTAGCAGTGTATGTGGACTGTCCTGCTGGCTCTCTGTCCTTCTACAGAGTCTCCTCTGACTCACTGATCCACCTCCACACCTTCAACACCACCTTCACTCAGCCTCTGTATACTGGGTTTGGGTTCTGTTCGTCTGGCTCCTCAGTGTCTCTGTGTTCAGTGTAGTAGAGAGAGTCTCCTCCTGTTAGAGAAACTCTCTCACTGTTGAACAGATCGTTCAGTCTGTACATGTCTCTTTCACTCACTAACATGTTTTCAGATTAATGTACATGTTACAAATATTACAGGAAATATCTATATTTAATAATCTGTCATTTGTTTATCCTTTCACAATAAAAGTATCACTGTGAATGTTTGGTCTCTCTGTGAATCTCAGGACTTCTCAACTGACTCAGTTCAAACTGAAATTCTGTCAGTTTGTTTGAAGGTCTGAGAAAAGACCTGGTTCTGAGGCTCTTGGTGTTGAACATTTATGTCCAGAGGGAAGAATGAAAAGTTCTAAGACATTAGGTTTTACAGTGACTTTGTCAAAAACAGCTTGAAGTGTACCTCTTGGTCTTTTATTTTGAAAGCACGTCTATAGACCTTTGGAAACATCCCTTGCAGCTTTATTGCAACTACAGTTGCGTGTCAATACTGCAACCGAGCTGGTGGCAGTCGTACACCTGAAGGATGTCAGTGGCCTGGAGAAGGGTCCCGCTGCAGCCTGCAGACCAGGGGGCGTGATGTGATAATACAATTACACCCCCCAAACCATGACGTAGCGATCCACTTAGGACGTGCAGAAAATTTCTGCCATTAAAACTAAAAACATATAATGCTGTCACAAAGTTCTGGAAACAGTTTTTAATTCCTATCTTCATGAGTACAAACTAGGTCATGCTGTTATTCATGTTTCCCCAACAGTAACTTGATATTATAAAGCTTTATATGGAAACAGTTGAATATCTCAGGTTGTCAGAACATAGTCTGCAGGCACTAATGATGAACACAACAGTCAGGAGGTATTAATGGATATGTTAACTGATGATGTAACATTTCCTGGCACATACAGTTTTATTTCATTCCTCATAAAACAAAGGAACCAAAACACACGTGGTCCATAGCAAGTCTACTCATACCTGGTCATACAGAACATGTTGAACACATTGAATTATTATACAGTCTTTATTGCATTTGTTGTTCTATTTGCATATGCATATATAGAAAGGATTTAATTGCCTATTAATATTTTATATTTCTATCCATCTATTATATTACCCCATAGTATATTTGCATTAATATCAATGTATTATAGTATATTCATTTTTCTACTCATCCATTATAATATATATTTCTAAATATTATATTTATATCCATCCATCTACAGTCTCTAATGCAGGCTGGGACTCCAGTGCAGACTTCATCATTTAGGATTTGTCCTGCAGCTCTTTCTTTCTGAGGCTGAGGTTTCTTCTAAAAACAGAGAAAATGAAATGTGAAAGTAACGATCAGACGAACCCACATAATGTTATCAAGCCACAGTTACTCAATCATATTCACACACCCGCTGTCAAACTCATAAAGTTTGACTCATTGTGCTCCCAACAATCCTGCAGAATGGTCTTAGTAGGATGAGAGTTAGTATGACCTTGTAAGTTCACCCAGTAAGCCGGCATTAGTTTCACTCTTCTGATTCTTAATGGCTCTTCCCCCATTTCAACTTGCAGTGCTGCCACAGGAGATGGTTTAAATGCTCCACTACATGTTCTGAGTCCTTGAGCCTGCTCCACATCCAGCTTTTTAAGATGACCCACTGCTGCAGACATATAAGCTATACAGCCATAGTCCAATGTAGCTCTCATAAGGGCTTGGTATATCTTCAACAAAGAAGCTCTGGTTACGCCCCAGTCACTTCCAGACAAACATCTCAGGAGATGTTGACCTTTTTACACTTGTCCCTTATCTTATCAATATGCTGTTTCCAGGTTAACTTCTCATCAAATAGTACACCTAGAAATCTAATTATTCTGACTTGTTCAAATGTTTGCTCATATAATTTCAGTGATACTGTTTATGACGCCTGGCAAAACATATCACTTGTGTCTTTGCCACAGATAACTTGAAGCCCCACTCATTTGCCCACTGTTCCACAATCCCAACTGCTGCCTGGAGTTTTCCCTGAATATACTTTAGATTCCGCCCCCTTACCCATAAGGCCCCATCATCAGCATACAGAGATTTACCTATTCCTGAATTTCTTGTTTGCTCAAAAGTATCATTAATCAGATTTCCGGTGGCGCGCTACACAGCATGGCAGCATAGTCACTGAGCTCCGGGCATCAGCCTTAAATTCAGTTTTCATTACTCAGTGGCACCAAAACCACCACTGAGTGCCCCGCCATGCTCTATGGTGGTCCGTTTCCTCCAGTTCTCTGTCAAAGAAAAGATCCTTCACGCCGCCTGGAAAAAAGAGCTCCGTGTCCAAAACAAACGGGTGTATTTTGACCATGATTATGCAACGGAGGTGCAGAACAAAAGGAAGGAATATATACCCATCAAGAAAATACTACGAGATAATGGCGTACGTTTCCAGACCCCACTAACAAGAATGCATGCTTTTTTTGAAACAGGCCCTATAACGTACAACAGCAGAAGACCTGCAGAGGAGAGGATACACGGTGGGCGAGATCCCCGGTGGCAGGACCAAGAGCAAAGACATCTCGGAGGAGACGCTGGCTCGGCTTCTACCCTGGAAGACAACGGAGGCCCGACCCGGTGGAGAAAAGCACCGGTTCCAGGAGCAGATTCGGGAGAAGTTGAAGGAGTACCGCAGAACGGAACCAGGAGCCACAGCAAGGGATGAGAGAGACATTTAGCCTAATCATAATTTCCCCATTATCTCATTATACATATATATATAAATATATACAATATACAGATATAAACATAGGCTGATGCCCATGGGCAAAAGACAGAGCCACCAAACTTTTTCTTTTTTTTTTTTTTTCCACTACTGAGGGCCCCACCTTGTGGCCAGCCCCCTCACTGTCTAAAGCGACATGACAGCTTTTCTGTTGGAAGTTCAGTTCACTGTTCTACAAAGTTCTGTTCTATACTGTACTGTTTATTACCATTGGTCCGGGGTGATACAAGAATGTCTCAAATGTAAGACTGACGCATTATCAACACTATAATATACTGTCTCTGAATGTAAATGGGCTGAATAACCTGGTCAAAAGAAGTAAAATGATAGCTAAAATAAAAAGGGAAAAGATAAATGTGGCATTTTGGCAGGAGACGCACCTTTCAGGAGCTGAACATGAAAAACTTAAAAAGACTGGGTTTCTTTCTTTTCATCATAAGAAAGGAAAAAGAAGGGGAGTAGCTATATTGATTTCAAATGCTGTCAAATTTGAATTAATATCTCAAATTAATGATAGAGAAGGTAGATTTGTTTTGGTAAAAGGAAAAATAGACCAGAAAGAAATAACATTATTTAATGTCTATGCTCCCCCTGGAAGCAATATAACCTTTTTCAAAAGGATATTTGAACTAATTACATCACAAACGTATGGGACTTTTTAATATACTTCTGAACTCTTCTTTAGATACAACCGATAGAATAAGAAAAAGGAATTTGATTGAAAAACGCATAAACAAAGTAATTAAAGACTTGGGACTTATTGATGTATGGCGGGCTCTGAATGGTTCAACTCCAGGTTATACTTTTTATTCTGCAAGACACACAGCCCACTCAAGGATTGACTATTTTTTCATGTATGACAAAGATCTACATAGGCTGAAATATTGCAGAATAGGTCAGAGGGATTTTTCAGACCACTCAGGGATTTTTCTAACTTTACATTTAGATGGTAGACAGCGAAAAACTCTATGGCGACTTAATACCGGTTTGCTAAATGACCATACCTTTAGAAATTCAATGGAGAAGGACTTAGTGTTATACATGCAGGACAATAATAATGGTGAGGTAAACCCCAGTATATTATGGTACGCAGCTAAAGCGGTTCTTAGGGGGAAGATTATAGCCAGGACAGCTGCACTTAAAAAGGTGAAAACCCAAAAATTAATTGGTTTACAGGAAAAACTGAGAGACCTGGAACAAATACACATAACAAATAAAGAACCCTGGATTATACAACAAATTAGACATACTAAACAGAAAATAGATAAAATACTAGGTGAGGAGGTGGAGAAAAAAATAAGATTCATGAAACAAAGATATTACGAGGCTGGCCCTAGGGCTGCAAAATTGTTGGCTTGGAAGCTTAAAAAACAACAGGCAGAAAACACCATCCACAAGATTAGAGACCCTACCACAAATAAAATTACTAACAATTTGGACGGCATACAAAAAGCATTTGAAAGATATTATAAATCTTTATACTCTCAATCAGAACAGTTTGATAACCACGCAGCTGCTGAATTTTGGAGCTCCTTAGACCTTCCACACTAGGTAAAGAAGCTAATGATAAACTCATCTCACCAATAACAAAGGAGAAAATAAGTAAAGCTATCGCAAGTTTGAACACTAACAAATCACCTGGCACGGATGGCTTTCCTCCAGAATGGTATAAGTCAATGAAAGATCACCTGCTCCCTTATTTGGAGTCCAGTTTTAATTACGTTCTAAAAGGAGGCTCCCTCCCTCCCTCCTGGAGAGAGGCCTTCATATCTGTGATCTCCAAAGAAGGTAAGGACAGAGCGGACTGTAAAAGGTACAGGCCTATTAATGTTTTAAATTCAGACTATAAACTGTATGCCACCATTTTAGCAAAAAGAATGGAACCTGTAATGCCCTTGTTAATAGACGAGGATTCATAAAGAATAGGCAGACACAGGACAACATAAGAAGAGCCTTACATACCATCAAACAGATTAACAAAGACCAAATTAGTGCCATCATTCTCAGTTTAGACGTGGAAAAAGCTTTTGATTCAGTTGGATGGGAATTTCTGTATTTAGTTATGAAGAGATTTAAGTTTAGTCAGGATTTTATACACTGGATCCAGGCACTTTATGCCTCCCCCACTGTGAGAATTAAAGTTAATGGCAGTCTGTCTGATTCTATAACTTTACAACGTGGTTGCAGGCAGGGCTGCCCTCTCAGCCCCAACTTATTTAATTTATTCATCAAACCCTTAGCCCAATCAATACGTCAGCAGACAGAATTAGAAGGTATATTCATGGGAGGAGAGGACTATAAAATAAGTCTGTACGCAGACGATGTATTGATCACAATAAAAAATCTTAATTCTGCCTCTATTAATGAAAATGCTGAAAACATATGGGGAATATTCAGGATATGCCCTAAATATACATAAAACACAGGTTATGATATTTAATTACACACCTACAGAAGAATTGAACGCAGTGTATAGTTTTAATTGGAACACACCCTGTATTAAATATCTGAGAGTGAGTTTGCCTAAAGATATGATACAATTATTCAATATTAACTGTAACTGTATTAACAAAAAAATATATGATGACCTTGATGGGTGGAGCCTGCTGCCTCTTGACTTCGGTGGCAGAATTAGATCAATAAAAATGAATATCCTCCCTAGGTTATTGTATCTCTTTTTATCCTTGCCAGTGGAAATCCCTTGAATCAATTTAGAAAGTGGAATAAACATATTTCACGATTCATCTATAATAAACAGAGACCAAGGGTTAAATTTCCCACCCTTCAGCTTCCGGAGGAGAGGGGTGGTAAGGCCCTCCCATCTTTAAGGGACTACTATTTAGCAGCCCAACTGAGACCCCTAGTATGTTGGCGTAATTCTTCTTATGTAGCTGAATGGAAAACTATGGAGTTATCATTAACAGATGCACCGATACAATCACTGCTTGGTTGTATGGGAATGGAGAAAAAAATATTACATACAGAGAGCCAATGGGTTAACTGCTCTTTGAAGGTATGGGGGGAGATGGCTAAAAAATTTGAACTCCAAAAACAGATAAAACTACTCAGATGGCCAGCGTATGACCCCAAATTCACACCAGCATTACTAGATCATAGATATAAACAATAGACCTATTATGGTTTTACAGCTGTATGCAAAATTGTTAAAAAAAATGGGAACTTAACAGCTTTAACAATTTATTTCAAATGTATGGACTAGGAGGGCATGACTTTTACAGGCACTTACAGTTCCGTGATTATTTTTGTAAAAAGCTGAAAGGTTGTAACCCAGCAGAGCCACCAGCAATTATTCATATATTTATGGATGCATACAACTCTGGGAATATTAAAGGACTTATAAGCAAGTTATACCACAGCATCACCTCATTGAAGAAGGATTCCACAGACTATGTGAAACAACGATGGGAAAAAGAGTTGAACATTGTGATTACAGAGGACATGTGGCTGAACGCATGGAAAATACAGTCATCCTCCACCAACTCCTGGACTTGGAGAGACTTCTGTTGGAAAAGCTTAATTTGTTTTTTATAACTCCCAAGCAGAAGTCCAAACAGACTGGTACACAGCTGGCCTGCTGGAGAGAATGTGGAGAGGTCTTTGCTGATCATGCTCATATTTTTTGGTCTTGCCCCTCCATCCAGTTTTTCTGGAGGGAAGTGGCAAAAATTATTTCAAAGGTTCTATGTTTTAATATGAATGTATCATTCACAACTCTCTATCTTGGGAATATGCCAGATGGGTTGAGTAAAGCTGATTTGTACCTACTTAGGGTCTTGCTGGCTGCAAGTAAAAAGGCCATCACAAAATGTTGGCTCCAGAAAAATGCCCCCACTACCGATTCTTTTGTTAATATTGTAAAACAACTACATGTTTTAGAGCAAATGATTTACTCAGTCAGACTCCAAAAAGATCTAGGGGAAAAACGATGGCAGAAATGGCAAGCCTATTTGGCTAATGAGTGAGACTGTATGCATGTCCTGGGTATGATACTTTGTCTTTTGGATTTGTTGATCACCCGCGGACCTTGAATATGGGTAATTGTTCAATGTTTGATATTTGTCCTTTTGTTTTTACCTTCCTGTACTAAAACATGAAAATGATCTATAAATAAAGAGTTGAAAAAAAAAAAGTATCATTAATCATGATGTTAAATAATATCGGACTACAAACACTTCCCTGCGGGGTTCCATTTTAAACCTGATATACTCTTGAGTATTCTGTTCCCGCCCTTACTTCTATTGTTCTCTCACGGAGGAAGTCCAGCACCCAGTTGTATCTCCTTATTTGTTTGGGCTTTTCTAATTTCTGACTCCGAGCGTAGCACAGAGTCCATTGTGTTTCTCTCTTTCTGAAACCCACTTTGGAAGGGAGAGAACAAGTCTTTACTTTCTAGAAAGTACAGTAGCCTCTCTGTTACCATTCGTTCAAGAGTGTCTCCCAACTGTGATATAACACCGGTATTAAAGAATTCCTCCTAATGCCACTCATTTTCCTGACCATACCCCCCACCTCAGATACCTGTGTCTCTCTCCCTATTGTGTCACAGTATCACCTCCAGTGTGCACGCTTGGTTGCTCTTATAATTTTCCTAACTGCTGCTTGAGATCTTCTGGATTAATGTGACTAGTGAGTGAGGTTTTTTCAACTGCCTAAATGCTGTTTCTCATTTTCACTGCTTGCCTACAATGTTCATTCCACCATGGAACATTCTTCTCACCTCTGCTTCCTGTGCTCTTTGGTATGGTTTCCTTTGCTGCTGCATATTGGCTGCCACTAACTTTCCGTTAAACTCGTCCCCATCTGAGATGTGTTCTCTAAGTAAAGCTTCACACCTTCTCTTACTCAGCACATGAAACAATTCCCAGTTTGCTTGGTTTCATTTCCATCTCGGAATCCTTAGCTCCTCCTCTTGGTGTATCTCTACTCCTATCTTAATTATTATAGGGTAATGATCACTGCCCACTGGTGACTGGTTTAATACTTCCCATGTTGTAGCTCCTGCAGTTCCATCTGATACCAGTGTAAGGTCAATTGCACTCTCCTTATTTTGAACACTATCATATCTAGTACCTCTGCAATCATTCACACATTCTAATCCTTTGTCCTCCATATTTCTCTTCTAATGAACTTTGACCCAAAATGGTATGTGACGTAGCAGACCTCCACTTGCCACTTGTCCGATTGCTACGTCACACTCCGATCTTGACACGCTCCCTGGTCTGCAGGCTGCAGCCGGACCCTATTGGAGGGGCTCTGCTGCCCGTCTCTCCACTGTGTTTTTGATTCACAGTGAAAAATGGGAACATTTCTGGGGGGGGGCAACAACACATAGATGATGTTTATTCTTGTTTACTGAGTTAAGTTAGTCAATACCTAGGAGTTAAACTCACACCTATTACCTATTACCACCTATTACGCGTACTCAGTGTGGTTTGTTATCATGTACCAGGCTGTTAGAGCATTGGCTAAGCATTGGCTAAGTGTACCACTGTAATGACTTCTTGGTAGAGAACAGCAACGATGGCTTGTTGGCTGAGCATGCCAACATGATGATTGATGATACCAGCTACCAGCTACTCATTAGAGCGCTAATGGAGCAATGTTAGGGCATTGGTGGAGCAACCATAGGGCAATAGTTGGGCTTACAGATGTAATTAAATGTAATGATGATAAATGTATTCCCAAGTGTATTGCGGTTCTTTTTAAAAAGGTGCAGTGAAGCCCCTTCAAAGATAAGGGAATCAGCTGATGGCAGCTAAGGGGGTTCAAACTAAGGTTATATGACACCAACAGAACGAACATGCAAGATGATTGAGGATGTAGCAGGACACCATGAGTAACTGTCACAAAAGGTAAAGAGCTGCCAAGAAGGCTGATTGGGACTCCATTATTTCCAAGGCACCTGGAACATCTTTTTTGAGAAGGCAGGCAAAGTTGCCTTTTTGGAGGCAAAGTGTGCAGGATGTTTTATGGGATAAAAGGACATGCAGAACAGTTTAGACATCAGTCTGGTCCAGGACAGACTCGGGTCTATGACTTGTCACAAAGAATAAACTCTACAGCATCAAACCCTGAAGGTCTTCAGTGCCTTTTTGAACATCTTTTTGACTCCTTTAAGTACTTTCAAGAGACTTTTGTTACATGTTGGTGTAGAAGTCCAGAGTCATATCTGGCCCAGACGTGGATCTTCATTTTACACAGCAAGAGCTTCACAACAAACACACAACACAACAACAACACACACAGTCGTTTAGGAATAAACTGGCAGCTTTATGGAATAAAAAAGGAGTAAAATATAAAAACAATGACTGGTTAAAAAACAGGAATCAAACAGGAAGTCAATATAAAAACATTATTGACCATAAAGGAGGATTTAAAGTCCAGTTAATGAATGATCCATTGAATCAGTGACACTTGTTGACTCAGCATTATAATGGAGAGATGAACATTTTTCAAGCCTGTCTGAAAACAACACTCACATGTTCATATACACAGTGAAAGAGTTGTTGGTCTGTGTGATTGTTCCTCCTTAACACAACTTGAATGAAGAGATGGAGGATAAAAACAACATGTTCCTCCTGTACAATAATATCTGGTAAAGTTCAGCTGAAGAACATGAGGCTTCAACGTCTGAGTCAAACTAATCTTCAGAGTTCAAGTCATTTTACTGTGAAATTCCCTCTTTGTGAAGCTCAACAAGGAAACTGTTCAGAGCTGAACTTGATGAGCTTTAAGTCCAGAGACACTGATGATGCTCTGTCAGATCCAGAGGAACACACAGGGATGATGGTGGACTGGACTCTGTGTGTGACAGTGGAGCTGTTCTCAGATCAGTTCAGACTGCAGCACTGAGAGTCATCTCCACTTCTTCTGATTCCTCTGTCAGTCACTGCTGGATCAAGCTCTCCTCTCCACTCTCACCAACATCTGTGTAGAGAAGAAGAAAGCAGAGGAGATGAATCAGTGTTTACAGAGACTCACTTCATCAGTCAGTGATGCAGCAGGGACTTCAGTCCTGTTCAGACCAGATGTGCAGCAGCTGCTTCCTCTCAGCTCTCATGTTAACGTGTTGGAGTGAACACACTGAGCTGGAAGCTCACAGACCTGCAGAGACGTTCAGCATCAAGTCTGTTCACTCTGCACATTTCACTCAGTCCACAGTGGAAACAAAGTGCTGAGTCAGCAACAGGTCAGTGATGGATTCACTCCTGTTACCTGTCAGCTGATGTCACTTTAAACACAGAGTCTCTGTGTGTTGATCAACATGTGAGCTGCTTCTGAAACATCACCTGACTGAACATGGAGGCTGTCACTAAGAGCCAGGGACTGTCAGGCTCCATCACACTGATCTCAGAGCTGTGACACAGGTGAAACTGATCAGCTGTTTAGTGTTGAAACCAGAGAACAAACAGTCTCAGATCAGATTGGACAGTTTGATGAATGAGGACACTGTCTCTGTCCATCTGTGAGGCTGTCAGCTGGAATCAGCTTTATTTCCTGTTCACATCAACACAACAACAACAGTCGTCTTCACATCAACTCACACACATGACCACAACAAACTTCTGGCTGCTCTGATTGGCTGACTGTTGTCTCTCTCTCTGTCTTTCTGTCCAATCCTGAAGCCTGTCCCCGTTCTCCTCTCACAGCTTCACTGAGGAAAGCAGCCACTGAGGAGGTTGGAGGTTCACAGGAAACACTGGATCTTTGCTCTGATACTAACTGTGTTTAGTACAATACTGCTGAGAGCATGGACTGACTCCGCCCCTCTACTGACCTCAGAGTCTCCAGTCTACAGTCTGGACTCTGCACAAGACCACGGAGATCCTTCAGGAATGAATCCTGCAGGTGGTTGTATCTCAGGTCCAGTTCTCTCAGATGGGAGGGGTTGGACTTCAGAGCTGAGACCAGAGAAGAACAGCTGATCTCTGACAAACTGCAGCTCCTCAATCTGAATAAAGAATCAAAGATGTGAGTTTAGGAGACAAAGTTCCTGCTTGAAACCACAAAGAGTCAAACAGACAAAGTAAAAACAGCTCTCATTAATATTCATGACAACATGCTGCTGCTTCAATAAAGACGTAGTGACTCCACCTCTTCAACTCTGCCAGCTCCGCCTGTGGCTCCATCTATACAAACTCATGTTGTGCAGATTCTACTAAAGATCCTCAAGTTTTCAAAGACAACAAACATGTCAGGCTGAAGTTTGGAGACATGAGAACAAATGTATAGAAATATATATTAAATTCACTAGTTGATGGAACGGCAGAGACACAGACACCTGGTGACTGAGCTCAAATATTTAACACAGTCAAACCTACAGGATTTAAAGTGATGAAACAACCTGTTGCTATGACAACTTGGCTTTGAATATTGGAGTCAGTACAAACATCACAGAGCCTTATAAAAGCGTTGGGACCATCAGCTATTGATTATAGATCAGTTATTGTCTGACAGATTCAATGTGTTTCTGTTGGTGTTTTAAAAAGTCATGAGGTGAAAGTTGAAGAGAAACAGTCACTGGACTAAAAGCAGAGAAGAAGAAAACAGACTTTACCATGAAGATCCTCAGTGTGGATCAGTATAATATCAGCCTCATGTCTGCAGCTCAGTGTCAACACAACTTTCACATCACATTCATCTCAGCACAGAAAGAAAACATGGAGTCTGACCTCAGAGTCTCCAGTCTACAGTCTGGACTCTGCAGAAAACCACACAGACCCTTCACTCCTGGATCCTTCAAGTTGTTGAGACTCAGGTCCAGTTCTCTCAGATGGGAGGGGTTGGACTTCAGAGCTGAGACCAGAGAAGAACAGCTGATCTCTGACAACCTGCAGTCCATCAATCTGAATAAAGAATCAAAGATGTAGATCAATGATTGATAATCAATCAGATTTGTCCTGATCAATGATCTTTGTCTAAAATGAGTAGAGTGACTTTGTCCTTCTGTTATTGTGGATCTTCATCATGTCAGTACAACACAACATTGTCAACACAACAGTTGTGTGTGTTGTGTTACAGATGAAAACACACACACACAGTTTGATCAAACAGACATTAGTCCTGACACTTCACTGAAATCTACTGAAAAAAAGAAGATTGTTTCTTCACTTTCTTTGGACAAATATTAGTTGTGAGGATCTTGTGTATGTTGTTGTGATAAAAATGAATTGACTTGAACAACTAACACTGGACATTTTCTCCAGTGGATTTAGAAAACATGAGTCCTCTGACTGAGAGAAATACGAGTGTGTGAGCTGTGAAGGTTGAACTGAAGTGAACAGACATTATTCATGACAAGTGAGTGAAATGAGCTGAAACTGAAGAATCATTCTCAGTCTGAGAGAAGAACAACTGGAAACATGAGACAACAACTATTTACAATGTCATTCATTCATTCACAGTCAATGGATTCAACTTGTGTGTGAAGCTTCATTAGCTGTGGATTCAAGATATGCACATGTGGACAAAATTGTTGGTACCTTTCCGTTAAAGAAAGAAAAACCCTGAATGGTCACTGAAATAACTAAAAACTGACAAAATGAATAATACATAAAAATTTACTGAAAATTAACTAATGAAAATCAGACATTGCTTTTGAATTGTGGTTCAACGGAATCATTTTAAAAAACAAACTAATGAAACTGGCCTGGACAAAAATGATGGTACCCCTAGGAAAGATTGAAAATAATTTGACCATAGGGATATGTTAAACTAAGGTGTGTCCTGTAATTAGCATCACAGGTGTCTTCAAACTTGTAATCAGTCAGTCTGCCTATTTAAAGGCTGAAAAGTAGTCACTGTGCTGATTGGTATCATGGTGTGTACCACACCGAACATGGACCACAGAAAGCTAAGGAGAGAGTTGTCTCGGAGGATTAGAAAGAAAATTATAGACAAGTATGTTAAAGGTAAAGGCTGTAAGACCCTCTCCAAGCAGCTTGATGTCCCTGTGACTACAGTTGCACATATTATTCACTTTAAGTTTAAGGTCCATGGGACTGTAGCCAGCCTTCCTGGATGTGGCCGCAAGAGGAAAATTGATGGCAAATTGAAGAGACGGATAATACCAATGGTAACCAAAGAGGCCAGAACAACTTCCAAAGAGATGAGAGGTGAACTCCAAGGTCAAGGTACATCAGTGTCAGATTGCACCATCCCTCGCTGTTTGAGCCAAAGTAGACTTAATGGAAGACGACCGAGGAGGACACCACTGTTGAAAGCAAATCATAAAAAAGCGAGACTGGAATTTGCCAAAAAGCATATTGACAAGCCACAAAGCTTCTGGGAGAATGTCCACTGGACAGATGAGACAAAAATTGAGCTTTTTGGAAAGTCACATCAGCTCTATGTTCACAGACGCAAAAATGAAGCATACAAAGAAAAGAACACTGTACCTACTGTGAAACATGGAGGAGGCTCGGTTATGTTCTGGGGCTGCTTTGCTGCTTCTGGCACAGGGTGTCTTGAATCTGTGCATGGTACAATGAAATCTCAAGACTATCAAGGCATTCTGGAGCAAAATGTGCTGCCCAGTCTCAGAAAGCTTGGTCTCAGTCGCAGGTCATGGGTCCTCCAACAGGATAATGACCCAAAACACACAGCTAAAAACACCCAAGAATGGCTAAGAACAAAACACTGGACTATTCTGAAGCGGCCTTCGATGAGCCCTGATATAAATCCTATTGAACATCTGTGGAAGGAGCTGAAACATGCAGACTGGAGAAGGCACCCTTCAAACCTGAGACAGCTGGAGCAGTTTGCTCATGAGGAGTGGGCCAAAATACCTGTTGACAGGTGCAGAAGACTCATTGAGAGTTACAGGAATCGCTTGATTGCAGTGATTGCCTCAAAAGGTTGTGCAACAAAATATTTGTCAGTTTCAAGTTATTTCAGTGACCATTGTTGGTTTTTCTTTCTTTAATGGAAGGGTACCAACAATTTTATCCGCATGTTTATCAGCGTATTAACAGTGACTGCTGAGGAGCTGGTTTCTTGTGAAATGATCCCAACAAAGAAGAGTTTGACTTTTTTCCTGTGCATATTTTTGCTGCAGCTGATGAACATGACAGAGATGTAAAGATGTCAGTAATTAAAGGGCCGTGGTGGAGCAGAGAAGCAGCCACAGAAGAAGAGAGCAGTGTGTTGGTGAACCTGGATGAGCTGGGATCTAACAGAGTTGACCACACTTTGCAGGATCATTTTACAGCCTGAATGATGAGCTTCACATGTCAGAGCTTCACTCTCCACAGTTAGTTTGATCCAAACCACAGTGAGCAGCTGTTGGAGGAAATGACTGAGCCTCTTTAACATCAAACTAGATATTTGTCAGCTGTTTATACAGATTTCAGGCTCTATGTAATATGGGCCGCTGATTGTAAAGTAATAAAAAAGTAAATGAGAGAATGGTAATGAAGAATTAATGGAGAATAACAAAATAAAAACCCAGTAGCTTCAATGACAGAAGTAACAGAAGAATCAGCCTGAGATTTTACACTAGTGGCTGGAAATAAAGCTTTTAAAATGTTGAGAAGGAATCAGAGTTTTCAGAAGCTTATTGAATATTAAAGCAAATGTAAGGAGAACCATAAAAAAGCAAAGACGTGATTGTGGAGGTCTTTTTGTAATTCAGTGGGAAGGAAACAGACATGGATAAAATGTGGAGAATGATGAGAAGAATGAATGAAGTTAAAGGAGAACATGGCAATCCAGTTTGAAATGAAGGAGGAGTAACAGCAGTAAAAGATGAAGAGAAAGCAGAGATGGTGAGAAAAACTTTAGTTCAAATCCACAGTTGTCAATATCAGTGAAGAGAGAAACAGAGGAAGAGAAACTACAAGAGCAGAGGATGAAGAGTTATTACAGAATGAAGAGGACACAGATGATCTACTAAATAAACCATTTACAAAGACAGAGCTGAACCCATCTCTCAAGAAAACCAAGATGTCAGCACCAGGCAAAGATCAGGTTTGTTAGTTAATGATGAACCATCTCAGTCAATCATCCAAGGAGCTTTTATTGGAGTTAGATCATAAAGTGTAGGAGAGTGAGAAACTGCCACAAAGCTGGAAGGAAGCTGTCATAACTCCAATACACAAACCAGGAAGAGACAAACCCAGGAAATTATAGACCAGTTACTTTAACATCTAACATCTGCAGAATAATGGAGGAAATGATCAATGAAAGGTGAAGTTATTATATAGAAAATAAAGGATCTGTAGATAAATACCAGAGGGGCTTTAGGAAAGGAAGAAGTTAGCCAGTAGCTCCTCAGGGGACTGTTCATTGCTCCGGTCCTGTGGATCCTGTATACAGCAGACTTTAAATACAACTCTGAGTCTCCACATCCAGAAATACTCTGACAACACAGCTGTTGTGGTGTGTATCAGGAATGGACAGGAAGGAGAGAACAGAGATCTGATGATGGCCTTCAGTGAATGGAGCCACAAGAACTGCCTCCCTCTGAACCCCCAAGACCAAGGAGATGGTCACTGACTTTCACAGGTCTAGACCCACACTTCAGCCAGTCAACATTAGAGGGAAGGACATTGAAGTGGAGCACACTTATAAATACCTAGGTGTCCACCTGGACAGTAAACTGGACTGGTCCCTGACAACAGATGCCATCTGCAGGAAGGGGCGGAGCCAGCTCTTTTTCCTCAGGAAGCTCAGGTGCTTTGACGTCTGCAGTGAAGTGCTGCACATGTTTTATCAGTCAGTGGTGGAGAGAGTCCTCTTCTCTGCTGTGGTCTGCTGGAGCAGCAGCAGGTCAGACCAGAACACAAGGAGACTGGACCAGCTGGTTCAAAAGGCTGAGTCTGTGACTGGAGGAGTCTGGACTCACTCAGCCAACGTCTCATCTCTCTGCTGCAGGACTGAGAGGTTCAGGAAATCCTCTGTTCATCAGACTGTTCAACACCTCAGACAGAGACAGTGGGTCATCACACAGAATCTTAATTTAACTAAATACACGAATAAGCTGGATAACTGTGAATTTCCCTACCTGGATAAATAAAGTATTTATTATCTTATTATCTTATCTTACATGCTCTGGTGTCTCTGTCGCTCTCACTGCAGTGAAGCCAGGAACTTCCACACAGCGGTTGGAGTGTTGTCGTTTAACCAGGTCTCTGTGAAACACGAGACGACTCTCAAGATATGCTCACTGGTTCATTACAAGTGCCTCCAGCTCATCACACTTGACAGCCAGGGAGTTGATGTTCCCCACAAGGATCGATGGTAGAAAAGGCTTAAATCTCCATCTCCTAGCCTTTAGCTTAGCCTTTAGCTTAGCCTTTAGTTTTGCTACTGCTCTGCATCCTCAATACCTCACCTTCAGCTCAGCTGGTATGGGATGTTGGAAAGTCTGGTACGCTGTAAGGAAAGGCGGTCCTACCTCACAGACATGATGTTCTCCAATGTCAGATGACACAACAACGCAGAATAAGGATGTAAAAAATGAGGAAAGCACACTAATACTTTGCAAAAGAAGTAGAAGGTACGAGGACTTGCTGCCTCTCGACTAGTGCATCAGTGTGTATTGGTGTCTAGTGTGTGTTGGTGTTAAAATGAGGTGAGGTCAGGAGCATTGTCGACTCATCTCTATCTCATTTTATTCAGTTTCAGCTGAGGCTGTAAAATATGAAAGTGAAGGAACAAAAACATGCATTGCAGCTTCAGGTGAATATTTTTCAGCCGGGCCTGTTTGGTGGAATCCTGCTGTAGCTGTAGACGTCTGCTCGCACACTTTCACTCTGCACACCAGCAGTTTCCTCTGCAGAGAAGAGCTCTGTCTTACTACCTGCTGAAGCCACCATTATCAGAGAAATCCACCAAGGTGCAGGTGCACCTGGTTTTTAGAGGGGATGGCAGAGCTCTCTGAGTGGTTCATTACATGTTATGTCCAAACCCATGATGAATGAAGAGACTAATTACAACCCTTTTGAAGCATGTGCCTGGTGCTGTGACTGTTTGTCCACTGTTAAACGAACAAAAGTGGATGAGGACACGCCCTAAATGCTCTGGCTCCATGAGCCTAGGTTAAAATAGGCCCTAAGTCTTCAGAGGGAACCAATGGGCTCAGAGCTGAGAGCCACAGACAGAGGAGGGAAGTCACAAAGTGTTGAGAGACGAACTCACACACTTTTGGTTTTGCTCTTTTCATGGGGTTTGTTGTCAAGAACAAACATGTAGAATAACAGCAGAATGATCCTTTAATTACACACAAGACTGTCTTTACCATCACTGATATCTGTGCAGATGTAACTCTGACAAACTGTGTGTTTGTCAGTGAAGTTGTGTGATGGTCAGATGAAGCCTGCAGCAGGATGTGGTGTTTGCTGTTGTCACAGTCATGTAGAAACACACAGGCCTCCTTGTGTGAAATGAAGCTGAACTCCAGAGAAAGAATCAATATGGAGAAGAAGAGCAGACACATCAGCAGCCATTAGTTTTAGTCAGGATGTTGTTTTGTCTTCATTTGTGGCAGTGGCAGTGTCGGGGTCACAGACATCTGATCCTCTCATCTTACCTTTGTATCACTCTGCTTCTTTAGAGCTGATGTGAGACAGGTCATCAACAGCTGGAGACTGGACACATTTAATGACTGACTGACACAACAGTGTTGTTTCTGGATGCTGCTGTGTTGCTTCCATCCTTCAGTACAGTGTGCGGTGCTGGATGGTGACATCACTGCAGGACGTCAGCTGAGAGTTCCCACAATGACTCAGTCATCAGAGAATTGATCAGTGGTCGATGTGATATGAATAAAAACATGTTTGTGTTTGCAGAGGTCAGAACCACAGACTGAGAGCAGAGTGTCCAGGATCCAGCTGTCTGTCTATGAAGAGTGACCGCTCCAAAGATCTTCCTCTGGTCTTCAGTCCTGAACCTGGACCCTCAGACTCACAGTAAGAGACAGTTTCTACTGTAAACTGAGCTGAAGATGATTCAGTTATTAGACATATTTGACTGTGACATGTTAGTGATGAAGACATGTCTTCACAGAGGGAGGAAGAGGAGTGGTGTCTCTGTGGAGGAGCAGCTGTCCTGCTGTGCTCTGTGTCAGGACATCCTGAAGGATCCAGTCTCTACCAGCTGTGGACACTGGTACTGCAGACAGTGCATCACCTCATACTGGGACCAGTCTTCAGGAGTCCCCTCCTGTCCCCAGTGTGGACAAAGACCTAGAACCAGACCTGGACTGCAGACAGCCAGTCAGAGCAGCACTGTACAAAGTGAGACTGAACATGTGTCTGCTGATGTCTTCATTTCTGAAACCAGGACCTGTTGTTTTCTCCAGTGTCAGTTGTTCTATCACACAGCACTGACATTTCAGATGATTCTAAAAAGCACAACATTAAAAAGCTTTTCTTTGCTGCTCTTTAGTTTTTCTGTAGCTGATGAAAATAATCAGCAGATTCTCAGATTCTCTGTCTTCAGTCTGACATTGTCTCTTCTCTTTCAGCAGATAGTGGTCTGCAGGAGGTTTTAGATCAACATAAGATCAGTCTGAGGAGCAGATGTGAACGTGTGACTGAAGGAAGTGATGGAACAGGAAGTGGAACCCTCCTCAACAGGATCTACACTGAGCTCTACATCACAGAGGGACAGAGTGAAGAGGTTAATACCCAACATGAGGTGAGGCAGCTGGAGACAGCTTCCAAGATGAAGACCCTCCATGACGCTCCAATCAAGTGCCACGACATCTTTAAAGCCTTACCTGAACAACAGAGACACATCAGAGTGGTTCTGACCAACGGTGTCGCTGGCATTGGAAAAACCTTCTCAGTGCAGAAGTTCAGTCTGGACTGGGCAGAGGGCTTGGAGAACCAAGATGTCAGTCTGCTGGTTCTGCTTTCGTTCAGGGAGCTGAACCTGATCAGAGAGCAGCAGTACAGTCTTCTCAGGCTGCTCCATGTTTTCCATCCAACATTACAGAAGGTCACAGCAGAGCAGCTGGCTGTCTGTAAAGTTGTGTTCATCTTGGATGGCCTGGATGAAAGCAGACTTTCACTGGATTTCACCAACGGGGAGGTTGTGTCTGATGTCACACAGACGTCATCAGTCAACCTGCTGCTGACAAACCTCATCCAGGGGAACCTGCTTCCCTCGGCTCTGGTCTGGATCACTTCCAGACTTGCAGCAGCCAATCAGATCCCTCCTAAGTGTGTTGACAGGGTAACAGAGGCACGAGGCTTCACTGACGCCCAGAAGGAGGAGTACTTCAGGAGGAGATCCAGTGATGAAGAGCTGTCCAGCAGAATCATCTCACACATCAAGAAGTCCAAGAGCCTCCACATCATGTGTCAAGTCCCAGTCTTCTGCTGGATCACTGCTACAGTTCTGGAGCACATGTTGACTACAGAGCAGAGAGGAGAGCTGCCCCCGACCCTGACTGACCTGTTCTCACACTTCCTGCTGGTTCAGACAAAGAGGAAGAAGCTCAAGTACGATGAGGGTCATGAGACGAATCCACAGGAGCTGATGGAGGCTGACAGGGAAGTTCTTCTGAAGCTGGGGAGGCTGGCGTTTGAACATCTGGAGAAAGGAAACATCATGTTCTACCAAGAAGACCTGGAGCAGTGTGGTCTGGATGTCACAGAGGCCTCGGTGTACTCAGGACTCTGTACTGAGATCTTCAGAGGAGAGAGTGTGATCTTCCAGAAAACAGTCTACTGCTTTGTTCATCTGAGCATTCAGGAGTTTCTGGCTGCAGTCTACATGTTCCACTGTTACACCAACAGGAACACAGAGGTTCTGGAGAACCTCCTGGGAAAAACCTGGAATTACAGGTACGGTGATGACGATGACTCGTTTTCCTACGATGATGATGACAGTGACTTATTCCTGGATAACTTCCTGAGGGCAGCCATGGAGAAATCCCTCAGAAGTAAAAATGGTCACCTGGACCTGTTTGTTCGCTTCCTTCATGCTCTCCCTCTGGAGAGACTCTTAGGAGGTCTGCTGGGTCAGACAGAGAACAGTCCAGGAACCATCCAGAGAGCCATCAACAACCTGAAGGAGATGAACAGTGATGAAATCTCTCCTGACAGAAGCATCAACATCTTCCACTGTCTGATGGAGATGAAGGACCACTCAGTTCATCAGGAGATCCAAGAGTTCCTGAAGTCAGAGACCAGATCAGGGCAGAGACTCTCTGAGATCCACTGCTCAGCTCTGGCCTACATGCTGCAGATGTCAGAGGAGGTTCTGGATGAGTTGGACCTGGACAAGTACAACACATCAGTGGAGGGACGATGGAGACTGATCCCAGTTGTGAGGAACTGCAGGAAGGCTCGGTGAGTCCAGACAAGATCAATATAATTATCAATCAGTAGATTAGATCAGTAGTCGAGTCAAATTCAGATAAACACAGTTTTCATTTATTGTCATTGTTCTTAGTTTTACTTTGAAACAATCAAAGGTCAGTTGTGTTTTTTTCTGGAGGTGTTGTAAATGCTGTGAGCACCAAAATGTAGATGTTTCAGTTGGTTGTGATTGTTGCTGTTAAGTTCATAAAAACACTTGTTTTGTTTATTTGTAATAATTGTTTGATGCTTCATTGATTTGTTGTTTTGAATCTTTTTGGTTTAATTCAAACCTGATCAAACTAATTAAAGCAGCTCCACTGATCTTACACCTCAGTGTGTGTTTCCAGGTGTTTCCAGGTGTTGGGGAGGACACCTGCATATGAGAAAACAGTAGTATTAAACCTTTAGTGTCTCCAGCTGTGCAGTCTGATAAATGTCCTCAGGTGATGTCATTTGAGTCAATGTGGGTGGAGTCTGAATAAGACACCAGACCTCTGTAGCCCCCCCTCATCTTTGCTGCATAACACACCTTAATCTAACAGCTGAGGGTTGGTGGTTGAGGTGCATTGTGGGTAATGTAGGCAGCAGGTTCTTCTGAGGAAGAAGAATGTGTGAATGAAAAAAGAAGATGTCTCTGGTGCAGCTCTGTTGAAACTGTCCATTGTGACAGTGTTACAGGAGAGCAGTGATGAATCTATGGAGGTCTGTATTCAGGACTCATGAGGTTTCTATGACAACAGTCATCAGTGTTTGACAGTGAACAGTGAATGCAGTGAAGCTCTAATGAGCAGGTTCTAGCAGGTGTTTAGTAAAGTTTGTATAAGACCTGAATCATTGTCCAGAGATGACTGAAGTCATGATGAGCATGGAGGATGTTTGGGGACGCCAAGAATGGAGATGTGAACCCCTGAGTGTATTGACCTGATCAAGGCTGAGCTTTATTGATTATTGAACTTTTCATGTTGAAGAGTGAACTTGTGTTTTTCCAAGTGTCATGGTGGAGCTTTAAAGTCTTTCCATAGATTGTGCTGAATGAGACAGAAAGTCCCAGGTGTTTTCTCTCTTGTTGCTGTAGAGGAGAGTCGTATCAGGAAATGTTCAGCTTCAGCCAAGAACACAGGTGTGAATCTATCAGAGCAGAATGGGAGGATTCAGTCTTCTTCTACACACCAGAGCTCAGTGTCATGTTTCTGTGAGTACCTTCTGTGAAAACCAGGCAGCCAACAGAGATTAGATTGAACTGTTGACTGAGATGAATATGAAAACAAAAAGTAAACACAAGCAGAACAGCAGCAGGTGAACCTACAAAAAGACAACACAAGTTACATAGTTTCCTCATTCACCATGCTGCAACTGTGGATTTCATAGCTCATCCTACTCACCACCTCTCGCAGGAATTCTACTCACAGGACTTAGGAATGGCAGGCTCCTGTAGCACACTGTTCAAACTGCTAAAACAAAAATCATAAAGTAAATGCACTGATAAAAACTGATAGTCATATATGACTAAGGTCACATACCTGTTGGCAAAAAGCAATAACACCACTGACCAGGGAGGGAATGAGGCAAAGGCTGAGCATGGCTCCCAGCTGCCTTTTATTTGGCCCTGATTAGGGAATTGGCTGAGGAGAGGAGTCAAGCCTGGAACTGCATTCAAGGGTGCAAAATGCAGCACTCCACTACACTAACATCATTTTCCCTCCTTCATCTGCACAACAAAGATTCCCATGAAACTCTGCAGGTCTGAGAGAGTGATGAGAATTATTGTTTCATGTCAAACACAATCAGATCAGATGAGCTGAGCCACAGATGTGAAGAGCAGATGTTCATCACATCATCATCTTTTCTCATCAGATGCATTTTAACTTCAGTGTCTTTTATTACAAACTGTCTGATTTCATTCTAACACATTTTATATTTTCTCTCATCACAGACTTGGTTATTGTGGACTCTCAGAGACTCACTGTGAAGTCGTGTCCTCAGCTCTGAAGTCCAACCCCTCCCATCTGAGACACCTGGACCTAAGCCACAACTTCCTGGAGGATTCAGCAGTGAAGCAGCTGTGTGCTGGACTGGAGAGTCCAAACTGTAGACTGGAGACTCTGGGGTCAGTTCACTGACTGGAGCTGTTGTAGTTTTATATTCAGTTCAAATCTGTGAAGTTCCAGTTTTTCATTGGTTGGTTCATTTTCAGGATTTCTGCGTGAGGATTTAAAAAATCAGCCAGTGAAGAGAAAGAAGGAAGATGAGACCAGGAGCAGAGTGGTGATGGGGAGGGTCAGGAGAATCCCCGGGGGCCGTTTGGGGGCCGGGGCCGGACTGATTATTGTGTAGACTAATAACATTGTGTTATATAAAAGTGGTCTACCTCGCTGCACCATCCTGCAGCCTGAACTGAGCCTCGCAGCCTCTTGTCTCTCTCAGCACGTCAGACACTCCCAAGTCTATATTTGCAGTAGGGGGGCAAATGAGCGGCCCCTCCTCAGATGGTCCAACCCTGGTGTACCTTGAACTGTGATTGGTCAGCTGCTGACCAATAAGAGCTGTGAAGTGGGGCTGGTACAGAGTCATCAGAGACGTGTTGGTGCAGCTGTTGTTGTGTGTTGATGTCAGCACTGCAGCATCATGGGAAGCCACAGACCTTCAGACTGCAACACAAACCAGATCAAAGCAGGGCCAGTGGCTGAGGCGGGAAAGTGGAGACAAGAGGAAACTCAGCTGGGACATGGAGGCAGGAAGGATTAGATTGATGCTGGGAGCAATTTATGAGCAGCTCCCACCTCCCCAACATCATAGTGAATAAACAGCTGAGGAGCCAACATGTCCTCTATGTTCAGGTGGAGCTTCATGTGGCTCCTTCTATCAGGGGCTAAAACAAGCCTGTCTCCAGGTCCACACACCTGGAGACATCAGCAGGTGCTGAGGTGTCTCCCAGCAGCCACTGAGAGTCAGAGCTCAGAGGTGAACTCACTGGAGGCAGAAGGAGACAAGATGGATTTGATTTGTTGGTGAGGGCGAGGGACTCAGGTGGTAGACTGAGGCCGAGCACTCGTCCTCCTCAAGTTCTCAACAGTAACACAAGTTCTTCTTTAAAGATGTGGACACAGAGAAATCTTTTCCCTCCTCCTGGAAATGTGACATTGTGCAGTTGTTTGGTGACTTTGGAACATTGAAGCTGCTCCACCATGTTTGTTCTGAACAGTGTGACTGAGTTCTCACTGTTTGTTCACGTCCTCAGTGTTTTGTTTCTGTGCTGATGTCTGTAGTGTCAGAGAGGGAACAGACTAAACAGACGTGAATCCTCTGATTCTCCTCTGATTACAGACTGAACTGAGGTCAGCAGCAGCTGATCAACCTGTGTTCACATCAACAGCTGTATGAATGTTGCGCTGATGTTACCGGCACCAGAGCTAGGGGTCTCTGGTCCGGCAGCATGAGCTCCTCAGGCGGCGAGCACTGAGCGACTGTGGATCCAAACACACGACACGAGAGCTGTTAGCTCATGCTACTGCTGCTCAGCAGGTTTATTCTCTGCACATGCGCAGAGCAAAGCAGAGCATAGACTATTTGCTTGGACCCACTGGTGTTAGAGTAGCCTCTACTGGTGTAAAGTGGTAATGCTTTCTGCAAAGGTTCAAATAAAGGTTCAAATATTAAAATGAAAAAGAGGGAATGTTTGTTAATATAATAAACTATAAGTGGCTATTTCAGACCCACTACACTGACATTTGGATGATGTGTGTAGAAGGCTGACATGATGAAGATCCACAATAACAGAAGGACAAAGTCACTCTACTCGTTTTAGACAAAGATCATTGATCAGGACAAATCTGATTGATTATCAATCATTGATCTACATCTTTGATTCTTTATTCAGATTGAGGAGCTGCAGTTTGTCAGAGATCAGCTGTTCTTCTCTGGGCTCAGCTCTGAAGTCCAACCCCTCCCATCTGAGAGAACTGGACCTGAGCTGGAACCAGAACCTGCAGGATCCAGGAGTGAAGGGTCTGTGTGGTTTTCTGCAGAGTCCAGACTGTAGACTGGAGACTCTGAGGTCAGACTCCATGTTTTCTTTCTGTGCTGAGATGAATGTGATGTGAAAGTTGTGTTGACACTGAGCTGCAGACATGAGGCTGATATTATACTGATCCACACTGAGGATCTTCATGGTAAAGTCTGTTTTCTTCTTCTCTGCTTTTAGTCCAGTGACTGTTTCTCTTCAACTTTCACCTCATGACTTTTTAAAACACCAACAGAAACACATTGAATCTGTCAGACAATAACTGATCTATAATCAATAGCTGATGGTCCCAACACTTTTATAAGGCTCTGTGATGTTTGTATTGACTCCAATATTCAAAGCCAAGTTGTCATAGCAACAGGTTGTTTCATCACTTTAGATCCTGTAGGTTTGACTGTGTTAAATATTTGAGCTCAGTCACCAGGTGTCTGTGTCTCTGCCGTTCCATCAACTAGTGAATTTAATATATATTTCTATACATTTGTTCTCATGTCTCCAAACTTCAGCCTGACATGTTTGTTGTCTTTGAAAACTTGAGGATCTTTAGTAGAATGTGCACAACATGAGTTTGTATAGATGGAGCCACAGGTGGAGCTGGCAGAGTTGAAGAGGTGGAGTCACTACGTCTTTATTGAAGCAGCAGCATGTTGTCATGAATATTAATGAGAGCTGTTTTTACTTTGTCTGTTTGACTCTTTGTGGTTTCAAGCAGGAACTTTGTCTCCTAAACTCACATCTTTGATTCTTTATTCAGATTGTGGGGCTGCAGGTTGTCAGAGATCAGCTGTTCTTCTCTGGGCTCAGCTCTGAAGTCCAACCCCTCCCATCTGAGAGAACTGGACCTGAGTGGAAACAACCTGCGGTATTCAGACCTGAAGGATCTCCGTGGTCTCGTGGAGAGTCCAGACTGTAGACTGGAGACTCTGAGGTCAGTAGAGGGGCGGAGTCAGTCCATGCTGCTCTCAGCAGTATTGTACTAAACACAGTTAGTATCAGAGCAAAGATCCAGTGTTTCCTGTGAACCTCCAACCTCCTCAGTGGCTGCTTTCCTCAGTGAAGCTGTGAGAGGAGAACGGGGACAGGCTTCAGGATTGGACAGAAAGACAGAGAGAGAGAGACAACAGTCAGCCAATCAGAGCAGCCAGAAGCTTGTTGTGATCATGTGTGTGAGTTGATGTGAAGACAACTGTTGTTGTTGTGTTGATGTGTACAGGAAATAAGGCTGATTCCAGCTGACAGCCTCACAGATGGACAGAGACAGTGTCCTCATTCATCAAACTGTCCAATCTGATCTGAGACTGTTTGTTCTCTGGTTTCAACACTAAACAGCTGATCAGTTTCATCTGTGTCACAGCTCTGAGATCAGTGTGATGGAGCCTGACAGTCCCTGGCTCTTAGTGACAGCCTCCATGTTCAGACAGGTGATGTTTCAGAAGCAGGTCACATGTTGATCAACACACAGAGACTCTGTGTTTAAAGTGACATCAGCTGACAGGTAACAGGAGTGAATCCATCACTGACCTGTTGCTGACTCAGCACTTTGTTTCCACTGTGGACTGAGTGAAATGTGCAGAGTGAACAGACTTGATGCTGAACGTCTCTGCAGGTCTGTGAGCTTCCAGCTCAGTGTGTTCACTCCAACACGTTAACATGAGAGCTGAGAGGAAGCAGCTGCTGCACATCTGGTCTGAACAGGACTGAAGTCCCTGCTGCATCACTGACTGATGAAGTGAGTCTCTGTAAACACTGATTCATCTCCTCTGCTTTCTTCTTCTCTACACAGATGGGGGTGGTGAGAGTGGAGAGGAGAGCTTGATCCAGCAGTGACTGACAGAGGAACCAGAAGAAGTGGAGATGACTCTCAGTGCTGCAGTCTGAACTGATCTGAGAACAGCTCCACTGTCACACACAGAGTCCAGTCCACCATCATCCCTGTGTGTTCCTCTGGATCTGACAGAGCATCATCAGTGTCTCTGGACTTAAAGCTCATCAAGTTCAGCTCTGAACAGTTTCCTTGTTGAGCTTCACAAAGAGGGAATTTCACAGTAAAATGACTTGAACTCTGAAGATTAGTTTAACTCAGACGTTGAAGCCTCATGTTCTTCAGCTGAACTTTACAAGATATTATTGTACAGGAGGAACATGTTGTTTTTATCCTCCATCATATTGATATAATCAACAATACTTTATAGAAGATATATGAAATGATCATGTTCATAATGTTAAATATTTGTAACCAGCCCCTACAGCAAATAGAAACCAAAAAAGTGATTTACTGTCATAGAAGTTAAAATCTTTTAAGATAAAAGTAAAAAGTAAGTTAAAGTTAAAATCTACTCATTATGTTACTGTTACATTTTCATAGTATTGTATTTTATTGCACATTTACTGCTTCTCTTCAGCCTGTTGAGATATGAGGTTTTTAGCCATATCTCCCAGCCTTTTTATATGAGCATGTCTATATATCTTAATGATAAGTCAACAAGTATCATTGGTTTAATTCATCATTAATTAACAGAACTTTAAATCCTTCTGTTTGGTAAATAATGTTTTTATATTTACTTCCTGTTCTTTATAGCCTTTTATTTGACTGGTGTTTAGTTCTGCTGTTTGTAGCAGAATAATAATTCAGTGTAAATTCAAATGTAGTTTAAATTTTCACCGACACAGTGAGGGGGGCAGTAGAGTTTCAGGAGCCAGAACCACCTCCACCAATCAGAGGTTTAGTTCAGCCTGAGAGGTAAAACCCAGGGCTGGTGAGAGCATCATCATCTTCATCAGCTCCTCTCTTCTCTCATTGGCTGTCATTCACAGCTGATCCACAGAAATACTCTGGGCTTTGTTTACTAGAGGTTTTAATGTTGGCATTTCACTTGTTTCTTGTCTTTGTTTAACACGACTGTTTTTACATCCAGAGACTGTTGATGTGAAGTGCAGCATTATCAATGACCATAATTAGCAAATCATTTGAACACATTTCCTCCATCCACTTCTGACTTATTCAATGACCTCGTTGCTTCCAATGATAATTTAAGATTCTCTTTAGATTCAGTTTCTCCTGATCAAAAAACACCACAAATCAAATCACCATGGAAAAAGAAACTGTTGAAAAGCTGAGAGGACAGAGGAAAAGCAAATCACATGTTCACTTGTATATTTTTAAACATAGGGTTTAAATTAACAATTAATTCAGAAAACCAAAATAACCACAGTTTTCTTTTCTACAGTTGATAATCTTTTAAATCCACCACCTGCTCTCAGTCTAACTCAACTTTCAACTGAGAAAATCTCAGCACAGTTTTAAAGAAAACATTTCTGTTAGAGCCAGCATAGCAAATATTAACACACACTCTCATGGGCTCCCAGCTATGATGTCAACCAATCTGCTACCTTACTCTCTCCTAAGGAACAACGAGAATAATAAAGTCCTCTGAACTCAGGAAACCTACTGCTTTTAAAATGTCAATGATCAATCTGGGCTGCCAGTTAAATAATTCCAAACACATTTCTTTGAGAGAAAATTGTTTTAAATCAACCACTCACATTTAACCAGTAACATTTTAGAAAAGTTCCAATCTGGTTATTCAGCAACCCACAGCACAGAGAGTGCTGTAATCAAAGTGGTAAATGAGAAATGAGCCGGTCTCTGACCGTGTTTTAGTCTGATTTATTCTTATTTAATGAAACAGCCATAGGAATGGTGAATATCCTCAGGGGACCCACAGTACAGAATATGGTGTTCCTCAAGGAACCATTCACAGCCCAATCCTGTTATCACTATATTTGCTCCCATTGGGAAACAGTATCAACCATCACCATGTTGGGTGCCATCTGTACGCTGATGATACACAATTGTACATCTCTGTTTCCCCAAATGACTCCATTGCACTGCTCTCTCTCATCACCTGTCTCACTAACATTAACACATGGATGTGTAAAAACCTTTTAAAAGCAGCAAGAGAAAATCTACACTTTGTGTTTGGTCTCAGCAAACAAATGAAAACACTAATCACATATTTGGGATCACTTTAGCCTCAGATCTTTAGAGGAAGAAATAAGAAATGTTTCCAGAGTCACTCAGAATCCTCACTCACACTTTTATCACTACCTGTTTAGACTGTTGTGATTCTCTGTACCTTTCAGAAATGACTGTAAAGTTGTGACATGAGATTTCCTTTGGTTTTATGTTCCATGCAGATCACTAAGCTCTTCCACTACCTTTCTTTTAGATGTCTTTTCAGTGTTTTTTGTTGTTGTGTTGTTTTAATCCTGTGTGAATCACTTTGGCCAAAGTGTTTGTAGGACATATTTTATGTATGTTATCTATATGTTATATCAATAAAGTTGAATTGAAAAATATTTTAGAGCCATGTTTAACCTGTTGCTGCCCAGAGGGACCACCTGTCCTGCAGAGTCTGTCAGTCTTCATGTGTCAGGACAGAGTGAAGCAGCTCCACGGTTTCTGCACCGGCCTTCACTCACACTCACCTGCTCACCTGAGTGATTATCTGCTTTAATCTGAACCATGCTCTGAAACTTCATGGTCTGCACCCACACTGACAACTTGTTGCTGATTGGCTGGTTGGTGATTCCCTTGAGCCAATCACTTCCTCTCCTGCCTCCTGACCAAACAGACCTCAGTGACTCTGACTGTTGGTGGGTTGAAGAGCTGAGCAGCTGCTGATCTCCTGCAGGAACAGGAACCATCCAGTGAGCAGCAGCTCTGTGGTGAAGCAGCTCAGTGATGACAGAGGTTCAGACAGCCACTTACAAGAGGAGCATCTCTGAACACAGCTCATGATGAAGCTTGAAGTGGACGGACTCCAGTGGCAGAAGACTCAGCAGGTCACAAAGAGCTCAAAGTTCTTATCAGTGTCATATGAAAGGACTGGAACAGGAAGGTGAGGCACACAGGTGGAGACAGGAAGCAACAGGCTCCAGCAGGACAGTTACTGTGTCTGTTTAACTTCAGAACTGTGAGGCTTCCAGATCAGTCATAGGATCTCTTCCCTGACGGTTTACGTGACCAGATGTATTTCAGAGCTGTTTAATCACAGTCCTGAGGTCAGTCATCGTTTTCAGGTGGTGTCAGCTGAGAGCACAACACACACAAACACACCAGAGTCCATAACCAAACAGGTGGAGTGTGAACGCTGGATGGACCCTGCAGTGGGACGGTTTAGTTGACATGGTTTTTGTCGGGGACTCGATCCATAGAGATTTAAACAGACAGTGACAGATCAGTGAAACCATAACACCAAGTTCTGTCAGTCAACACAATGTGGAGCTTCACAGCACAAATCTGAAATATCAGGTGTTAACAGAATGATGGGAACCAAAACAGACCGGCTGCACCGAGACACTGACCCTGCTGTTTTTACTGGTCAGCTCCCACTCTGTCAGTGACTGTGTTTCATTGTTCAGCTCGTAATCATGAAAACAACTCTCTCACTTTCTAATGAGTCGGCAGCAAAAGTCAGTGACTCATCTGCAGTTATACATTTCAATAAACTGTTGATAAAAGTTTGAGACTTTAATTTAAAATGTTTATGAGATGATTTTGGTCCAGATGCTCTGTAACTTGTTTTCCTGAAGGTCAGAGGTCAAACTGTTAATAATGGAGTCTGCATGATCAAGGTGTTACAGGAGGAGGAGGATAATCACCAGCACAACCTGGCAACCCAAATGTTTTTCTTATTAATGTTTTATAAATGAACTGTAAACGATTTAATATTTTACTGTAGTTTGTTTGTGTCTGTGTGTGTGTGTGTGTGTGTGTTGGTTTTCATGGTATAGACAATTGACCTGGCTACACACCGACATTACGCGGACGTGAGGGTAATACAGGGACTATGCTGATGTCCGTGTAATTCGCAGAGTGTATCTGTATTTGTTAGTGTCTAAATAACATCATTTCTCATTTTCTTTGAAAGTCCTTTTTTACCCGTTGACCTGATCTTCAGTGTGTCCCAGTGTGTAGAACAGTGAACCCCAGAGGTGGTGGCTGCATTGCAGTTTCATACACATTTTCGATACACATTGTGCAATTTTGGCAGGCTTCTTTTTGATTGGCTGTTTTACGAATTTGGGCGGTACCTACAAAACCCTCGGTCCTATGGTCTGCCCTCACCTCTGGGCTTTAACACCGTCATGTGCTCTGTGGTTGAAGCTGCAACATGGCCGCCCTGGAGAATTCAAAACCTACAGGTAAGCAAATATATTTGTTAATGTCAGGTCGTTTTTTCCCCATATGTTTAGTTTAATGAAAATAAAGTCAAGTTAACATAGTCTGGATATTTGAACTGGCCGTGTTAAACTAGTTTAGATTATGCTCCATTGGTCGTTTGTGTTATGTGATAGCATTGGTAGAGGAAACTAGCCGCGGTTGCCTCGGCTGGCAGAGTTGATACAGTCTGAGGCAGCTAAATAGAATTACGTTTGTCTTTCAGAAAAGGCACATTATGGGGTATTGTGGTTTGCCTTTTGTATTCAGTGTTGAGCAGCAGCTGTCTGCACTGCAGAGCTACATTTTGAGGAGGCCACACGCCCTCCTCCTTAAGCCTTCATTCGGTGTGTGGCATGTGTTCAGCCGCTGCTAGTGAGGAGGACCGCAGGTGGAGGAGAAGCAACAGGCAGGTCAGGTTTGGTTTTCTAAATAGAACAAAATAAATAAGGAAGGAAATGTATAATATTAGCACAGTTGTTGGTTTTCTTTGCTTGTGTTGAGCTAGATAGGCTAATTCAACCTGTGGCTCCGATCCTACTCGTTAAGTTAAGTGCCTGACTACTCGTGTCCACAGAGATATCAGGTGGATGAGAGGAGGAGGAGTCATATCATAATAAATGCCTCATTGATATCAAGTTTTGGGATGATGGTAATGAAACGGTAAAGTCGCACTGCACTACTAGTTGATCTAGATCTCTTTGTACTGTTGCACGACTGAATCAGTAATTATAAGTGTAAGATTTATTGCATTAATTAATTACAAAAGTAGGATGAATAAAAGGAATGGTATCTGGTGCTGTGCAGAGTGTTAATGTTATTTTGGTTTAATTCGGAGTTTAATGGGAATCTTTAAACATCACTACATGAGTGGAGGGGCATCAGATCTCATTGTGTGTGTGTGTAGTTACCTGAGTGTGATATGATGCATCAGGACAGTGGGATATAAGGACCTTTGTATAAAATGCTTTTCACAGTGTAAGTCAGTATCAGATCTGAGTGTGTGTATTAAGCAGTGACCCACCCAAATATCTTCGGAGGTCCATACAGTTTAAAGGGCCCATCCTGCATTTCAAGGTGATAGAGGTTGTCTCAGGTTGTCACTTCTGCAGGCAGGTCTCTCATCCCACAGGCAGACTGTAACTTGGGCTGCAGCTCGTGTCAGTGGTTCTTGTTCTGTCTCTGACTGATAACCAACACTTGTTAATCAAACATTATCTGGTAACTAACCAGATTAAACTGTACTACGCCTGACAGGCCTGCCCCAGTCCTAAGCATAGTGGTCAGTTTTGTCTACTGGTTTCATTCAGAACAAGCAAATTGTTGATATGCTGTGGGGTTAGTCTGGTGTGCAGTCCATTAACTTTGAGAGTCGTGGAGGAGAATACCTGCTCAGATGGTACTGATGTCCCTGGATATTTAAATGTTTAAGTGATACTTTTTTAATTGTCAAAATTCTTATTGTCAGTTATCAGTTGCTGTGCTTAATTATGAACAACACCAGTTCCATGTGATGGATGGGAACCCAGTCACTTGTGATAAATGTAATTCTATAAAAGATCTTCAAAATTAACAACAGCAAATCTGAGAACTATAAAAGTCTAGAGTCACTCAACTGCTTTATTGTTATTGTCATCTTCAGTCTTCAAATAATTTAAAAAGTTAGTTAGTTAAAAAAATATGACAAACAGTCATTAAACACTTCAGTAATTGTTACCTTGTCTGCTCTTGTTGTATTTTAGATGAAAATGATCCAGACTCCGCTCACCAGTCAAATGGATCCAGTCAACAATGAAAAGGTAAATTGTACATCATATTGATATTTGATTGAAATTAATTAGCTTTTTTTATAGAATTTGTAGACTTTGTGACTGTGACACATCTTGCTGTTCAAATGGACACAAATAAATGTTACAATAATATTTCGCCAACAGTGTCAAAATCATCGCCTTGTGTGCACAACAATATCCTCCTTGGATAAGTGCATTCAGTGTGCGGGACCTGTATCCTCCTTCAAGTGGCTTGGCTATAAATGCAAAAGTGAGACATTTATTGATTTGTTACAATGTGCAGTAGTATACACTCACTCACTGGGTATACACTCAGTTTATAAGGAACTCTTAGCTAAGATTAAAGCAGTCTAATATAACATAATGAATATATAAAGGAAAAAGACTGTTACATCTTTTGTAGCAGTGGTGCAGCCATCCTGCAGTAATATCACCAGTTACGTCACAGGGTTGGTTGGCTTGGATAATTTCAACAAATACAATGGTAGAAATTAAAACGAGACAAAGGCAGTTAAAGATAGACAGTGGGCACTATTTTAACAGTTCAAAGCACATGGTTGAAACGCATGGCAGAAGTGCGTTTAGGGTATGTCCCAATCCACTTTTACTGTTGTAACGGTGGAAAAAATGGTTTCTGCACATGGTTCAAAAGGGTTGTACTTACTAAATATTTGTTACAATGAGATGAAGCTGACCACTGTGACATTGTTGGGCATGAGAGATTGTTTGTTGTGTCTCATATGATTCAGGTTCATGCTTCATATTTGCCTCAGTGGCACTGCTTAGATCTTTGAATGTTATACTTGAGGTTTTCTTGAATTCACCTTTGAATTGATTGTTTGCACATTCAGTCATGTAGCGTTTAATGGTGAAACATCCTAGCTGTTTTTGTGTATTCCAAATCACTACTATGACAGAACAACTGAAATGGACCCACAAAGTTGAGATTAATATATTCAAAATGTGTTGCAGTTTGTTCCGGTGTCTGGCATAAATCCTGCCTCAGTCGAATTACAAATGATGACTTCCACCACCCATCTCAGGTGAGTATTCATTTAGGCCTGGGCCACAGCTGTTTACCTCACCTATCTGTATCAGTTGTGGAATCTCTTGGTTGGTTAATTCAGTAACCATGGTAACAATTTAGAGCAGCCACACGCTCACTGCGTGAGGCACATTTGTGAGATGCTGCTTGAGCTTATTTTTTGCAAGAGGTGTGCAGTTCCCAGCAAAAACAGACAGAGAAAAATAAATAATAAATAAATAATCATATTGACATCTTACCAACAACATTACTTATGTAACCCGGTTAAAAGCATGAAGTAATAAGTGATATTTACAGTATTATTTAGGATTAGAAATATAAATAGTGTGATTAAAAAGGTTGGAATTCATTTAAACAGTTATGATAAAAATGTAAAAAGTCAAAGTCAAAGTCAAAGTCAAAGTAGCTTTATTTAATTTAATTATTAATTTAATAATTTCTTCACATGTTAAGACATACAATGGAATCGAAAGGACGTTTCCCACTCTCCCGCGGTGAAACATATAAAGTGCACACTGCACAGGCACGACAGATAAGACAAGAGCACGACAGATAAGACAAGAAAAATAAAAATAACTAAATGAGATACGTAAATAACTGCAGTAGCAGCAGGAGTTTCTGTGCAAGTTAGGTTATTGTAGTGCAAAGGTGATTCAGTAAAGGCAGCAATTTGACATTGATAGTGCAGTTTTCAGTTTGTGTGGTGAGTGATCATATAAACAGAATACAGGTAATGGAAGTGCAGGGGACAGTGTCCTGAGTGATTTTCCTTTCGGGGGGGTGGGGGCGGGGGTCAGCATCCTGTCAGTCTGGGGGGTGTGGCTGGGGGGAGTGAGGGGAGAGAGTTTAGCTTCCTGATAGCTTGGTGTATGAGGCTGTTGCTGAGTCTGGTGGTGCGGCAGCGAAGGCTCCTATACCTTCTTCCAGAGGGTAGGAGGCTGAACAGTCTGTATGCAGGGTGGTTGGTGTCGCTCGCCATCGAGATGGCTTTCCGGGTGAGGCGGGTGGTGTAGATGTCTTCCAAGGAAGGGAGTGTGGCACCAATGATCCTGCCAGCTGTGTTCACTATGCGTTGCAGTGACTTCCTGCTGTAATCAGTGCAGCCACCGCCCCACACAGTGATGCAGCTGGACAGGATGCTTTCAATGGTGCCCCTGTAGAATGTGTTCAGGATGGGTATGGGAGCTTTCGCTTTCTTCAGCTTGCAGAGGAAGTAGAGGCGCTGCTGGGCTTTCCTCGCCAGTGATGCAGTGTTGGTGGCCCAGGAGAGGTCCTCACTGATGTGCACCCCCAGGAATTTGGTGCTGCCCACTCTCTCCACAGCAGCACCATCGATGGTCAGTGGTGGGTGTTCAGTGTGGCTCTTCCTGAAGTCCATCACAATCTCCTTTGTTTTGCTGACATTCAGTAGGAGGTTGTTGTCCCTGCACCACGTGGTCAGAAGGTTGACCTCCTTCCTGTAGTGGGTCTCGTCGTTCTTGGTGATGAGACCCACCAGAGTTGTGTCGTCCGCAAACTTCACCATGTGATTGGTGCTGTAGGTTGGTGTGCAGTCGTGAGTCAGCAGGGTGAAGAGCAGGGGACTGAGCACACAGCCTTGTGGGGCCCCTGTGCTGAGTGTGATGCTGTCCGAGGTGTTGTTGCCGACTCGTACTGCTTGTGGCCTCTCACTGAGGAAGTCCAGGATCCAGTTGCAAAGTGAGGTGTTGAGCCCCAGCTGGTCCAGTTTGCAGATGAGTTGTTGTGGGATTATCGTGTTGAAGGCCGAACTAAAGTCTATGAAGAGCATTCTCACGTATGAGTCTGCTTTTTCCAGGTGGGTGAGGGCTGGGTGGAGAGCGGAGCAGACTGCGTCTTCTGTGGAACGTTTTGCTCTGTATGCGAACTGAAAGGGGTCCAGGGTGGGGGGGAGGATTGACTTGATGTGAGACATGAGCAGCCTTTCAAAGCACTTCATAATGATGGGGGTCAGTGCCACAGGGCGATAGTCACTGAAGCAGGATGGAGCCGGTTTCTTTGGCACAGGTATGATGATGGAGGTCTTGAAAAGTGATGGAACAGCAGCTTGACTCAGAGAAGTGTTGAAGATATCTGTGAAGATATCCGTAAGCTCCTCTGCGCAGTCCCTCAGTACTTGTCCTGGAATGTTGTCTGGACCTGTTGCTTTGCGGGGGTTGATGGTGGAGAGTGCCCTCTTCACACTTTCAGCAGACAGGCAGAGAGCCTGGTCGTGGGGGGGGGGTGGAGTTTTCTGTGGGCTTGTGTTGTTTGTTGATTCAAACCGTGCAAAGAAGCTGTTGAGGTCGTTCAGCAGAGAGATGTTGTTGTCACAGGTCTGTGATGCAGGCTTGTAATCCGTGATGGTCTGGATGCCCTGCCACAGGCTGCGCGTGTCTCTGCTGTCCTTGAAGTGGTTGGTGATTTTTTTAGAGTAGTCCTGCTTTGCTTTTCTGATGCCACGGGACAGGCTGGCTCTCGCTGTTCTCAGGCCAATTCTATCCCCAGCTTTGAAGGCTTTGTCTCTGGCCCTCAGCAGCCGATGGACAGCCCCTGTCAGCCATGGCTTCTTGTTAGCCCGAGTGATGATGTTTTTTGTGTGGGTTACATCATCTGTGCATTTGCGGATGTATGAGAAGACAGTGTCTGTGAGCTCCTCATTGTCTATACGGTTGTTGTGAGTAGCTGCTTGCTTGAACATGTCCCAGTCTGTTGTAGCAAGGCAGTCCTTGAGAGCAGACCTTGATCCCTCCGGCCACACAGTAATCTCCTTCCGAATCGGTTTTTCCACTTTCACTCTGGGCCTATATCCTGGCATTAGCATAACAGTGAGGTGGTCCGAAAGTCCAATGTGGGGGAGGGGGGAGGCCTTGTATGCTCCTTTGAAAGCTGTTAAAAAATATTATATGTTTATTATTTTATTTAAAAGACAATGTATTTGTGAAAACTGTCTGAACCAGCATTTATGGGGTTAATAGCGATCGGCCGGACCGTCCGGTGTCAGGTGTTTCAGCCCGGGGAGCGGGAGGGGACGGGCCGAGGAAAGACGCGGGAGTGAAGTGATGGAGGAGCGTGACCCAGAGGCTTTCCGAGTTATTTTGTTGGTTAGAAGTGCACAAACCAGTGTGTAACTTGTGTCTTATGATTGTTTGCACAACAACCAGTAAGAAGAGTGACGAGCTGCATATTGTGAAACGGGAGGAATTTCTACCCGAAATTCAGAGACTGTTTACGTTTTGTGCTAATGCTAATGCTAATGCTAGCGCTTAGCCACCTGAAGTGAAGCTGGAGTCAGTTCATCACGACTGGACAGACATTTTCTAGTTCAGGTTTGACTCCCTCAGTTGAACTGTTTGAGGGGTTTAGCTGCTGTTTCCGACCTGAAGATGGAGGAGAGACCCAGACAGAGCGTGGAGCGACCAGGACTTCACTCGTGAGTTTCCCGGCAGCCTGGAGGAGGAAAGAGGAGCCGACGGAGTCCGTGTGGAGATGCTGCTCGGATGCTGAGGCTGCACCTGTGACCGAGGAAGGACCGAGACCTAAACTCCGGTATTGTTTCTTTTATTCTGCTCGCTGACGAGTGAAGCGGCCATTAAGTTTGGGCCACAGCGAACACGTAACAGGCCTGCAACGGTACATTTTAGTTCAAATAAATCTCTATGCCGGCTTTATATTGCATTAAGGGGTGTGTGGGCCCGTAAATTGTGTTTAAGTGACTTTAAAGTGATAATTTGAGGTTTTCTGAATTAATCCATTTACGAGTTAAAGTGGTTATATTGGCGTAAAGTACAGTATTCAGTGTTTCCCTTTAAAAGAGGGAGTATTCATTTATAAGGTTTTCCTTTAAAAGAGGGAGAATTCATTTACAGTGGTTTTCCAGAAAAAAGGGGTATTTCATTTATAGTGTTTTCCTGAAAAAAGAGGGACATTTGATTTTGAAGGTAAAAAAGAACATATTTTCTATTTCATTCTCTTATTTCATTTTAAATAATCTTTTCTTTATTAAGTAAATAATTGAGACCTATTTTTCTAAGACCTGGTGTTGTGTCATTTTCTCACTTACCTCGAAAGAGGTTATCATTTCATTCTGAGAGACGCATTCAAACACATAGGGTTAAACATCTTTGTTAGAAATATAACTTAAAGGTGAGTTCATAAGTAGGTTGGAAAACATCTCGTGTATATTTTAAAAGGAATCCAAGATAATATTTAAAACTGAGGTAATCAGGGTTAAAAACATTTGATAAATATTTTAAAAGAACACAAAAGCTCTGCCCTCATCAATAGGACTACTGAGGGGAGCGCTACACACACACCACAGCGTCAGTGTGATCTCTCTCTGCTGAGTCCAGCTGTGTTTTCTGTGGACGTCTTCAGAGCAGCTTCTGTCCTCCTCACTCTACTGTACTGTCACACAGGAGCTTAGCGGCTGAACCCTGCAGTACAGGAACAGAGCTGCTCCTCAGGGTCCTGATGTTGGACAGGCAGCTGCACTGACTCTTCTTTCATTCTGCTGGGACCTGACAGCATCGGCCCGGAGCCTCACATGAACCATGGGAGGTGGAGAAGTCGTCCACGCAGAAAGAAGGAGGAGCGGGGAGCGTGATAGCAGCGTGTGCTGAATGTTCAAACCTCAGTCACAGAGTTCTCCACCAAATCAGGGAGCTAACGGTAATGAGCGAGCTAGCTGATAACATCTGTGACGGTTTTCATGTCAGCTGATAAAGTGACCGTCACCGGCTCCAAGTGTCAACTCAAAGAGACGTTTGTTCAACAGTGACTCTGGATGTGGTTGGTCAACGTCCAGCTGTCCTCACTGTGAAGAGTCTAACAGGTGTTCACACAGGAAGTGAGGAGGGCCACTTACTTTCTCATTCTATGAGGCCTGTTTTCTCTTTTTCATATTTTCTATTGCTCTTTAATAAGACAAGAATAGTTCTTATCAAGATACTCGATCGATAGAATAATTGGTAGAATACTCAATTATTAAATTAATCACCAGCTACAGTCTGATGTCAAGTTACTGTTCCTGTATGTGAACTATGACGATGACTTCTGTTGTAGCAACGCTCCACACACAATGTTCACCGAGGATAACATTAGCTTGTTTAGGCTAATATTAGCTTGTTCAGGCTACCGTTAGCTTGTTCAGGCTAACGTTAGCTTATTTAGGCAACCGTTAGCTTGTTCAGGCTACCGTTAGCTTGTTTATGCTAATATTAGCTTGTTTATGCTAACATTAACTTGTTTAGGCTACCGTTAGCTTGTTCAGGCTACCGTTAGCTTGTTCAGGCTAACATTAGCTCGTTCAGGCTAACGTTAGCTTGTTCAGGCTAACATTAGCTTGTTCAGGCTACCATTAGCTTGTTCAGGCTAACATTAGCTTGTTCAGGCTAACATTAGCTTGTTCAGGCTACCGTTAGCTTGTTCAGGCTAACGTGGCGACAGCTCATCAGAATCAGAATCAGAATCAGAATCAGTTTTATTGCCAAGTATGTTTTCACATACAAGGAATTTTTTCTGGTGATTGGTGCAATTGATCAGCAACAGTGGGGCTCTCTAGCCTTGTTGATGAGGCTAATAGCAGATGGGAAGAAGCTATTTTTGTGGCGAGAGGTTTTGGTCCTGAAGGACCGCAGCCTCCTGCCAGAGGGGAGTGTCTCAAAGAGTTTGTGTCCAGGGTGGGAGGAGTCAGCTACAATCTTCCCTGCACGCCTCAGAGCCCTTGAGGCGTACAGGTCCTGGAGGGACGGAAGATTGCAGCCAATCACCTTCTCAGCAGAGTGGATGATACGCTGCAGTCTGTTATTGTCCCTCTCCGTGGCAGCAGCGTACCAGATGGTGATGGAGGAGGTGAGGATGGACTCAATGATGGAGGTGTAGAAGTTCACCATCATAGTCCTTGGCATCATGTGAGCTGGGAGCTTATAACATTAGCAGCTACAGTCTCCACTGTTCAGTCTGTCAGAATATAACAGTGACTTTGAAATGAATATTTTCCCTCCATGACTCTGTCCCCTCGTCGCTCAGTTGAACTCCTGCTGGACACTGACTGTATGGAGGTGTGTGTACATGCTGCTGACCTGTGTGGAGACATTTGTTTCTTTTCCCCTCATCAGGTAAATATTCTTCTCAGTGTCCATTAAACACTGGAAACACTTGCACTTTAACTTAACACGCTCAAAAGAATTCAGCATTATAACATCACTCACACACTAACAGCAGCTCCACAGTGGAAGCAGCAAAAAAAAAATCCTGGCAGATTCCTGATTTGAACTGATGCAAGTCTGGCTGTGTGCGCTGGGTCACACATGAGATGAGCCCACTGAAGGTGAGCGTCCTCTCTCCTAGAGTCCAGATGACCTCTGTCCTGTTCCTGCTGGACAAGTGAAGAGCACCTGACTACAGGCAGAGGCAGAGCTCAATGTCAAATGTAAAAAATTAGCCAATTTCTAACACCTCATCAGTCTAAATCTTTACTTTCAGACAAACTTTACTGATGCGTTCACTGTCACCAGGAAATCTCCTTTTCTCCAAATAAAGGAAATTTATGTTTATGGACAATAAACACTAAATGTAATATTATATTGCATAGATGTAGCTAACATCCCATGATGATTACATGATGCAGGTGAGTAAGACTGGGGACTTGCTCACTAAATAATATGTCCACTGAGCCCGTCCCGCTAATATTTCTTGGTAGTTTCGGTGCATAATGGATAAAAGCCACGTCCCCAGTTTTTTTTCTGAGGAACTTTTAGAGTATTTAGAAGTCCTGCTGTAGAGGATCTAACAGCTCGTGGAGGGACATAAAACAACAGAGAATCTGTGATGGAAGAGGCCAAACCATTGAGAGCTTTGTACACAAGTCAATAACTTTAAAATCAGGATAGTACAGGGACTGTAGTGTAGGAAGTACAGGAGTAATCTGCTCTTCCTCCTTGTTTTCGTTAAGTCTAGCAGCAGAGCTCTGAATTAGCTGTAGTTTTCTCAACTGACTTTTTTGGAAGTCCAGTAGAAAGAGTATCACATTCGTCCAGTCTGCTTGGAATAAAAGCAGGAAGGAGCTTTTCAGCAACTTGTTGAGTTAAAAAGTGGCGCACTGTTTTAGGTGGAAGAAAGCTGTTTTTGCTAACTTGCTTATGTGAGATTTGAAACTTAGATCAGATTATAAAATAATGGTCAATAAAGTCAAGGTCAAAATAAATGTCAATAAAGGTTCAAACTGGTGGAGTGGCTCTTTAGTAAAAACTCCTTTCTCCATTTAACAAAGAAGACAACTTAAATGTTGCCTAATACAAGAAACAATACATGAACTAAATTATCTGACTGCTCAAAGTAAAGCAGAGTGTAAATCTCCAACACCAGCTTTCAGTAGCAGACAGGTTCTGATACTATGGACAGATTTCAGTCTGTACTTAGAGAGTACAGAGGTTTGATACCCAGTGCTGTGCAGATGTTATAAAAATCAGCATTTACATGTAGCAGGTGAAGAATCAGATTTCTGAATGAATCAGGCTCCACATGGCAGCAACATCTGATCTGTAACCTGGATAATCACATCTCTCTATTCTGTCTGCACTGTGATCCTGTAGATACTGGATATATTAACACTGCTTCAGTACCTTCAGTTAGCAGAAGACTCAGAGTTTTGTGACCTTTCAACTTGTTGAGTGTTTTTTTTCTCTCTCAAGAATGTGGTCACACTGTGACACCTGGATGTGATCTGATCACAACGTAAGCCAGGCAACATCTGGACCTCAGTTTTATCACATTCCAGTTGCAACGCATCCCATTTGCATTTACACCTGCTTTAACATGAGATTCTTATCCAGATAACATCCAGATGGGGAGTGTCCCCTCTCCAGGAGGAACCACCCTGATTATACAAACCGGTTTTCTTCTTGAAACAATGTTGACACAGTGAACAGGAACCAGGTTACAGTTAAATAACTGTAAGATGAACGTGTTGTATGTCACTTGTTGCCTGCCTGTGTGCTGCGGTCTGAAGAAGTCGATGATCCACAGCCACTTGTGTTTAACTGTGTTTAACTGTGATACAGTGTCTGACGCCATAACTGTCCCTTGGCATGCTGCCACTGAACAGCAGGAATGGAGGTCTACACACAGACACACACACACACACACACAAACACAGTCATGGGACTTCTTGTACCTGCAGAGGGGAGGAGCAGCTGAAAGTGAAAGTGTTCAGTGAGCTCAGACTCCATTAGAAGTGGACGGAGCAGAAGGAGGGAAACTGAAGGCTGAGGCAGGTGAGTGTTAACACAACATTATTATTATTTTACTGTCAAAACTGAAACATAGAAGAGGAGACAAGTTTAAAAAAACCAAAGTCCAAGACTCCAGACCAACAACTGTCATATAAAGAGCAGGTCATGACATCTTTATTCTTAATATAATGTTTGATCCAGTTCAACCTGAAAATGATATTAGATGAATGGAAATCAAGATAATTCTGTTGGAATCGTGAGACTTGTTTCTTCATGTGAAGGTGAATAAGGTAGAGTCTGTTTTTAATAAATGATGGTGGAACATGTCAAACCTGTTTTTAACACAAACACACACACACACACAGTCATGGGACTTCTTGTACCTGCAGAGGGGAGGAGCAGCTGAAAGTGAAAGTGTTCAGTGAGCTCAGACTCCATTAGAAGTGGACGGAGCAGAAGGAGGGAAACTGAAGGCTGAGGCAGGTGAGTGTTAACACAACATTATTATTATTTTACTGTCAAAGTCTCTGAGTCAGTTTGTCCCTGTGGACTGTGGAGGGAAGAAGAGTCACAGAGAACTTCTGTCCACACAGAGACACTGAGAGGAAAACCTGTGTGTGTGTGTGTGTGTGTGTGTCTTGAGCAGCTTGTTTGTCCTGACTCTTGTGTGTGTGTGAGCTCACAGTCAGTGTTACTGGTTTCCCTCTCAGACTGACTGAAGTCCTGAAGATGAGTGATTGTGTGGAGGAAGAGGAGGACAGAGCAGAGTCTCCAGGATCCAGCTGTCTGTCTGTGAAGAGTCACCGGTCCAAAGGTGATCCTCCATACTTCAGTCCTGAACCTGGACCCTCAGACTCACAGTAAGAGACCTGCTTGTGCATATTTTTGCTGCAGCTGATGAACATGACAGAGATGTAAAGATGTCAGTAATTAAAGGGCCGTGGTGGAGCAGAGAAGCAGCCACAGAAGAAGAGAGCAGTGTGTTGGTGAACCTGGATGAGCTGGGATCTAACAGAGTTGACCACACTTTGCAGGATCATTTTACAGCCTGAATGATGAGCTTCACATGTCAGAGCTTCACTCTCCACAGTTAGTTTGATCCAAACTACAGTGAGCAGCTGTTGGAGGAAATGACTGAGCCTCTTTAACATCAAACTAGATATTTGTCAGCTGATTATACAGATTTCAGGCTCTATGTAATATGGGCCGCTGACTGTAAAATCATAAAAAAGTAAATGATGGAATGGTGATGAAGAGTTCATGGAAAATAAAAACCCAGTAGTTTCAATGACAGAAGTAACAGAAGAATCAGTCTGAGACTTTACACTAGTGGCTGGAAATAAAGCTTTTAAAATGTTGAGAAGGAATCAGAGTTTTCAGAAGCTTATTGAATATAAAAGCAAATGTAAGGAGAACCATAAAAATGCAAAAAAGTAATTGTGGAGGTCATTTTGTAATTAAGTGGGAAACAGAGATGGATAGAATGATGTGAAGAATGAATGAGGTTAAAAGAGAACATGGGAATCCAGTTTGAAATGAAGGAGAAGTAACAGCAGTAAAAGATGAACAGAAAGCAGAGATGGTGACAAAAACTTTAGTTCAAATCCACAGTTTTGACAATATCAGTGAAGAGGGAAACAGAGGAAGGGAAACTACGAGAGCAGAGGATGAAGAGTTATTACAGCATGAAGAAGACACAGATGATCTCCTAAATAAGACATTTACAAAGACAGAGCTGAACCCATCTCTCAAGAAAACCAAGATGTCAGCACCAGGCAAAGATCAGGTTTGTTAGTTAATGATGAACCATCTTAGTCAATCATCCAAGGAGCTTTTATTGGAGTTAGATCATAAAGTGTGGGAGAGCGAGAAACTGCCACAAAGCTGGAAGGAAGCTGTCATAATTCCAATACACAAACCAGGAAGAGACAAACCCAGGAAATACAGTTGGATCCAGTTGTATGTTCAGAACATGACATTAGAAAAGCACAGATAAGCAAAGAAAGTGTAGTAAAAGTCACTGAGTTACTGGGAAGTCCTGATGATAATAAAGAATGACAGTGGTTGATGAATCAATATGGAAGAGCAGACACATCAGCAGCCATTAGTTTTTGTCAGGATGTTGTTTTGTCTTCATTTGTGGCAGTGGCAGTGTCGGGGTCACAGACATGTGATCCTCTCATCTTACCTTTGTATCACTCTGCTTCTTTAGAGCTGATGTGAGACAGGTCATCAACAGCTGGAGACTGGACACATTTAATGACTGACTGACACAACAGTGTTGTTTCTGGATGCTGCTGTGTTGCTTCCATCCTTCAGTACAGTGTGCGGTGCTGGATGGTGACGTCACTGCAGGACGTCAGCTGAGAGTTCCCACAATGACTCTGTCATCAGAGAATTGATCAGTGATCGATGTGATATGAATAAAAACATGTTTGTGTTTGCAGAGGTCAGAACCACAGACTGAGAGCAGAGTCTCCAGGATCCAGCTGTCTGTCTATGAAGAGTGACTGGTCCAAAGAACGTAATCCTCCACACTTCAGTCCTGAATCTGGACCCTCAGACTCACAGTGAGAGACAGTTTCTACTGTAAACTGAGCTGAAGATGATTCAGTTATTAGACACATTTGACTGTAACATGTTAGTGATGAAGACATGTCTTCACAGAGGGAGGAAGAGGAGTGGTGTCTCTGTGGAGCAGCAGCTGTCCTGCTGTGCTCTGTGTCAGGACGTCCTGAAGGATCCAGTCTCTACCAGCTGTGGACACTGGTTCTGCAGACAGTGCTTCACCTCATACTGGGTCCAGTCTGGGTCTTCAGGAGACCCCTCCTGTCCCCAGTGTGGACAAAGACCCAGAACCAGACCTGGACTGCAGACAGCCAGTCAGAGCAGCACTGTACAAAGTGAGACTGAACATGTGTCTGCTGATGTCTTCATTTCTGAAACCAGGACCTGTTGTTTTCTCCAGTGTCAGTTGTTCTATCACACAGCACTGACATTTCAGATGATTCTAAAAAGCACAACATTAAAAAGCTTTTCTTTGCTGCTCTTTAGTTTTTCTTTGGCTGATGAAAATAATCAGCAGATTCTCAGATTCTCTGTCTTCAGTCTGACATTGTCTCTTCTCTTTCAGCAGATAGTGGTCTGCAGGAGGTTTTAGATCAACATAAGATCAGTCTGAGGAGCAGATGTGAACGTGTGACTGAGGGAAGTGATGGAACAGGAAGTGGAACCCTCCTCAACAGGATCTACACTGAGCTCTACATCACAGAGGGACAGAGTGAAGAGGTTAATACCCAACATGAGGTGAGGCAGCTGGAGACAGCTTCCAAGATGAAAACCCTCCATGACACTCCAATCAAGTGCCACGACATCTTTAAAGCCTTACCTGACCAAAAGAGACACATCAGAGTGGTTCTGACCAATGGCGTCGCTGGCGTTGGAAAAACCTTCTCAGTGCAGAAGTTCAGTCTGGGCTGGGCAGAGGGCTTGGAGAACCAAGATGTCAGTCTGCTGGTTCTGCTTTCGTTCAGGGAGCTGAACCTGATCAGAGAGCAGCAGTACAGTCTTCTCAGGCTGCTCCATGTTTTCCATCCAACATTACAGAAGGTCACAGCAGAGCAGCTGGCTGTCTGTAAAGTTCTGTTCATCTTGGACGGCCTGGATGAAAGCAGACTTTCACTGGATTTCACCAACAGGGAGGTTGTGTCTGATGTCACACAGACATCATCAGTCAACCTGCTGCTGACAAACCTCATCCAGGGGAACCTGCTTCCCTCGGCTCTGGTCTGGATCACTTCCAGACCTGCAGCAGCCAATCAGATCCCTCCTACATGTGTTGACAGGGTAACAGAGGTACGAGGCTTCACTGACACCCAGAAGGAGGAGTACTTCAGGAGGAGATCCAGTGATGAAGAGCTGTCCAGCAGAACCATCTCACACATCAAGATGTCCAGGAGCCTCCACATTATGTGTCAAGTCCCAGTCTTCTGCTGGATCACTGCTACAGTTCTGGAGCACATGTTGACTACAGAGCAGAGAGGAGAGCTGCCCCAGACCCTGACTGACCTGTTCTCACACTTCCTGCTGGTTCAGACAAAGAGGAAGAAGCTCAAGTATGATGAGGGACATGAGACGAGTCCACAGGAGCTGATGGAGACTGACAGGGAAGTTCTTCTGAAGCTGGGGAGGCTGGCGTTTGAACATCTGGAGAAAGGAAACATCATGTTCTACCAAGAAGACCTGGAGCAGTGTGGTCTGGATGTCACAGAGGCCTTGGTGTACTCAGGACTCTGTACTGAGATCTTCAAAAGAGAGAGTGTGATCTTCCAGAAAACAGTCTACTGCTTTGTTCATCTGAGCATTCAGGAGTTTCTGGCTGCAGTCTACATGTTCCACTGTTACACCAACAGGAACACAGAGGTCCTGGAGAACTTCCTGGGAAAACAACATGTTGATTTAACCATGGATGTCTTCCTGAGGGCAGCCATGGTGAAATCCCTCAGAAGTAAAAATGGTCACCTGGACCTGTTTGTTCGCTTCCTTCATGGCCTCTCTCTGGAGTCCAACCAGAGACTCTTAGGAGGTCTGCTGGGTCAGAGAAAGAACAGTCCAGAAACCATCCAGAGAGCCATCAACAACCTGAAGAAGATGAACAGTGATGAAATCTCTCCTGACAGAAGCATCAACATCTTCCACTGTCTGATGGAGATGAAGGACCACTCAGTTCATCAGGAGATCCAAGAGTTCCTGAAGTCAGAGACCAGATCAGGGCAGAGACTCTCTGAAATCCACTGCTCAGCTCTGGCCTACATGCTGCAGATGTCAGAGGAGGTTCTGGATGAGTTGGATCTGGAGAAGTACAACACATCAGAGGAGGGACGACGGAGACTGATCCCAGCTATGAGGAACTGCAGGAAGGCTCGGTGAGTCCAGACATGATCAATATAATTATCAATCAGTAGATTAGATCAGTAGTTGAGTCAAATTCAGATAAACACAGTTTTCATTTATTCTCATTATTCTTAGTTTTACTTTGAAACAGTCAAAGGTCAGTTGTGTTTTTTCTGGAGGTGTTGTAAATGCTGTGAGCACCAAAACGTAGATGTTTCAGTTGGTTGTGATTGTTGCTGTTAAGTTCATAAAAACACTTGTTTTGTTTATTTGTAATAATTGTTGGATGATTCATTGATTTGTTAATGTTCTGTGTTGTTTTGAGTCTTTTTGGTTTAATTTAAACCTGATCAAACTAATTAAAGCAGCTCCACTGCTCTTACACCTCAGAGTGTGTTTCCAGGTGTTTCCAGGTGTTTCCAGGTGTTTGGGAGGACACCTACATATGAGAAAACAGTAGTATTAAACCTTTAGTGTCTCCAGCTGTGCAGTCTGATAAATGTCTTCAGGTGATGTCACTTGAGTCAGTGTGGGCGGAGTCTGAAGACGACACCAGACCTCTGTAGCCCCCCCTCATCTCTACTGCATAACACACCTTAATCTAACAGCTGAGGGTTGGTGGTTGAGGTGCATTGTGGGTAATGTAGGCAGCAGGTTTTTCTGAGGAAGAAGAATGTGTGAATGAAAAAAGATGTCGTCTCTGGTTCTTTGTTGAAACTGTCCATTGTGACAGTGTTACAGCAGTGATGAATCTGTGGAGGTCTGTATTCAGGATTCATGAGGTTTCCATGACAACCGTCATCAGTGTTTGACAGTGAACAGTGAATGCAGTGAAGCTCTAATGAGCAGGTTCTAGCAGGTGTTTAGTAAAGTTTGTATAAGACCTGAATCATTGTCCAGAGATGCCTGACATCATGATGAAAACAGTGGACGCCTCACCCTTTAAATTACAGGAGACAAAAACAGTGGGCTCCAATGAAAGCTGCTTTAAAAGTGGAGCTGAACAGCAGCCACTGTGGTAACAACAAACACTGATGGGATAATGGTTCATGATCAAACAGAATGTAACAGCTGCACAAGCAGAGAAAAGTCATCACATCAGTGAAATGACTCAACTGGTCAAAGCAGACCAAGAGTGGAGATGTAAACCCCTGAGTGTATTGACCTGATCAAGGCTGAGCTTTATTGATTATTGAACTTTTCATGTTGAAGAGTGAACTTGTGTTTTTCAAGTGTCATGGTGGAGCTTTAAAGTCTTTCCATATGTGGTGGGGCGAGCACGAGGGGGAGGAGAATACACACAAACACACACCCCTAGGTTTTATACATTACACATATGGTAATCCGACAACGCCACCCTGGGAATTTCACCCAAGGAATTGTGAACCCTCAATTGATACCAGATATTTTAGAAAGGCTTACAGGTTTGTTCTACTCAGGAGGCCGGAGACATGGTTCCATCCATCAATAATATTTATTAACAATTTAGTAACATCAGGATAATCATTAAAAACACAATTCACTCAATAGCAGGGTAACTGAAAGGAACTGGAGCTTAGGGGGCTTACTAGTGGTAGGGTAGGCCCAAAAAAGGGGGATCCCAGGAGAAGTCACCCGAAAGCACATGTACACACACACACCCACACAAGTGGAGTCCACGCTGGGAGACTCAAGACACTGCACACAAAAAGAGGGCTCCACCACCAAAGAAGGACACCAGCCCCACCACCACCGCAGGTACCCAGCTCCTAAAACAAACAAAACATAATTAAGGCATTACAACTTCCAACATAAGATATAAACCATGCAGTGGCCAAATGCTGAAACCTTAACACTGGTTATCAGCAGCTCTCAAAATGGCCTCCTGCCAGTGGGGTCACCAAAGAAAAAAAAAGGAAAGTAAACTAATAAAAAATAGACTAAAGAAAAGAAACTAATTAGTGCTAAATGATCAATTCAATTAGTAAATCAGCACATATATAACGATACATTAACATGAAAATGAAGAGTAGTAATATCTTACAAATCCTATGTATAACAAAATAAACTACAAGACTATTTGTGGATGAACAGCTGTGTGACTGCACTCACACAACGTAAACCATACCTGATTAAGGCTGCTTAGATGGCAGCTATATTCTGAAACGAGTAATAAATCACAAATACAAACAATAAGAAAAGTAACCAACCATACGGAAAAGTAGATACAAAATTACAAATAAATCAGAACATCGCAAAATACAATCCTGCACGATCACATTTCTTCCCATTCACACTTAAAAACGGGCCCAAGTTAAAATAAACACAGACACATTAAACGATTACAGGCCGAACAACAGCCAGAGGCAAAGCAGCAGCGTCCCTGCTGTGTGCGCCACGGCAGCAGCCGTCGCTCCAACAAGGCTGCGCACGCCAACAGCAGGCCAGTTCCTACAATGCATGCAGATCAAATTAGACCACAATAATAAAATAAAATAGAAAACTAATGTTAGAGTAGGCTACATACCAATCGGGCCGCGTGAGCTCTCACCCGCAGGAAGACAAGGGAATCTGCAGGCGCTAGTCTGATCCAGCAGTCATTACCTAAAGCACAACTGTTGGTAAAATACCATCGGCAGGAAGTTTGCGGCACAATGAAACTGGGGAGGAACCTACCAGCGGCGATCAGCAGTAAATTCACTGCTCAGAACACGGGAAGCAACAGCCAGGAGATCTATAAAATCATAAGCAACCAATATAAGCAGCCTCGCAACAAGGACGTGCTAAATTGCAAACAACGGCGACTCTCTCCTACCTGCGGCAAAGCGGAAGCAAGGGGCACCGGAAACGAGGCGCGCGCTCTCAGCAGAAACGAAAGAGCACCCGAGAGTCACCTGCTTTTATAGTGCGTCCCCTTATGGTGATTGGCCAATAATTATGGAGTGATCTAACAGAAAGATCCTCTTACGCCAAAAGCCACTACAACAAATCTTTATTCTGCTACACATAGACTGTGTTGAATGAGACAGAAAGTCCCAGGTGTTTTCTCTCTTGTTGCTGTAGAGGAGAGTCGTATCAGGAAATGTTCAGCTTCAGCCAAGAACACAGGTGTGAATCTATCAGAGCAGAATGGGAGAATTCAGTCTTCTTCTACACACCAGAGCTCAGTGTCATGTTTCTGTGAGGACCTTCTGTGAAAACCAGGCAGCAAACAGAGATTAGATTGAACTGTTGACTGAGTTGACCTCAGGAGAAATGTTCTGGAGTAGGGATGCCACGGTGTGGAAATGTTCCCACCGAACATTAAGATGTGTGGGCTCAGTATCTGTAGGTTAGACCTCAGTGTTTCCCACACACTGATTTATCTGTGACAGACACATCAACAATGACGCCACATATTGATTTTCTATTGGTTTACAGTTTCAAATGAGGAGAATCTTATTTCACTGTAGAGCTACACACACACACACACACACACACACACACACACACACTTCCAGGTTGTAACTGTAGAGTCCACTAAGTGTTGATCACTAGTGTTTTACTGAGGACAGTTTGTTCATGGATCAACGTGGGCGCTGCCACTGATTCACCACAATGAGCCAGATGTGTTTTATGCAGTGGTGTGTGTTGACTTCTACAGAGAGGCAGCAGAGCCAAGCAATCTGGAGTCAGTTTAAAAACACTGGAGAATAAAACTGATTTTCTGAACAAGATTCTGACTCTGGATCAAATCATATGATGGAAGCAGAAATGTAACATCATTTTCCCTCCTTCATCTGCACAACAAAGATTCCAATGAAACTCTGCAGGTCTTTCATGTCAAACACAATCAGATCAGATGAGCTGAGCCACAGATGTGAGGAGCAGATGTTCATCACATCATCATCTTTTCTCATCAGATGCATTTTAACTTCAGTGTCTTTTATTACAAACTGTCTGATTTTATTCTAACACATTTTATATTTTCTCTCATCACAGACTTGTTGATTGTCGACTCTCAGAGACTCACTGTGAAGTCGTGTCCTCAGCTCTGAAGTCCAACCCCTCCCATCTGAGACACCTGGACCTGAGTAGAAACTACCTGAAGGATTCAGCAGTGAAGCAGCTGTGTGCTGGACTGGAGAGTCCAAACTGTAGACTGGAGACTCTGGGGTCAGTTCACTGACTGGAGCTGTTGTAGTTTTATATTCAGTTCAAATCTGTGAAGTTCCAGTTTTTCATTGGTTGGTTCATTTTCAGGATTTCTGTGTGAGGATTTAAAAAATCAGCCAGTGAAGAGAAAGAAGGAAGATGAGACCAGGAGCAGAGTGGTGATGGGGAGGGTCAGGAGAATCCCCGGGGGCCATTTGGGGACCACGGCCGGACTGATTATTGTGTAGACTAATAATATTGTGTTATATAAAAGTGGTCTACCTCGCTGCACCATCCTGCAGCCTGAACTGAGCCTCGCAGCCTCTTGTCTCTCCAGCACGTCACACGCTACCAAGTCTGTATTTGCAGTAGGGGGGTAAATGAGTGGCCCCTCCTCAGGTGGTACAACCCCAGTGTGCCTTGAACTGTGATTGGTCAGCTGCTGACCAATAAGAGCTGTGAAGTGGGGCTGGTACAGAGTCATCAGAGACGTGTTGGTGTTATCAGGGAACGTGTGTGTTCACTGTTCACATTGGTTTGAAGCAGCAGCAGAAAGAGAAGGAGAAAGGTGGAGCAGAGAAGAATGAAGAAGAACAAATACTGGAGGAGGAAGCAGAGAAATGTTCCACAATCACAGAGAGATTCAACATCCAGTAAAGAGCCGGCAGCTGAAATGCTAAGCAGGGGCGTTGTAACTAGCTGCTAGCTCAGCTCATATTAAATGTGGCTAGTATAGCTAGCTGCTAGTTGTTGGGCAGCAGCCCTGTGCTTGTGTTAGCTGCTGTTTGTCTTTGTGTGTTATTAACAGCTGGGACTGGTGATCTCCAGGTAAAATGAAGGGTCCCACTCGGCCCCTGGATGAGAGCAGTCACAGTGTTTGTGATTCAGAGCAGCAGAGAATTGACAGAGTTTGATGTTAAAATCAGAAAGTTGATGAGAATCAAACTGCAACAGTCTCACAGATCTTCTGCTGCTGCTACTGATCTGAACAACAGCAAAGCTGCAGCTCTCTGCAACCAACAAATATTGCAGCTGGTGTTGTGTGTTGATGTCAGCACTGCAGAATCATGGGAAGCTACAGACCTTCAGACTGCAACACAAACCAGATCAAAGCAGGGCCAGTGGCTGAGGCGGGAAAGTGGAGACAAGAGGAAACTCAGCTGGGACATGGAGGCAGGAAGGATTAGATTGATGGTGGGAGAAATTTATGAGCAGCTCCCACCTCCCCAACATCATAGTGAATAAACAGGTGAGGAGCCAACATGTCCTCTATGTTCAGGTGGAGCTTCATGTGGCTCCTTCTATCAGGGGCTAAAACAAGCCTGTCTCCAGGCCCACACACCTGGAGACATCAGCAGGTGCTGAGGTGTCTCCCAGCAGCCACTGAGAGTCAGAGCTCAGAGGTGAACTCACTGGAGGCAGAAGGAGACAAGATGGATTTGATTTGTTGGTGAGGGTGAAGGACTCAGGAAGCAGCTTTGAACAGGCGTGATGCAGCTGAAGGCAGGGAGGGACTGGCCAATCAGAGGAGATCCAGGAAAACAGCTCCTAGTTCCTCAGGAGACAGCTGCCACTGATCTGAGAGCAGATGTTGTGTTGTGGTCAGAAACACAGCAGCTTGTGTATGTTGTGGAGCTGACAGTACCATGGGAGGACGCAGGAGAAACGGCCTCTGAGAGGAAACAGCTCAGATACACAGAGCTGGCAGCAGAGGCAGAGGAGCCTGCTCTGAAAGCTGAGCTCCAGGGGAGGTTGGCTGTAGGGGTTTTGTTGGCAGATCAGTCTGGTCCCTGTTACCTGAACTGAGCTGCTCTCACTTCTGTTCTCTTCAAGTCCACGTTGTGCTTCTCTGAACCTGTGCACTGTGAACTCAAAGCGCTCCAGGTGTCCTTCATGTCATATCTAGTTGATTGTGTGTGAACACAACAAAAGCTCAGACTTGATCTTGAAGAATGGAGCTTCTTCTAATCCCATGAATAACACAAGTGGTCATGTGACTGTGGTTCAGGAGCAGTTACCAGAGCAGACTGACACTGACACTCAGAGAAACTCTGTTCATCAACTATCAGACCTAAAGCGTGGACGTTGTGCTGAGCTGAAGGGTTGTAGGACTGTGAGCACAGGTTTGATCTCTGCTCTGTGACCTTCATTAACCCCGTCCTCACTCAGTCTGCTCCTCCCTGGGGGGGTTGATGTGAAAATCAGATGAATTCTACTTCCTCATTCAGTGAAGATCAGCTGAATAAATCTGTGGTGTTTTCCAGCAGGAGGCTCTGAACGTTACCTGAAGGTGAACTGGTTGTTGCTGCAGGTCACAGAATCTGACGGCTCACAGAATGGGCTGTAACACCGGTGGTAGACTGAGGCCGAGCACTCGTCCTCCTCAAGTTCTCAACAGTGACACAAGTTCTTCTTTAAAGATGTGGACACAGAGAAATCTTTTCCCTCCTCCTGTAAATGTGACATTGTGCAGTTGTTTGGTGACTTTGGAACATTGAAGCTGCTCCACCATGTTTGTTCTGAACAGTGTGACTGAGTTCTCACTGTTTGTTCACGTCCTCAGTGTTTTGTTTCTGTGCTGATGTCTGTAGTGTCAGAGAGGGAACAGACTAAACAGATGTGAATCCTCTGATTCTCCTCTGATTACAGACTGAACTGAGGTCAGCAGCAGATGATCAACCTGTGTTCACACCAACAGCTGTATGAATGTTGTGCTGACATTTGGATGATGTGTGTAGAAGGCTGACATGATGAAGATCCACAATAACAGAAGGACAAAGTCACTCTACTCATTTTAGACAAAGATCATTGATCAGGACAAATCTGATTGGTTATTAATGATTGATCTACATCTTTGATTCTTTATTCAGATTGAGACTCTGCAGTTTGTCAGAGATCAGCTGTTCTTCTCTGGTCTCAGCTCTGAAGTCCAACCCCTCCCATCTGAGAGAACTGGACCTGAGCTGGAATGAGGACTTGCAGGATCCAGGAGTGAAGGGTCTGTGTGGTTTTCTGCAGAGTCCAGACTGTAGACTGGAGACTCTGAGGTCAGTTCGCTGTTGTAGATCTTATATCTTGAATCCACAGCTAATGAAGCTTCACACACAAGTTGAATCCATTGACTGTGAATGAATGAATGACATTGTAAATAGTTGTTGTCTCATGTTTCCAGTTGTTCTTCTCACAGACTGAGAATGATTCTTCAGTTTCAGCTCATTTCACTCACTTGTCATGAATAATGTCTGTTCACTTCAGTTCAACCTTCACAGCTCACACACTCGTATTTCTCTCAGTCAGAGGACTCATGTTTTCTAAATCCACTGGAGAAAATGTCCAGTGTTAGTTGTTCAAGTCAATTCATTTTTATCACAACAACATACACAAGATCCTCACAACTAATATTTGTCTAAAGAAAGTGAAGAAACAATCTTCTTTTTTTCAGTAGATTTCAGTGAAGTGTCAGGACTAATGTCTGTTTGATCAAACTGTGTGTGTGTGTTTTCATCTCTAACACAACACACACAACTGTTGTGTTGTGTGTGTTGTGTTGTACTGACATGATGATGATCCACAATAACAGAAGGACAAAGTCACTCTACTCATTTTAGACAAAGATCATTGATCAGGACATATCCGATTGATTATCAATCATTGATCTACATCTTTGATTCTTTATTCAGATTGAGGGACTGCAGGTTGTCAGAGATCAGCTGTTCTTCTCTGGTCTCAGCTCTGAAGTCCAACCCCTCCCATCTGAGAGAACTGGACCTGACTGGAAACCAGGACCAGCAGGATCCAGGAGTGAATGGTCTGTGTGGTTTTCTGCAGAGTCCAGACTGTAGACTGGAGACTCTGAGGTCAGACTCCATGTTTTCTTTCTGTGCTGAGATGAATGTGATGTGAAAGTTGTGTTGACACTGAGCTGCAGACATGAGGCTGATATTATACTGATCCACACTGAGGATCTTCATGGTAAAGTCTGTTTTCTTCTTCTCTGCTTTTAGTCCAGTGACTGTTTCTCTTCAATTTTCACCTCATGACTTTTTCAAACACCAACAGAAACACATTGAATCTGTCAGACAATAACTGATCTATAATCAATAGCTGATGGTCCCAACACTTTTATAAGGCTCTGTGATGTTTGTACTGACTCCAGTATTCAAAGGGAAGTTGTCATAGCAACAGGTTGTTTCATCACTTTAAATCCTGTAGGTTTGACTGTGTTAAATATTTGAGCTCAGTCACCAGGTGTCTATGTCTCTGCCGTTCCATCAACGAGTGAATTTAATATATATTTCTATACATTTGTTCTCATGTCTCCAAACTTCAGCCTGACATGTTTGTTGTCTTTGAAAACTTGAGGATCTTTAGTAGAATCTGCACAACATGAGTTTGTATAGATGGAGCCACAGGTGGAGCTGGCAGAGTTGAAGAGGTGGAGTCACTACATCTTTATTGAAGCAGCAGCATGTTGTCATGAATATTAATGAGAGCTGTTTTTACTTTGTCTGTTTGATTATTTGTGGTTTCAAGCAGGAACTTTGTCTCCTAAACTCACATCGTTGATTCTTTATTCAGATTGAAGGACTGCAGTTTGTCAGAGATCAGCTGTTCTTCTCTGGTCTCAGCTCTGAAGTCCAACCCCTCCCATCTGAGAGAACTGGACCTGAGTGAAAACCGAAACCTGCAGAATCCAGGAGTGAAGGGTCTGTGTGGTTTTCTGCAGAGTCCAGACTGTAGACTGGAGACTCTGAGGTCAGTTCACTGTTGTAGATCTTATATCTTGAATCCACAGCTAATGAAGCTTCACACACAAGTTGAATCCATTGACTGTGAATGAATGAATGACATTGTAAATAGTTGTTGTCTCATGTTTCCAGTTGTTCTTCTCTCAGACTGAGAATGATTCTTCAGTTTCAGCTCATTTCAGTCACTTGTCATGAATAATGTCTGTTCACTTCAGTTCAACCTTCACAGCTCACACACTCGTATTTCTCTCAGTCAGAGGACTCATGTTTTCTAAATCCACTGGAGAAAATGTCCAGTGTTAGTTGTTCAAGTCAATTCATTTTTATCACAACAACATACACAAGATCCTCACAACTAATATTTGTCCTAAGAAAGTGAAGAAACAATCTTCTTTTTTTCAGTAGATTTCAGTGAAGTGTCAGGACTAATGTCTGTTTGATCAAACTGTGTGTGTGTGTTTTCATCTGTAACACAACACACACAACTGTTGTGTTGACAATGTTGTGTTGTACTGACATGATGATGATCCACAACAACAGAAGGACAAAGTCACTCTACTCATTTTAGACAAAGATCATTGATGAGGACAAATCCGATTGATTATCAATCATTGATCTTCATCTTTGATTCTTTATTCAGATTGAGGAGCTGCAGGTTGTCAGAGATCAGCTGTTCTTCTCTGGTCTCAGCTCTGAAGTCCAACCCCTCCCATCTGAGAGAACTGGACCTGAGTGGAAACCAGAACCTGCAGGATCCAGGAGTGAAGGGTCTGTGTGGTTTTCTGCAGAGTCCAGACTGTAGACTGGAGACTCTGAGGTCAGACTCCATGTTTTTTTTCTGTGCTGAGATGAATGTGATGTGAAAGTTGTGTTGACACTGAGCTGCAGACATGAGGCTGATATTATACTGATCCACACTGAGGATCTTCATGGTAAAGTCTGTTTTCTTCTTCTCTGCTTTTAGTCCAGTGACTGTTTCTCTTCAACTTTCACCTCATGACTTTTTCAAACACCAACAGAAACACATTGAATCTGTCAGACAATAACTGATCTATAATCAATAGCTGATGGTCCCAACACTTTTATAAGGCTCTGTGATGTTTGTACTGACTCCAGTATTCAAAGGGAAGTTGTCATAGCAACAGGTTGTTTCATCACTTTAAATCCTGTAGGTTTGACTGTGTTAAATATTTGAGCTCAGTCACCAGGTGTCTGTGTCTCTGCCGTTCCATCAACGAGTGAATTTAATATATATTTCTATACATTTGTTCTCATGTCTCCAAACTTCAGCCTGACATGTTTGTTGTCTTTGAAAACTTGAGGATCTTTAGTAGAATCTGCACAACATGAGTTTGTATAGATGGAGCCATAGGTGGAGCTGGCAGAGTTGAAGAGGTGGAGTCACTACGTCTTTATTGAAGCAGCAGCATGTTGTCATGAATATTAATGAGAGCTGTTTTTACTTTGTCTGTTTGATTATTTGTGGTTTCAAGCAGGAACTTTGTCTCCTAAACTCACATCTTTGATTCTTTATTCAGATTGAAGGACTGCAGTTTGTCAGAGATCAGCTGTTCTTCTCTGGGCTCAGCTCTGAAGTCCAACCCCTCCCATCTGAGAGAACTGGACCTGAGTGGAAACCACCTGAAGCGTTCAGACCTAAAGGATCTCTGTGGTCTCGTGGAAAGTCCAGACTGTAGACTGGAGACTCTGAGGTCAGTAGAGGGGCGGAGTCAGTCCATGCTGCTCTCAGCAGTATTGTACTAAACACAGTTAGTATCAGAGCAAAGATCCAGTGTTTCCTGTGAACCTCCAACCTCCTCAGTGGCTGCTTTCCTCAGTGAAGCTCTGAGAGGAGAACGGGGACAGGCTTCAGGATTGGACAGAAAGACAGAAAGAGAGAGACAACAGTCAGCCAATCAGAGCAGCCAGAAGCTTGTTGTGATCATGTGTGTGAGTTGATGTGAAGACGACTGTTGTTGTTGTTGTGTTGATGTGTACAGGAAATAAGGCTGATTCCAGCTGACAGCCTCACAGATGGACAGAGACAGTGTCCTCATTCATCAAACTGTCCAATCTGATCTGAGACTGTTTGTTCTCTGGTTTCAACACTAAACAGCTGATCAGTTTCATCTGTGTCACAGCTCTGAGATCAGTGTGATGGAGCCTGACAGTCCCTGGCTCTTAGTGACAGCCTCCATGTTCAGTCAGGTGATGTTTCAGAAGCAGCTCACATGTTGATCAACACACAGAGACTCTGTGTTTAAAGTGACATCAGCTGACAGGTAACAGGAGTGAATCCATCACTGACCTGTTGCTGACTCAGCACTTTGTCTCCACTGTGGACTGAGTGAAATGTGCAGAGTGAACAGACTTGATGCTGAACGTCTCTGCAGGTCTGTGAGCTTCCAGCTCAGTGTGTTCACTCCAACACGTTAACATGAGAGCTGAGAGGAAGCAGCTGCTGCACATCTGGTCTGAACAGGACTGAAGTCCCTGCTGCATCACTGACTGATGAAGTGAGTCTCTGTAAACACTGATCCATCTCCTCTGCTTTCTTCTTCTCTACACAGCTGGAGGTGAGAGTGGAGAGGAGAGCTTGATCCAGCAGTGACTGAAAGAGGAACCAGAAGAAGTGGAGATGACTCTCAGTGCTACAGTCTGAACTGATCTGAGAACAGCTCCATTGTCACACACAGAGTCCAGTCCACCATCATCCCTGTGTGTTCCTCTGGATCTGACAGAGCATCATCAGTGTCTCTGGACTTAAAGCTCATCAAGTTCAGCTCTGAACAGTTTCCTTGTTGAGCTTCACAAAGAGGGAATTTCACAGTAAAATGACTTGAACTCTGAAGATTAGTTTGACTCAGACTTGAAGCCTCATGTTCTTCGGCTGAACTTTACAAGATACAGTTGTACAGGAGGAACATGTTGTTTTTATCCTCCACCTTACTGATGTATTCAATAATACTTTATAGAAGATATATTAAATGATCATATTTATAATGTTGAATATGCTAAATATTTGTAACCAGCCCCTGCAGTGAATGGAAACCAAAAAAGTTTTTTTACTCCAGTAGAAGTTAAAATATTTTAAGATGAAAGTAAAAAGTAAGTTGAAGTTAAAATCTACTCATTATGTTACTGTTACATTTTCATAGTATTGTATTTTATTGCACATTTACTGCTTCTCTTAAGCCTGTTGAGATATGAGGTTTTTAGCCATATCTCCCAGCCTTTTTATATGAGCATGTCTATATATCTTAATGATAAGTCAACAAGTATCATTGTTTAATTCATCATTAATTAACAGAACTTTACTTCCTGTTCTTTATAGCCTTATGTTTGACTGGTGTTTAGTTCTGCTGTTTGTAGCAGAATAATAATTCAATGTAAATTCAAATGTAGTTTAAATTTTCACCGACACAGTGAGGGGGGCAGTAGAGTTTCAGGAGCCAGAACAACCTCCACCAATCAGAGGTTTAGTTCAGCCTGAGAGGTAAAACCCAGGGCTGGTGAGAGCGTCATCATCTTCATCAGCTCCTCTCTTCTCTCATTGGCTGACATTCACAGCTGATCCACAGAAATACTCTGGGCTTTTTTTACTAGAGGTTTTAATGTTGGCATTTCACTTGTTTCTTGTCTTTGTTCAACACGACTGTTTTTACATCCAGAGACTGTTGATGTGAAGTGCAGCATTATCAATGACCATAATTAGCAACTCATTTGAACACATTTCCTCCATCCACTACTGACTTATTCAATGACCTTGTTGCTTCCAATGATAATTTAAGATTCTCTTTAGGTACAGTTGCTCCTTTTCAAAAAGCACCACAAATCAAACAGTTACGTCGTCAGGAAAGAGAGACGATTAATTCAGAAAACCAAAATAACCACAGTTTTCTTTTCTACATGTAACACACTCTTGGGGCGCAATGCTCTAGATTCAGGAGGAGCTGAGTGCAGGGTGGAGTGACCATCAACACACAACAACTAAGTGCAGTTAACTGCACTTTAGTTGGCTTTAAATTTCAAACACCACCACAATTACCACAAATAACAAACTGGGCCCTTTGTTCCTTTTGAAATAAAATAAAATAAATTGTCCTTGTTGTGAGATCAGCTCTCAGTCAATGCCGGATCAGAGGCAATATCAAAGTTCCCTCAGAGTCAAGTGATGGTCTAAATCAGAAGAAAGTCTGGTTTATCAGAGTCTTTAAAGTCAGAGTGCACTCTATGTCTTGTGTGAATTGAGCTGTAGCAGTCTCAGGGACTGACACAGAAAAAGATAACTCCGTTGATCCAGTGGAAAGGGGTGATCTGGGTGTCTGGTGTCGTTGGTGGCTCGCCATCCACTGACCCGCTGGACTTCTCCTCTTTCTCCACAGTAACACTGAGAACCCTTACTTTTCCAGTAAAGCATGTATTTCCTTTTCAAAACAGAATCTGTTTCACCAACCAATTAAATCAAGTTTTTAACAACTTGATAATAAACATAAAATGAATCTTACAGCATACTGCTTTTTAATTCAACATCACTGCTTGACAGCAGATCATTATCCCCAGCTCCATGGAAACAGAAACTATGATCTCTTTCCAACATTTCCGATTTTTTCCTTGTTTGATAAAATGATGGATTTTATACAGAACTTAAATATTAAGCATGAAATATGTCTCTTTTTAACATTTATTTATTCACTGATCACAACGTGATGATAACTGACTCCTCTTGTGAATCATTTCAATGCTAAGATGTAGCAGACTAGCATAGCAGCAACAGAGAGGCTAGCTTACCGAGACCTCGTGGTCCGTGGCTCCCGCCGTGCAACCGCTTCAACTGTGTTCTGATAGCGACAGACTTCTGTATCACTTATGACTTAATTCTCACTCGTTTTCAAACCTCAAAGTGGGGACTCTCATTCACACATGCACAAATTCAAACATTTATAACTTTATTAATTCCCCCTTTTTTTTTGAGATTGGTCTTAACCCATTTTTCAGGTGGGTTACAGTTCCACCAAAACAATGTCTTTGTGAAACTTTAATCCTGCAGCTCAACAATCAAAGCCAAAGAACAGTTTGCAGTTTATCAGACGTGACATTTACATGATTATAAGCAACACGGTATAGACGGGTTGGGTATTTGTTTAGTTACTTAGACACCTGCACAGGCTCTTCTTTACTAAGGTTGTGTGTAAGCTGTGGGTTAGGGGGTGGGGGGAGTCAGGCAGCAGGAGTGAGCTGGTGGTAGTTGACTTGAGACAGCCAGGCTAACACTGGCTGCAGCCTTTATCGACACGTTGCAGCTGGTAACGTTACCGATGTCGCTGTGGTCTGACTTGGATCTCCACAACCAGTTTTCAATATCCATGAAACGATTTGTGGACACTTAGCAAACACTACTGCATTTTCTGTTAACTACAGAAGTGTTGCCTGGGTTTTCCAAATCGACCGTACAGCTTGTGATGAATCTCACAGGACAGTTTGGTGAATCAGTGCTTTCAGTGTCATTGAAACGGTTTATTCTTAGTACATAAAGTACATAAAACACATGGAAAGGACAAAATCAAACATGTCTTTTTATCCTTCATTGTTAATGTTCTCGGACATCAACATTTGATAAAAACTTGTATGAACAAAGTTAAGTAACTTAAGTAACTAACAAAGAAACAGCCTTCTAATTACAAATTCTGGCAAAACCTCCATCAATGTGCTCTTGTACAATTACAATCTGTGTATGTTGCTATTGTCAGAATTTACACCAGATATAATTCATAGCATAAGACCATCAACAAACTTAGACCAAGAGATTCATAAATACTTTTATTGCACTTTTAAAAACCATCAATTTCAAAAATGTCATGAACCATCAACAACACTCGTAGGTACTGGTTGGAAAAGAGGAGATGGCTCCTCCACTTCAGACCCCCCCAGCCGAACCAGTGGATGGAGACACCATCATCACCAAGGTTGTTCCCCGTGGTCTCTGTAGCTCTCTGGGCTCCACGCCAGATGGAGCTGTCCCCAATGATCCAGACCTTGGCTTCTAAGAAAGAGTCAAAAATAAGAAGCACTCTATTAAACGAACTCCAGTTATCTGAAAATACATTACTCCCTCAGCTTAGTTATAAAAACAGTCTGCTCTACTGTTTTATCATAAATAATAGAATAGAAATGAAGTCACTCCACACAGTAATGTTGTTGCCTGTTTCCAATAATGAAACTGACAGTGACAGAAACAATGAGCCACACTCGAGCACAGACTGGAGACCCAGCAGTTCACTGTAATCACGTTATCCCACTGTCACTGTTAACACTCATGAAGCTCAGTATCATCACCTTTGATTTGCAGAACCAATTTTAAAACACAATATTATGATGTTTTACCATTTATATAAAGTCTATGGTTTACACTACAGTTAGCTTACATCCATACTTACACTGTGTGTGAGCTAACACACAGTAACTTCAGCTGCAATAACTTTACATAACCCCTCCTGTGTGTAATATTTTCCAAATGTGGACATGCAGGCAGTTTGCTATTAAAAGTTCTTTAATACTTCGTACTGAAGTTTAGCTTGAGTTATGGAAAATGACTGAATGCAGACTCACACAGAGCAGCATCGAGCCTCGTGCAGTGCGTCAGGTAGCTGGTGGAGGTGGGTGTGCATCGTGACCTCGGGTCTAAGGTCAGCTCCACCCTCGCCTCCAAATATGGTGTCTTCTGGTTTCAAAAAATCAAGGCTTCAAAACAGCAGTTCACCAACCAATGGGTGAGATCACAGTGGGTTTATCAGGCACAAAGATGGACTCACTGAGCAGACTGAGACAAAGTCCAAACTCTAGGTCCTTTATTCAGGCAAAAGGTCCAGTACACAGTAAAGCAGTCAGCACAGGCAGAGGAACAGAATCAGCAGGCAAGAAACACACGAGAAAACTACAAAAACTGGTCAGAACACATGAGGAGCGTCAGAAAAGTCACACTGGAGTAGAGACAGTCTGCAAAATGACAAGGAAGAGACGTGGACTTAAATACAGACAGACAGGGAAGAGAACGAGACACAGGGGAAAACCATTAGGGCGGGGGGAAGTCATCAACATGGGGGGAGGTAAAGACACCAGGAATAGGGCAAGACAGGAAGTTGAGACAGACCTGTCAAAATAAAACAGGAAACAGATGACAAACTCAAACCCTGAAACAACTTTATAACACATGGACAATAAATCCTCCTTTAACCCCAGAAACAAACAGAATTGAATTGTTGAATGAGATAACATGAAAGAAAACACATGTAGAGAAATCTGATCCATTAAAACAATAATTAAATACAAATGAAGAACTGAGCAAGAGTTAATTAGATGATGATGATATTGTTAACTAGAGATCTGGACACATTTGAAAGAGAATCAATCTATATTTATGGATTTGGAGCTTAGACAAGGATTTCCATAAGGATTTGGATCATGTCACAAACATAAAACAGATGCTCTGCTGTTTCCATGTGGGTCAGCCGGGGTTATGGTTTGTCCAATACATCCACTTTAAACGCTGCTGCAGCAAGGAATCATATCATATCATATCATATCATATATATCATATCATATCATATCATATCATATCATATCATATCATATATATCATATCATATCATATCATATCATATCATATCTATCATATCATATCATCATTGTATCTAACATTAAGTCAGAACTTTAATGTTGCCTTGGTGGAGCTGGTTTCACATTCTTTGGATAGTTTCATAAGAATGTTGAGTAAGGAGGGAAGGATTTAACAACAGTTATAGGTGGACAAACATTTATGAACTCTCATAGACACAGACACAGGTATTAAAACAACACAGAGGCTGGTTTAAAGAAATACCTTTTCTTATGTTGTATAATCAAGGGAATGATGACTGCAGCAATGATGACTGCAGCAACACAACCATTAAGGCCACTAACACAATCCAAGTCCCAGCTTTAAGACAAAGAGAAAAACTGTTGATATGATTCACTCAGCAACTATAAAGCAACAACAGATCAAATGAGAACACTGGCCTGAGGACATCTGAGCATGAATATTAACTTACTGAAGTTTCTATTGTCAGATCCAGATTCCTCACCAAAACCCGGAAAAGAGACTCACATCAGAATCATAAAATCCTTCTCAGTCTATGAATCTCTGGAAGTGTCACTCAGCATCAGCAGACGTGTGTTTGAGCCCAGGAATCATGGGAAACACCTCTTTCTGAACAGAGAGCACTCGCACTGCACATCTAACCTGTGTGCTGTTGCCACAGAAACCTGACAGCACGGCTGTAGTGGTGACAGCGACTGTGCGCTTGGTGTTGGTGACACTGACAGTGTTGTATTGTGAGAAGCAGACGTGTGGTGGTGGGACATGCAGTGTTCCTGTTGAAGCAGGTGGAGCTGTGGCTGAGCAGGACACCACAGTAGAGTCTGACTCTGTAACATGTTGAGAGGCTTCATGCAGCTCTGCAGAGAAACAGATATTGAACAAATATCAAATGGATGAAGTCGTTAGTTTGTACAAAAGTCTGCACAAACTGCTCATTGAAACAGGTTCCACTTGTAATGCAGTCAGATCTCACCATAGATCTGGAGGCAGGTTGTAACACTGAGATCACTGTCAGGGCTGGTTTGAAACAAACAGCGACAGCAGCCTTCATCCTGCTCCGTCACATTCCTGATAACTATGGAGCAGCTCTGCACTCCATCATCTTTAAACTCCACTTTATCTCTAAAATCAGGACTGACACTGAGACCAAGCTTTTTGTTGTTGGTGGCAATATTCTTCTCCCCGCTGGATAAAACTCTCTCCAGTGTGACTTGACTAACATCTCCAGATTTCATGAGTGGGCAGTTGGAACGAGCCTTTTCTCCCGCTGCTGCCTCCACAGTCTGCTGTGTTTGTATCACAGCTGTTGGACCTGCATGGAGGGAGTGAAAATACAGTTCAGTTTAAGATCTGAGCTTCCAGCTGTGTGTGAGCAAGAGCATCACTGCACAACAGTGATTTGTAGAAACTACAACTTGATGAAATCTGTCATCACATGGCATCCAGGCCACGTTTTCTGACACTGAGTGCTCAAAATGCTATTAAACTCTATGAAATCTGGAGGGGACTTGTATTCTGACCTTGATGGTGACTGCATTAAAAACACATGCAGCATTAACTATTTCATTCTGTTGTTTTTCTCACTGTCCAAAGACAAGCGTTGCAGTATTCAAGTTACTTGAAGAGAGCCTATGAAATCCTAATTGTTCTCCATCACACCACAGACAGTAGTATTTTGTAGTAAAAGTATAAAAAAGATAAAAGTATAAAAGATTACCTGTGGCCCTTATAAATGACAAATGTGAGGGAAATGACTTCATTGTTTGTGTTGCTGGAAAAATCATAAAAGAAATAAATAATTCCTGATCATGACTCAATGTAGTGTAGTCTGTCCCACATTTGCACCTAGAAGTAGCAGCTTATATATCTAAATATATGTACTACACATGCTTCACCTTCAGTCTTTATTATGTCAGTGTTATCCTGAACTCAAATGTATCAGTCGTTGTGAGAGATCATTTATTTTGTTGTTCCAGCAACTTCAAATCAAAGAGTTTATTTCCAAGGGGAAAATGGGTCAAATGATTTCTATGTGTCTTTCTTATTAATACAGTGTATTTCATGACAGCCGCTCACACTGAAGCACTTGTCTTTGGAAAGTGAGACAAATGATGTCATAAAGTCACCACAACGGCTCACCACTCACCCTGGGCCGTTTCCGTGCATTTACCCTCAAGCTCTGATAACAAGTGCACTTTAACTTTGGGGGCTCGGTGCCTCCGGGGGAAAAGTCCTTCTCACAAACTGAAGCTGTTGAAAATGTGCCTGACTCACCACAGCTGATGGAGAACGGACAGCAGCCTGCAGAGACAGGACCAGAACAGAGAGACCACCAAGAAAGACCCTGACCTGCAGGGTCCCCACTACCTGCTGTCACACCTGAGTCCTCAGTGAGAAATGAGACTGAGCACTGAGAACTGTGGAAACACTTCAAGCTGTGGGAGGCCTGTTAGAGTTCCCATAAGACACCAAGACTGAGGGCAGAGGCTGTTAAAGAAAGTGAAGCCACTAAGTTGTTGAGTGGTTAAGTTTATATAATGTAGAGCAGAAACTGAGTTGTGTGAACTTTCTATTATTACTAAAAACAGGGAGATGTCATGTATTGTGTTGTAGTACTGGAGCTGCCAATAGGAGGAGCTGTAACATTACAGACGTTGTTCTGGTTCTACTGCAGACGCACGAGTAAAACAGGTTCTGTCTGCTTCAGGCGTCTCCTCCTTTGGTCTGATAGAGCACAAGGTCATTTTACAAAAACCATGAACACAAAAGTGTAATTCATTCAGATTCAGCAGCATCATAAACCAGCAAGAGGAGAAATGGTGGTGACGGGGACGTCTGGTCCCTGTCGTCTTCACTCAGACAAAAGGTCGACTTCACAGAAATCAGTCCAACAGGACGACAGCACATGATCAACAGGCTAAAGGTCAAGACAGAAAGTAGTCGCACACTGGCTCACTGAGAAATATACACAAAGGAACAAAAGGCTGGACCACTGTCACAAGGGGGACAAGAGGAACTGGATCAGAGGGAAGGGAACACTGACACTAAGGCCGCGTTCAGACTGCAGGCGAATCTGATTCAAATCAGATTCCTACTCAAATCCGATTTTTAGGGCTGACTGTCCACACTGTTTTTCGCAAGTGTCCAAATCGGATATGGCTCTGTTCAGACTGTGCCACATTGACTGATCTGACAGGTTGCTGTAGTAACGAAGCGTCTGACGTCATATAATTGCGACAGTGACAACAACAACAACAACAACAAACATGATGGAGGCAGGTCACCTCAGTATATTGGCCTTATCACTGTCCAGTAGAGGTGCAGAACATCTCAGACGCACTAGACATTTGCAACGCCGCAGGAGGCTGGTAGGATTATACACAACAATGCTTCGTGCTGCACTCACTGCCGGAGTTTCTGTGCAGCGACGAGTGTGGTGCCACCCGAAGAGCTATGACTGGTGGGAAAATGTAGTCCTAGGCAGTTTTGACGATGACCAATGGCTTGCGAATTTCAGAATGTGCCGAGCAACGTTTAATATGCTCACTGATCGCCTACGACCAAGGCTCACACGCCTGGACACGCACCTCAGGCCGGCAAAAGCGGTGGAGAAACGTGTCGCAGTTGCCCTGTAGTGGTTGGCCACAGGGTCAGGGTACCGCACCGTTGCGCACCTTTTTGGTAAGGCAACGGTGTGCGTGGTCGTCCGTGAGGCGTGTACCGCCCTGACTGCTCTGCAAAAAGAGTACATCAAGATCCCTGTGGGAGATCACCTGCAGCGCATCGTCCAGGGCTTCCTAACACACTGGGTCTGGCATCGTGTAGAGTGACGTCACGCACAGTCAAAACCGATCTGAGTGTTTGGAGCTGTTCAGACTGAGACGCATCTGTCCAAATGCGATCTGAAACTAACTCCCAAAGGTGGTTTCGATCTGGTTTCCAAAAATCGGATTTCATGTGATTTGTGACTGTTCAGATCTCCAGTTCCAATCTGGATGGGCTAAAAATCGGATTTAGGCTGGCACTCTGAACAAGGCCTAAATACTATTCTGGAGGAGGGGGGGCAATGAGACACAGGTGAAACTGTTGGCAGAGCAGCACGCCACAGCGGCTACTCATTGTGAACCCAGGTAGCACCGAATTTGCAGGAAAGGAGGAGAAAGAAGACGTTCTGCTGTGTCTCAGTTCACCCGCACACTGCAACTCCAAACAGATGCGTGCAGGAGGCCTTTTATTAACCACGCCCATCAGGTGGCTCGTGAATCACAAATTAAATTAAATGTTTGCCCCATTATTAAGAAAACAAATAAACATCCATTAATTGAGAGCACTATTCAACACCCCCACTTGCTCTCACATTATTACAAACAACAAAAAACATTACATTTACATTCAATCAAAAGGGGGGAAAAATATCATCACCTTTCCAGGGTTTTTCTTTTAGTTAACGCCAAACATAAACTTAGCAAATTTGACTAACTTAAATTTTGTTACAGGTTTGGTCATCAAATCTGCTACCATGTGATCAGTTGGACAATACTCCAATAATACCTTTCCATCATCCACAATGGACCGTATGAAGTGGTATTTTATATCCACATGTTTACACCTCTGTCTACGGACAGGATTCTTAGCTAAAGCAATTGTGCCTTGGTTGTCCTCATACAGCTTAGGTAGTGCATACAGATGTTTATCTATGCCATCTAAAAGTTGTGTGAGGTACAGACACTCTTGAATGGTTGCAGCCAGAGCAATATACTCTGCCTCACAAGTAGACAGTGCTACAGTGGGCTGCTTTTTTGCTTTTTTGGGTCTGCCCTTCGTCAGGCTTACACAATATCCAGTTGTGCTTTTTCTATCGTTAACATCACCAGCCCAGTTCGCATCACTGTAGGCTTGTATACGCAGGTTCTCATCACATTTCCTGTAACACAACTTCTTATCCCTTGTGCCTTTGAGGTACCGCAACACATGTTTAACTGTACCAAAGTGCTGTTCAGTAGGTCCACTAAAATACTGTGACAGTTTGCTTACAACAAAACTCAAATCCGGTCTTGTACAGACAGTCAAATAAATCAGACTACCCACTGCCTCTCTGTATATGGAAACATCACTCATCAATGCAGCATCATCTGTGTAGTTCAGTTTTTGTTCACAAGGTGTTGACCTAGGTTTACAATCTTGCATGTTGAACCGTTCCAGGATCTTCCCAACATACTTTTCTTGTGACATTGTTACACAGTCGTCCCTCTGGTTAAAATCAATACCAAGAAAATGTCTTAATCTGCCCAAATCCTTCATTTTAAATCTTGCTGTAAGCATCTCCTTCGTAACATTCATAGCATTTTCATCACTTGCTGCAATTATTAAGTCATCAACCCAAATTACTATGATCACCTTCTCATGGCCTCTTTGCCTTGTGTAAGCACAGTGGTCAGCCTGGTTTTGTATAAACTCGTTTTGTGTCAGATACTCATGTAACAACTTGTTCCAGTTTCTGCCTGATTGTTTTAGCTCATATAATGACCTCTCCAGTTTGCAAACCAACTCTTTGTCTGTGTGGGATTTTAACTCGTACCCCTCCGGCTGTTGCATGTAAATCTCACAGTCAATGGGTGCATTTAAATAGGCAGTCTTCACATCCATCTGGTGTAAAATCAAATTTTCCTGTGCTGCTTTCTGCATCAAAACTCTGACACTAGTCATGTTAGCGGTAGGAGAAAACGTCTCCTCATAATCTACACCAATCTTTTGACTGTACCCTTTAGCAACATATCGGGCTTTGTACTTCTCAGATCCATCAGCATTGGTTTTAATAGCATACACCCATCTACCCCCCACTGCTTTCTTACCCTCAGGCAAGTTGGTCAGGGTAAATGTGTTGTTCTCTATAAGTGAATGCATTTCCTCATCCATTGCTTTTACCCACTCTCTTGATTTATCTGATGTTACAGCTTCTGTAAATGAAACAGGTATGTTACACATCACTCGATAACAGTAATCTATGTTACTCTGAACTTGATCAGTCTCCTCATCAGACATACATTTAGATACATGGCTATCTGTGTATCTGTCTGGCATTCTCCTCTCTCTAGTGGGGTATCGGCTAGACTCAGGCTCACACTTGACCTCAACCGTCTGTGGTTGGTGGTGACTCACTTCAGGTTTATGCTCTGCTGCAACATGATGATCTGGACTTCTGGACCTGTGCTGTGTGAAGTCTTCATAATCAGGTGTAAAACCGGTCTGTGTCTGTTGTTCTATACCTGACTTAGCTACAAACTTTACCAGTCTGTGCCTCTGCACTTTCTGTCAGGAAAGTAGACAATGTATGCAGGGCTGTTTTTGTCGTACCCGACAAAAACACACTTTTCACACCTTGGATCAAGTTTTCGCTTGTCTTGTTTATAAGCAAAACACTCTGAGCCGAACCTTTGCATTCTAGACAAGTTGGGCCGTCTTCCTGTCAACATTTGGAACGGTGTCTGCCCTGTGCGTTTATTAAAACGCCTATTTCTAATCACAGCAGCAGTCTGGACCGCATAAGTCCACAGTTGTTTTGGCAAACCACTCTCAATTAGCATACACCTTGCCATGTCAGAAAGTGTGTGCCAACTGCGCTCAGCAGAACCATTTTGGTGAGGAGAGTAAGGTGCTGATGTCTGATGTCTTACCGCATTTTTAATGAGCAAAGTCTGGTACTCTTTCCCTGTGAATTCTGTACCATTATCAGATCTGAAGCGTTTCACCTTGCCATGTGGGGCTGTATCAGCTAGAAACTTCTCTGTAGCTAGGACTGTGTCACTTTTGTTCTTTAAGAAATATACAAACACTGTACTGGAAAAATCATCAGTAAATGAAAGTGCATATCTGTACCCATCTCTAGACTCTGGGTGGATTGGTCCTGCCAAGTCTGTGTGTACCAGCTCTAGAGGGGTTTTAGCCCTCACATCAGGGTCTCTATTTCAGGTCTGGTAAAACTTCCCCTGGGTGCACACTTCACAATGTAGAGGTTTGTTTGTTGAACCTTTCATTTTCATACCGTCCACAACATCTTGTAACCTCTGGATGTCACTGTAGTCGCAGTGTCCCAGTGTCTCATGCCAAGTCTGTATGTCATGACAACCCTTGCACTGATCATCACATTCACCATTACTTACTGTGTGCAAATAAAACAGTCTGTCTTGTAGGTGAACGTGGAATCTGGTCCCGTCTCTGTTCTTCCCTTCCTTGAAGATGGCGGCCGCTCCGCTGGCAGTGGCTGCTGTCACAGAGAAAATGTCTTGTGAGAAGGATGGGATATACAACGCCTGCCTCCGCGTTACGTTCAGGTGTCTTCCTCTGCAGTCGCCCACCAGGCCCCTCCCGGTGCCTCCTGCTGCCCTCTCGCTCACTCTGAAGGCGCACACGTCCCGGTCATCGTCGTGGGCTCTGTTAACATCGTGTCCTTTAACCCTTGTGAACGAAGGTGGCCCAAAAATTCCGCCTCCCGTAACTCGTAGCTTTTTTTCATCTCCATCCAACAGGAGCCGCGACACAGCGGCTCCTCATCGTGAACCCAGGCAGCAGCGAATCAGCAGGAGAGGAGGAGACAGAAGACGTTCTGCTGTGTCTCAGTCCACCCGCTCACTGCAACTCCAACAGCTGCCTGCAGGAGGCCTTTCATTAACCACGCCCATCAGGCGTCAATCACAAATTAAATGAAATGTTTGCCCCATTATTAAGAAAAACAAATAAACATCCATTAATTGAGAGCACTATTATTATTATTATTATTATTATTATTATTATTATATCCACATTGTGTTGACTGACAGAACTTGGTGTTATGGTTTCACTGATCTGTCACTGTCTGTTTAAATCTCTATGGACCGAGTCCCCGACAAAAACCATGTCAACTAACCATCAGGGAAGAGATCCTCTGACTGATCTGGAAGCCTCACAGTTCTGAAGTTAAACAGACACAGTAACTGTCCTGCTGGAGCCTGTTTCTTCCTGTCTCCACCTGTGTGCCTCACCTTCCTGTTCCAGTCCTTTCATATGACACTGATAAGAACTTTGAGCTCTTTGTGACCTGCTGAGTCTTCTGCCACTGGAGTCCGTCCACTTCAAGCTTCATCATGAGCTGTGTTCAGAGATGCTCCTCTTGTAAGTGGCTGTCTGAACCTCTGTCATCACTGAGCTGCTTCACCACAGAGCTGCTGCTCACTGGATGGTTCCTGTTCCTGCAGGAGATCAGCAGCTGCTCAGCTCTTCAACCCACCAACAGTCAGAGTCACTGAGCTCTGTTTGGTCAGGAGGCAGGAGAGGAAGAGATTGGCTCAAGGGAATCACTAACCAGCCAATCAGCAACAAGTTGTCAGTGTGGGTGCAGACCATGAAGTTTCAGAGCATGGTTCAGATTAAAGCAGATAATCACTCAGGTGAGCAGGTGAGTGTGAGTGAAGGCCGGTGCAGAAACCGTGGAGCTGCTTCACTCTGTCCTGACACATGAAGACTGACAGACTCTGCAGGACAGATGGTCCCTCTGGGCACTTGGCTGTAAAATGTTTTTCAATTCAGTTTTATTGAGATAACTTATAGATAACACACATAAAATATGTCCTACAAACACTTTGGCCAAAGTGATTCACACAGGATTAAAACAACAGAACAACAAAAAACACTGAAAAGACATCTAAAAGAAAGGTAGTGGAAGAGCTTAGTGATCTGCATGGAACATAAAACCAAAGAAAATCTCATGTCACAACTTTACAGTCGTTTCTGAAAGGTACAGAGAATCACAACAGTCTAAACAGGTAGTGATAAAAGTGTGAGTGAGGATTCTGAGTGACTTTGGAAACATTTCTTATTTCTTCCTCTAAAGATCTGAGGCTAAAGTGATCCCAAATATGTGATTAGTGTTTTCATTTGTTTGCTGAGACCAAACACAAAGTGTAGATTTTCTCTTGCTGCTTTTAAAAGGTTTTTACACATCCATGTGTTAATGTTCGTGAGACAGGTGATGAGAGAGAGCAGTGCAATGGAGTCATTTGGGGAAACAGAGATGTACAATTGTGTATCATCAGCGTACAGATGGCACCCAATATGGTGATGGTTGATACTGTTTCCCAATGGGAGCAAATATAGTGATAACAGGATTGGGCTGTGAATGGTTCCTTGAGGAACACCATATTCAGTACTGTGGGTCCCCTGAGGATATTCACCATTCCTATGGCTGTTTCATTAAATAAGAATAAATCAGACTAAAACACGGTCAGAGACCGGCTCATTTCTCATTTACCACTTTGATTACAGCACTCTCTGTGCTGTGGGTTGCTGAATAACCAAATTGGAACTTTTCTAAAATGTTACTAGTTAAATGTGAGTGGTTGATTAAAAACAATTTTCTCTCAAAGGAATGTGTCTGGAATTATTTAACTGGCAGTCCAGATTGATCATTGACATTTTAAAAGCAGTAGGTTTCCTGAGTTCAGAGGACTTTATTAGTCTTGTTGTTCCTTAGGAGAGAGTCAGGTAGCAGATTGGTTGACATCATAGCTGGGAGCCCATGAGAGTTTGTGTGTTAATATTTGCTATGCTGGCTCTAACAGAAATGTTTTCTTTAAAACTGTGCAGAGATTTTCTCAGTTGAAAGTTGAGTTAGACTGAGAGCAGGTGGTGGATTTAAAAGATGATCAACTGTAGAAAAGAAAACTGTGGTTATTTTGGTTTTCTGAATTAATCGTCTCTCTTTCCTGACGACGTAACTGTTAATTAAAACCCTATGTTTAAAAATATACAAGTGAACATGTGATTTGCTTTTCCTCTGTCCTCTCTCAGCTTTTCAACAGCTTCTTTTTCCATGGTGATTCGATTTGTGGTGTTTTTTGATCAGGAGTAACTGAATCAAAAGAGAATCTTAAATTATCATTGGAAGCAACAAGGTCATTGAATAAGTCAGTAGTGGATGGAGGAAATGTGTTCAAATGATTTGCTAATTATGGTCATTGATAATGCTGGACTTCACATCAACAGTCTCTGGATGTAAAAACAGTCGTGTTGAACAAAGACATGAAACAAGTGAAATGTCAACACTGAAACTCTACTGCCCCCCTCACTGTGTCGGTGGAAATTGAAGCTACATTTGAATTTACACTGAATTATTATTCTGCTACAAACAGCAGAACTAAACACCAGTCAAATATAAGGCTATAAAAACAGGAAGTAAACATAAAAACATTATTTACCATACAGAAGGATTTAAAGTACTGTTAATTAATGATGAATTAAATACTTGTTGACTTATCATTAAGATATATAGACATGCTCATATAAAAAGGCTGGGAGATATGGCTAAAAACCTCATATCTCAACAGGCTTAAGAGAAGCAGTAAAGTGCAATAAAATACAATACTATGAAAATGTAACAGTAACATAATGAGCTGAACTTGATGAGCTTTAAGTCCAGAGACACTGATGATGCTCTGTCAGATCCAGAGGAACACACAGGGATGATGGTGGACTGGACTCTGTGTGTGACAGTGGAGCTGTTCTCAGATCAGTTCAGACTGCAGCACTGAGAGTCATCTCCACTTCTTCTGGTTCCTCTGTCAGTCACTGCTGGATCAAGCTCTCCTCTCCACTCTCACCACCATCTGTGTAGAGAAGAAGAAAGCAGAGGAGATGAATCAGTGTTTACAGAGACTCACTTCATCAGTCAGTGATGCAGCAGGGACTTCAGTCCTGTTCAGACCAGATGTGCAGCAGCTGCTTCCTCTCAGCTCTCATGTTAACGTGTTGGAGTGAACACACTGAGCTGGAAGCTCACAGACCTGCAGAGACGTTCAGCATCAAGTCTGTTCACTCTGCACATTTCACTCAGTCCACAGTGGAAACAAAGTGCTGAGTCAGCAACAGGTCAGTGATGGATTCACTCCTGTTACCTGTCAGCTGATGTCACTTTAAACACAGAGTCTCTGTGTGTTGATCAACATGTGAGCTGCTTCTGAAACATCACCTGACTGAACATGGAGGCTGTCACTAAGAGCCAGGGACTGTCAGGCTCCATCACACTGATCTCAGAGCTGTGACACAGATGAACCTGATCAGCTGTTTAGTGTTGAAACCAGAGAACAAACAGTCTCAGATCAGATTGGACAGTTTGATGAATGAGGACACTGTCTCTGTCCATCTGTGAGGCTGTCAGCTGGAATCAGCTTTATTTCCTGTACACATCAACACAACAACAACAGTCGTCTTCACATCAACTCACACACATGATCACAACAAGCTTCTGGCTGCTCTGATTGGCTGACTGTTGTCTCTCTGTCTTTCTGTCCAATCCTGAAGCCTGTCCCCGTTCTCCTCTCACAGCTTCACTGAGGAAAGCAGCCACTGAGGAGGTTGGAGGTTCACAGGAAACACTGGATCTTTGCTCTGATACTAACTGTGTTTAGTACAATACTGCTGAGAGCAGCATGGACTGACTCCGCCCCTCTACTGACCTCAGAGTCTCCAGTCTACAGTCTGGACTCTTCACGAGACCACGGAGATCCTTCAAGTCTGAATCCTGCAGGTCCTGGTTCCAGCTCAGGTCCAGTTCTCTCAGATGGGAGGGGTTGGACTTCAGAGCTGAGCCCAGAGAAGAACAGCTGATCTCTGACAAACTGCACCAACTCAATCTGAATAAAGAATCAAAGATGTAGATCAATGATTGATAATCAATCAGATTTGTCCTGATCAATGATCTTTGTCTAAAATGAGTAGAGTGACTTTGTCCTTCTGTTATTGTGGATCTTCATCATGTCAGTACAACACAACATTGTCAACACAACATTTGTGTGTGTTGTGTTACAGATGAAAACACACACACAGTTTGATCAAACAGACATTAGTCCTGACACTTCACTGAAATCTACTGAAAAAAGAAGATTGTTTCTTCACTTTCTTCGGACAAATATTAGTTGTGAGGATCTTGTGTATGTTGTTGTGATAAAAATGAATTGACTTGAACAACTAACACTGGACATTTTCTCCAGTGGATTTAGAAAACATGAGTCCTCTGACTGAGAGAAATACGAGTGTGTGAGCTGTGAAGGTTGAACTGAAGTGAACAGACATTATTCATGACAAGTGAGTGAAATGAGCTGAAACTGAAGAATCATTCTCAGTCTGAGAGAAGAACAACTGGAAACATGAGACAACAACTATTTACAATGTCATTCATTCATTCACAGTCAATGGATTCAACTTGTGTGTGAAGCTTCATTAGCTGTGGATTCAAGATATAAGATCTACAACAGTGAACTGACCTCAGAGTCTCCAGTCGACAGTCTGGACTCTGCAGAAAACCACACAGACCCTTCACTCCTGGATCCTGCAGGGTCTGGTTTCCACTCAGGTCCAGTTCTCTCAGATGGGAGGGGTTGGACTTCAGAGCTGAGACCAGAGAAGAACAGCTGATCTCTGACAACCTGCACCAACTCAATCTGAGTAAAGAATCAAAGATGTAGATCAATGATTGATAATCAATCAGATTTGTCCTGATCAATGATCTTTGTCTAAAATGAGTAGAGTGACTTTGTCCTTCTGTTATTGTGGATCTTCATCATGTCAGCCTTCTACACACATCATCCAAATGTCAGCACAACATTCATACAGCTGTTGATGTGAACACAGGTTGATCAGCTGCTGCTGACCTCAGTTCAGTCTGTAATCAGAGGAGAATCAGAGGATTCACATCTGTTTAGTCTGTTCCCTCTCTGACACTACAGACATCAGCACAGAAACAAAACACTGAGGACGTGAACAAACAGTGAGAACTCAGTCACACTGTTCAGAACAAACATGGTGGAGCAGCTTCAATGTTCCAAAGTCACCAAACAACTGCACAATGTCACATTTACAGGAGGAGGGAAAAGATTTCTCTGTGTCCACATCTTTAAAGAAGAACTTGTGTCACTGTTGAGAACTTGAGGAGGACGAGTGCTCGGCCTCAGTCTACCACCGGTGTTACAGCCCATTCTGTGAGCCGTCAGATTCTGTGACCTGCAGCAACAACCAGTTCACCTTCAGGTAACGTTCAGAGCCTCCTGCTGGAAAACACCAGAGATTTATTCAGCTGATCTTCACTGAATGATGAAGTAGAATTCATCTGATTTTCACATCAACCCCCCAGTGAGGAGCAGACTGAGTGAGGACGGGGTTAATGAAGGTCACAGAGCAGAGATCAAACCTGTGCTCACAGTCCTACAACCCTTCAGCTCAGCACAACGTCCACGGTTTAGGTCTGATAGTTGATGAACAGAGTTTCTCTGAGTGTCAGTGTCAGTCTGCTCTGGTAACTGCTCCTGAACCACAGTCACATGACCACTTGTGTTACTCATGTGATTAGAAGAAGCTCCATTCTTCAAGATCAAGTTTGAGCTTTTGTTGTGTTCACACACAATCAACTAGATATGACATGAAGGACACCTGGAGCGCTTTGAGTTCACAGTGCACAGGTTCAGAGAAGCACAACGTGGTGTTGTTGATATTGCTTATTTTATACACAACTGCTGTTATAGGACAAAGTCCTTCAGGCTTTTATTTCACTAATAGTTATGCTGTGCACAAATACTATTAGTAATTTTAATGGGGTTCATGTAAGGAATGGAATGCATTAGGGTTCTCAATCCAGGGGTCAGAGAGGTCAGGATAAAAGAATACTGTGCACAGAAATAGGAGATAAAACAGGAACATCATCTGCAGAATTAAAGGGCAGAGCGACCTTGGTGTCGGGCTGATGTGGGAGTGAAGACACCTGCTCAAGGCAGAATAGATACCGCACTATCAAAACAGCTCCATATTAGGGCATAATGGAAGAGCAGTCGGTGAAATGCAGTGGTATAGATGGGGAACAGGATAGTGGGTAAAAGTTGAGTTTCAGGTCACGTTCCGGTCGGAAGCAGAAGAAGAGGCGGGAAGCGAGAGGAGCCAATCAGAAGAGGACACCGCGTCTTAGCACTTTTTCTCTGTATGTAATCGTATACAAAATACTGGACCAGGAAAAGATAGACTGTCAGAATGCAGGCTGATTAACACTTGTTATTGGTCAGGGTAAGGCATTCTGGTCCAGAGCTCTGTAAACTGTTCATTGCTTGCTGAAAGGATTCACTAAAGAATTAGAACTCAAATTCTGTGGTGGACATTCATTTATTTGGTCCTTAAGTATTTTGAACATCGCACTCATCCGCCGGAGGGTGAGATTGTTTTTTTTCCTTCAATTTGGTGACCCCGACGTGATACTTAACTGACCAGCAACGACTGGATGTGAAGTACGGGAGGCAGGTGAACCAGTTGGAGGACAAAAGGGATCCCCAATATAAGGTAAGCACCACCTTTTTAAGAAAAGTGTGCATATTGGACAGTACTAAATTATCCTTCATTACTGGGCTCATTCTTCTTCCTGTTAGTATTTTACACTGTAATCTGAGTATAACAAGCAGTGAACAAATGGTAAATACCTTAGAAAGTCAGAGGAGGTTACGGACCTATAATTCCTGATTTCTGGTATTGCCTTTGTGTGTACACATTTTTTTTTATTTTAAGAATCAGAGGAGGTTATGGACCTATAATTCCTGATTCCGGGTTATACTTTTGAACAGGGGGTTTCGGACCTTAAAAGCCTGCGAAAAGTATTGTATTGTTGTTGTTAAGCAGGGGGCTTCGGGCCTTAAAAGCCTGTAAACAACTATATAATTGTGTGTTAAGTTTGTTAAACAAAACAGGGGCTTCACGGGGATTGTGGGGAGGGATTACTGTGTTGAGCATACATACACAGAGGTAAGTATTGGGGTGGTTTGGATGGAAATCTATTTCATGAATTAAAAGATCGGGATGCTGTGTGAATCTTAAACACCCAGTGGGAGACTGCAGTGTTCTCAATAGGAGAGGCTGTAGAAGATTGTCTCTCAGCAGCCCCGATTGACCTATAGGAGTCATTCATGAGATATTTCCATGTGTAAAATAAGTTGAACTGTTTATAGTACGAAATAAGACATCAAGTAATAGTAATGGAAGGGGAATTTGACCGCGAAAAAGCCGAATTCGACATACCTATGTTAAAAAAGGATTTAGGAGTCCCTGTGACGTGGGGAAAAAAGTGGGACGTTATAAGACACAATGTGTCAGTGTGTCAGTCAGAAAAGAAAAAAGGAAAAGTATTAAAACAATTAGAAGAATGGTATGGGATGAAATGACAACTTGGGTGGTTTCCACATGATGACTGTAGGATGGACATAAAAAAGGCTCTTCAGAATCGACTGATACAGCTTAAGAAACAGGGAAAGGAGCACAGACAGGGAAGGGATGGTGGCAGCTACCTTTGTTCTCAGAAGGCACAAATAAACTTCCCACCAAATACAAACCATTCTCACTGGGTGACATGACGGCTCTAGTTAATCAGTTACCTCCTCTGAGTGTCTCACAGCTTACACAAGGGCAAACCATAGCTATGGGCGATATAAGGGGGCTTTTGGGCCACTCCTGTGGTTCCTGGGAAAGTGATGCGGTAGAGAAGCAGGCGAATACACAGTTAGTGGCAGACAGCACTCCATTCAGCCTATATGCCACTAAATTTGGAGACGCCCTTAGAGCGCGTTTCCCTGTACCCGCACACAAACAACATTATCTTCCATCCACAGCCAGAAGAGTCAGCCTCTGTGTTTCTAAGTCGTTGCACACAAGAGTGGTTAGATAACACAGGGGAGCATCCCTCACAAGGTAATGACTATCTTTTTAGACAGGCAGTATTACAAAACTGCACGGAGGAAGTGAAAACTAAAATGTCTGACAATCCTGATCTCCTCGGAGCCCACTCTGATGTGTAGGAAAGACATTTCACACATCATATGGACACATATGCACAAAAGCAGAAAACGAAAGAGGGCGAAATGGAGGAACTTAAAGGGCAGCTTCTAAAGTTACAATTACAACAGGCCCGAGATCAGGCAACAGATAAAAAGTCGAGCGTTAAACAGCATAAGCAATTGGCACAAATGTCTGTGACAGAAATAGCGGCTGCTCCACTGTCTTCCCCGCCCATGCCGACTCCTCCTCCCCCTAACCCTTATCCTTACTATCCCGTTCATATTCCGGTGCCGGTGTTCATTGCAGGTCAGATGTTCCAAGGGGCAGGAAGCCAGGGGAGAATTAATCAAAATAACAGACAGCAGTTGGGAGGTAGGAAGATAGGCAGTCGTGGTGGAGGAAGTGGGGGACAGAGAAACAAGTGATGTTTTATTTGCGGAGACACAGGTCATTGGGTTAAAGACTGACGGTATAACGGCTATGGTCAGCAGCAGAGAGGGAGTGGGGGTCCTCCGGAAGGGGCAGCAGCACCTCAACAGGCACCTAACCCACATATGGCACCAGGAGGATGGCCAGTACATCCTGGGGGGTGGGGACAGTTCCCACAGCAATAGGGATGCCCGACAGAAGAGGGATTACAGGGTTTGGCAGCCCCCTGTTTGTCTCTAAAGGTGAAAGGGAAAACCAAATGGGTGGATACTGGAGCTCGCTACTCAACCTTGAGTGATCCACCCTGCAGACTCTCACCCATCTATGTTTCTGTTTTGGGATTTTCTGGCACTGAACAAAAACCGCCTTTCACTGAAGAAACTGTTGTGACTGTGGGGAACCAGACATTGAGACACTCATTTGTATATGCCCCTGACTGTCCTGTGAACTTAATGGGAAGAGCATTGGGAGTGGCCGTGAGATGTGCACCCCACCAGCTGACATATACTGGGTGTTATTAGACACAGAGAACAATCCCTTGTTAGATCAGTTTAACTTATGGTCTCCATGGATCCACTCCCTCACATCCTATCACCCTACTCCCGATCCCCCTCACTGCAGCCTGTATTATGACCGAAATGAGGATTGGTTTTACAGAGTAGAGTTTAATGGAAGGTCATATCTGGACTCTGCATGTAGATGGCATTTATGTGGGCAAGGAGGGCGTGGCAGCTGCAGTGGTGTTACCTGACTATGGAGAACAGTGGTATAAAATGGCAGACACTGCTGTCCCCCACATATCCCTGGCCCTACATGCTGGTCATCAAGCCAAAGAGCTAGGTCCCATGGTTACACAGGCAACTGTGCTTACAGATTGGCAACCTACTCAAATACCTAAGCTGTTTGTCTCCCCATCCACTCATATGTATCGCATTCAGTAGAACGGATGTAAATGGCCAATGTGAGCATGATACATAAAGATATAAGCCCGGTCACTTTTTCTGTCATGTCCACAGCAGTTCCAATTTGGCAACCTCAGTACAAACATAAACAAGAAGCTACGGATGGCATTAAGCCCACGATAGAAGTGGAGTTGAAGAGAACAGAAGGGAGACCAGCTCAGTTCAGGTAACAGGGACCAGACTGATCTGCCAACAAAACCCCTACAGCCAACCTCCCCTGGAGCTCAGCTTTCAGCAAATCAAATCCATCTTGTCTCCTTCTGCCTCCAGTGAGTTCACCTCTGATTTCTGACTCTCAGTGGCTGCTGGGAGACACCTCAGCACCTGCTGATGTCTCCAGGTGTGTGGGCCTGGAGACAGGCTTGTTTTAGCCCCTGATAGAAGGAGCCACATGAAGCTCCACCTGAACATAGAGGACATGTTGGCTCCTCACCTGTTTATTCACTATGATGTTGGGGAGGTGGGAGCTGCTCATAAATTGCTCCCAGCATCAATCTAATCCTTCCTGCCTCCATGTCCCAGCTGAGTTTCCTCTTGTCTCCACTTTCCCGCCTCAGCCACTGGCCCTGCTTTGATCTGGTTTGTGTTGCAGTCTGAAGGTCTGTGGCTTCCCATGATGCTGCAGTGCTGACATCAACACACAACAACAGCTGCAATATTTGTTGGTTGCAGAGAGCTGCAGCTTTGCTGGTGTTCAGATCAGCAGCAGCAGCAGAAGATCTGTGAGACTGTTGCAGTTTGATTCTCATCAACTTTCTGATTTTAACATCAAACTCTGTCAATTCTCTGCTGCTCTGAATCACAAACACTGTGACTGCTCTCATCCAGGGGCCGAGTGGGACCCTTCATTTTACCTGGAGATCACCAGTCCCAGCTGTTAATAACACACAAAGACAAACAGCAGCTAACACAAGCACAGGGCTGCTGCCCAACAACTAGCAGCTAGCTATACTAGCCACATTTAATATGAGCTGAGCTAGCAGCTAGCTACAACGCCCCTGCTTAGCATTTCAGCTGCCGGCTCTTTACTGGATGTTGAATCTCTCTGTGATTGTGGAACATTTCTCTGCTTCCTCCTCCAGTATTTGTTCTTCTTCATTCTTCTCTGCTCCACCTTTCTCCTTCTCTTTCTGCTGCTGCTTCAAACCAATGTGAACAGTGAACACACACGTTCCCTGATAACACCAACAGGTCTCTGATGACTCTGTACCAGCCCCACTTCACAGCTCTTATTGGTCAGCAGCTGACCAATCACAGTTCAAGGCTCAGTTCAGGCTGCAGGATTGTGCAGTGAGGTAGACCACTTTTATATAACACAATATTATTAGTCTACACAATAATCAGTCTGGCCCGGCCCCCAAACGGCCCCCGAGGATTCTCCTGACCCTCCCCATCACCACTCTGCTCCTGGTCTCATCTTCCTTCTTTCTCTTCATTGGCTCAATTTTTAAATCCTCACACAGAAATCCTGAAAATGATCCAACCAATGAAAAAGTAGAACTTCACAGATTTGAACTGAATATAAAACTACAACAGCTCCAGTCAGTGAACTGACCTCAGAGTCTCCAGTCTACAGTTTGGACTCTCCAGTCCAGCACACAGCTGCTTTACTGCTGAATCCTTCAGGTCTTTGTTTCCACACAGGTCCAGGTGTCTCAGATGGGAGGGGTTGGACTTCAGAGCTGAGGACACGACTTCACATTGAGTCTCTGAGAGTCGACAACCACCAAGTCTGTGATGAGAGAAAATATAAAATGTGTGAGAATAAAATCAGACAGTTTGTAATAAACGACACTGAAGTTAAAATGCATCTGATGAGAGAAGATGATGATGTGATGAACATCTGCTCTTCACATCTGTGGCTCAGCTCATCTGATCTGATTGTGTTTGACATGAAACAATAATTCTCATCACTCTCTCAAACTTTACTAAACACCTGCTAGAACCTGCTCATTAGAGCTTCACTGCATTCACTGTCCACTGTCAAACACTGATGACTGTTGTCATAGAAACCTCATGAGTCCTGAATACAGACCTCCACAGATTAATCACTGCTCTCCTGTAACACTGTCACAATGGACAGTTTCAACAAAGCTGAACCAGAGACATCTTCTTTTTTCATTCACACATTCTTCTTCCTCAGAAAAACCTGCTGCCTACATTACCCTCAATGCACCTCAACCACCAACCCTCAGCTGTTAGGTTAAGGTGTGTTATGCAGCCGGGGGGGGGGTGCAGAGGTCTGGTGTCTTCAGACTCCGCCCACACTGACTCAGGTGACATCACCTGAGGACATTTATCCGACTGCACAGCTGGAGACACTAAAGGTTTAATACTACTGTTTTCTCATATGCAGGTGTCCTCCCCAACACCTGGAAACACCTGGAAACACCTGGAAACACACTGAGGTGTAAGATCAGTGGAGCTGCTTTAATTAGTTTGATCAGGTTTGAATTAAACCAAAAAGACTCAAAACAACACATAACATTAACAAATCAATGAATCATCCAACAATTATTACAAATAAACGAAACAAGTGTTTTTATGAACTTAACAGCAACAATCACAACCAACTGAAACATCTACATTTTGGTGCTCACAGCATTCACAACACCTGCAGAAATAAACAAACAACTGACCTTTGATTGTTTCAAAGTAAAACTAAGAATAATGAGAATAAATGAAAACTGTGTTTATCTGAATTTGACTGAACTACTGATCTAATCTACTGATTGATAATTATATTGATCATGTCTGGACTCACCCAGCCTTCCTGCAGTTCCTCACAGCTGGGATCAGTCTCCGTCGTCCCTCCACTGATGTGTTGTACTTCTCCAGGTCCAACTCATCCAGAACCTCCTCTGATATCTGCAGCATGTAGGCCAGAGCTGAGCAGTTGAACACAGAGAGTTCCTTCTCTGATCTGGTCTCTGACTTCAGGAACTCCTGGATCTCCTGATGAACTGAGTGGTCCTTCATCTCCATCAGACAGTGGAAGATGTTGATGCTTCTGTCAGGAGAGATTTCATCACTGTTCATCTCCTTCAGGTTGTAGATGGCTCTCTGGATGGTTTCTGGACTGTTCTCTGTCTGACCCAGCAGACCTCCTAAGAGTCTCTGGTTGGACTCCAGAGAGAGGCCATGAAGGAAGCGAACAAACAGGTCCAGGTGACCATTTTCACTTCTGAGGGATTTCTCCATGGCTGCCCTCAGGAAGAAATCCAGAGATGGATGAAGGTTTCCAAACATCCCAGAAACCTTCTGAAACAAAGACTTTGAGGTTGAATCTCTGTGTTTGTAGTCTTGTCCCAGGAAGTTCTTCAGGACCTTTCTCTTCCTGTTGGTGTAACAGTGGAACATGTAGACTGCAGCCAGAAACTCCTGAATGCTCAGATGAACAAAGCAGTAGACTGTTTTCTGGAAGATCACACTCTCTCTTTTGAAGATCTCAGTACAGAGTCCTGAGTACACCGAGGCCTCTGTGACATCCAGACCACACTGCTCCAGGTCTTCTTGGTAGAACATGATGTTTCCTTTCTCCAGATGTTTCAACGCCAGCCTCCCCAGCTTCAGAAGAACTTCCCTGTCAGCCTCCATCAGCTCCTGTGGACTCGTCTCATGTCCCTCATCATACTTGAGCTTCTTCCTCTTTGTCTGAACCAGCAGGAAGTGTGAGAACAGGTCAGTCAGGGTCTGGGGCAGCTCTCCTCTCTGCTCTGTAGTCAACATGTGCTCCAGAACTGTAGCAGTGATCCAGCAGAAGACTGGGACTTGACACATGATGTGGAGGCTCCTGGACTTCTTGATGTGTGAGATGGTTCTGTTGGACAGCTCTTCATCACTGGATCTCCTCCTGAAGTACTCCTCCTTCTGGGCGTCAGTGAAGCCTCGTACCTCTGTTACCCTGTCAACACATGTAGGAGGGATCTGATTGGCTGCTGCAGGTCTGGAAGTGATCCAGACCAGAGCCGAGGGAAGCAGATTCCCCTGGATGAGGTTTGTCAACAGCAGGTTGACTGATGATGTCTGTGTGACATCAGACACAACCTCCCTGTTGTTGAAATCCAGTGAAAGTCTGCTTTCATCCAGGCCGTCCAAGATGAACAGGACTTTACAGACAGCCAGCTGCTCTGCTGTGACCTTCTGTAATGTTGGATGGAAAACATGGAGCAGCCTGAGAAGACTGTACTGCTGCTCTCTGATCAGGTTCAGCTCCCTGAACGAAAGCAGAACCAGCAGACTGACATCTTGGTTCTCCAAGCCCTCTGCCCAGTCCAGACTGAACTTCTGCACTGAGAAGGTTTTTCCAGAACCAGCAACGCCGTTGGTCAGAACCACTCTGATGGGTCTCTGTTGGTCAGGTAAGGCTTTAAAGATGTCGTGGCACTTGATTGGAGCATCATGGAGGGTCTTCATCTTGGAAGCCGTCTCCAGCTGCCTCACCTCATGTTGGGTATTAACCTCTTCACTCTGTCCCTCTGTGATGTAGAGCTCAGTGTAGATCCTGTTGAGGAGGGTTCCACTTCCTGTTCCATCACTTCCTTCAGTCACACGTTCACATCTGCTCCTCAGACTGATCTTATGTTGATCTAAAACCTCCTGCAGACCACTATCTGCTGAAAGAGAAGAGACAATGTCAGACTGAAGACAGAGAATCTGACAATCTGCTGATTATGTCCATCAGCTACAGAAAAACTAAAGAGCAGCAAAGAAAAGCTTTTTAATGTTGTGCTTTTTAGAATCATCTGAAATGTCAGTGCTGTGTGATAGAACAACTGACACTGGAGAAAACAACAGGTCCTGGTTTCAGACATGAAGACATCAGCAGACACATGTTCAGTCTCACTTCGTACAGTGCTGCTCTGACTGGCTGTCTGCAGTCCAGGTCTGGTTCTGGGTCTTTGTCCACACTGGGGACAGGATGGGTCTCCTGAAGACCCAGACTGGTCCCAGTATGAGGTGAAGCACTGTCTGCAGAAGCAGTGTCCACAGCTGGTAGAGACTGGATCCTTCAGGACGTCCTGACACAGAGCACAGCAGGACAGCTGCTCCTCCACAGAGACACCACTCCTCTTCCTCCCTCTGTGAAGACATTTCTTCATCACTAACATGTCACAGTCAAATATGTCTCATAACTGAATCATCTTCAGCTCAGTTTACAGTAGAAACTGTCTCTTACTGTGAATCTGAGGGTCCAGGTTCAGGACTGAGGTATGGAGGATTAAAGCCTTTGGACCGGTCACTCTTCATAGACAGACAGCTGGATCCTGGAGACTCTGCTCTCAGTCTGTGGTTCTGACCTCTGCAAACACAAACATGTTTTTATTCATATCACATTCATATACATAATTTCAATGAAAAACAAAACCAGTGGCAGAAATTCACAGATTTCAAAATTCAAAATCTCATGAAACAGACTTGCTTCCCTACACTACAGACAACTCATTCGGTCTCATTCAGTCCAGCAGGAGGGTCCTCACATCAAAATCATCGGAGCAAATATTCAAAAAGGAATCATTTGGATGAACTGACCACATCTTATAAATCTAAACTGTCACGTTCTCACCTGGAAAAGTATTAAAACTCAGTAAAGTGATATGAAATCAGTCCTAGGACCAAAGTTGTAAGAGCTCTGAGTCTGGATTGATATTGCCAGATTGAGCTTTTATTTTGGTACTTCCTCTGAACAGCAGCGTGAATTAGCATATTTGCTAAATATAGTGTTTCACTAATGTTTAGATTTAGCATTCAAATTTAGATTTAACATTTAAATTTAACATTAAAGTTGACTAAATGTGGTGAACTGTTTTTTTTTCAGTATGAACCACTTTACAATCAGCGGCCCATATTACATAGAGCCTGAAATCTGTATAAACAGCTGACAAATATCTAGTTTGATGTTAAAGAGGCTCAGTCATTTCCTCCAACAGCTGCTCACTGTAGTTTGGATCAAACTAACTGTGGAGAGTGAAGCTCTGACATGTGAAGCTCATCATTCAGGCTGTAAAATGATCCTGCAAAGTGTGGTCAACTCTGTTAGATCCCAGCTCATCCAGGTTCACCAACACACTGCTCTCTTCTTCTGTGGCTGCTTCTCTGCTCCACCACGGCCCTTTAATTACTGACATCTTTACATCTCTGTCATGTTCATCAGCTGCAGCAAAAATATGCACAAGAAAAAAGTCAAACTCTTCTTTGTTGGGATCATTTCAGAAGAAACCAGCTCCTCAGCAGTCACTGTTAATACACTGATATGTCAGGCTGCTGGTGTCAGGGTGGGCGGCAAGATGGCAGGTTGAGCAGGTGCTTTTTTCAGAGCTTCTCAAGCTAGTCCCAAAACTTTATCCTTCATAACTGTCCAATCAAATGTGCTGAAATGAGGAAACAAAAGATAATTAAACCCACCACGCTAAGACTGGAACCACAAAAACAAGAATCTTCATCTAAAGGGGAAAGAAAAGACGGCAGGCGAGACATGGAGCACGACTATGCAATGGACGTTACTCTGCTGAGTAAGATACAGAAAGTTACAGAATGAGGTGGAGTCTGCAGATCAAAGGGTTGGAAGAGAAAAGTGATGAAAATGTCAAAGATGGAGGATGTGGTGGACTCTGTGCATAGAGTAGGAAAAACGTTACCCCCAGTGATTATATTTGAGTCAGAGGAGACTGGAAGATGGCTCCAACTGAGCTGGTTGACAGGTGCCCTCAGGTGGAAGTAAAGCAGTGTAAGGACATTGTTCAAAGTTTTATGACAGATAATAACTGAACTGATGTTTACAGAAGTTTAAATAGGGGGGTTAATAGTTCCACATGGTTTAAGCCTCATGGAGGAAGCAAATAGAGAAATGATCAGTGGTTGGTCAGTGATAATATTCTGAGCTACACTTCACAATCCAACATTTCCAAAGCACCTTGTAAGATCATTGTTTGTAGATTTTATCTTCGAACCCACAAGGAAAGAAATTAGAGGATATTGGAAGTTTGGTGCCAGTTTGTTAAATAAGGAAGAATATTGTGATAAAATTAGATAAATAATAAGGGATATTGAAAATAATGATTCAAATGAAGGTAATATTTACAAACTGGAATTTATTAAATTCAAAATGAGAGAATTTACTACAAATGTTTGTAAGGAACTAAAGAGGAAAAAGTATGAAAGTAATTTTCTCCAAGAAATATCTCAGTGTTGTAGGAAACAGATCTAAACATTCAGGAGGAAAACAAACTGAACAGAGAAACTCAAATACAAGTCTACTGATAAATGGAGCCAATGCAAAGAACCAGAGAGTTTAGAGAAAGAAGTGTTGATGTTTTCCTCCGATCTGTGCTCCTCACTTTACTCTTTAGGTGAAGCTGTCGCCTTCTCTGATAAAAATCCAGGATGGTATCCCACGTATTGAGGACTCCTTCAGGGATTTGTGTGAGACAGAGTTAAAAACTGAGGATTTGGACTCAGCGATCCTGAAGATGGCTTCCTACAAATCTCCAGGGACAGATGGCTCACACCTCAGTTTTATCAGCTCTTTTGGAAAAGATCTAAGAAATGTATTATTTAAAGAGTGGATAGAGAAGAATGAACTGATGTCAAGCATGAAACAATCAGCCTGATTCCTAAATCAGGTAAAGACAAAAGAAGTTTAGATCATTTCAGACCAATCACTTTGTTGAACACTGACTATGAAATACTCTCAGGGGCTGTTGCTGCCAGACTGAAGACAGGTATTTGGTCCATAATTAGTGAAACACAGTCAGGATTTTTGAAAGGAAGGTCACTTCATAATAACACAAGGCCTGTATTAGATCTTCTTGATTGTAGTGAAATAATCCAAGAGAGTGGGTTTATTTTATTTCTAGATCTTTACAAAGCATTTGATTCTGTCCAACATCAGTTTATACTGGAAACTTTGAGGTTCTTTGGTCTTGGAGAGACATTTATTAAGATTATAGGGCTGCTGTACAATGGAATCTACAGCTGTGTTTCTCTAGGACATGGCACTTGGCCACCTCTGTTTGTAATGGTGGCAGAGATGTGATCTATTCTGATTAAAACAGTGACATTGAAGGTTCAATGTGATGGATAAACAAATAATAAGAAGTCAGCTGGTGGTTAACCCAACTTTGTTCTTATAAAATGAAAATCAGATCCTTTAGCTTTGCAGTCAATCAGTTCTCCAAAGCAGGTTCAGAAGGAGGGGAAATCTTTAGGAACTGTTGTTTGTAGAGACAGAATTATGAGTGAAAAGAGGAATATCTGTAACAATATGGAAAAGTGTCAGTCAGTTCTTCACAGATGGCTGCAGAGAGATGTCAGCATGTCTGGGAGGATTTTGTTAACAAAGATGGAGAGTTTGTCCAGACTGATTTACCAGCTCTCTCCTTCCCCATATCACAGACAATGATCCAAACTATAAATAAAGTTGATTTCAGTCCAAATGGAGAAATAAATGTCAGTATATAAGGAGAACTGATATAATTAAAAACTATGAAGAGGGGGGAGCAAATGTGATTGATTTTGATATTCTGAGGGGTGCCTTGAAACTGAAGTGGTTACAGTCTTTCATCTTTTTGGTTCATTGTCCCTGATGTGATTTTCCAGAACATGGAAGGAACAGACTTTCTACTACGCTGTGACTTTGAATTTAGCACATTACCAGTCAAACTCTCCACTCTCCATCAGCAAGCCCTCCTCTACTGGAAATTAATATATAGACATAATATGACACCACATAACACACCTGTGTGGAACAACACATATGTTCTACACTGTGAAAAATCAGTGGATTTAGATGAGAATCTGAAGGAATCTGGGCTGCAGCTCATTTTCTGGATGACAGTGGAAATGTGTTACAGCACGAGATGTTCTGTGAGAAATTCCAGCTCAAATGTTCTGTTCAAACCTTTAACAGATTGATTAAAGCTGTACCAGTCTCTTTGAGATCACTGGTTAAATATCTCTCCTGGGCTGACACAGCTCTGCAGAGCAGGAACTGACTTTTGAGACAGTAAATGTACAAAGTTATTAGAAACAGTCTGTTATAGAAACGCTACCACAGCCCAGTTCAAAGAAATTCTATACTGAGGCGATTTGAGATTGAGGAGGTGAAGGTGATAAGGAGAAGATATATTTCACTTCCTCTCCCTCCTGAAGTGAAAGAGGTGAACTTTAAAATATTAAATGAGATTTACCCAACAAACAAGTTGTGAAGACTGAGGTTTAATCTTGATGTGAAGAACTGAGTGTTCTGTGAAAATGAGACTGAAAGCTTGGAACATTTATTCTTCCACTGTGGATCAGTCTTTCTGGAGCGACATGTGGAGCTGGACACAGTCCAAGAGGATCATTTACAAATGCAGGTTCTTTAAAACCAAACCATGTAAGAATCATTTCAATCAGGAATTGAAATCACTATGCAAGTCTCTGAAGCTGATAAAGGATGATAAGAAAGTGTCACAACCAGGCAAGGACTCTGGACGCAGGTGCAGGATGGTTTCAAAAAAGTCTTTTTTAAATCAGGCTCAAGGAAACAAAAAACTCCTGAAAACTGGAGGGACAAAAATCAAGGAACTAGAAATAAAACCAAAAGGAACAAGATACCGATTGGATTCGGCGCTGTGGAAGGCTAGATAGGTCGTAAATGAATGTCGACATAAACGACACACTGGCACCAGACAAGGGGAGACGCAGACTCTTAAACACATGGTAATAGGGGACAGGTGGAAACAATCAGACAATCAAACCAAGACACACAAGGGAGGGCAAGTGACCTGAAACGAGAGGAGAGTTACTCTTTCAAAATAAAAACAGGAAATGACAAGACAAGACATGGAGACAGGACAAAAAAACCAACATGACCTCACCGCGGTGTGACAGAACCCCCCCTTCTAGGGCCGACACCTGACGGACCAGGCAACTCTGGACGGCTCCTATAAAAGTCCTCAATAAGGGAAGGGTCGTCTATATAACTCCGTGGAATCCACTGTCTCTCCTCTGGACCGTACCCCTCCCAGTCCACCAAAAACTGTTTTCCCCGGCCTCTGTTGCGCACAGCTAACAGTCTCTTCACTCTATAAAGTGGACTCCCATCAGCTGCTTCCAGAGGCGGTGGGGGCTTGGTGGCCGGAACCATGGAACTCTCCTTAGCGGGCTTAACCTGACTGACGTGAAAAGTGGGGTGGACACGGAGGGTCCTGGGCAGACGGAGACGGATGGCAGCTGGACTGATGACCTTGGTGATGGGGAAAGGACCCACGAACCGCGGGGCCAGCTTCCTAGAGGGAACCTTGAGGTGAAGATCCTTGGCTGACAACCACACTCTCTGCCCGGGCCGATACTCTGGTGCCGGACGGCGTTTTTGGTCCGCTGCCCTTTTGACTCTGTCCCCCTGACGAATGAGCACCTGGCGGGCAGCGGCCCAGATGCGGTGGCAGCAACGAACCAGGGCGTGGGCAGAGGGAACCGACACTTCTGGCTCCAAGTCAGAAAACACAGGAGGCTGGTAGCCATAGGCACACTTGAAGGGGGAGAAACCAGTGGCTGAGGTGGGCAAAGAATTGTGGGCAAATTGTGGGCCCCCGGTCGGACACGACGTCCTTAGGAAACCCATGGATCCTAAAAATGTTCTGCATCATAATTACAGCAGTTTCTTTAGCTGAGGGCAGCTTGGGCAAAGCGATGAAATGTGCCATCTTGGAAAAGCGATCCACCACAGTCAGGACTGTGGTGTTACCTTTTGAGACCGGGAGTCCCGTGATGAAGTCCATTGAGATGTCTGACCACGGTCTGGAGGGGATCGGCAAAGGTTGCAGGAGTCCCATGCATGACCCGGAGGACGATTTGTTGCGAGCACAGACCGAACAAGCCTCGATGTACTCCCGGACCCCCGCCTCCATCGAAGGCCACCAGAACCGTTGGGAGATGGCGAACATGGTTCTCCGGACTCCTGGATGGCAGGTGAGCAGCGAGGTGTGAGCCCAATGAATTACCCGTGGGCGCAATTCAACAGGGACAAACAAACGATGTTCTGGGCACCCACTGGGCGGAGGCGTCTCACCATTCACTTGCTTCACCTCCTGTTCTATCTGCCAAGTAACCACTCCAACCACACGGTTAAGTGGGAGGATGGGTTCTGGTTCCTTGGCAACAGGCTCCGGGTCGTAGACGCGTGACAGGGCGTCTGGTTTGACATTCCGGGACCCCAGCCTGTAAGACAACGTGAAGCAAAAACGGTTAAAAAACAATGCCCACCTGGCCTGGCGTGAATTTAGTCTCTTGGCCTGTCTGATATACTCAAGATTCTTGTGATCGGTCCACACAATGAACGGATGCTGGGCCCCCTCCAGCCAGTGTCTCCACTCCTCCAAGGCGACCTTGACCGCCAGCAGTTCCCGGTTGCCAACGTCATAGTTCCTTTCCGCGGAACTCAATCGCCGGGACAGAAAGGCGCAGGGATGCATCTTGCCATCCACCTCTGATCGCTGAGACAGGATCGCCCCGATCCCTACATTAGATGCATCAACCTCCACCACGAATTGACGCTGTGGATCCGGCAAGGTGAGAATGGGCGCAGAGGAGAAGCGGCGCTTGAGGGCCTGGAACGCCTCCTCCGCCTCCGGGGTCCAGATGAATCGAACCTGGGGAGAGGTCAGAGAGTGGAGAGGGGCAGCTATTGCGCTAAAGCCCCTGATAAACCGCCTGTAGAAGTTAGCAAACCCCAGGAACTGCTGAACCTTCTTGCGGCTATCCGGCGTCGGCCACTCGGCCACAGCGCTCACTTTAGCCGGATCCATCTGCACCCTTCCAGGGGCTACAATGAAGCCCAGGAAGGAGATGGTATCGGCATGGAACTCGCTCTTCTCAGCTTTGACATACAGGTGATTGTCAAGAAGACGCTTAAGGACTCCGTTAACATGTTGTTTATGAGTGTCAAGGTCTGGTGAGTAGATTAATATGTCATCCAAATAGACGTAGACAAACTGGTCGAGAAAGTCTCTGAGCACATCGTTGATCATGGCCTGAAAGACAGCAGGGGCATTAGTGAGGCCGAAAGGCATGACCAGATATTCATAGTGGCCGCTGGGAGTATTAAACCCAGTCTTCCATTCGTCCCCCTCCCTTATTCGAACTAGGTGGTAAGCGTTGCGTAGATCAAGCTTAGTAAAAACCGTGGCCTGCTGAAGCTGATCAAACACAGACGGCATTAAAGGGAGTGGATAGCGATTCTTTATTGTAATGTCATTGAGGGGGCTGTAATCAATACATGGTCTTAAGGACCCATCCTTTTTGCTCACAAAAAAGAAACCGGCTCCAGCAGGTGATGAGGACGGGCGGATGAGCCCTGCCTTCAGTGACGACTCAATGTAGTCCTTCATGGCTTGACGTTCGGGCCCTGACACCGAGTACAGACGCCCCTTGGGAATGGTGGAGCCGGGGATAAGCTCGATGGCGCAATCATACGGACGATGCGGTGGAAGTGACGTGGCCTTGACCTTGTTAAAAACCTCCCTGAGATGGTGGTAGCAGGCAGGTACGGAGGTCAGATCCGGGTACTGGGACTCTATGTCAGGAGGAACAGAAACACTGTTTATAACTGTGGTAGCCTGTCCAAGAGTCTGGTCCCTCAGGCACTTCCCCTTACAGTCTTCCCCCCACCCCAGGATCTTGCCCGTAGGCCAGTCAATGTGGGGGTTGTGGCTGACGAGCCACGGATGTCCCAGTACCAGTGTGCGTGCAGGTGAGTGATACAGGTAAAAATTAATCAGTTCAGAGTGATTGTCTAAGGTAAGGGCCACCGGTTCTGTGACGTCTGTAACAGTGAACAGTTCGGTGCCATTCAAGGCCCTAGCCTTAATGGGTTGTGAGAGGGCCTTGGTCTTCAACCCCAACCTCTTTGCTAACTCCCAGTCCATAAGACTTTCATCAGCCCCAGAGTCAATTAAAACATCCAATTCAAGGACTGTGGTGTTGTGTTACCTTGACAGAGGTCAAACTACGTGGAGCGGACCCGGAAGCTGTGGATTGGCGCCTCACCCGATCTGCCTTAACCGGGCAGGCGGCCACAAGGTGTCCGGGCTCCCCACAGTAGAAGCACCGCCCCTCCTTGAGGTGGCGTTGTCGTTCCGCCTGAGTGAGCCGGGCCCTGCCCAGCTGCATGGGCTCCTCATCTCCAGCAGAAGGAAACTGCCAGCGCTGATCTGACGATGTTCGGCCAGGACCAGACCAGGGAACAGCGGGGATGTTCTGTGAGCGGTCTGGCAACCGCTGGCACCCTCTCCGGAGAGCCTCAAATTCCCGAAGGCGGTTATCAGTTCGGACCGCGAGAGCGATAAGGCAGGTCTAGGGGCAGCAGACGCTCTTGAACGGGGGCAGCCAGCCCCTTCAGAAAGACGTCATAGAGGGCCATGGCGTTCCACCCACTCTCTGCAGCCAAGGTCCGGAAGCGTATGGCGTAGTCACATACGGACTCTTGCCCTTGCCTCAACCCACTCAGCTCCCTTGCCTTGTCCCGTTCAGTAGAGACCGGGTCGAAGGTCTTATGAAGGGCCTCCTTGAAGTCCTGGAGGGAGCTGCAGAGCGGGGACCCCCTTGCCCACTCCGCCGTGGCCCACGCCCTCGCCCTTCCCGCCAGGTGGGAAATCATAAAAGCAATCCTGGCTCGGTCTGTGGGAAATGCGTTGGGGGAGAGTTCAAAATGCATTTCACAGTCTACAAGGAATGACTTACATTGTCCTAGTTCTCCTGAGAATCGCTCAGGAGCTGCCAGCCGGGCTCCAGCTCCGGCGTAGGCGATGGTGGGAGCGGGCGGGGGTTCGGGCGCAGCGGACACAGTCTCCGTCTTCTGAGGGTGACTGAAGAACTGCTCCATCCGCTCGGTGAGCTGCCCTAGCTGGGCAGAAACGACAGCCTTGAAGTCCTCATGGCTATGGGCGAGGCCACTGACTCCCTGGCCCAGAGCAGCCACCTGCTCATCCTGACGGGCGAGGCGAGCTCCCTGTGCCCGAAGAGCCGCAGTTAGTTGCTCGGATCCTGCTGCGTCCATTCTGGCCAGTGTGTACTGTCACAACCAGGCAAGGACTCTGGACGCAGGTGCAGGATGGTTTCAAAAAAGTCTTTATTTTTAAATCAGGCTCAAGGAAACAAAAAACTCTCCTGAAAACTGGAGGGACAAAAATCAAGGAACTAGAAATAAAACCAAAAGGAACAAGATACCGATTGGATTCGGCGCTGTGGAAGGCTAGATAGGTCTTAAATGAATGTCGACATAAACGACACACTGGCACCAGACAAGGGGAGACGCAGACTCTTAAACACATGGTAATAGGGGACAGGTGGAAACAATCAGACAATCAAACCAAGACACACAAGGGAGGGCAAGTGACCTGAAACGAGAGGAGAGTTACTCTTTCAAAATAAAACAGGAAATGACAAGACAAGACATGGAGACAGGACAAAAAAACCAACATGACCTCACCGCGGTGTGATAGAAAGCCCTGAAGTTAGTTTATTCTCTTGATTTATTTCAATGAATCTTCTTCTTAATCTTTTCATGTACTTCTGTTTTTTTCTCTTAAACCTTAACTTTATTTATTTAATGTGCTTCTGCTCAACCTCAGTTTTTCCTGTGAATAAGCAAAACTGCCTTGATTTGTTTATTAATAAAGTTTATTTCATAAAAAAAAGAAGTGACATCACTGCAGGAGCTCAACACACTAAACACTGTTACAGAGACAGTTTGGAGGTTCACAGGTTTGTAGCAGGTCTCTTACTGTGAGTCTGAGGGTCCAGGTTCAGGACTGAAGTTTGGAGGATCACCTTTGGACCAGTGACTCTTCACAGACAGACAGCTGGGTCCTGGAGACTCTGCTCTGTCCTCCTCTTCCTCCACACAATCACTCATCTTCAGGACTTCAGTCAGTCTGAGAGGGAAACCAGTAACACTGACTGTGAGCTCACACACACAAGAGTCAGGACAAACAAGCTGCTCAAGAGACACACACACACACACACACACACACACACACACACACACACACACACACACACACAGGTTTTCCTCTCAGTGTCTCTGTGTGGACAGACGTTCACTGTGACTCTTCTTCCCTCCACAGTCCACAGGGACAAACTGACTCAGAGACTTTGACAGTAAAATAATAATAATGTTGTGTTAACACTCACCTGCCTCAGCCTTCAGTTTCCCTCCTTCTGCTCCGTCCACTTCAAATGGAGTCTGACCTCACTGAACACTTTCACTTCCCTCTGCATTTACAAGAAGACACATGACTGTGTGTGTGTGTGTGTGTTTGTGTGTGTGTGTGTGTGTGTGTGTGTCACTATTTCAACAGAATTATCTGCCATCATGCACCAGCCCCTACTCCAGCTGCAGTGTCCAGCAGCTCGGTCAAAGCTTCCAGCCACCAACTGCAGCTGGTTCCTACCTCCACTGAGCCCAGTGTCCACCAAGTGTCCTCGCCATGTGTCTCAGCTCATCCCAGCCTGCGTTCAAGCCTTCTTGTCTCATGGTTGGCTCCTCTATGGTCTGGAATGTATCCATCCCCAGACCTGAATCCTTTGGCTGCACCTGGGATTGACGGAGGAGTCAACACAGGAAAACATCCAGTCCTGTCTGCATGGGTTGGAAAGAAAAGAGGGATTCAGCTTTGGCCTCCAGAGACAAGAAGTTTCCAAACTGCTGGACAATCATCACCTGTCGTAAAAAAGATAACACAAAATAAAGAACACAATTAATGAATGTAACGCAACAATTTACTGAATCAGACAATAGCATGTATTGATCAGATTATTTAACGCTTGCTATTTTCAAGAGTACAGATCAGTTTCATTTCATTTTTTTTTTTGTGTTTACATGAGTGATTGTGTAACAAGATGATGAAACAGATGATTATGTTGAAATCAGGCATTTTTCTGAGCTAGAAAACAAAACATTTAAAATGAAGCATTTTCTGAACTTTCAGGAGTTTGTATGAATCCTTAACTTCATTCCTGCAGACTGGTGAACCCCTCTCTCCCTTCAGAACAACTGCTGCTGACTGTTCACACTGAACACTGAGCATTGTTCATGAACTATGTCACGACCACTGTCCATCAAATAAAGCTGCTCAGAGACTGAGTGGGCTCTTTACTGCGACGTGTTTGTACAAATCCATCACTTTGTCCAGTTGACTTCTGACTGTTTATTAGAAAGCTTCAATCAAAGTATAACGTTAAACAGAAAATATCGGAGCCTGCTCACCCTCTTTGTCACAAAAAACCTGCCACTCAAATGGACGGGCAAAAAAACCACACCCCTACAGCCTGCCACCGGAAATGATAGTCAAATCAACACGCAGCCTAAACAAAATGAACAACACAGGCTCCTCTGACCTGAGTGGGTGAGTGACCTTAACCATTATGTTAAGATATAATGACAATACAACAATAAAAATACAGTGTCAGTCAATCTCAGTGTTTACCTGAACTTACCTTTGGTGAAATGTGTGAACTCTGATGGTTGCCAGCGTTTGCCCTCCCCAGGGACGGAGGCACATTTGATTGTACAGATCCACAATCTCCTCCTCTCTGGGTTTTCTTTCTCTGACAGGATTCTGTAGAAGCACAAGTCAGACTTGTCTCCTCGTCTGTTGGTGCATCCAGCTGCACAAAGACTGTTCTGGCCAAACAAACCAAAGAACCTTGTAATGGAAGGAAGCATTGGGTGCGTTGGAGATGGACTCCAGCTGACTTCACCTGACTTGATAGTCAACGTGATCTACCAGTGACTGCAGGGGTGGAGTATAAAACCACTGCAATATGTCAGACTGATTTATGTCAACATGTCAGACCGTTTAGCAAAACCTATAAACTCTGTTTACTCACCCGAACACATGGTTCTGAAACATTTTCAGGCCAAAGACAAGTTTACACCAGTCTCTTGACACATGAAATTACATTTAGTAGGGATGTCACGACAACCAATACAGTACCAAATGGTACGTTTTTTTTCCTACAGTGTTGTAGGTACTGTAAATGTCATAGGTCCTGGGGATCTGATTCTTCCAGGACTGACGAGAGACTGTTCCAGACTGTTCTAGTCTGACATTAAACTCAGAGAGAAGAAGAAGACAGGTACAGTAACAATAACAACATGTGGAATGACAGCAGCAGGTTCAGGTGCAGCAGCAGGACCAAAAAAAACCACACCATGCCTGGTGTCTGCAGTTTATGATCTGACTCAGATCATCAGGACAAGTTGTAGAGGAGCAGAAGTCAGTGTGTAAACGGAGCCACAGGAGGAAACAGCTCAGAGACAGACATCAGATCTGTACAGAGTTCAGGCTGAGTGAGTCTCAGTTGTTCACTTTATATTAACAACATGTCGTCAACATGTTCATGATCTCAAATTAGAGCTGAAATGATTCCTCAAGAATCTCGATTAATGAAAGTTATCGAGGCAAATTCTTTGGCTTCATTTAATCCATATGACGGCTCAGTCCTCTGCTTACACTGTTGATACATGAGGGAAGGCAGACGTGATTTGATGGAACAGTTTGGAAAATGGGAGAAAAAGAAGGAAAAGAATGAGACACAAGGTGAAGAGACAGGCCAGAGATGGGATAAATAAATAAAAAAAAATAAACAAAACAATAACAAAGTGAACCAAGAAGACAGTAAATACTTTATGATGGAACTGCAGTTAGGTTAAAACCTGTAGTTCTGAAAGTTAAGCTCTATCAACTTAAAGGCAGGATGTTATTATTTTATTTATTTTTCTATTTATGCCTTATTTTGCCTTGTGTGCATTTAGGAAATGACTATTTGACAATTTGAAATGACTTACCTCAGAACTTCAATTAGAAGCCGAGTCCATTTTACTGTCCTGGTGTGGCTGCACAGTTTGTCAAATAAACGCAGGTCTCAATTAGACGCCCGGTTCTCTGGATGTATCGTCCCTGTCAGTTATCTAATTTGTTCATGCAAATAAAGGTTTAAATAACTATGGCAATCTTCAGCTCTCGTCCTTTCTAAAGTAGGCTACCTGTATTTTGATATGGTCCTCTCTCTCTCTCTCTCTCTCTCTCTCTCTCTCTCTCTGTGCATGTGGTTGTCCTAGATACGCTGTCTCTCAGAGCTCGATCACATGAATTTGTTGTAATATGTTATTGGATAGCCTGGTAACATTAATAGTATTTTTATTAACACTGATTTAATTAATCAATTTGACAGTATTTCCCATAATTCCTGTGCACGAGTTTTGTGCAGATGGAATTAATGGCCTGTCCCATGTAGACACCTGTCCCAAATATAGGTCAGTGGAATTCAGTGACTGAAGCAGATAAAAGCCCGAGCTATCAATTTAAGTTTTATGGTTCTTATTTTTTATGGATTTGTTTTTGAATTTCAAAACCAAGAATGTAACATGGTACTTGCACTACATGGCTTCAGTTTTTACAGATAATATTGTATGAAAAATAAGCAATAAAAATGAAGTGATTTTTCTTGAAAGTAAACCACTTACTTTCTCATTTTATGAGACCTGTTTTCTCTTTTTTATATTTTCTATTGCTCTTTAATAAGACAAAAACAGTTCTTATCAAGATACTCGATCAATCGATAGAATAATTGGTAGAATACTCAATTATTAAATGAATCAGCAGCTGCAGTCTGATGTCAAGTTACTGTTCCTGTATGTGAACTATGACGATGACTTCTGTTGTAGCAACGCTCCACACACAATGTTCACCGAGGATAACATTAGCTTGTTTATGCTAACATTAGCTTGTTTAGGCTAACGTTAGCTTGTTAAGGCTACCGTTAGCTTGTTCAGGCTACCGTTAGCTTGTTTAGGCTAACATTAGCTTGTTCAGGCTAACATTAGCTTGTTCAGGCTACCGTTAGCTTGTTCAGGCTACCGTTAGCTTGTTCAGGCTAACATTAGCTTGTTCAGGCTAACATTAGCTTGTTCAGGCTACCGTTAGCTTGTTCAGGCTAACATTAGCTTGTTCAGGCTAACATTAGCTTGTTCATGCTAACATTAGCTTGTTCAGGCTAACGTTAGCTTGTTTATGCTAACATTAGCTTGTTTATGCTAACATTAGCTTGTTCAGGCTACCGTTAGCTTGTTCAGGCTAACAGTAGCTTGTTCAGGCTAACGTGGCGACAGCTCATCATGTGAGCTGGGAGCTTATAACATTAGCAGCTACAGTCTCCACTGTTCAGTCTGTCAGAATATAACAGTGACTTTTAAATGAATATTTTCCCTCCATGACTCTGTCCCCTCGTCGCTCAGTTGAACTCCTGCTGGACACTGACTGTATGGAGGTGTGTGTACATGCTGCTGACCTGTGTGGAGACATTTGTTTCTTTTCCCCTCATCAGGTAAATATTCTTCTCAGTGTCCATTAAACACTGGAAACACTTGCACTTTAACTTAACACGCTCCAAAGAATTTAGCATTATAACATCACTCACACACTAACAGCAGCTCCACAGTGTAAGCAGCAAAAAAAAAATCCTGGCAGATTCCTGATTTGAACTGATGCAAGTCTGGCTGTGTGCGCTGGGTCACACATGAGATGAGCCCACTGAAGGTGAGCGTCCTCTCTCCTGGAGTCCAGATTACCTCTGTCCTGTTCCTGCTGGACAAGTGAAGAGCACCTGACTACAGGCAGAGGCACAGCTCAATGTCAAATGTTAAAAATTTGCCAATTTCTAACACCTCATCAGTGTAAAACTTTACTTTCAGACAAACTTTACTGATGCATTCACTGTCACCAGGAAATCTCCTTTTCTCCAAATAAAGGAAATTTATGTTTATGGACAATAAACACTAAATGTAATATTATATTGTATAGATGTAGCTAACATCCCAGGGCTTATGAGGAAGTAACCAATGCGTGACACAAAGTTTTGGAAGACTGGATAGTTGCTATTTAAGAGCGCTCACAGTTATTTGTCAGTCATGTCCCTTTCAGGTAAGGCAAATGAAATTATGATACCTGCTGCCACAATGTGAGCTTGCCGGAGGAGCGACACACATTGCGTGGAACAGTGAAGGGGTAATGCAGGGGTCATGGTAGTTTGCCAGTCAAGAAGCAGAGCAGCTCAGACATCTGGAAGGAGCTCAGAGTAGAGAGCAGAACCACTTGAGTTGAAAGGAACCAGTTGAGGTGGTTCAAGCATCTGATCGAGATGCCCCCTGAGTTCCGGTGGAGACCTGGTCAGCATGGAGGCCGATGGTGTCAAAGCACTGAACCAAGAGCTGGAAGTCCTCTTGGTCCTGCTTCCCGTTCAGCTCACAGGCACCACCCTACAGCACGACAGAGAAAAAATAACTGTGTAAAATGTCTAATGAGTGAAAGAGAAACACAATGAAAACCAGAGATGAAAACAGTTGTGTGTTCACTGATGTGTGATGTGCTTGGTTGAGGTAGTAATAGGTCTGAGCTCCCTGCAGGTAGAGCTCCTGTTTGTCCCAGTCATTCATACCTGCCAGCAGCTCATTAAACACATGGTGCTTCCTCTCCTCATTGGCCTACAAGGCAAATGAGACAAGAACTAGACAGAGGCACCAATGCAGTTCATAAATTCTGAAGTGAAAACTGAAACAAACAAAACACACTTCATGAAGCACACGTCAGTCAAAGAGTATGAAGAAATGAACTAAAGGACTAACTGTACATTCAGAATGAGAGTAGAGACGACATCAAAGTGACCAGAAGTCGTTCATGAGCAGTGGCTTCCCGTTTGGCAGTGTGTGGTGTGGGTGTCAGAAAAAGTTTCAGTCAAGGCAATTTTATGGTAATGAGCTATGATGCAGTTTGGCAGCAACCAATCAGAATATATAAGTGCTGCGCTCTAGAGAACTGTGGTGAACACAACCATGTAAAGTTTGGTTCCCAGTGGAGGAGAAATTGATTCCATGATTAATTGACTAATTGATAACATGTCATTGTTTGCTCACAGGAACCTAAATAAAATGATAAAAAAATAAAAAAATAAAAAATGATGTGTAGACAAAGGTGCCTGACACAGTTGCCTGTAATATATTTTGTGAAATAGGAGGGAATTGCATGCTAACTAGCACCGTAGCAGACAAAACAGTGATGCTTGACAACTTGATCAGTTGGTAACATTAATGTTACTGATTAAAAAAAAAAAAAGAGAACTGAGGCTGATGAGAATGTCATTTTGCAGGTTATAAATCAAAGTAATGGGCAAGTTGGAAGTCTGACGTCAGGATGGTGCTAGATGCAAAGTAAGGGGGTCATTAAAGTTATCACAATTGATCCAATGATCAATCCATGTCTGTGCCAACTGTCATGGTAATCCACATAGTACTTGAGTACAACATTGACTGAAACATTTGACCTGTTGGTGGTAGGAGACTGTAGATATTTGGGGTCCAGATTTGTTTTGGTAAATTTTAGCCAGTTATCTATGCTTTCATTTTTTTCTGAAGCCCCGTTAAATTGTCCTTACCCTACATGCATGGTGTGATTTTTTTTTAGCATATACCCAGCTATATGTCATCTTTTTCAGTTTTAACACAGATGCCAGCTGCTGGAGAGGTGAAGAAGAGGAGAGTACCTGAGTTACCTGATGTAAAATATTTCAGATGTGTGAGGCCAGTAATGAAACTTACATAGATACAGTCACGGTGGAACCTCTTCTTCAGGTTCAGAAGCACAGAACTCTCGCACATTTCTCTGAGAACATACAGTAGGCAAACAGATTAATTATACTGTAGGTGCTGTGTGTGTGTGTGTGTGTGTGTGTGCCTGAACTCACTCCAGTTGGGACAGATCTTCCACTTCATCCACCTCTACAGCTCTTTTCCTGCCTGGCATCACCACCTAAAAAAAAAGGCAGTAACATGAGCAGATCCGGAGACACGAGTCAAAATAAGAAGTCCACCTCCACCACGCTCCTCAGGACCAAGACCTTCATACACCTCAGCCCTCACCTTCTCTCTACAGCCGTCTTCTAGTCTGGCGAGCTCTGTATATATCATTAGATTCTCAAAACCTGATCGAGAGCCCTTCATGTGTTTTGTTTCTACGCTTCTCTCTGCTGCTAATGTTCCATAAACTTTCCACAGCAGGTGACTAATCCACTTGCAGCGATGGTGCAGTGTGCTGCAGCGTGTTTTAGGTTCTATTGTATCTGCACAGACCTGGAGATGAATAAACCAACAGGAAGTCTTTTATGGCTCATTGTTTTGTGTGCACAGCAGCTGTGAGTGATGAAGCAGAACCGACTCCAGCTCCTGGACATCAGACAACCATAGACTCACTGTTCTGAATTGAGGGTTGGGATTAAAGTGTGTGGTGGTCAGTCACTTTAGTTCAGAGCAAGTTTTCTGGATGACTATTGGGCAATTTGCTATGAAATTATTGATGAAGGGGGATTCTTAGAGTCTGGTACCACAAGATCTCTCCTTTCCAAACACATTGGTCCACTTTTTAGAGCAGGCCAAGGTGTTTGGAGGTGAGACTAAGATGAAATACAGCTACAGTAACTACCATTTTACACTGTATCTGTATCTATCTGGACCACTAGTACTTTAAAGAGCCTGCCCACCCATTGTCCATCCACACAGGCGTTTCCACTCGTTTGACCTCATTAAACCTCCTGTGAGGACTGTTAGTGTGGGTAAGGTCACATCTTCATCATTGTTAGTGGTTCATGTGAACACAAAGCGGTGCAGTTGCATGTGAATGTGAGTGAATGTGAACAGATGTGTGTTTGGTCCAGGTGTGCTTGAGTTGAAAATATCTCAGTTTACACCAAGGATTTGCAAATAATCAAAAGCTTTAAGGCTCCAGTTCATGAATGTTGAAGAACTAAAAGCAGAGGGATATGAAGGAAAATAAAGAGCCAGAATTCCCAGGAGCCAGTACATACATTGGTAGCTGGCTACAGGTTCTGTCTCTGCTGTCAATACTTTGGTTGTTTGTGGTGAATAAATATGGTCAGTCTGTTGTTTCTTCCATCCTCTAGGCCGGGGGAGCTCACAGGACTTTCATAATGCAGTGTTAATACCTGTGTGCTGATGTTTCGGCTCTCCAACTTCTCCTGGGTGGGGCCCTCTGATTCCCACGGGCCCCTTCCATTGTTGGCAGAAACAGTCCTGACCTGGCCCCCATTATCAATTCAATTCAATTCAATTCAATTTTATTTGTATAGCGCCAAATCATAATATACATTATCTCAAGGCACTTTACAGGGTAAGGTCAAGACCTTACTTTGTTACAGAGAAAAACCCAACAGTTCCCACAACGAGCAAGCGCTTGGCGACAGGGGGGAGGAAAAACTCCCTTTTAACAGGAAGAAACCTCCAACAGAACCGGGCTCAGGGTGGGCGGCCGTCTGCCTCGACCGGTTGGGTTTAGGAGAAGATAGAAAGAGGGGGAGGGGGAGGAGAGGGGAGAGAAGAGAGAGAGAGAGAGAGAGACCAGGAACAGCTGTGTAGGTAATGGTGTTATCAATAATAATGACAGGTAACAGTGGTTAATGGTAAAGATGAGTAGTGGTGGATCTGGATCCTGCTGCTCCTGAGGCAGAGATACCTGCAGAATGAGGACAGAGAGAGGGAGAGAGAGGAGAAGCACAAAACTACGGGAGAGAAAAAGAAACAAAGTTAATGGCATGAAGTCATCGAGAGAGAGAGGGGGAGAGAGACAGAAATAGGGAGAGAGTGCCCAGTGAATCATGGGAATCCCCCAGCAGTCTAGCTCTATAGCAGCATAGCTAAGGGATGGGTCAGGACATACCTGAGCCAGCCCTAACTATAAGCTTTACTAAACAGGACAGTTTTAAGCCTGATCTTAAAGGTAGAGAGGGGGTCTGCCTCCCGAACCCACACTGGGAGCTGGTTCCACAGGAGAGGAGCCTGATAGCTGAAGGCTCTGCCCCCCGTTCTATTCTTACTAACTCTGGGAACCACAAGTTGACCTGCATTTAGAGAGCGAAGTGTCCTATTGGGAAAATAGGGAACTATAAGCTCTCCAAGGTACGATGGTGCCTGACCATTAATGGCTTTGTAGGTGAGGAGGAGGATTTTAAATTCGATTCTGGATTTAACAGGGAGCCAATGCAGAGAGGCTAACACAGGAGAGATGTGATCCCGTTTCCTAGTTCCTGTCAGTACTCGTGCTGCCGCATTCTGGATCAATTGGAGGCTTTTTACTGAATTTTTGGGACATCCTGACAATAAAGAGTTACAGTAGTCTAGTCTTCTATCATAGACTGTCCCTTTGCTGCAAAGAAACTACAGGTATTAAATAAATATGGTGCACTAAAGTACAATATCATACTTCAAGTAGAAGTAGAAACATGAAACAGGTATGCCGACAGTCCCTTAAAACTATATATTTGCTAAATTTACTCAGTTTACAGCACTGGAAATTAAATATTTAATTGAACTTTATATTCATGAATAAGAGGTTTATTTGTCCAGTTACTTTCGGCCCTTCTAATCATCACATCTGTGTCTATGAAGAAATAAAATTTCTACACCGTTCGTCTGATGTGCATGTCAACACATCACACCTCACACTGAAACACAAGTCAGCACTTCAACCTTGTTGTCATTGTTTTCTCTTCCAGTTCAGAGACGACTCTGCTCCTGCTGCTACTTCCTGACTGCTCAGTCTCTACTTACAGTCTTTTTCCTGCAGCTTCCTCAAGGTCAGGCCCTTATCAGCTATCAATGCATCATCAACAAATACACAAATACAGACTGAATGTATCTGGTGGCAATTTTCTACATAACTTCAACACAACTTTCTGGACTCTGAAGTTATGAAGCTGTAACCTGAGATAAAAACAAAAACTCCAGAAAAGCTATATAGGCCCGGGAACCCAGCCATGGTTTTATAGCTCATCCAGCGTCTTCAGGTTGCAGATGATGATGACTCATCTTGCAGGGTCTTCCTGAGAGAGAGCTGCTTCTGTCAGCCGGCCCAGCCTCGGCCAGGTTCCTTAGAGAGCTCAGGCTGCAGTGAAGCCACGACCGTGGCTCAAGGCAGTTAGTGGACAAAGCACCTCATTTCATAATGGAGGATCAAAACTCTTGGCTGTGCATGTATGACAACTGATCACTCCTTTATCCGCTTCATCAGAGGTGGCCTGGCTGCTGCAGTTCACAAAGACACAAAGATTAAAGTTCAGCTTTTAGAGAAAGAAAAAAAGAAAAAACAGAAAGTGAAAGAGAGCACTGAGTTTTGGAATATAATCAGACGAGCCAAATGATGGGCTGGAAGTCTAAATGTTGTCCTCATTCAATCACTTTTCTTTGTAGATGAATGATGTGGGAAAATATCAGTTACAGAGTAAAGACGTGTGAGTGTAATAAGAAAATACGAACAGACACATGAATTCTTGGGACAAAACATGTAATAATTATCCAAAAGGAACTGGAGTGTGAAGTTACAAGTCAAAGAAACAAAAAAAACCAAAATTGGATTCTTAATTGAGTCACTGCAAAAATATATTCTAGGCTGTTGCTAAAATACCCAGCATTCTGAGACACAGGACCAAAATATTTCCTTGTATGATCTGAACAGCAGCCAACCCCAGTTACAACAGGCCCACAGGTACAGTGGACACATAGATACTGTATATATTAAAAACATTTCACTGCAGTAGCTTACAATTACATTCCTAAATTACATTATTCATTGCTCGCATAAAATAATGGTTTACATAAAAATAATTAAAAACGAACCCCCCCCATAGAAACCTGCCACCCCTAATTAATTTAAGAAGCTAATTTAAGAAGCTAATTTATGCCCCCCAAAAAAAAATAAATAAATAAATTTAAGGAGGAATGTCAAAAATTAAAATGTTCACTTAGTCAAAATTTTGATCCAAATAAAAATGTCTCAACTTAAAAATTATATCAACAATTATGAGATACTAGGTAAAAGTCATTTGAGTCAAAATTATAATAATAATAAGGAGTTAAACTTGGTGAAGTATGAGATTTAAATAGTCAAAATGATGGTGGTACTAAGTAATAAGCTGTTGATGTAAAAGAACAATTTATGATGCTGGATCAAACTGAGAGATGACTTGATGATAATGTAACACCAAATTATGAGACACCAAGTCAAACATTTGTGTCTGGAGCAGAAATATAACTTTGAACTTAAAATATCACCAAGTAAAGATAATGACTTATGAAAAATTTGCGACTCTACGTCCAAATTGAGATAAACAAGAAAATGAGAAAATAACAAAAAAAAAGAGAAAGAATAAATACTGACTTAATATTTTCACAAAAAAATCATTAGTAGCTCATGAATTTGAAAAAAAAGAAAGAATTCCTTAGGCATAACGCTGACTTAAAAAAAGTCAGTCAATTTTAACTTAGTGTCTCAATCATGACTCAGTATCTCACGAGTTTGACTTGAAAAATGTTTGTTTTTTTGTTTTCATATTTTGTTTTAATATCTCAGACTAATTATCTTATTTTTTAATCTAATATCTCATAATTTTGAGTCACCATGAGTTTAAAAGAAAAAATAAATCAATCATGCCTACCTTTTCATCTGATTTTTTTCGTTTCCCTGGCAGAAATGGCCTCCATACCATAAATCTGAAGTTCAAATCAAGAAAAACAGGCACAAATCACATAAAATGCAGTTACAAAATATTTTCATCTTCATTACTGAAGCCACCCCACCCAGTCCTTCCAGCTGTACGTCCTCGTGGGGGGATGAAGGCCAGGGAGATGCGCAGCAGAGCGGACAAACCGTTTCCACATGAGAAGCCTGGCGGTGATGAAGCCTGGCAGAGCGATGTAGGCCTGGTCACCATGTGAGTCAAACAGCTTCCACAGGAGGCATCTACGGCCGACGTGAGACGCTGCTTTGATGCTGGCGTTGATGATTCATGGCAGTGGTCACATGGCTTTAAGATGGACTGTGTCCATGTTCACCTTCAGGTTTTAAGTTTGACCAAAATGGATTTTTGAGGGGAAATAGGAGCCCCGTACATAACATGTAGGAGTTCTTGTAACTAAAATTTTCTGACTTATAAATATTGTTCAGGTCAAAATCCAAAGTGAGACTCTTTCCAGTCACTACTTTCCATCACAATTAACAGAAAATTAAACATTTTTATGACTGAGTGTAAAGTTCAAGCTCAGGAGCTAATCAGGCCAATTATATCTGATCCCAAAGACCATCTCTGAAGACACACAGGCTCCACATCTGCTGGTGGTCACAGCTGAGGCATGATGCAGCTTCAAACTCTGGCAAAAGCTGGTAAGTGAAGCTTGAGTTCATATTTCTAGTGAATATTTATCACTAGTATTAAACATTTGGCCTGATGGGGTATCTATAAAAAGATTTTCAGAACATTCAGTTCAGAAAGTGTCAGTGCAGCCCCTCCTCATATTTCAAAGGAGCTGAGAGCAGTGTTTGTAGCATCTATGATCAAGGACAGAGCCTCAGAGGGAGCAGTGAGCGGCTGATACTCACATCTGGTCACCTTCCAGTCACCTCTGGATCTCCTGAAGGACTCCTGTAAGGAAACACAGCGTCACGGTGGTCACACACTCTACACGTCATATGAGACCTGCAGCCACTGTTGAGTCACATCAGGACACAGCTGGCTGCGTTCACAGGGGGGTTGTACAAACAAACAAGGTGTGTGTGTAACAACAGGCAGACAGCACATCAGCAGCAGCTCATCAAACAGAACACTGCATCTGGACGTGTAGTGTTCCCTCAGCCGATGGCACGTGCATGTTTGATGATGCTGAGCCCCTGAAAGACACGTCACCTGCGTCCTCACTGTCTCGTCTGGCGTCTCTACAAGAACGGAGGTGACAGAAACTCCTGAGCGCTGTCAGACATGAAGACTTTCCACAGTCAAATGAACAGACTCAGAGAGTGGGCACCCATGAGCAGGTGAAGCTCCGTCATGCAGCGGCCTGCGGTGGGTGGAGGTGCCTGAATGAAGAGGAACCTCGAGCAGACGGCAAGGCTCCACCAGGTAGCGGGTGGGGACAAGGAGAACCATTCAAACTCAGATGGAGAGATCAGGTAGAAGCCTGGAGGAAGATGCAGGAGGTTTCTGAGAGGTGCAATCAAAACCCAGTGAGCATTTAGTGAAATCATGATGACGAACATCTTTTTTAGAAGAACAACTGGTGCAAAAACACTCTGTATTCTTATTGTTAAGACGGGATTACAGCAAGTAGACTGCACCGGGTCGAGGCTCATTTAAGACACTGTGGCCTCTGCTTTCACAGCACTGTGTGTGTGTGTGTGTGTGTGTGTGTGTGTGTGTGTGTGGTAACAACACCACACACTCAGCTCCATCTGAGCTACTGACATCAATACTCTAATCACAGTTCAACAAACAGTGTTTCGGAGCCACACTCTGCTGTCTGTGTTGGTCAGTTGTGCTGACTTGTTGTCCACACTGTGACAGTGGGGTTGTGAGGTCCTGTGGATGATGTGGTGAAGTGTGTTACCAAGAGGTTGGACGTGTGTGTGTGGCTCTTTAATTTCAGACAGCAGCTCTCTTTGTCGTCAGCGGTGAACTCAGCTGATGAGCCACACTGGTTGTGTACTGGTTGACTGGGATCAACAACACTCAGACCAGTTCATTTAGTTTGTCCACTGGTGGAAAGAAGCTTCCAGGGACAGATGTGTGATGAAGATAAACCTCATCATCAGTCTGACTTTGACTCACTCCTCCTGTGGTTTCATGGCTCTTTGCAAACAACAAAAACGCTGCATCGCTGCCACCATGTGGACAAACAAGGTCATTTCATGTCCCATCACATTCCATTCCAAGGGAACTGACTGAGCTTCATGTTAAAATGCATCCACCAACGAAGAAGAACACAACACATGGACGACAAGAGATGGCAACAAGAAGGACAATAAACACCTGTCCACCATTAAAGCTCCTCTGACTTCATCCTCCCTCATATCACTGAGCACTGCTGCAGACCCCCACCCTTCACTCACCTGATGGAGGGATGATGGATGGATGACAGCTGTTGCTAGGAAACCTCAGCTGCATGAAGTCAGGTCAGTGGTTGCAGAGATGAATCAGTTTGTGGTTATAATGTGTTAGATCACCAGGAAACCCCTGTACAGGTGGTCTGGACCAGCTCTCCGTTTAAAGCGTCTGACCCTTCAGCTTTGTAGGACTCTTATCCTGTCAATAGATTCTGTGGCTATTTAAGCTGGTGGCGAGGAGACTCACCGAGCTTCTAACTGCCTTCCTCTGGGCGTCTACCCTTCTGCCTCTCATCCTGCACCTAGTTGAGTCGCCCTATTGAACTAAATACAGATATCAGCCACGCCCGTTAACAGCAGCTCTCCTCTAAAGGATCTGTGCACTTGTTCTGGTGCCAGGATATAATTTAGTGGCTCTGTAAGCCCCAAGGATCTGTTGTATTTATTTTGGTTAAAGTAACCTTTAAGAACCATCTGTTTTTATTTGAACACTCAGTCTACTTGTATAGTCAAAGAAGAGTCATATTCTCAAATGAATTCAGACTTAGTATATTTACTTATGTTCGTTGATTTCAAAGAATATGTAACTTATTCATCTAAATTAATATTGCCAAAATGAGCTGAGGCTGGTTGGCTTACAAATGACTTTTAGAGGGGGATGGATGAAGTGAAAGCCTGGCCAGGGTGTCTATCCTCTGTCAGCAGCCGGTCCCAAGACATCAGAGTCCCTCGACTCGTCCCTGCACAAAGTCCAGACTTCCTCTTTAGAAGTATCAGTTTCTTCTTGGCCGCACAAGAAGAAATCTAGTTTGTCGTCCACAACTGGTTGGCAGGTTCTTTTCTCTTGCTTCTCCTTTGGTGATTGATTGTCAGCTGTAGAGTCTCTGTGATCTCTTGTGAGTCATCTTAAGGCTTGTAGACTCCGTCTCCTGTGTAGCTGTCCGAGGAGGGAACTTCGTCGATGGTGAGTAATTCACAGACTTGAAGTTGGTGTTTGTGCTAAAAGATGTTTCATCAGTCCATAACCAGTTCCAACCAGATCGTTTCATACTTAGTTACAGCAGCAGCACATCTTGAAATCAACAGTCAGTGATCTTTCTTCATAATCCAACTGCCTCGCTGTTACAAATCATTCCTTCACCGATCTAATACATTTCTGTCTAATATATGTTAAAAAGTGCATTTAAAGCTTTTCAAATCATAGTGTTTTACTCTTGAAATCACAATCATTCACTTTTTAATCATTTCATATGTTGACAGTCATCATCACACTCTCTTCCTTATACTGTCATGTTCACATGACTCACACTTCCCCTTTTCTGGCCTACTGGCCCACAAGAGGATTTTCCAGTCCAGGGAAGTCTCAACATGTCACATATCTCATTTTTTAGGATTAAAATCATTCCTTTATATTGCTTCCATTACACATTTCTTATTGATATTTATTTGGGGCATAATCATTCAAATAGAACTCTGTGTCTTACTGTTCAGTTCATGATGTTGGTCCCTTTCAGTTGATGTCAGCAGCTCTGAGATCTCAACTCTTCTGGACAAATGAGATTCATCAGTGAAATAATGAGACAGGTTAGTGATGTATAAGATAATGTGATGTGTTGTTACAACAGTTTGTTCATTGATCTGTTTGTTCATTAAATAAACTACATACATGGTGTGAAAGAAGGTATTTCCATGACTGGAAGACACATTGAAACAGCTGCTTTCCCACATATTCATTCAGGAAGGAGCTGAAATCTTTGTCCAGGGAGTCTCATCTGATTCTTTCAGGATTTACCACTGACTTTAGGTGTTTGTTTTTGTGTAGAGTGTTGTGTATAACAGTTGACAACATGGTGTTTGTTTTTGTTTTGTTTTTGTTTTTTTCCAACAATGCTTTATTTCAAGCTGAATCGAGAGCTTTTATTCTGAAAAGTTTGACTGAAGTTCAGGTTCTGTGGTTCTCTTGACAGAGCTCTGAAACAGACACCAGTTCAGTAAATCCTTCAGACTGACATGTGACTGTGGCCACAACACCACACATGAACAAGAACAAAGTGTGTGTGTGTGTGTGTGTGTGTGAGTGTGTGTGTGTGTGTGTGTGTGTGTGTGTGTGTGTGTGTGTGTGTGTGTGTGTGTGTGTGTGTGTGTGTGTCTTGAGCAGCTTGTTTGTCCTGACTCTTGTGTGTGTGAGCTCACAGTCAGTGTTACTGGTTTCCCTCTCAGACTGACTGAAGTCCTGAAGATGAGTGATTGTGTGGAGGAAGAGGAGGACAGAGCAGAGTCTCCAGGACCCAGCTGTCTGTCTGTGAAGAGTCACCGGTCCAGAGGTGATCCTCCAGAGTTCAGTCCTGAACCTGGACCCTCAGACTCACAGTAAGAGACCTGCTACAAACCTGTGAACCTCCAAACTGTCTCTGTAACAGTGTTTAGTGTGTTGAGCTCCTGCAGTGATGTCACTTCCTGTAACAGCAAATAACTCCGCCTGGTTCCTCTGACATATCAGTGTATTAACAGTGACTGCTGAGGAGCTGGTTTCTTGTGAAATGATCCCAACAAAGAAGAGTTTGACTTTTTTCTTGTGCATATTGTTGCTGCAGCTGATGAACATGACAGAGATGTAAAGATGTCAGTAATTAAAGGGCCGTGGTGGAGCAGAGAAGCAGCCACAGAAGAAGAGAGCAGTGTGTTGGTGAACCTGGATGAGCTGGGATCTAACAGAGTTGACCACACTTTGCAGGATCATTTTACAGCCTGAATGATGAGCTTCACATGTCAGAGCTTCACTCTCCACAGTTAGTTTGATCCAAACTACAGTGAGCAGCTGTTGGAGGAAATGACTGAGCCTCTTTAACATCAAACTAGATATTTGTCAGCTGTTTATACAGATTTCAGGCTCTATGTAATATGGGTCGCTGACTGTAAAGTGGTTCATACTGAAATTTCACATTTCAACATTTCACCACATTTAGTCAACTTTTTTTCTTTAAACAAGATTTACATCAATATTTGTGAACTTTGTCATGTTCACTTTTCTTTAACACATACAAATAATATAATGTTGATATTAAGTCTAAATTTTAATGTCAAATCTAGATATTGGTGAAACTTAAATTTTAGCTAATATGCTAATTCGCACTGCTGGTCAGAGGAAGTACCAAAATAAAAGCTGAATCCAGCGTAATCCACAGTCAAGAGGAGTGGGTGGAGAAGGGCAGACGTAACGTACCAGTCATATGAATGGGGCTTTTAAGTTTCATTTAATAAGACAGTGTTCTGTACAAGGAAAATAATAGTGAAGTGAGACTAAAATGATATCCTCAGGATTTGGAGAGAGTGAAAGCTTTTTAGGGAAATGATTTGATGAGAAAATGACATGGACTGTACATATGTGGTTTATGGATCAGCAGCAAACACTTCTCTCAAAAAATGAGATCATGTACAATATCAAGCTTTGAGATGATGCACAGGTGCATTTAAAACAACCCCAACTACAGCATTACAGGTGGAAATGGGAGACGTGCCTTTAGAAATGAGAAGATGACAGATATCACTGAATTACTGGATCAGTTTACAGGGTCATAGTCCAGGTCATCCAACACCAGAGACGTTAAACCTGGCTGGGAAAAGTAGAAGAGGGAAACAAAAAGCTTTGGGTGGATAATGAATCAGAAAGCTTCAGAACTGAAATGAAACAATTACGCTGGATTCAGTCCAACAGTACTATTGTCAGCAATACCACCTTGGATACTTCAAGACACCACAGTAGATTTCACATTGATAGAAAAGAAGAACAAAGATAAGTTCATTTTTAATCCATGTACCATACAAGCTGACACTGACAGTTACCATAGTTACATCCAGACGCATCAAATCAGATGCATCAAAGAACTCATCTATTAAAACTGGAGGAGCATTTTTTATTCCAGAATTTCAAATGAAATGTGAGAACCCACTTGCAGGACTAGATGAGACCAGCACATCTCAGTAGCTTGCAGGACACCTTCTGAGACGACCGGCTGGTCAATGTGCACCATCGTCCTGGGGAGGAAGAACCATCTCTGCAAGCCCTCTGGCACTTTAGCACTGGCTCTGTTGTCTGTACAGTTTTGAAATATGTTATTCCACCACTGAAAGTCGCCCAATAGCACCAACAAACTGAGCGATGGAGGCAGCGGTATACCAACAGCTCCCATGTTCTGTGAGGTAGAAGTACTGTTTTTGTCAGTGGAGTCTGGTATGTGGCTTTGGATAGAGCAATGGCTGTTTCTGGTTAAACAAAAAGGATCTTTCCTTTAACAAAAAGGTCTGTCTCAGTAGGAACCCTGTCCATAATATTGTTAGACACATATATTAGTAATCTGAACCTGTTAGTGGCAAATCAGGCACTTTCAGTGGACATACTAATGTGGACAACTGCCTTGTTTTCTTAAGTTGCAGCCTTTTATCTCTTATAGTGTTCTTGCATCATATTGGACTGACTCCATTTAGACCCAAAATGATGGAAAATAGGGCCCAGGTTTGAAAGTATCTGAATTATCTGAGCCATAACTTAAGGAAGAGTAAATATGACAAAGTTCACGAATATTGCTGTAAATCTGGTTTTAACATTATTTGCAACTAAATGTGGTGAAATGTTAATTTCAGTATGAACCACTTTACAGTCTGTGAACCACAATCTTACACCAGCAAAAAGCACAACACTAGTGTCTTTGCTAGTGTGTGTTGGTGTTAAAATGAGGTGAGGTTAGGAGCGTTGTTGACTCATTTCATTCAGTTTCACCTGAGGCTGTAAAATATGAAAGTGAGGGAACAAAAACATGCATTACAGCTTCAGGTGAATATTTTTCAGCCGGGCCTGTTTGGTGGAATCCTGCTGTAGCTGTAGACGTCTGCTCGCACACTTTCACTCTGTACACCAGCAGTTTCCTCTGCAGAGAAGAGCTCTGTCTTACTACCTGCTAAATCCACCGTTATCAGAGAAATCCACCAAGGTGCAGGTGCACCTGGCTTTTAAAGGGGATGGGAGAGAGCTCATTACATGTTACGTCCAAAACACACCCATGATTAATGAAGAGACTAATTACAACCCTTCTGAAGCATGCACCTGGTGCTGTGACTGTTTGTCCACTGTTAAACTAACAAAAGTGGATGAGGACACGTCCTAAATGCTCCAGCTCCATGTGCCTAGATGGTTAAAATAGGCCCTAAGTCTTCAGAGGGAACCAATGGGCTCAGAGCTGAGAGCCAATGACAGAGGAGGGAAGTCACAAAGTGTTGAGAGACGAACTCACACACTGTTGGTTTGGCTCTTTTCATGGGGTTTGTTGTCAAGAACAAACATGTAGAATAACAGCAGAATGATCCTTTAATTACACACAAGACTGTCTTTACCATCATTGATATCTGTGCAGATGTAACTCTGACAAACTGTGTGTTTGTCAGTGAAGTTGTGTGATGGTCAGATGAAGCCTGCAGCAGGATGTGGTGTTTGCTGTTGTCACAGTCATGTAGAAACACACAGGCCTCCTTGTGTGAAATGAAGCTGAACTCCAGAGAAAGAATCAATATGGAGAAGAAGAGCAGACACATCAGCAGCCATTAGTTTTGGTCAGGATGTTGTTTTGTCTTCATTTGTGGCAGTGGCAGTGTCGGGGTCACAGACATCTGATCCTCTCATCTTACCTTTGTATCACTCTGCTTCTTTAGAGCTGATGTGAGACAGGTCATCAACAGCTGGAGACTGGACACATTTAATGACTGACTGACACAACAGTGTTGTTTTTGGATGCTGCTGTGTTGCTTCCATCCTTCAGTACAGTGTGCGGTGCTGGATGGTGACGTGACTGCAGGACGTCAGCTGAGAGTTCCCACAATGACTCTGTCATCAGAGAATTGATCAGTGATCGATGTGATATGAATAAAAACATGTTTGTGTTTGCAGAGGTCAGAACCACAGACTGAGAGCAGAGTCTCCAGGATCCAGCTGTCTGTCTATGAAGAGTGACTGGTCCAAAGGTCGTCCTCCAGACCTCAGTCCTGAACCTGGACCCTCAGACTCACAGTAAGAGACAGTTTCTACTGTAAACTGAGCTGAAGATGATTCAGTTATTAGACATATTTGACTGTGACATGTTAGTGATGAAGAAATGTCTTCACAGAGGGAGGAAGAGGAGTGGTGTCTCTGTGGAGGAGCAGCTGTCCTGCTGTGCTCTGTGTCAGGACGTCCTGAAGGATCCAGTCTCTACCAGCTGTGGACACTGCTTCTGCAGACAGTGCTTCACCTCATACTGGGACCAGTCTGGGTCTTCAGGAGACCCCTCCTGTCCCCAGTGTGGACAAAGACCCAGAACCAGACCTGGACTGCAGACAGCCAGTCAGAGCAGCACTGTACAAAGTGAGACTGAACATGTGTCTGCTGATGTCTTCATTTCTGAAACCAGGACCTGTTGTTTTCTCCAGTGTCAGTTGTTCTATCACACAGCACTGACATTTCAGATGATTCTAAAAACCACAACATTAAAAAGCTTTTCTTTGCTGCTCTTTAGTTTTTCTGTAGCTGATGAAAATAATCAGCAGATTCTCAGATTCTCTGTCTTCAGTCTGACATTGTCTCTTCTCTTTCAGCAGATAGTGGTCTGCAGGAGGTTTTAGATCAACATAAGATCAGTCTGAGGAGCAGATGTGAACGTGTGACTGAAGGAAGTGATGGAACAGGAAGTGGAACCCTCCTCAACAGGATCTACACTGAGCTCTACATCACAGAGGGACATAGTGAAGAGGTCAATACCCAACATGAGGTGAGGCAGCTGGAGACAGCTTCCAAGATGAAGACCCTCCATGACACTCCAATCAAGTGCCACGACATCTTTAAAGCCTTACCTGACCAACAGAGACACATCAGAGTGGTTCTGACCAATGGCGTCGCTGGCATTGGAAAAACCTTCTCAGTGCAGAAGTTCAGTCTGGACTGGGCAGAGGGCTTGGAGAACCAAGATGTCAGTCTGCTGGTTCTGCTTTCGTTCAGGGAGCTGAACCTGATCAGAGAGCAGCAGTACAGTCTTCTCAGGCTGCTCCATGTTTTCCATCCAACATTACAGAAGGTCACAGCAGAGCAGCTGGCTGTCTGTAAAGTTGTGTTCATCTTGGACGGCCTGGATGAAAGCAGACTTTCACTGGATTTCACCAACAGGGAGGTTGTGTCTGATGTCACACAGACGTCATCAGTCAATCTGCTGCTGACAAACCTCATCCAGGGGAACCTGCTTCCCTCGGCTCTAGTCTGGATCACTTCCAGACCTGCAGCAGCCAATCAGATCCCTCCTACATGTGTTGACAGGGTAACAGAGGTACGAGGCTTCACTGACACCCAGAAGGAGGAGTACTTCAGGAGGAGATCCAGTGATGAAGAGCTGTCCAGCAGAACCATCTCACACATCAAGAAGTCCAGGAGCCTCCACATCATGTGTCAAGTCCCAGTCTTCTGCTGGATCACTGCTACAGTTCTGGAGCACATGTTGACTACAGAGCAGAGAGGAGAGCTGCCCCAGACCCTGACTGACCTGTTCTCACACTTCCTGCTGGTTCAGACAAAGAGGAAGAAGCTCAAGTATGATGAGGGACACGAGACGAGTCCACAGGAGCTGATGGAGGCTGACAGGGAAGTTCTTCTGAAGCTGGGGAGGCTGGCGTTTGAACATCTGGAGAAAGGAAACATCATGTTCTACCAAGAAGACCTGGAGCAGTGTGGTCTGGATGTCACAGAGGCCTCGGTGTACTCAGGACTCTGTACTGAGATCTTCAAAAGAGAGAGTGTGATCTTCCAGAAAACAGTCTACTGCTTTGTTCATCTGAGCATTCAGGAGTTTCTGGCTGCAGTCTACATGTCCCACTGTTACACCAACAGGAACACAGAGGTCCTGGAGAACTTCCTGGGACAAGAGTACAAACACAGAGACTCAACCTCAGGGTCTTTTTTTGAGAAGATTTCTAATTTTTTTAGAAACCCTGATATTCATCATCCATCTCTGGATGTCTGCCTGAGGGCAGCCATGGAGAAATCCCTCAGAAGTAAAAATGGTCGCCTGGACCTGTTTGTTCGCTTCCTTCATGGCCTCTCTCTGGAGTCCAACCAGAGACTCTTTGGAGGTCTGCTGGGTCAGACAGAGAACAGTCCAGAAACCATCCAGAGAGCCATCAACAACCTGAAGAAGATGAACAGTGATAAAATCTCTCCTGACAGAAGCATCAACATCTTCCACTGTCTGATGGAGATGAAGGACCACTCAGTTCATCAGGAGATCCAAGAGTTCCTGAAGTCAGAGACCAGATCAGAGAAGAAACTCTATGTGTTCCACTGCTCAGCTCTGGCCTACATGCTGCAGATGTCAGAGGAGGTTCTGGATGAGTTGGACCTGAGGAAGTACAAGACATCATATCAGGGACGATGGAGACTGATCCCAGCTGTGAGGAACTGCAGGAAGGCTCGGTGAGTCCAGACATGATCAATATAATTATCAATCAGTAGATTAGATCAGTAGTTGAGTCAAATTCAGATAAACACCGTTTTCATTTATTCTCATTATTCTTAGTTTTACTTTGAAACAATCAACGGTCAGTTGTGTTTTTTTCTGGAGGTGTTGTAAATGCTGTGAGCACCAAAATGTAGATGTTTCAGTTGGTTGTGATTGTTGCTGTTAAGTTCATTAAAACACTTGGTTTGTTTATTTGTAATAATTGTTGGATGCTTCATTGATTTGTTAATGTTCTGTGTTGTTTTGAGTCTTTTTGGTTTAATTCAAACCTGATCAAACTAATTAAAGCAGCTCCACTGATCTTACACCTCTGTGTGATTTTCCAGGTGTTTCCAGGTGTTTCAGGCTAAGCTTTATTGATTATTGAACTTTTCATGTTGAAGAGTGAACTTGTGTTTTTTCAAGTGTCATGGTGGAGCTTTAAAGTCTTTCCATAGATTGTGTTGAATGAGACAGAAAGTCCCAGGTGTCTTCTCTCTTGTTGCTGTAGAGGAGAGTCGTATCAGGAAATGTTCAGCTTCAGCCAAGAACACAGGTGTGAATCTATCAGAGCAGAATGGGAGGATTCAGTCTTCTTCTACACACCAGAGCTCAGTGTCATGTTTCTGTGAGGACCTTCTGTGAAAACCAGGCAGCAAACAGAGATTAGATTGAACTGTTGACTGAGTTGACCTCAGGAGAAATGTTCTGGAGTAGGGATGCCACGGTGTGGAAATGTTCCCACCGGACATTAAGACATGTGTGGGCTCAGTATCTGTAGATTAGACCTCAGAGTTTCCCACACACTGATTTATCTGTGACAGGCCGCCACCACATCAACAATGACGCCACATATTGATTTTCTATTGTTTTACAGTTTCAAATGAGGAAAATCTTATTTCAATGCCGAGTTGCACACACACACACACACACACACACACACACACACACTTCCAGGTTGTAACTGTAGAGTCCACTAAGTGTTGATCACTAGTGTTTTACTGAGGACAGTTTGTTCATGGATCAACGTGGGCGCTGCCACTGATTCACCACAATGAGCCAGATGTGTTTTATGCAGTGGTGTGTGTTGACTTCTACAGAGAGGCAGCAGAGCCAAGCAATCTGGAGTCAGTTTAAAAACACTGGAGAATAAAACTGTTTTTCTGAACAAGATTCTGACTCTGGATCAAATCATATGATGGAAGCAGAAATGTAACATCATTTTCCCTCCTTCATCTGCACAACAAAGATTCCCATGAAACTCTGCAGGTCTGAGAGAGAGTGATGAGAATTATTGTTTCATGTCAAACACAATCAGATCAGATGAGCTGAGCCACAGATGTGAAGAGCAGATGTTCATCACATCATCATCTTTTCTCATCAGATGCATTTTAACTTCAGTGTCTTTTATTACAAACTGTCTGATTTTATTCTAACACATTTTATATTTTTCTCATCACAGACTTGTTGGTTGTCGACTCTCAGAGACTCACTGTGAAGTCGTGTCCTCAGCTCTGAAGTCCAACCCCTCCCATCTGAGACACCTGGACCTGAGTGACAACTGGGACCTGGAGGATTCAGCAGTGAAGCAGCTGTGTGCTGGACTGGAGAGTCCAAACTGTAGACTGGAGACTCTGAGGTCAGTTCACTGACTGGAGCTGTTGTAGTTTTATATTCAGTTCAAATCTGTGAAGTTCCAGTTTTTCATTGGTTGGTTCATTTTCAGGATTTCTGTGTGAGGATTTAAAAGATCAGCCAGTGAAGAGAAAGAAGGAAGATGAGACCAGGAGCAGAGTGGTGATGGGGAGGGTCAGGAGAATCCCCGGGGGCCGTTTGGGGGCCGGGGCCGGACTGATTATTGTGTAGACTAATAATATTGTGTTATATAAAAGTGGTCTACCTCGCTGCACCATCCTGCAGCCTGAACTGAGCCTCACAGCCTCTTGTCTCTCCCAGCACGTCAGACACTACCAAGTCTATATTTGCAGTGGGGGGGGGGGGGGGGGGGGGTAAATGAGTGGCCCCTCCTCAGGTGGTCCAACCCCGGTGTGCCTTGAACTGTGATTGGTCAGCTGCTGACCAATAAGAGCTGTGAAGTGGGGCTGGTACAGAGTCATCAGAGACGTGTTGGTGTTATCAGGGAACGTGTGTGTTCACTGTTCACATTGGTTTGAAGCAGCAGCAGAAAGAGAAGGAGAAAGGTGGAGCAGAGAAGAATGAAGAAGAACAAATACTGGAGGAGGAAGCAGAGAAATGTTCCACAATCACAGAGAGATTCAACATCCAGTAAAGAGCCTGCAGCTGAAATGCTAAGCAGGGGTGTTGTAGCTAGCTGCTAGCTCAGCTCATATTAAATGTGGCTAGTATAGCTAGCTGCTAGTTGTTGGGCAGCAGCCCTGTGCTTGTGTTAGCTGCTGTTTGTCTTTGTGTGTTATTAACAGCTGGGACTGGTGATCTCCAGGTAAAATGAAGGGTCCCACTCGGCCCCTGGATGGTGAGGAGCCAACATGTCCTCTATGTTCAGGTGGAGCTTCATGTGGCTCCTTCTATCAGGGGCTAAAACAAGCCTGTCTCCAGGCCCACACACCTGGAGACATCAGCAGGTGCTGAGGTGTCTCCCAGCAGCCACTGAGAGTCAGAGCTCAGAGGTGAACTCACTGGAGGCAGAAGGAGACGAGATGGATTTGATTTGTTGGTGAGGGTGAAGGACTCAGGAAGCAGCTTTGAACAGGCGTGATGCAGCTGAAGGCAGGGAGGGACTGGCCAATCAGAGGAGATCCAGGAAAACAGCTCCTCGTTCCTCAGGAGACAGCTGCCACTGATCTGAGAGCAGATGTTGTGTTGTGGTCAGAAACACAGCAGCTTGTGTATGTTGTGGAGCTGACAGTACCATGGGAGGACGCAGGAGAAACGGCCTCTGAGAGGAAACAGCTCAGACACACAGAGCTGGCAGCAGAGGCAGAGGAGCCCGCTCTGAAAGCTGAGCTCCAGGGGAGGTTGGCTGTAGGGGTTTTGTTGGCAGATCAGTCTGGTCCCTGTTACCTGAACTGAGCTGCTCTCACTTCTGTTCTCTTCAAGTCCACGTTGTGCTTCTCTGAACCTGTGCACTGTGAACTCAAAGCGCTCCAGGTGTCCTTCATGTCATATCTAGTTGATTGTGTGTGAAGACAACAAAAGCTCAGACTTGATCTTGACGAATGGAGCTTCTTCTAATCACATGAATAACACAAGTGGTCATGTGACTGTGGTTCAGGAGCAGTTACCAGAGCAGACTGACACTGACACTCAGAGAAACTCTGTTCATCAACTATCAGACCTAAACCGTGGACGTTGTGCTGAGCTGAAGGGTTGTAGGACTGTGAGCACAGGTTTGATCTCTGCTCTGTGACCTTCATTAACCCCGTCCTCACTCAGTCTGCTCCTCACTGGGGGGTTGATGTGAAAATCAGATGAATTCTACTTACTCATTCAGTGAAGATCAGCTGAATAAATCTGTGGTGTTTTCCAGCAGGAGGCTCTGAACGTTACCTGAAGGTGAACTGGTTGTTGCTGCAGGTCACAGAATCTGACGGCTCACAGAATGGGCTGTAACACCGGTGGTAGACTGAGGCCGAGCACTCGTCCTCCTCAAGTTCTCAACAGTGACACAAGTTCTTCTTTAAAGATGTGGACACAGAGAAATATTTTCCCTCCTCCTGTAAATGTGACATTGTGCAGTTGTTTGGTGACTTTGGAACATTGAAGCTGCTCCACCATGTTTGTTCTGAACAGTGTGACTGAGTTCTCACTGTTTGTTCACGTCCTCAGTGTTTTGTTTCTGTGCTGATGTCTGTAGTGTCAGAGAGGGAACAGACTAAACAGACGTGAATCCTCTGATTCTCCTCTGATCACAGACTGAACTGAGGTCAGCAGCAGCTGATCAACCTGTGTTCACATCAACAGCTGTATGAATGTTGTGCTGACATTTGGATGATGTGTGTAGAAGGCTGACATGATGATGATCCACAATAACAGAAGGACAAAGTCACTCTACTCATTTTAGTCAAAGATCATTGATCAGGACAAATCTGATTGATTATCAATCATTGATCTACATCTTTGATTCTTTATTCAGATTGATCAGCTGCAGTTTGTCAGAGATCAGCTGTTCTTCTCTGGTCTCAGCTCTGAAGTCCAACCCCTCCCATCTGAGAGAACTGGAGCTGAGCTTCAACCAGGACCTGCAGGATCCAGGAGTGAAGGGTCTGTGTGGTTTTCTGCAGAGTCCAGACTGTAGACTGGAGACTCTGAGGTCAGTTCACTGTTAAAGATCTTATATCTTGAATCCACAGCTAATGAAGCTTCACACACAAGTTGAATCCATTGACTGTGAATCTTTCCAGTTGTTCTTCTCTCAGACTGAGAATGATTCTTCAGTTTCAATCTTCTTGTTTTCAGTAGATTTCAGTCAAGTGTCAGGACTAATGTCTGTTTGATCAAACTGTGTGTGTGTGTTTTCATCTGTAACACAACACACACAACTGTTGTGTTGACAATGTTGTGTTGTACTGACATGATGAAGATCCACAATAACAGAAGGACAAAGTCACTCTACTCATTTTCGACAAAGATCATTGATCAGGACAAATTGGTTATGATTGATTATCATCATTGATCTACATATTTGATTCTTTATTCAGATTGGAGAACTGCAGTTTGTCAGAGATCAGCTGTTCTTCTCTGGTCTCAGCTCTGAAGTCCAACCCCTCCCATCTGAGAGAACTGGACCTGAGTGGAAACCAGAACCTGCAGGATCCAGGAGTGAAGGGTCTGTGCGGTTTTCTGCAGAGTCCAGACTGTAGACTGGAGACTCTGAGGTCAGACTCCATGTTTTCTTTCTGTGCTGAGATGAATGTGATGTGAAAGTTGTGTTGACACTGAGCTGCAGACATGAGGCTGATATTATACTGATCCACACTGAGGATCTTCATGGTAAAGTCTGTTTTCTTCTTCTCTGCTTTTAGTCCAGTGACAGTTTCTCTTCAACTTTCACCTCATGACTTTTTAAAACACCAACAGAAACACATTGAATCTGTCAGACAATAACTGATCTATAATCAATAGCTGATGGTCCCAACACTTTTATAAGGCTCTGTGATGTTTGTACTGACTCCAATATTCAAAGCCAAGTTGTCATAGCAACAGGTTGTTTCATCACTTTAAATCCTTTAGGTTTGACTGTGTTAAATATTTGAGCTCAGTCACCAGGTGTCTGTGTCTCTGCCGTTCCATCAACTAGTGAATTTAATATATATTTCTATACATTTGTTCTCATGTCTCCAAACTTCAGCCTGACATGTTTGTTGTCTTTGAAAACTTGAGGATCTTTAGTAGAATCTGCACAACATGAGTTTGTATAGATGGAGCCACAGGTGGAGCTGGCAGAGTTGAAGAGGTGGAGTCACTACGTCTTTATTGAAGCAGCAGCATGTTGTCATGAATATTAATGAGAGCTGTTTTTACTTTGTCTGTTTGACTCTTAGTGGTTTCAAGCAAACTTTGTCTCCTAAACTCACATCTTTGATTCTTTATCCAGATTGTGGGGCTGCAGGTTGTCAGAGATCAGCTGTTCTTCTCTGGTCTCAGCTCTGAAGTCCAACCCCTCCCATCTGAGAGAACTGGACCTGAGCTGGAATGAGGACCTGCAGGATCCAGGAGTGAAGGGTCTGTGTGGTTTTCTGCAGAGTCCAGACTGTAGACTGGAGACTCTGAGGTCAGTTCACTGTTGTAGATCTTATATCTTGAATCCACAGCTAATGGAGCTTCACACACAAGTTGAATCCATTGACTGTGAATGAATGAATGACATTGTAAATAGTTGTTGTCTCATGTTTCCAGTTGTTCTTCTCTCAGACTGAGAATGATTCTTCAGTTTCAGCTCATTTCACTCACTTGTCATGAATAATGTCTGTTCACTTCAGTTCAACCTTCACAGCTCACACACTCGTATTTCTCTCAGTCAGAGGACTCATGTTTTCTAAATCCACTGGAGAAAATGTCCAGTGTTAGTTGTTCAAGTCAATTCATTTTTATCACAACAACATACACAAGATCCTCACAACTAATATTTGTCCAAAGAAAGTGAAGAAACAATCTTCTTGTTTTCAGTAGATTTCAGTCAAGTGTCAGGACTAATGTCTGTTTGATCAAACTGTGTGTGTGTGTTTTCATCTGTAACACAACACACACAACTGTTGTGTTGACAATGTTGTGTTGTACTGACATGATGAAGATCCACAATAACAGAAGGACAAAGTCACTCTACTCATTTTAGACAAAGATCATTGATCAGGACAAATCTGGTTAATTATCAATCATCGATCTACATCTTTGATTCTTTATTCAGATTGAGTCTCTGCAGGTTGTCAGAGATCAGCTGTTCTTCTCTGGGCTCAGCTCTGAAGTCCAACCCCTCCCATCTGAGAGAACTGGACCTGAGTGGAAACAACCTGCAGGATCCAGACCTGAAGGATCTCCGTGGTCTCGTGGAGAGTCCAGACTGTAGACTGGAGACTCTGAGGTCAGTAGAGGGGCGGAGACAGTCCATGCTGCTCTCAGCAGTATTGTACTAAACACAGTTAGTATCAGAGCAAAGATCCAGTGTTTCCTGTGAACCTCCAACCTCCTCAGTGGCTGCTTTCGTCAGTGAAGCTGTGAGAGGAGAACGGGGACAGGCTTCAGGATTGGACAGAAAGACAGAGAGAGAGACAACAGTCAGCCAATCAGAGCAGCCACAAGCTTGTTGTGATCATGTGTGTGAGTTGATGTGAAGACGACTGTTGTTGTTGTGTTGATGTGTACAGGAAATAAAGCTGATTCCAGCTGACAGCCTCACAGATGGACAGAGACAGTGTCCTCATTCATCAAACTGTCCAATCTGATCTGAGACTGTTTGTTCTCTGGTTTCAACACTAAACAGCTGATCAGTTTCATCTGTGTCACAGCTCTGAGATCAGTGTGATGGAGCCTGACAGTCCCTGGCTCTTAGTGACAGCCTCCATGTTCAGTCAGGTGATGTTTCAGAAGCAGCTCACATGTTGATCAACACACAGAGACTCTGTGTTTAAAGTGACATCAGCTGACAGGTAACAGGAGTGAATCCATCACTGACCTGTTGCTGACTCAGCACTTTGTTTCCACTGTGGACTGAGTGAAATGTGCAGTGAACAGACTTGATGCTTGTCAAGTTATGTGGATGTTACATTTTTCCAGCTCTGCCCAACCTTGAAAATGGCTTGTTCAGCACAAAGATCCAGGGTCAACTCAATTCCTTTTCTTTTCCTTTTATTTTTTTCTAGAGGGATGCTGAATGGAATAACTTGAATGGAATAGGTTGATAACCTTAAAAGTTAAACAAAGAAATATATATACGTTAGCAAATTAATATAATCCATGTGTCATTTAAACTTAAATAGTCCAAATAAAAATGGTACAATTTTACATTTGCACAAAAATTAACTACATTCAGCATTAATGAATATGACTAAAGGGCTTGAAATGAAATGCAGAGTCCAGCATTGATATCAGTTGTGTCTTCTGTGCTGACAATGAGCTGTTTTCTCTCTTGCTTTCCTGGCAGGAGTGAATCCATATGACACCAAACATTTCTTCCCATGCTCTTCAAAACCTGGTGTGCAGGTGAACTCAGTCCCCCTATGAGCACTGACTGCTGTTTTCAGGTTCCACTGATATTCGTTACTTTGCCCCCTTCAGGCCTGGAGTGCATTTGCAGGTTGTGTTCTCTGGTTTCCAACACAACAATGCTGAACGTCTCTGCAGGTCTGTGAGCTTCCAGCTCAGTGTGTTCACTCCAACACATTAACATGAGAGCTGAGAGGAAGCAGCTGCTGCACATCTGGTCTGAACAGGACTGAAGTCCCTGCTGCATCACTGACTGATGAAGTGAGTCTCTGTAAACACTGATTCATCTCCTCTGCTTTCTTCTTCTCTACACAGCTGGAGGTGAGAGTGGAGAGGAGAGCTTGATCCAGCAGTGACTGACAGAGGAATCAGAAGAAGTGGACATGACTCTCAGTGCTGCAGTCTGAACTGATCTGAGAACAGCTCCACTGTCACACACAGAGTCCAGTCCACCATCATCCCTGTGTGTTCCTCTGGATCTGACAGAGCATCATCAGTGTCTCTGGACTTAAAGCTCATCAAGTTCAGCTCTGAACAGTTTCCTTGTTGAGCTTCACAAAGAGGGAATTTCACAGTAAAATGACTTGAACTCTGAAGATTAGTTTGACTCAGACGTTGAAGCCTCATGTTCTTCAGCTGAACTTTACAAGATATTATTGTACAGGAGGAACATGTTGTTTCTATTGTCCATCATATTGATATAATCAACAATACTTTATAGAAGATATATTAAATGATCATATTCATAATGTTGAATATGCTAAATATTTGTAACCAGCCCCTGCAGCAAATAGAAACCAAAAAAGTTTTTTACTGTTGTAGAAGTTAAAATGTTTTAAGATAAAAGTAAAAAGTAAGTTACAGTTAAAATCTACTCATTATGTTACTGTTACATTTTCATAGTATTGTATTGTTATTGCACATTTACTGCTTCTCTTAAGCCTGTTGAGATATGAGGTTTTTAGCCATATCTCCCAGCCTTTTATATGAGCATGTCTATATATCTTAATGATAAGTCAACAAGTATCATTGGTTTAATTCATCATTAATTAACAGCACTTTAAATCCTTCTGTGTGGTAAATAATGTTTTTATATTTACTTCCTGTTCTTTATAGCCTTATATTTGACTGGTGTTTAGTTCTGCTGTTTGTTGCAGAATAATAATTCAGTGTAAATACAAATGTAGTTTAAATTTTCACCGACACAGTGAGGGGGGCAGTAGAGTTTCAGGAGCCAGAACAACCTCCACCAATCAGAGGTTTAGTTCAGCCTGAGAGGTAAAACCCAGGGCTGGTGAGAGCATCATCATCTTCATCAGCTCCTCTCTTCTCTCATTGGCTGTCATTCACAGCTGATCCACAGAAATACTCTGGGCTTTGTTTACTAGAGGTTTTAATGTTGGCATTTCACTTGTTTCTTGTCTTTGTTTAACACGACTGTTTTTACATCCAGAGACTGTTGATGTGAAGTGCAGCATTGTCAATGACCATAATTAGCAAATCATTTGAACACATTTCCTCCATCCACTACTGACTTATTCAATGACCTTGTTGCTTCCAATGATAATTTAAGATTCTCTTTAGATACAGTTTCTCCTGATCAAAAAGCACCACAAATCAAATCACCATGGAAACTGTTGAAAAGCTGAGAGAGGACAGAGGAAAAGCAAATCACATGTTCACTTGTATATTTTTAAACATAAGGTTTTAATTAACAGTTACGTAGTCAGGAAAGAGAGACGATTAATTCAGAAAACCAAAATAACCACAGTTTTATTTTCTACAGTTGATAATCTTTTAAATCCACCACCTGCTCTCAGTCTAACTCAACTTTCAACTGAGAAAATCTCAGCACAGTTTTAAAAGAAAACATTTCTGTTAGAGCCAGCATAGCAAATATTAACACACACACTGTCACACTGCATGCATGGGCTCCCAGCTATGATGTCAACCAATCTGCTACCTTACTCTCTCCTAAGGAACAACAAGACTAATAAAGTCCTCTGAACTCAGGAAACCTACTGCTTTTAAAATGTCAATGATCAATCTGGACTGTCAGTCAAATCATTCCAGACACATTTCTTTGAGAGAAAATTGTTTTTAATCTACCACTCACATTTGACCAGCAACATTTTTGAAAAGTTCCAAATGGGTTATTCAGCAACCCACAGCACAGAGAGTGCTGTAATCAAAGTGGTAAATGAGAAATGAGCCGGTCTCTGACCGTGTTTTAGTCTGATTTATTCTTATTTAATGAAACAGCCATAGGAATGGTGAATATCCTCAGGGGACCCACAGTACTGAATATGGTTTTCCTCAAGGAACCATTCACAGCCCAATCCTGTTATCACTATATTTGCTCCCATTGGGAAACAGTATCAACCATCACCATATTGGGTGCCATCTGTACGCTGATGATACACAATTGTACACCTCTGTTTCCCCAAATGACTCCATTGCACTGCTCTCTCTCATCACCTGTCTCACTAACATTAACACATGGATGTGTAAAAACATTTTAAAAGCAGCAAGAGAAAATCTACACTTTGTGTTTGGTCTCAGCAAACAAATGAAAACACTAATCACATATTTGGGATCACTTTAGCCTCAGATCTTTAGAGGAAGAAATAAGAAATGTTTCCAAAGTCACTCAGAATCCTCACTCACACTTTTATCACTACCTGTTTAGACTGTTGTGATTCTCTGTACCTTTCAGAAACGACTGTAAAGTTGTGACATGAGATTTTCTTTGGTTTTATGTTCCATGCAGATCACTAAGCTCTTCCACTACCTTTCTTTTAGATGTCTTTTCAGTGTTTTTTGTTGTTGTGTTGTTTTAATCCTGTGTGAATCACTTTGGCCAAAGTGTTTGTAGGACATATTTTATGTATGTTATCTATATGTTATATCAATAAAGTTGAATTGAAAAACATTTTAGAGCCAAGTTTAACCTGTTGCTGCCCAGAGGGACCACCTGTCCTGCAGAGTCTGTCAGTCTTCATGTGTCAGGACAGAGTGAAGCAGCTCCACGGTTTCTGCACCGGCCTTCACTCACACTCACCTGCTCACCTGAGTGATTATCTGCTTTAATCTGAACCATGCTCTGAAACTTCATGGTCTGCACCTGCACTGACAACTTGTTGCTGATTGGCTGGTTGGTGATTCCCTTGAGCCAATCACTTCCTCTCCTGCCTCCTGACCAAACAGAGCTCAGTGACTCTGACTGTTGGTGGGTTGAAGAGCTGAGCAGCTGCTGCTCTCCTGCAGGAACAGGAACCATCCAGTGAGCAGCAGCTCTGTGGTGAAGCAGCTCAGTGATGACAGAGGTTCAGACAGCCACTTACAAGAGGAGCATCTCTGAACACAGCTCATGATGAAGCTTGAAGTGGACGGACTCCAGTGGCAGAAGACTCAGCAGGTCACAAAGAGCTCAAAGTTCTTATCAGTGTCATATGAAAGGACTGGAACAGGAAGGTGAGGCACACAGGTGGAGACAGGAAGAAACAGGCTCCAGCAGGACAGTTACTGTGTCTGTTTAACTTCAGAACTGTGAGGCTTCCAGATCAGTCATAGGATCTCTTCCCTGACGGTTTACGTTACCAGATGGATTTCAGAGCTGTTTAATCACAGTCCTGAGGTCAGTCATCGTTTTCAAGTGGTGTCAGCTGAGAGCACAACACACACAAACACACCAGAGTCCATAACCAAACAGGTGGAGTGTGAACGCTGGATGGACCCTGCAGTGGGACGGTTTAGTTGACATGGTTTTTGTCGGGGACTCGGTCCATAGAGATTTAAACAGACAGTGACAGATCAGTGGAACCATAACACCAAGTTCTGTCAGTCAACACAATGTGGATATAATAATAATAATAATAATAAGAGTGCTCTCAATTAATGGATGTTTCTTTGTTTTCTTAATAATGGGGCAAACATTTCATTTAATTTGTGATTGACGCCTGATGGGCGTGGTTAATGAAAGGCCTCCTGCAGGCAGCTGTTGGAGTTGCAGTGAGCGGGTGGACTGAGACACAGCAGAACGTCTTCTGTCTCCTCCTCTCCTGCTGATTCGCTGCTGCCTGGGTTCACGATGAGGAGCCGCTGTGTCGCGGCTCCTGTTGGATGGAGATGAAAAAAAGCTACGAGTTATGGGAGGCGGAATTTTTGGGCCACCTTCGTTCACAAGGGTTAAAGGACACGATGTTAACAGAGCCCACGACGATGACCGGGACGTGTGCGCCTTCAGAGTGAGCGAGAGGGCAGCAGGAGGCACCGGGAGGGGCCCGGTGGGCGACTGCGGGGCCACCTCGCACATCGTCACGGGCCTTGCCGAGTTGAAGAGGTTTGACGACCGGTTCCAGGCCAAGACACGCTGCGTGGAGCTGTGCGTGGGCGTGGCAGAGCGCAGAGGCGATGCTGGAGCCCGTCTGATCGACAGCAGAGGAAGACACCTGAACGTAACGCGGAGGCAGGCGTTGTATATCCCATCCTTCTCACAAGACATTTTCTCTGTGACAGCAGCCACTGCCAGCGGAGCGGCCGCCATCTTCAAGGAAGGGAAGAACAGAGACGGGACCAGATTCCACGTTCACCTACAAGACAGACTGTTTTATTTGCACACAGTAAGTAATGGTGAATGTGATGATCAGTGCAAGGGTTGTCATGACATACAGACTTGGCATGAGACACTGGGACACTGCGACTACAGTGACATCCAGAGGTTACAAGATGTTGTGGACGGTATGAAAATGAAAGGTTCAACAAACAAACCTCTACATTGTGAAGTGTGCACCCAGGGGAAGTTTTACCAGACCTGAAATAGACCCTGATGTGAGGGCTAAAACCCCTCTAGAGCTTGTACACACAGACTTGGCAGGACCAATCCACCCAGAGTCTAGAGATGGGTGCAGATATGCACTTTCATTTACTGATGATTTTTCCAGTACAGTGTTTGTATATTTCTTAAAGAACAAAAGTGACACAGTCCTAGCTACAGAGAAGTTTCTAGCTGATACAGCCCCACATGGCAAGGTGAAACGCTTCCGATCTGATAATGGTACAGAATTCACAGGGAAAGAGTACCAGACTTTGCTCATTAAAAATGCGGTAAGACATCAGACATCAGCACCTTACTCTCCTCACCAAAATGGTTCTGCTGAGCGCAGTTGGCGCACACTTTCTGACATGGCAAGGTGTATGCTAATTGAGAGTGGTTTGAAAACAACTGTGGACTTATGCGGTCCAGACTGCTGCTGTGATTAGAAATAGGTGTTTTAATAAAGGCACAGGGCAGACACCGTTCCAAATGTTGACAGGAAGACGGCCCAACTTGTCTAGAATGCAAAGGTTCGGCTCAGAGTGTTTTGCTTATAAACAAGACAAGCGAAAACTTGATCCAAGGTGTGAAAAGTGTGTTTTTGTCGGGTACGACAAAAACAGCCCTGCATACATTGTCTACTTTCCTGACAGAAAGTGCAGAGGCACAGACTGGTAAAGTTTGTAGCTAAGTCAGGTATAGAACAACAGACACAGACCGGTTTTACACCTGATTATGAAGACTTCACACAGCACAGGTCCAGAAGTCCAGATCATCATGTTGCAGCAGAGCATAAACCTGAAGTGAGTCTCCACCAACCACAGACGGTTGAGGTCAAGTGTGAGCCTGAGTCTAGCCGATACCCCACTAGAGAGAGGAGAATGCCAGACAGATACACAGATAGCCATGTATCTAAATGTATGTCTGATGAGGAGACTGAGTCCAGAGTAACATAGATTACTGTTATCGAGTGATGTGTAACATACCTGTTTCATTTACAGAAGCTGTAACATCAGATAAATCAAGAGAGTGGGTAAAAGCAATGGATGAGGAAATGCATTCACTTACAGAGAACAACACATTTACCCTGACCAACTTGCCTGAGGGTAAGAAAGCAGTGGGGGGTAGATGGGTGTATGCTATTAAAACCAATGCTGATGGATCTGAGAAGTACAAAGCCCGATATGTTGCTAAAGGGTACAGTCAAAAGATTGGTGTAGATTATGAGGAGACATTTTCTCCTACCGCTAACATGACTAGTGTCAGAGTTTTGATGCAGAAAGCAGCACAGGAAAATTTGATTTTACACCAGATGGATGTGAAGACTGCCTATTTAAATGCACCCATTGACTGTGAGATTTACATGCAACAGCCGGAGGGGTACGAGTTAAAATCCCACACAGACAAAGAGTTGGTTTGCAAACTGGAGAGGTCATTATATGGGCTAAAACAATCAGGCAGAAACTGGAACAAGTTGTTACATGAGTATCTGACACAAAACGAGTTTATACAAAACCAGGCTGACCACTGTGCTTACACAAGGCAAAGAGGCCATGAGAAGGTGATCATAGTAATTTGGGTTGATGACTTAATAATTGCAGCAAGTGATGAAAATGCTATGAATGTTACGAAGGACATGCTTACAGCAAGATTTAAAATGAAGGATTTGGGCAGATTAAGACATTTTCTTGGTATTGATTTTAACCAGAGTGACGACTGTGTAACAATGTCACAAGAAAAGTATGTTGGGAAGATCCTGGAACGGTTCAACATGCAAGATTGTAAACCTAGGTCAACACCTTGTGAACAAAAACTGAACTACACAGATGATGCTGCATTGATGAGTGATGTTTCCATATACAGAGAGGCAGTGGGTAGTCTGATTTATTTGACTGTCTGTACAAGACCGGATTTGAGTTTTGTTGTAAGCAAACTGTCACAGTATTTTAGTGGACCTACTGAACAGCACTTTGGTACAGTTAAACATGTGTTGAGGTACCTCAAAGGCACAAGGGATAAGAAGTTGTGTTACAGGAAATGTGATGAGAACCTGCGTATACAAGTCTACAGTGATGCGAACTGGGCTGGTGATGTTAATGATAGAAAAAGCACAACTGGATATTGTGTAAGCCTGACGAAGGGCAGACCTCTAGTGTCATGGAAGACCAAAAAGCAGCCCACTGTAGCACTGTCTACTTGTGAGGCAGAGTATATTGCTCTGGCTGCAACCATTCAAGAGTGTCTGTACCTCACACAACTTTTAGATGGCATAGATAAACATCTGTATGCACTACCTAAGCTGTATGAGGACAACCAAGGCACAATTGCTTTAGCTAAGAATCCTGTCCGTAGACTGAGGTGTAAACATGTGGATATAAAATACCACTTCATACGGTCCATTGTGGATGATGGAAAGGTATTATTGGAGTATTGTCCAACTGATCACATGGTAGCAGATTTGATGACCAAACCTGTAACAAAATTTAAGTTAGTCAAATTTGCTAAGTTTATGTTTGGCGTTAACTAAAAGAAAAACCCTGGAAAGGTGATGATATTTTTCCCCCCTTTTGATTGAATGTAAATGTAATGTTTTTTGTTGTTTGTAATAATGTGAGAGCAAGTGGGGGTGTTGAATAGTGCTCTCAATTAATGGATGTTTATTTGTTTTCTTAATAATGGGGCAAACATTTAATTTAATTTGTGATTGACGAGCCACCTGATGGGCGTGGTTAATAAAAGGCCTCCTGCACGCATCTGTTTGGAGTTGCAGTGTGCGGGTGGACTGAGACACAGCAGAACGTCTTCTTTCTCCTCCTTTCCTGCAAATTCGCTGCTACCTGGGTTCACAATGAGTAGCCGCTGTGGCGTGCTGCTCTGCCAACAGTTTCACCTGTGTCTCATTGCCCCCCCTCCCCCAGAGTATTTAGGCCTTGTTCGGAGTGCCAGTCTAAATCCGATTTTTAGCCAATCCAGATTGGAACTGGAGCTCTTTTGAAGTCTGAACAGTCACAAATCACATGAAATCCGATTTGTGGAAACCAGATCGAAACCACCTTTGGGAGTTAGTTTCAGATCGCATTTGGACAGATGCGTCTCAGTCTGAACAGCTCCAAACACTCAGATCGGTTTTGACTGTCCGGGACATCACTCTACACGATGCCAGACCCAGTGTGTTAGGAAGCCCTGGACGATGCGCTGCAGGTGATCTCCCACAGGGATCTTTTTGCAGAGCAGTCAGGGCGGTACACGCGTCACGGACGACCACGCACACCGTTGCCTTACCATAAAGGTGCGCAACGGTGACCCTGACCTTGTGGCCAACCACTACAGGGCAACTGCGACACGTTTCTCCACCGCTTTTGCCGGCCTGAGGTGCGTGTCCAGGCGTGTGAGCCTTGGTCGTAGGCGATCAGTGAGCATATTAAACGTTGCTCGGCACATTCTGAAATTCGCAAGCCATTGGTCATCGTCAAAACTGCCTAGGACTACATTTTCCCACCAGTCATAGCTCTTCGGGTGGCACCACACTCATCGCTGCACAGAAACTCCGGCAGTGAGTGCAGCACGAAGCATTGTTGTGTATAATCCTACCAGCCTCCTGCGGCGTTGCAAATGTCTAGTGCGTCTGAGATGTTCTGCACCTCTACTGGACAGTGATAAGGCCAATATACTGAGGTGACCTGCCTCCATCATGGTTGTTGTTGTTGTTGTCACTGTCGCAATTATATGACGTCAGACGCTTTGTTACTACAGCAACCTGTCAGATCAGTCAATGTGGCACAGTCTGAACAGAGCCATATCCGATTTGGACACTTGCGAAAAACAGTGTGGACAGTCAGCCCTAAAAATCGGATTTGAGTAGGAATCTGATTTGAATCAGATTCGCCTGCAGTCTGAACGCGGCCTTAGTCTCAGTGTTCCCTACCCTCTGATCCAGTTCCTCTTGTCCCCCTTGTGACAATGGTCCAGCCTTTTGTTCCTTTGTGTATATTTCTCAGTGAGCCAGTGTGCAACTACTTTCTGTCTTGACCTTTAGCCTGTCGATCATGTGCTGTCGTCCTGTTGGACTGATTTCTGTGAAGTCGACCTTTTGTCTGAGTGAAGACGACAGGGACCAGACGTCCCCGTCACCACCGTTTCTCCTCTTGCTGGTTTATGATGCTGCTGAATCTGAATGAATTACACTTTTGTGTTCATGGTCTTTGTAAAATGACCTTGTGCTCTATCAGACCAAAGGAGGAGACGCCTGAAGCAGACAGAACCCGTTTTACTGGTGCGTCTGCAGTAGAAACAGAACAACGTCTGTAATGTTACAGCTCCTCCTATTGGCAGCTCCAGTACTACAACACAATACATGACATCTCCCTGTTTTTAGTAACAATAGAAAGTTCACACAACTCAGTTTCTGCTCTACATTATATAAACTTAACCACTCAACAACTTAGTGGCTTCACTTTCTTTAACAGCCTCTGCCCTCAGTCTTGGTGTCTTATGGGAACTCTAACAGGCCTCCCACAGCTTGAAGTGTTTCCACAGTTCTCAGTGCTCAGTCTCATTTCTCACTGAGGACTCAGGTGTGACAGCAGGTAGTGGGGACCCTGCAGGTCAGAGTCTTTCTTGGTGGTCTCTTTGTCCTGGTCCTGTCTCTGCAGGCTGCTGTCCGTTCTCCATCAGCTGTGGTGAGTCAGGCACATTTTCAACAGCCTCAGTTTGTTGTGGGGAAATCAAGGCCTCCTTTGTTTTCAGTGTGTGTCTCCTGGTTCTCCTGTAGACCGGCTCATGTTCAGTCTGTACAGTGTAGGACCTTGGCTGTTCATGTTTGTTCAGAGTGACTGCCGGTTGCCAGTGGTTCTGCTGTCTAATTCTTCCTCTTCCACCTTCCCACACCTCAGGTCGTTTCCTTGTCCCACGGTCAAAGTGGTGTTTCTGCTTGTTGTGTCTGAGAAAACAAAAAGTCTGACATCTCTAACTGGTCTCTCTAAAGATGTTGCGCAGCCGCCACAGTCCCATCAGGCATCAGAGTTTGGGGCCACACTGAATATGGAGGACACGGTGCACTATTACACTGAATAATCAAAGTGCTATTGCACTGCACTGCTGCAGATACAAGTCGTCCCAACGTTTTGATCAGTTTATGAGCACAAGATCAGTGTTTATACAGAGAAGCAGCACATCAGAAGGACTTTTCCCCCGGAGGCACCGAGCCCCCAAAGTTAAAGTGCACTTGTTATCAGAGCTTGAGGGGAAATGCACAGAAACGGCCCAGGGTGAGCGGTGAGCCGTTGTGGTGACTTTATGACATCATTTGTCTCACTTTCCAAAGACAAGTGCTTCAGTGTGAGCGGCTGTTAAATGTTACATGAGCACACCGACACACGGTGTCAACACAAAGTCTGCGTATGGAGATAAAATGAAATACACTGTATTAATAAGAAAGACACATAAGAAATCATTTTACCCGTTTTCCCCTTGCAAATAAACTCTTTGATTTGAAGTTGCTGGATTAACAAAATAAATGATCTCTCACAACGACTGATACATTTGAGTTCAGGATAACTCTGACATAATAAAGACTGAAGGTGAAGCATGTGTAGTACATATATTTAGATATATGAGCTGTTACTTCTAGGTGCAAATGTGGGACAAACTACACTACATTCAGTCATGATCAGGAATTATTTATTTCATTTATGATTTTTCCAGCAACACAAACAATGAAGTCATTTCCCTCACATTTGTCATTTATAAGGGCCACAGGTAATCTTTTATACTTCCTGTATTACAATTCAGTTCAACTTTGTATATATTTCTCTGATACCAGAGTCACATGTGAATGGTCGCCCTGACTCACCATGTCCAACACAACTTCATAAACTGAGTTGTATGTGGTGTGATGGAGCACAATTAGGATTTCATAGGCTCTCTTCAAGTAAGACTTGAATACTGCAACGCTTGTCTTTGGACAGTGAGAAAAACAACAGAATGAAATAGTTAATGCTGCATGTGTTTTTAATGCAGTCACCATAAAGGTCAGAATACAAGTCCCCTCCAGATTTCATAGAGTTTAATAGCATTTTGAGCGCTCAGTGTCAGAAAACGTGGCCTGGATGCCATGTGATGACAGATTTCATCAAGTTGTAGTTTCTACAAATCACTGTTGTGCAGTGATGCTCTTGCTCACACACAGCTGGAAGCTCAGATCTTAAACTGAACTGTATTTTCACTCCCTCCATGCAGGTCCAACAGCTGTGATACAAACACAGCAGACTGTGGAGGCAGCAGTGGGTGAAAAGGCTTGTTTCAACTGCCCACTCATGAAATCTGGAGATGTTAGTCAAGTCACACTGGAGAGAGTTTTATCCAGCGGGGAGAAGAATATTGCCACCAACAACAAAAAGCTTGGTCTCAGTGTCAGTCCTGATTTTAGAGATAAAGTGGAGTTTAAAGATGATGGAGTGCAGAGCTGCTCCATAGTTATCAGGAATGTGACGGAGCAGGATGAAGGCTGCTGTCGCTGTTTGTTTCAAACCAGCCCTGACAGTGATCTCAGTGTTACAACCTGCCTCCAGATCTATGGTGAGATCTGACTGCATTACAAGTGGAACCTGTTTCAATGAGCAGTTTGTGCAGACTTTTGTACAAACTAACAACTTCATCCATTTGATATTTGTTCAATATCAGTTTCTCTGCAGAGCTGCATGAAGCCACTCAACATGTTACAGAGTCAGACTCTACTGTGGTGTCCTGCTCAGCCACAGCTCCACCTGCTTCAACAGGAACACTGCATGTCCCACCACCACACGTCTGCTTCTCACAATACAACACTGTCAGCGTCACCAACACCAAGCGCGCAGTCGCTGTCACCACTACAGCCGTGCTGTCAGGTTTCTGTGGCAACAGCACACAGGTTAGATGTGCAGTGCGAGTGCTCTCTGTTCAGAAAGAGGTGTTTCCCATGATTCCTGGGCTCAAACACACGTCTGCTGATGCTGAGTGACTCTTCCAGAGATTCATAGACTGAGAAGGATTTTATGATTCTGATGTGAGTCTCTTTTCTGGGTTTTGATGAAGAATCTGGATCTGACAATAGAAACTTCAGTAAGTTAATATTCATGCTCAGATGTTCTCAGGCCAGTGTTCTCATTTGCTCTGTTGTTGCTTTATAGTTGTTGAGTGAATCATATCAACAGTTTTTTCTCTTTGTCTTAAAGCTGGGACTTGGATTGTGTTAGTGGCCTTAATGGTTGTGTTGCTGCAGTCATCATTGCTGCAGTCATCATTCCCTTGATTATACAACATAAGAAAAGGTCTTTCTTTAAACCAGCCTCTGTGTTGTTTTAATACCTGTGTCTGCGTCTATGAGAGTTCATAAATGTTTGTCCACCTATAACTGTTGTTAAATCCTTCCCTCCTTACTCAACCTTCAGATAAGTTCACTTGGTTTTATGTTGTCAGATTTGATACCTTCCAACTTGCCTAACTTGCTCATAAACTGTTCAGAATAAATTGATGACATAATATTGACCGAGTAAGGAAACATTTAGAATGAAACTGATACATATATATTTAATTTCCAGGACCCAAACACCTGAAGTATAGTGATGTTTTGTGTCTCTTTTTATGTGTTTATGTGTTTGTTTGTATTTTAACTGAAGAACGTGTGATGTTTTGTTGACTTATTTAGAGATCATTTTTGTCATCTAGTCAGTAGCATATGTAGCATCAGTTTATTTCAGTGGCATAAGGTTAAAATATTTGTTCATAAATCTTCAGATACTCGTTTGACTGTGTGGCATTAATCATTTCTCCTTCCTGATTGATTTTTTTTGACACTGCTTATTAATCATCAGTATTGTGGTTATTGCAGCCACTGTTATTGAGTCTTCTATAGATACTACTAATAATGACCACAACAATAATGGGCCTATCAACCCTTCATATTGTGAGGATTTAGATGGAATTATCAGTGTTGGGAGGGTTACTTTTGAGGTAATAGGTAATAGTTAAACATGTAATATTTAATATCACTGTTTTAATGACTTCATCAAAGTCATTGAACTTATCACATTTGACTATTTTTGATGACTTTTCAGTTGTGTTATTTTTGTGTGTTTGTGGCCGATAGAAATGTCACAACCTAATGTCCTCTCCAAGGTCATGTTTAATGAAACACAAAGCTGAATAAAGTTAGTGAGTGAAGTTTATTTATTCATAGTTTAATTTGCTCAGTGCTGTTTCATCACTGTGTGGAAGTTTTATTGGGACTGCAGATGAAAATTAGCCTCAGGCTAACTCTGCTACACTGCATCAGATAGCCCCATATTTAATATTGTACATTGTCTCTTATAAATACAGTAAATAAATAAGTTATAAATTGTGTTATATATTTTATTGAACTTTATTTCACCTGTACTTTTGTTAAGAAATGTGCTCTACATGATTTCACTGTATAATATGATTGGAATTCATTGACAATAGAACTGACAGCTGGAATAGAATGCTCATGTTGTGACGTCCTCTGACATCATAGAGGCTCATTTGCATATCATCTGCAGGACAGTAGAGCTCTACAGTCCTATGTACATTTGGCCTGTGGACAGGTAAGACCTCCTCGCTTCACTCTCTTATTTCTCTTTGGTCAAACTGTTTCATGTTGTGGAAAAGGAGAATTTACTTTTCCTGTGTTTTCCTGTTCAGTGAGTCACTTTTTTCATCAGTTACAATCCAACAGGCATTATATTAAGATGTGCATCTCTGTTTGTAGTCAGGAGATGCCAACGTACTTTTTCCTCTTGTACAACACAGTTTGAAGTGGAAAACTTTGTTTTACTTGTTGTCTAAGTTGCATGTGTGGAAAACTGTGTAGATTTACTTGCACTGGAAGAAATTTTACATGAAAGGTTTGAAGTTGTTGCATTTGTGACATAAGTATTTTATTACATGTGACTGCATTGTTTTTTAATTCCTGTGTGCAGTTTGTTGATCACAAAAAAAATTTTCATGTGACAGAAAAAGCTTCTTTTGAGCTCCTTGTGATGAATTGTCATGTTGTATTAACTGCACTTGTTGCTACACTGCTGGGTTATGAGTTTAGATATGAAACATGTCAGTTACAGTTACATTTCTGTTTCTGATCCACAGTGTAATGATGAAATGCTGGTAAGAAAGATTTTTGCTCAGTGAAGAAAATAAAGCTGATGAGTGACATTGTTAATTCCAGCAGACAGAGATGGAGACAAGGAGGCAGCTGCTGATGTCACAGCAACCAACAGAGCAGCAGAAGGAGCATGAAGAGGAGAGGCAAAGACTTCAGAGACAGAGGAAGGAAAAAGATAAGTCCAGAGCAGACAGAGTCACTGAGGTAGGCCACAACGCAAACCCTCCCACACAGTCACCAGTGTTCACCAGGGGACCAACAATGTAAGAGTCACACAATGAATGAGACAGAAAGCACTTAGAAAACGGGACCAGAGAACTGAGGGAGATGGTTTCACATTTCAAATCTGACTAAACTAAGTAACATTTTACAAAGACAGTTGCAACCACCTAGAAATAACTGAACAACCACTTGATAGTCAGATAGTGTATATGGTATAGCCCACCCTAACCCCTAAGCAGACATATAGTAACCTTACCCAGCCTCACCTAAGTGGGTGGTGCACAATAAAACTGAACTAGTGACTGCCGAACATAACTGGGTCACATGGCAGCAGATCATCATCCAGATCCAGAGATCAAACCATGATCCTGCTGGAGAAGCAGACTGGAGTTACCACAGCTGCCGGCAGGAGACGCCCTCCACTGTTAGTGTGTGAGTGATGTTATAATGCTGAATTCTTTTGAGCGTGTTCAGTTAAAGTGCAAGTGTTTAATGGACACTGAGAAGAATATTTACCTGATGAGGGGAAAAGAAACAAATGTCTCCACACAGGTCAGCAGCATGTACACACACCTCCATACAGTCAGTGTCCAGCAGGAGTTCAACTGAGCGACGAGGGGACAGAGTCATGGAGGGAAAATATTCATTTCAAAGTCACTGTTATATTCTGACAGACTGAACAGTGGAGACTGTAGCTGCTAATGTTATAAGCTCCCAGCTCACATGATGAGCTGTCGCCACGTTAGCCTGAACAAGCTAATGTTAGCCTGAACAAGCTAACGGTAGGCTGAACAAGCTAATGTTAGCCTGAACAAGCTAATGTTAGCCTGAACAAGCTAATGTTAGCCTGAACAAGCTAATGTTAGCCTAAACAAGCTAACGGTAGCATAAACAAGCTAACGGTAGCCTAAACAAGCTAACGTTAGCCTAACCAAGCTAACGGTTGCCTAAATTAGGTAACGTTAGCCTTAACAAGCTAATGTTATCCTCGGTGAACATTGTGTGTGGAGCGTTGCTACAACAGAAGTCATCGTCATAGTTCACATACAGGAACAGTAACTTGACATCAGACTGCAGCTGCTGATTCATTTAATAATTGAGTATTCTACCAATTATTCTGTCGATTGATCGAGTATCTTGATAAGAACTATTTTTGTCTTATTAAAGAGCAATGGAAAATATAAAAAAGAGAAAACAGGCCTCATAAAATGAGAAAGTAAGTGGTTTACTTTCAAGAAAAATCACTTCATTTTTATTGCTTATTTTTCATACAATATTATCTGTAAAAACTGAAGCCATGTAGTGCAAGTACCATGTTACATTCTTGGTTTTGAAATTCAAAAACAAATACATAAAAAATAAGAACCATAAAACTTAAATTGATAGCTCGGGCTTTTATCTGCTTCAGTCACTGAATTCCACTGACCTATATTTGGGACAGGTGTCTACATGGGACAGGCCATTAATTCCATCTGCACAAAACTGTGTACAGGAATTATGGGAAATACTTTCAAATTGATTAATTAAATCAGTATGAATAATACTCCTATTAATATTACCAGGCTATCCAATAACATATTACAACAAATTCATGTGATCTAGCTCTGAGAGACAGCGTATCTGGACAACCACATGCAGACAGAGAGAGAGAGAGAGAGAGAGAGAGAGGACCATATCAAAATACAGGTAGCCTACTTTAGAAAGGATGAAAGCTGAAGATTGCCATAGTTATTTAAACCTTTATTTGCATGAACAAATTAGATAACTGACAGGGACGATCCATCCAGAGAAGCGGGCGTCTAATTGAGACCTGCGTTTATTTGACAAACTGTGCAGCCACACCAGGACAGTAAAATGGACTCGGCTTCTAATTGAAGTTCTGAGGTAAGTCATTTCAAATTGTCAAATAGTCATTTCCTAAATGCACACAATGCAAAATAAGGCATAAATAGAAAAATAAATAAAATAATAATATCCTGCCTTTAAGTTGATAGAGCTTAACTTTCAGAACTACAGGTTTTAACCTAACTACAGTTCCAGCGTAAAGTAAGTATTTACTGTCTTCTTGGTTCACTTTGTGGCATGGTGTAAGAGGCCAAACAAGTTCTGGCAGGATCGTTTCTTCTGGATGAGGCTAGTTCTGTTTCAAAATAGACAGAGTTTTATTTTTGTTGTTTTTTAAATCCCATCTCTGGCCTGTCTCTTCACCTGACCCCTCGTAATTTTCCTTCTTTTTCGCAATTTTTCCAAACTGTTCCATCAAATCACGTCTGCCCTCCCTCATGTATCATCAGTGTAAGCAGAGAACTGAGCCGTCATATGGATTAAATGAAGCTTGGATACAAAGAATTTGCCTCCATGACTTTCATTAATGGAGTTTCTTGAGGAATCGTTTCAGCTCTAATTTGAGATCATGAACATGTTGACGACATGTTGTTAATATAAAGTGAACAACTGAGACTCACTCAGCCTGAACTCTGTAAAGATCTGAGTCTGGAACAGTCTCTCCTCAGTCCTGGAAGAATCAGGTCTCCAGTACCTACTACATTTACAGTGCCTACAACACTGAAGGGAAAAAAACAAACGTACCATTTGGTACTGCAGTGGTTGTCGCGACATCCCTACTAAATGTAATTTCATGTGTCAGAGACTGGTGTAAACTTGTCTTTGGCCTGAAAATGTTTCAGAACCATGTGTTTGGGTGAGTAAACAGAGTTTATAGGTTTTGCTAAACGGTCTGACATGTTGACATAAATCAGTCTGACATATTGCAGTGGTTTTATACTCCACCCCTGCAGTCACTGGTAGATCACGTTGACTATCAAGTCAGGTGAAGTCAGCTTAAGTCCATCTCCAACGCACCCAATGCTTCCTTCCATTACAAGGTTCTTTGGTTTGTTTGGCCAGAACAGTCTTTGTGCAGCTGGATGCACCAACAGACGAGGAGACAAGTCTGACTTGTGCTTCTACAGAATCCTGTCAGAGAAAGAAAACCCAGAGAGGAGCAGATTGTGGATCTGTACAATCAAATGTGCCTCCGTCCCTGGGGAGGGCAAACACTGGCAACCATCAGAGTTCACACATTTCACCAAAGGTAAGTTCAGGTAAACACTGAGATTCTACACTGTTGTATTTTTATTGTTGTACTGTCATTATATCTTAACATAATGGTTAAGGTCACTCACCCACTCACCCACTCAGGTCGGAGGAGCCTGTGTTGTTCATTTTGTTTAGGCTGCGTGTTGATTTGACTATCATTTCCGGTGGCAGGCTGTGGGGGTGTGGTTTTTTTGCCCGTCCATTTGAGTGGCAGGTTTTTTGTGACAAAGAGGGTGAGCAGGCTCCGATATTTCCTGTTTAACGTTGTACTTTGATTGAAGCTTTCTAATAAACAGTCAGAAGTCAACTGGACAAAGTGATGGATTTGTACAAACACGTCGCAGTAAAGAGCCCACTCAGTCTCTGAGCAGCTTTATTTGATGGACAGTGGTCGTGACATAGTTCATGAACAATGCTCAGTGTTCAGTGTGAACAGTCAGCAGCAGTTGTTCTGAAGGGAGAGAGGGGTTCACCAGTCTGCAGGAATGAAGTTCAGGATTCATACAAACTCCTGAAAGTTTAGAAGATGCTTCATTTTAAATGTTTTGTTTTCTTGCTCAGAAAAATGCTTGATCTTCAACATAATCTGCTGTTTCCTCATCTTGTTACACAATCACTCATGTAAACAAAAAGAATATTTGTAATGAAACTATCTGTTCTCTTGAAAATAGCAAGCATTAAAAATCTGATCAAAACATGCGATTGTCTGATTCAGTAAATTGTTGCTTTACATTCATTAATTGTGTTCTTTATTTTGTGTTATCGTTTATATGACAGGTGATGATTGTCCAGCAGTTTGGAAACTTCTTGTCTCTGGAGGCCAAAGCTGAATCCCTCTTTTCCTTCTTCCTAGTTCCAGCAGTTTGTCTCTGACCTGATGAAAGCACTTTACAGTGAACTCTGGCAGCTCTTGTTTCACTTCACTTCATGTATTTTGATGTGAAGTTGGAATTGAAGTGATTTGAAGTTTTGCACTTTGCAGTTTCTATTTGCAACAGTTTTTATTTTTGTATGAAGACATGTTCCCATTTATCTCAGGGCTGCCTTTCCTCTGAGTGGACTGAGGAAATAAATCTGACTCAAGGTTGACACTGAGTCGTAGTAAACTACATTTGATTCAGTGAGATTCTATTTTTCTTTCCTATTAAATTGTCCTCCACAGACAAATGTGAACAGTGACTGAAAACAGCAATCTGGAATCAGATTGCCCTTGTAGTCCAGGCAGATAAGAGCCAATCAGGAGCCAGCATGGGTGTCTATGTCATCGTTTCCAAAGGTCTGGAGTTTTCAAAATAAAAAATGGTCCAGCAGCATTTCTGACAGTCTCTGTTTTAGAGGCGGAAGACTCTGGAGGAGAGTGGACGGAGGAGGAAACAGAGAAGAGATGAGTTTCAAACTAAAATGTAGCAGAGTGGGTGGAGCCAAAGACAGGAAGTAAAACAACAGTGGACACACAAGGTAAGTAATTACAAAATAAAACAGGAAATAAACCAAAGTCTAATACTCCAGACCATGTCCAACAACTGTCATACAAAGAGCAGGTCATGACATCTTTATTCTTGATATAATGTTTGATCCAGTTCAACCTGAAAATGATATTAGATGAATGGAAATCAAGATAATTCTGTTGAAATAATGAGACTTGTTTTTATAGAAAAGTGAAGGTAGAGAGAGAAAGTGTGTGTGTGTGTGTGTGTGTGTGTGTGTGTTTCTGGGTGTGTCTCTTGAGCAGCTTGTTTGTCCTGATTCCTGTGTGTGTGAGCTCACAGTCAGTGTTACTGGTTTCCCTCTCAGACTGACTGACGAGGAGACAAGTCTGACTTGTGCTTCTACAGAATCCTGTCAGAGAAAGAAAACCCAGAGAGGAGCAGATTGTGGATCTGTACAATCAAATGTGCCTCCGTCCCTGGGGAGGGCAAACACTGGCAACCATCAGAGTTCACACGTTTCACCAAAGGTAAGTTCAGATAAACACTGAGATTCTACATTGTTGTATTTTTATCATTGTATTGTCAGAAGAGTTTAAATCTAAAATGTAGCAGAGTGGATGGAGCCAAAGACAGGAAGTAAAACAACAGTGGTCACACAAGGTAAGTAATTACAAAATAAAAAAGGAAATAAACCAAAGTCCAAGACTCCAGACCATGTTCATCAACTGTCATACAAAGAGCAGGTCATGACATCTTTACTCTTAATATAATGTTTGATCCAGTTCAACCTGAAAATGATATTAGATGAATGGAAATCAAGATAATTCTGTTGCAATAGTGAGACTTGTTTTTTCATGTGAAGGTGAATAAGGTAGAGTCTGTTTTTAATAAATGGTGGTGGAACATGTCAAACCTGTTTTTAACACACACACACACGCACACACACACACACACACACACACACAGTCATGTGACTTCTTGTACCTGCAGAGGGGAGGAGCAGCTGAAAGTGAAAGTGTTCAGTGAGCTCAGACTCCATTTGAAGTGGACGGAGCAGAAGGAGGGAAACTGAAGGCTGAGGCAGGTGAGTGTTAACACAACATTATTATTATTTTACTGTCAAAGTCTCTGAGTCAGTTTGTCCCTGTGGACTGTGGAGGGAAGAAGAGTCACAGTGAACTTCTGTCCACACAGAGACACTGAGAGGACAACCTGTGTGTGTGTGTGTGTGTGTGTGTGTGTGTGTGTGTGTGTGTGTGTGTGTCTCTTGAGCAGCTTGTTTGTCCTGACTCTTGTGTGTGTGAGCTCACAGTCAGTGTTACTGGTTTCCCTCTCAGACTGACTGAAGTCCTGAAGATGAGTGATTGTGTGGAGGAAGAGGAGGACAGAGCAGAGTCTCCAGGACCCAGCTGTCTGTCTGTGAAGAGTCACCGGTCCAAACTTGAACCTTACAACTTCAGTCCTGAACCTGGACCCTCAGACTCACAGTAAGAGACCTGCTTGTGCATATTTTTGCTGCAGCTGATGAACATGACAGAGATGTAAAGATGTCAGTAATTAAAGGGCCGTGGTGGAGCAGAGAAGCAGCCACAGAAGAAGAGAGCAGTGTGTTGGTGAACCTGGATGAGCTGGGATCTAACAGAGTTGACCACACTTTGCAGGATCATTTTACAGCCTGAATGATGAGCTTCACATGTCAGAGCTTCACTCTCCACAGTTAGTTTGATCCAAACTACAGTGAGCAGCTGTTGGAGCAAATGACTGAGCCTCTTTAACATCAAACTAGATATTTGTCAGCTGTTTATACAGATTTCAGGCTCTATGTAATATGGGCCGCTGATTGTAAAGTGGTTCATACTGAAATAACAACATTTCACCACATTTAGTTAATCGAAATTTAAATGTTGAATCTAAATATTAGTGAAACTTAATATTTAGCTAATATGCTAATTGACACTGCTGGTCAGAGGAAGTACCAAAATAAAAGCTTAGTCCGGCATCATCCACACTCAAGAGGAGTGGGTGGAGAAGGGTGGATGTGACGTAGCAGGTGAGTTGATTCTAAACAATGTTTTTGGTATTTGACAATGACTTTTGGATTCTGGACTCTGTATTTGGCAGAAACTGGTTTGTGACTGGATCAGGATGGAAACTCAGGTGGATGAAGAGGATGATGATGATGATGATGTGGAGTTGGATGACTGGACTCCAGTTTCTAGTAGGAGAGGACGAGGACAGGGGCAGAACAGACAAGATGAAGTGAGTGAAGGCAGATCAATTCACATGAAGACAGGAGAGTTGTTCACAAAAAGGTGGTGAGGGAGGATTTTAAAATAATCCTTCAGTTCAGGAAGGAAGATGAGCAGGTGAGTCTAGGTCTGAGAGCACTGTCTAGGGAATTAAACAAGAAGTTAGGAGAGGAGGAAATGGCTCAGATCTTTGTGATGGAAACTTGTTAATAACCTATAAAACAGAAGAACAGAAAAATTAAAATTTTGCTAAATACTGGTGAATGAAAGAAGGATTGTGGGAGAGAGCTGAGTGACTCAGGGATTGATGACAGGTATTCCTGTTAATGAAGACTTGGACAGACTCAGACAAAGTACTAGTGGAGGTGAGGTGAGCAGAATAAAGAGATTGTTGAAAACAGGTAACGATGAACAGATTGATAGCTCGTCTGTGCTTCTGGAGTTTCAGGAATCTGTGCTTCCAGAAAGAGTTAGAATTGGATGTGATACATGATTTTAATGTCCATAGCCCACAGAGTTGGCGCTTGTGGAGTCGTGTCAGCTGCCAGCATCATATGTGAAGTCGTATGCAACGATGGAACAGAACAGTTTGTGGTTACGCCATTTGGAAACGTGACTGTGAGCCCCTCCGGACTACACTCCACATTTTATCAAGACGTCCCTACCCATGAGGTTAGCAGGGCATGATGCTGCCTGAACATACTGATGATGAAACACCTGTCCTGCCACCGCCGTGCGGAGAGGTTTCGTGAGTGGCAAAGCTTCTGGTCGACCCGAGAACCCAACAACCAGGACACTGTTAGAAGAAAGTCTAGATTCAGACAGTTTATCAATGATGGTTGAATATCTTGCTCCTGTATCCACAAGAAAAAGCAGTTCTTTGTTATCTACCATCATAGGCATGTAGGGGTCTGCCAACCCCACACGCTCCTGAGCTCTCGGGCCCCGTCAGTACTCATACTCTTCAGAGACCATAGGGTATTGACCCCTAGGTGGTGCAGTCCCTGAGTTTGGTGCTTGATGCATGAGCTGTCCCTGTGGCTGAGGTGCTGGACCGCGATTGGGAGGCTGCCATGGCCTTGGCCCCTGCTGGTCTGTTTGTGGGCAGTCTCGAGCCCAATGTCCTGTTTCATGGCATATGTAGCACTGATCTCTCGTATGGTTACACCTTCGGCAACCGCTGCCTCCCCTGCCTCTGCCCCGAGAGACCATGCCCCCTGTGTAATTTCTAGGATGTCTAGGTGGTCTAGGCACCCAATTTGGCGCTGGATACAGGTCAGGATGGGTGGGCGGCTGTGGATGAGGCTGCTGCACCATTTGTTTTGATTTCTTTGAATCATGCACAAGTTTTCTTGCTGCCTCAAGTTGAAGTTTGAAGATCTCTGCCTTTTCTGCATCAATTCTACTTTTGTGAGCTCTCATATGGTGAAAGAGATGCTTTTCCCATTTTGCACAGTCACATCCTGGGATGTCGGGATTGCTTTCCATAGCTGTCTTGACAGCTTTGGGCATTCCCTCCATCACAGCTTTCCTAAACAGTGTTTTCTGCAGCTCGCTAGAACCCGGATGTTCTCCAGTGGTGTTTATCCACTGTGTTTTACATCTAATCAGAAAAGCTGGAACATCCTCTTCCTCCTGTGTCGAGAACACTAGTGAGTACACTGTACTGTGTGGAACTGGATATTTTACACGCATTGCTTCGCCTATGTCAGTGGCATGTTGCATCGGCTTCTCCCCCTAGCTTAGTCATCGCCTCTACTTGTTTCACTTCCCATTCACCAACCTATCTGCCCAGCAGAGCTCTCCCATCTCCCATGGCCAATTGTTGGCCCATGGTCAGCTGACAAAACTTTGCCATCCATTGGCCTCCTCCTTCTGTTGGGAGTGGCATTTTCTCCACCATGCAGTTCATGTCAGTGAATGAGAAGGGTTTATAAACCTGTCCTCTACCCGGCCCACGATTTAACAAAGGAAAATTTGTTGCTCCACCGCGTAAAGGATACGGAGAGCGCGATCTATCTGGAGGCTGTAAAATGCCCGCTGGCACCTTGACCTGCCCACTGAACGAGAGTGAACGATTATTCTGTCCCTCATCTCTGGTTACCGCCTCTCTGTCGATGCATTCTAATTCAGCATCATCTGGTCCTCGTTCATTGTTGTCAGATTCCCCATCACTCATATCCTGTTTGTTAGCTGGATCGTTGCTCAGTCTAACCTGATGTATTGACTGACTTCAGTCCTGTTGGTTGCCTAAAAGCTGCCGCTTTACACTTTGAATGTTTTTCCCCAAATCCGTCTCATGTGCCCCCTCCTGTCTGTGCCCCTCCTGTGCTTGATTTTTAAATCTCTCTATAAGTGTAACAAATGGAATGGTGGTGCATGGTGTTGATGTGATGGTGTTGGGCAAAGGGTGGCGCGGTGATGATGCTCTGCTGTTAGACTGATGTGCTGCCCCTACACCTGACAGGTTCATGAGTGCTACTCTCTCCATATTTTCAGTTTGCTGGTTAGTTTCTTCTACTCTCTTCTTAGCCTGCTCTAGCTCTCTCCTTATCACTTCTAGCTCTGCCTGTACCAACCCATCCATTTCCTCCAACAGTTTATTCTTCTCTTTCTGGCTTATTTCTTCTGTCTGCAAAACTCCCTCTACCTTGACCACTGGCATCTGATAAGGTGGTGATAATGCACTTAAATCAGGATACAACTGTGGGGCTGTTGGTACTGCTGCTGATTTACCCGTGTGCTGCATTCCTTCACCCTTGTGTGTCATTTTTCTCCATGCCTCAGGATACACTGCTGCACAAGCCATGGCCATATTATGAACTCGAGTGCGCCACTTATCTTTCTTTTCTAGCCCTTCTTCCCATTTCCCTTTCTGAAAAGTGCCTGGTGTTTGTTTATTATGCTCCTCAACCTCTCTCTTTGCCTTTTCCTCTGCTGCTACTAGATGAGTTATCACAGCCTCGTTACTCTGATCTGCTGGTACCTGTCCCTCAGTCTGCATCTGCTTCCAAACCTTCTCATATTTTTTCAACATCTTTTCTCTCTCTCCCCTAGAAAACCCACTTGACAGCTGTGCTTTCACCTTACTCCACTGCTCTCCCACTGAACTTGCCATCATATACCGTGGAGGACCACACCCTCCTGTCTCCTCACATTCCCGATCAAATTCCCCATCCATTATAATTCTATATAATATAAATAATATTATTATGATATGTTATTGTTATGATATATTATTGTTATGATATACCTCCCCTTAACAGCCAGTCAGTTTGTATGGAGTACACCCGAGCAACTGACCTGATCAATGAATAGTATGTGCAGCCAGTCAGTGTGTATGGAGTACACCCGAGCCACTGACCCAATCAGTCTGAACTCACTTTTCAGTGAGATGTTTCAGACCGAGACACTGCACACACAATCACTGAGACACTGTTAATATCTACCACCCCATTTCTCTGAAGTTACAGGGACTGTCCACGCCACACACAATAATGAAAATATCACACAGCTTGACACAATGCAACAATATCATACAGCTTGACACACAGCTTGGTCCCAGACCATCACCCTCTCAGGCCACTACAGGTAACTTCAATATGAAACTTCTTACTGTAGCTGAGAATCACAAACTCATCCCGAAAACGACAAAATAAACACTCTGCGACGGACTCCCTTGTCCCCAGCGTCACGTTTGCTTCCCTGGCCTTTTAAACGGGCTATAATTTATGCAGTACTCTAAAACCTACCGCAAGGGTTCCCAACCCAAATCAGATTTAGAGAGTCGACTAACCTCTCCTAGGCTACGTCCCAGATGCACCTGAGCCTTGGTCCCTGACCGCTCTTACTTTATCCAGTCTCTCACCAGAAAGGCAATAGCCTCCGGGGGACTCCAACCCTCCGGGACCTGCGCAGGTTCCTGGATTAACCCCGATTCTCTTTTACATTGCTTTACTTGGTTTATACAGACAAAGCAGATAAATGGACAACTTTAAATTTTTTTAGCATTTCCAATCCAGCAGATCTTTTGATTAAACAGGTGTCTGCTTACCTTTTAGAAGAGGCCTCAGTCAGATTGTCCAAGTATCGTAGTTGTCTGTTTTCCTCTTTCCCCGGTTGTCATAGAATTTGGATCCTGCCTTCATCACGTCGGGGTCACCAAATTGTTGAGTTCACTGCCTTTTCTCATTTCAAGTAAACTCGCGCGTTCGTCTGATGAAGTTAATGCAGGAGACAAATTCCGAATTCTTTTCACTAATTTATTAAACAAGCTTTCACAAAATTAAAAGAGGATCGTTACAGAGCTCCGGGTCCAAACTATCTCTCCCTGACAACAACATGCAGCTGTGTCAGTTCACAAAGTTTGACACACTAACTTCCCCTAACCCGGTCTTTTTATTACTGTTACACAAAGAAAGCAAGGAATGTAGGTTGAACTCTTCTTCATTGGCTGTTGCCCGACTGGCCTTCGCCCAGGCGCCTCCTTCGTGGTTATCTGACTCCATTTGACCTCCTTCACTCCTGCCTGGCAACAGCTGATTTTTCTGTGTGTGGAACAGAGAAGAGAAGACAGAGACAGACACAACACTCCCATCCTCTCAGGGCTGTCTCCCCTCTATCAGTTAACCGTACCCTTGCACACTTCTATCCTCATCTTCTACCTATGCAGTCTATTCATGGCATGTCCACCCCGCATCTGAAGAACAACCCCTCCACACATCCTTGGCTTCACTATCTGTAACACCCTGCTCCCTGTTGAGACTTCAGCAACTCCCTAACCTATAGTTATCAAAAGCAAGCATCATAACCTTGCAATCCTCACACACACGCAATGCTATTGCAAAATGCTAAAAATATCCTTCACTCATTATGGGGCAGTAATAATGATGAGGATGGAATGGTGATGAAGAGTTAATGGAGAATAAAAACCTAGTAGCTTCAATGACAGAAGTAACAGAAGAATCATCAGATCTTACACTAGTGTCAGACTCATTGGCAGGTGTTTGTTCATGGTTCATCAGTAGTTAGAGGAACAACTGTAGGAAGTGACCACTACCCCATAGTGATAGAAGCAGGACTGAGTTTGGGAACATGTGACACTGACGGGTCACAGAAATGGTCGTTCAGTAGAGCTGATTGGGAAACATTTAGCTCTATCAGTGTGTAAGAAATGCAAACAACTGATATTAATGAAGATGTTGATGATGTAGATGATTGTGTTTGTAAAGCTGTTTTAGAGGCTGCAAAGAACCTTGGTGGACAAAGGAATGTGATGAAGCAACTAAGGCTGGAAACTTTTTAAAACTTTAAAACTTTTAAAATGTCGGGAAGGAATCAGTTTTCAGAGGTTTATTGAATATAAAAGCAAGTGTAAGGAGAACCATAAAAAATGCAAAGAAGGAATTGTGGAGGATATTTTGTAATTCAGTGGGAAGGAAACACATATGGATAAAACATGTAGTTCTGACAATATTCTATGAAAACAGTACTGAAAACAGTGTCTTTGTTAATATGTGTTGGTGTTAAAATGAGGTGAGGTCAGGAGCATTGTTGACTGATTGATGTTAATTTCAAAATCATTTTATTCAGTTTCAGCTGAGGCTGTAAAATATGAAAGTGAGGGAACAAAAACATGCATTGGACCTTCAGGTGAATATTTTTCAGCCGGGCCTGTTTGGTGTAATCAAAGAGCTCTCTGATTGGTTCATTACATGCTACGTCCAAAGCACACCCATGATGAATGAAGACACTAATTACAACCCTTTTGAAGCATGCACCTGGTGCTGTGACTGTTTGTCCACTGTTAAACAAACAAATGTGGATGAGGACACGTCCTAAATGCTCTGGCTCCATGAGCCTAGATGGTTAAAATAGGCCCTAAGTCTTCAGAAGGAACCAATGGGCTCAGAGCTGAGAGCCACAGACAGAGGAGGGGAGTCACAAAGTGTTGAGAGACGAACTCACACACTGTTGGTTTGGCTCTTTTCATGGGGTTTGTTGTCAAGAGCAAACATGTAGAATAACAGCAGAATGATCCTTTAATTACACACAAGACTGTCTTTACCATCACTGATATCTGTGCAGATGTAACTCTGACAAACTGTGTGTTTGTCAGTGAAGTTGTGTGATGGTCAGATGAAGCCTGCAGCAGGATGTGGTGTTTGCTGTTGTCACAGTCATGTAGAAACACACAGGCCTCCTTGTGTGAAATGAACCTGAACTCCAGAGAAAGAATCAATATGGAGAAGAAGAGCAGACACATCAGCAGCCATTAGTTTTAGTCAGGATGTTGTTTTGTCTTCATTTGTGGCAGTGGCAGTGTCGGGGTCACAGACATCTGATCCTCTCATCTTACCTTTGTATCACTCTGCTTCTTTAGAGCTGATGTGAGACAGGTCATCAACAGCTGGAGACTGGACACATTTAATGACTGACTGACACAACAGTGTTGTTTCTGGATGCTGCTGTGTTGCTTCCATCCTTCAGTACAGTGTGCGGTGCTGGATGGTGACGTCACTGCAGGACGTCAGCTGAGAGTTCCCACGATGACTCTGTCATCAGAGAATTGATCAGTGATCCATGTGATATGAATAAAAACATGTTTGTGTTTGCAGAGGTCAGAACCACAGACTGAGAGCAGAGTCTCCAGGATCCAGCTGTCTGTCTATGAAGAGTGACCGGTCCAAACATGATCCTCCAGACCTCAGTCCTGAAACTGGACCCTCAGACTCACAGTAAGAGACAGTTTCTACTGTAAACTGAGCTGAAGATGATTCAGTTATTAGACATATTTGACTGTGACATGTTAGTGATGAAGACATGTCTTCACAGAGGGAGGAAGAGGAGTGGTGTCTCTGTGGAGGAGCAGCTGTCCTGCTGTGCTCTGTGTCAGGACGTCCAGAAGGATCCTAAAGGAGCTATTCTCTACAGGCTATGGAAATGGGTCACCTCATACTGGGACCAGTCTGGCTCTTCAGGAGACCCCTCCTGTCCCCAGTGTAGACAAAGACCCAGAACCAGACCTGGACTGCAGACAGCCAGTCAGAGCAGCACTGTACAAAGTGAGACAGAACATGTGTCTGCTGATGTCTTCATTTCTGAAACCAGGACCTGTTGTTTTCTCCAGTGTCAGTTGTTCTATCACACAGCACTGACATTTCAGATGATTCTAAAAAGCACAACATTAAAAAGCTTTTCTTTGCTGCTCTTTAGTTTTTCTGTAGCTGATGAAAATAATCAGCAGATTCTCAGATTCTCTGTCTTCAGTCTGACATTGTCTCTTCTCTTTCAGCAGATAGTGGTCTGCAGGAGGTTTTAGATCAACATAAGATCAGTCTGAGGAGCAGATGTGAACGTGTGACTGAAGGAAGTGATGGAACAGGAAGTGGAACCCTCCTCAACAGGATCTACACTGAGCTCTACATCACAGAGGGACAGAGTGAAGAGGTTAATACCCAACATGAGGTGAGGCAGCTGGAGACAGCTTCCAAGATGAAGACCCTCCATGACACTCCAATCAAGTGCCACGACATCTTTAAAGCCTTACCAGACCAACAGAGACCCATCAGAGTGGTTCTGACCAACGGTGTCGCTGGCGTTGGAAAAACCTTCTCAGTGCAGAAGTTCAGTCTGGACTGGGCAGAGGGCTTGGAGAACCAAGATGTCAGTCTGCTGGTTCTGCTTTCGTTCAGGGAGCTGAACCTGATCAGAGAGCAGCAGTACAGTCTTCTCAGGCTGCTCCATGTTTTCCATCCAACATTACAGAAGGTCACAGCAGAGCAGCTGGCTGTCTGTAAAGTTCTGTTCATCTTGGACGGCCTGGATGAAAGCAGACTTTCACTTGATTTCACCAACAGGGAGGTTGTGTCTGATGTCACACAGACGTCATCAGTCAACCTGCTGCTGACAAACCTCATCCAGGGGAACCTGCTTCCCTCGGCTCTGGTCTGGATCACTTCCAGACCTGCAGCGGCCAATCAGATCCCTCCTACATGTGTTGACAGGGTAACAGAGGTACGAGGCTTCACTGACGCCCAGAAGGAGGAGTACTTCAGGAGGAGATCCAGTGATGAAGAGCTGTCCAGCAGAACCATCTCACACATCAAGAAGTCCAGGAGCCTCCACATCATGTGTCAAGTCCCAGTCTTCTGCTGGATCACTGCTAGAGTTCTGGAGCACATGTCGACTACAGAGCAGAGAGGAGAGCTGCCCCAGACCCTGACTGACCTGTTCTCACACTTCCTGCTGGTTCAGACAAAGAGGAAGACGCTCAAGTATGATGAGGGACATGAGACGAGTCCACAGGAGCTGATGGAGGCTGACAGGGAAGTTCTTCTGAAGCTGGGGAGGCTGGCGTTTGAACATCTGGAGAAAGGAAACATCGTGTTCTACCAAGAAGACCTGGAGCAGTGTGGTCTGGATGTCACAGAGGCCTCGGTGTACTCAGGACTCTGTACTGAGATCTTCAAAAGAGAGAGTGTGATCTTCCAGAAAACAGTCTACTGCTTTGTTCATCTGAGCATTCAGGAGTTTCTGGCTGCAGTCTACATGTTCCACTGTTACACCAACAGGAACACAGAGGTCCTGGAGAACTTCCTGGGACAACAACATGATGATTTAACCCTGGATGTCTTCCTGAGGGCAGCCATGGAGAAATCCCTCAGAAGTGAAAATGGTCACCTGGACCTGTTTGTTCGCTTCCTTCATGGCCTCTCTCTGGAGTCCAACCAGAGACTCTTAGGAGGTCTGCTGGGTCAGATAGAGAACAGTCCAGAATCCATCCGGAGAGCCATCAACAACCTGAAGTGGATGAACAGTGATGAAATCTCTCCTGACAGAAGCATCAACATCTTCCACAGTCTGATGGAGATGAAGGACCACTCAGTTCATCAGGAGATCCAAGAGTTCCTGAAGTCAGAGACCAGATCAAAGAATAGACTCTCTGAGATCCACTGCTCAGCTCTGGCCTACATGCTGCAGATGTCAGAGGAGGTTCTGGATGAGTTGGACCTGAAGAAGTACAACACATCATATCAGGGACGACGGAGACTGATCCCAGCTGTGAGGAACTGCAGGAAGGCTCGGTGAGTCCAGACATGATCAATATAATTATCAATCAGTAGATTAGATCAGAAGTTGAGTCAAATTCAGATAAACACAGTTTTCATTTATTCTCATTATTCTTAGTTTTACTTTGAAACAATCAAAGGTTAGTTGTGTTTTTTCTGGAGGTGTTGTAAATGCTGTGAGCACCAAAATGTAGATGTTTCAGTTGGTTGTGATTGTTGCTGTTAAGTTCATAAAAACACTTGTTTTGTTTATTTGTAATAATTGTTGGATGCTTCAATGATTTGTTAATGTTCTGTGTTGTTTTGAGTCTTTTTGGTTTAATTCAAACCTGATGAAACTAATTAAAGCAGCTCCACTGATCTTACACCTCAGTGTGTGTTTCCAGGTGTTTCCAGGTGTTGGGGAGGACACCTGCATATGAGAAAACAGTAGTATTAAACCTTTAGTGTCTCCAGCTGTGCAGTCTGATAAATGTCCTCAGGTGATGTCACCTGAGTCAGTGTGGGCGGAGTCTGAAGACGACACCGGACCTCTGTAGCCCCCCCTCATCTCTGCTGCATAACACACCTTAATCTAACATCTGAGGGTTGGTGGTTGAGGTGCATTGTGGGTAATGTAGGCAGCAGGTTTTTGTGAGGAAGAAGAATGTGTGAATGTAAAAAGAGGATGTCTCTGGTTCAGCTTTGTTGAAACTGTCCATCGTGACAGTGTTACAGGAGAGCAGTGATGAATCTGTGGAGATCTGTATTCAGGACTCATGAGGTTTCTATGACAACAGTCATCAGTGTTTGACAGTGAACAGTGAATGCAGTGAAGCTCTAATGAGCAAGAAATATTCAGCTTCAGCCAAGAACACAGGTGTGAATCTATCAGAGCAGAATGGGAGGATTCAGTCTTCTTCTACACACCAGAGCTCAGTGTCATGTTTCTGTGAGGACCTTCTGTGAAAACCAGGCAGCAAACAGAGATTAGATTGAACTGTTGACTGAGTTGAGCTCAGGAGAAATGTTCTGGAGTAGGGATGCCACGGTGTGGAAATGTTCCCACCGAACATTAAGACATGTGTGGGCTCAGTATCTGTAGATTCGACCTCATTTTTCCTCATTTCCTATTGGTTTACAGTTTCAAATGAGGAAAATCTTATTTCACTGTAGAGCTGCACACACACACACACACACACACACACACACACACACACACACACACACACACACACACACACACTTCCACGTTGTAACTGTAGAGTCCACTAAGTGTTGATCACTAGTGTTTTGCTGAGGACAGTTTGTTCATGGATCAACGTGGGCGCTGCCACTGATTCACCACAATGAGCCAGATGTGTTTTATGCAGTGGTGTGTGTTGACTTCTACAGAGAGGCAGCAGAGCCAAGCAATCTGGAGTCAGTTTAAAAACACTGGAGAATAAAACTGTTTTTCTGAACAAGATTCTGACTCTGGATCAAATCATATGATGGAAGCAGAAATGTAACATCATTTTCCCTCCTTCATCTGCACAACAAAGATTCCCATGAAACTCTGCAGGTCTGAGAGAGAGTGATGAGAATTATTGTTTCATGTCAAACACAATCAGATCAGATGAGCTCACAAAAACACAAGTTTACAAAACTTATTCATTTCCATGCTGCTACACTGCCCTTTGCACTTTTGCCATATTGCACCTGTATTGTTGTTCACAGTCCTATTGCACTCCAGCACTCCTGTGTTAGTCTAGAAACTGTATGCTCTCTGTTGTCTATATGTTGTGTTGATTGTTGATATGTTATTGATATTTATTTGTCCAGTGACGTCTCATGTTCAGTGTATACTTAGTTGTGTGTCAAATTTAGTTTACGATACTGCACATTTGGAGTTTGGGGAAACGTGATTTCAGTCTTCTGTGTTGCATGGTTTGATTGACAATAAAGTTCACTTTGACTTTGACTTCGATGAGCTGAGCCACAGATGTGAAGAGCAGATGTTCATCACATCATCATCTTTTCTCATCAGATGCATTTTAACTTCAGTGTCTTTTATTACAAACTGTCTGATTTTATTCTAACACATTTTATATTTTCTCTCATCACAGACTTGTTGGTTGTGGACTCTCAGAGACTCACTGTGAAGTCGTGTCCTCAGCTCTGAAGTCCAACCCCTCCCATCTGACACACCTGGACTTGAGTGACAACGACCTGAAGGATTCAGGAGTGAAGCAGCTGTGTGCTGGACTGGAGAGTCCAAACTGTAGACTGGAGACTCTGAGGTCAGTTCACTGACTGGAGCTGTTGTAGTTTTATATTCAGTTCAAATCTGTGAAGTCCCAGTTTTTCATTGGTTGGTTCATTTTCAGGATTTCTGTGTGAGGATTTAAAAAATCAGCCAGTGAAGAGAAAGAAGGAAGATGAGACCAGGAGCAGAGTGGTGATGGGGAGGGTCAGGAGAATACCATTTTGGGGGCCGGGGCCGGACTGATTATTGTGTAGACTAATAATATTGTGTTATATAAAAGTGGTCTACCTCGCTGCACCATCCTGCAGCCTGAACTGAGCCTCGCAGCCTCTTGTCTCTCCCAGCACGTCACACGCTACCAAGTCTATATTTGCAGTAGGGGGGTAAATGAGCGGCCCCTCCTCAGGTGGTGCCTTGAACTGTGATTGGTCAGCTGCTGACCAATAAGAGCTGTGAAGTGGGGCTGGTACAGAGTCATCAGAGACGTGTTGGTGTTATCAGGGAACGTGTGTGTTCACTGTTCACATTGGTTTGAAGCAGCAGCAGAAAGAGAAGGAGAAAGGTGGAGCAGAGAAGAATGAAGAAGAACAAATACTGGAGGAGGAAGCAGAGAAATGTTCCACAATCACAGAGAGATTCAACATCCAGTAAAGAGCCGGCAGCTGAAATGCTAAGCAGGGGCGTTGTAGCTAGCTGCTAGCTCAGCTCATATTAAATGTGGCTAGTATAGCTAGCTGCTAGTTGTTGGGCAGCAGCCCTGTGCTTGTGTTAGCTGCTGTTTGTCTTTGTGTGTTATTAACAGCTGGGACTGGTGATCTCCAGGTAAAATGAAGGGTCCCACTCGGCCCCTGGATGAGAGCAGTCACAGTGTTTGTGATTCAGAGCAGCAGAGAATTGACAGAGTTTGATGTTAAAATCAGAAAGTTGATGAGAATCAAACTGCAACAGTCTCACAGATCTTCTGCTGCTGCTGCTGATCTGAACACCAGCAAAGCTGCAGCTCTCTGCAACCAACAAATGTTGCAGCTGTTGTTGTGTGTTGATGTCCACGTTGTGCTTCTCTGAACCTGTGCACTGTGAACTCAAAGCGCTCCAGGTGTCCTTCATGTCATATCTAGTTGATTGTGTGTGAACACAACAAAAGCTCAGACTTGATCTTGAAGAATGGAGCTTCTTCTAATCACATGAATAACACAAGTGGTCATGTGACTGTGGTTCAGGAGCAGTTACCAGAGCAGACTGACACTGACACTCAGAGAAACTCTGTTCATCAACTATCAGACCTAAACCGTGGACGTTGTGCTGAGCTGAAGGGTTGTAGGACTGTGAGCACAGGTTTGATCTCTGCTCTGTGACCTTCATTAACCCCGTCCTCACTCAGTCTGCTCCTCACTGGGGGGTTGATGTGAAAATCAGATGAATTCTACTTCCTCATTCAGTGAAGATCAGCTGAATAAATCTGTGGTGTTTTCCAGCAGGAGGCTCTGAACGTTACCTGAAGGTGAACTGGTTGTTGCTGCAGGTCACAGAATCTGACGGCTCACAGAATGGGCTGTAACACCGGTGGTAGACTGAGGCCGAGCACTCGTCCTCCTCAAGTTCTCAACAGTAACACAAGTTCTTCTTTAAAGATGTGGACACAGAGAAATATTTTCCCTCCTCCTGTAAATGTGACATTGTGCAGTTGTTTGGTGACTTTGGAACATTGAAGCTGCTCCACCATGTTTGTTCTGAACAGTGTGACTGAGTTCTCACTGTTTGTTCACGTCCTCAGTGTTTTGTTTCTGTGCTGATGTCTGTAGTGTCAGAGAGGGAACAGACTAAACAGACGTGAATCCTCTGATTCTCCTCTGATTACAGACTGAACTGAGGTCAGCAGCAGCTGATCAACCTGTGTTCACATCAACAGCTGTATGAATGTTGTGCTGACATTTGGATGATGTGTGTAGAAGGCTGACATGATGAAGATCCACAATAACAGAAGGACAAAGTCACTCTACTCATTTTAGACAAAGATCATTGATCAGGACAAATCTGATTGATTATCAATCATTGATCTACATCTTTGATTCTTTACTCAGATTGGAGAACTGCAGTTTGTCAGAGATCAGCTGTTCTTCTCTGGTCTCAGCTCTGAAGTCCAACCCCTCCCATCTGAGAAAACTGGACCTGGATGGAAACCAGGACCTGCAGGATCCAGGAGTGAAGGGTCTGTGTGGTTTTCTGCAGAGTCCAGACTGTAGACTGGAGACTCTGAGGTCAGACTCCATGTTTTCTTTCTGTGCTGAGATGAATGTGATGTGAAAGTTGTGTTGACACTGAGCTGCAGACATGAGGCTGATATTATACTGATCCACACTGAGGATCTTCATGGTAAAGTCTGTTTTCTTCTTCTCTGCTTTCAGTCCAGTGACTGTTTCTCTTCAACTTTCACCTCATGACTTTTTAAAACACCAACAGAAACACATTGAATCTGTCAGACAATAACTGATCTATAATCAATAGCTGATGGTCCCAACTATTTTATAAGGCTCTGTGATATTTGTACTGACTCCAATATTCAAAGCCAAGTTGCCATAGCAACAGGTTGTTTCATCACTTTAAATCCTGTAGGTTTGACTGTGTTAAATATTTGAGCTCAGTCACCAGGTGTCTGAGTCTCTGCCGTTCCATCAACTAGTGAATTTAATATATATTTCTATACATTTGTTCTCATGTCTCCAAACTTCAGCCTGACATGTTTGTTGTCTTTGAAAACTTAAGGATCTTTAGTAGAATCTGCACAACATGAGTTTGTATAGATGGAGCCACAGGTGGAGCTGGCAGAGTTGAAGAGGTGGAGTCACTACGTCTTTATTGAAGCAGCAGCATGTTGTCATGAATATTAATGAGAGCTGTTTTTACTTTGTCTGTTTGACTCTTTGTGGTTTCAAGCAGGAACTTTGTCTCCTAAACTCACATCTTTGATTCTTTATTCAGATTGTGGAACTGCAGGTTGTCAGAGATCAGCTGTTCTTCTCTGGTCTCAGCTCTGAAGTCCAACCCCTCCCATCTGAGAGAACTGGACCTGAGCTGGAACCAGGACCTGCAGGATCCAGGAGTGAAGGGTCTGTGTGGTTTTCTGCAGAGTCCAGACTGTAGACTGGAGACTCTGAGGTCAGTTCACTGTTGTAGATCTTATATCTTGAATCCACAGCTAATGAAGCTTCACACACAAGTTGAATCCATTGACTGTGAATGAATGAATGACATTGTAAATAGTTGTTGTCTCATGTTTCCAGTTGTTCTTCTCTCAGACTGAGAATGATTCTTCAGTTTCAGCTCATTTCACTCACTTGTCATGAATAATGTCTGTTCACTTCAGTTCAACCTTCACAGCTCACACACTCGTATTTCTCTCAGTCAGAGGACTCATGTTTTCTAAATCCACTGGAGAAAATGTCCAGTGTTAGTTGTTCAAGTCAATTCATTTTTATCACAACAACATACACAAGATCCTCACAACTAATATTTGTCCAAAGAAAGTGAAGAAACAATCATCTTTTTTTCAGTAGATTTCAGTGAAGTGTCAGGACTAATGTCTGTTTGATCAAACTGTGTGTGTGTGTTTTCATCTGTAACACAGCACACACAACTGTTGTGTTGACAATGTTGTGTTGTACTGACATGATGAAGATCCACAATAACAGAAGGACAAAGTCACTCTACTCATTTTAGACAAAGATCATTGATCAGGACAAATCTGATTGATTATCAATCATTGATCTACATCTTTGATTCTTTATTCAGATTGAGGAGCTGCAGGTTGTCAGAGATCAGCTGTTCTTCTCTGGTCTCAGCTCTGAAGTCCAACCCCTCCCATCTGAGAGAACTGGACCTGAGTGGAAACCAGGACCTGCAGGATCCAGGAGTGAAGGGTCTGTGTGGTTTTCTGCAGAGTCCAGACTGTAGACTGGAGACTCTGAGGTCAGACTCCATGTTTTCTTTCTGTGCTGAGATGAATGTGATGTGAAAGTTGTGTTGACACTGAGCTGCAGACATGAGGCTGATATTATACTGATCCACACTGAGGATCTTCATGGTAAAGTCTCTTTTCTTCTTCTCTGCTTTTAGTCCAGTGACTGTTTCTCTTCAACTTTCACCTCATGACTTTTTAAAACACCAACAGAAACACATTGAATCTGTCAGACAATAACTGATCTATAATCAATAGCTGATGGTCCCAACACTTTTATAAGGCTCTGTGGTGTTTGCACTGACTCCAGTATTCAAAGCCAAGTTGTCATAGCAACAGTTTGTTTCATCACTTTAAATCCTGTAGGTTTGACTGTGTTAAATATTTGAGCTCAGTCACCAGGTGTCTGTGTCTCTGCCGTTCCATCAACTAGTGAATTTAATACATATTTCTATACATTTGTTCTCATGTCTCCAAACTTCAGCCTGACATGTTTGTTGTCTTTGAAAACTTGAGGATCTTTAGTAGAATCTGCACAACATGAGTTTGTATAGATGGAGCCACAGGCGGAGCTGGCAGAGTTGAAGAGGTGGAGTCACTACGTCTTTATTGAAGCAGCAGCATGTTGTCATGAATATTAATGAGAGCTGTTTTTACTTTGTCTGTTTGACTCTTTGTGGTTTCAAGCAGGAACTTTGTCTCCGAAACTCACATCTTTGATTCTTTATTCAGATTGAGGAGCTGCAGTTTGTCAGAGATCAGCTGTTCTTCTCTGGTCTCAGCTCTGAAGTCCAACCCCTCCCATCTGAGAGAACTGGACCTGAGCTACAATCAGAACCTGCAGGATCCAGGAGTGAAGGGTCTGTGTGGTTTTCTGCAGAGTCCAGACTGTAGACTGGAGACTCTGAGGTCGGTTCACTGTTGTAGATCTTATATCTTGAATCCACAGCTACTGAAGCTTCACTTCAGTTCAACCTTCACAGCTCACACACTCGTATTTCTCTCAGTCAGAGGACTCATGTTTTCTAAATCCACTGGAGAAAATGTCCAGTGTTAGTTGTTCAAGTCAATTCATTTTTATCACAACAACATACACAAGATCCTCACAACTAATATTTGTCCAAAGAAAGTGAAGAAACAATCTTCTTTTTTTCAGTAGATTTCAGTGAAGTGTCAGGACTAATGTCTGTTTGATCAAACTGTGTGTGTGTGTTTTCATCTGTAACACAACACACACAACTGTTGTGTTGACAATGTTGTGTTGTACTGACATGATGAAGATCCACAATAACAGAAGGACAAAGTCACTACTCATTTTAGACAAAGATCATTGATCAGGACAAATCTGATTGATTATCAATCATTGATCTACATCTTTGATTCTTTATTCAGATTGAGGAGCTGCAGTTTGTCAGAGATCAGCTGTTCTTCTCTGGTCTCAGCTCTGAAGTCCAACCCCTCCCATCTGAGAGAACTGGACCTGAGATACAACCACCTGCAGGATTCATTCCTGAAGGATCTCCGTGGTCTTGTGCAGAGTCCAGACTGTAGACTGGAGACTCTGAGGTCAGTAGAGGGGCGGAGTCAGTCCATGCTGCTCTCAGCAGTATTGTACTAACAGGCTTCAGGATTGGACAGAAAGACAGAGAGAGAGACAACAGTCAGCCAATCAGAGCAGCCAGAAGCTTGTTGTGATCATGTGTGTGAGTTGATGTGAAGACAACTGTTGTTGTTGTGTTGATGTGTACAGGAAATAAATCTGATTCCAGCTGACAGCCTCACGGATGGACAGAGACAGTGTCCTCATTCATCAAAGTGTCCAATCTGATCTGAGACTGTTTGTTCTCTGGTTTCAACACTAAACAGCTGATCAGTTTCATCTGTGTCACAGCTCTGAGATCAGTGTGATGGAGCCTGACAGTCCCTGGCTCTTAGTGACAGCCTCCATGTTCAGTCAGGTGATGTTTCAGAAGCAGCTCACATGTTGATCAACACACAGAGACTCTGTGTTTAAAGTGACATCAGCTGACAGGTAACAGGAGTGAATCCATCACTGACCTGTTGCTGACTCAGCACTTTGTTTCCACTGTGGACTGAGTGAAATGTGCAGAGTGAACAGACTTGATGCTGAACGTCTCTGCAGGTCTGTGAGCTTCCAGCTCAGTGTGTTCACTCCAACACGTTAACATGAGAGCTGAGAGGAAGCAGCTGCTGCACATCTGGTCTGAACAGGACTGAAGTCCCTGCTGCATCACTGACTGATGAAGTGAGTCTCTGTAAACACTGATTCATCTCCTCTGCTTTCTTCTTCTCCACACAGATGGAGGTGAGAGTGGAGAGGAGAGCTTGATCCAGCAGTGACTGACAGAGGAATCAGAAGAAGTGGAGATGACTCTCAGTGCTGCAGTCTGAACTGATCTGAGAACAGCTCCACTGTCACACACAGAGTCCAGTCCACCATCATCCCTGTGTGTTCCTCTGGATCTGACAGAGCATCATCAGTGTCTCTGGACTTAAAGCTCATCAAGTTCAGCTCTGAACAGTTTCCTTGTTGAGCTTCATAAAGAGGGAATTTCACAGTAAAATGACTTGAACGCTGAAGATTAGTTTGACTCAGACGTTGAAGCCTCATGTTCTTCAGCTGAACTTTACTAGATATTATTGTACAGGAGGAACATGTTGTTTTTATCCTCCATCTTATTGATATATTCAATAATACTTCATAGAATATATGGTAAATGATCATATTCATAATGTTGGATATGCTAAATATTTGTAACCAGCCCCTTCAGTGAATAGAAACAAAAAAAGATTATTACTCTAGTAGAAGTTAAAATCTTTTAAGATAAAAGAAAAAGTAAGTTAAAGTTAAAATCTACTCATTATGTTACTGTTACTTTTCTTCTTAAGCCTGTTGAGATATGAGTTTTTTAGCCATATCTCCCAGCCTTTTTATATGAGCATGTCTATATATCTTAATGATAAGTCAACAAGTATCATGGGTTTAATTAATCATAAATTAACAGAACTTTAAATCCTTCTGTATGGAAAATAATGTTTTTATATTTACTTCCTGTTCTTTATAGCCTTATATTTGACTGGTGTTTAGTTCTGCTGCTTGTAGCAGAATAATAATTCAGTGTAAATTTAAATGAAGCTTAAATTTTCACCGACACAGTGAGGGGGGCAGTAGAGTTTCAGGAGCCAGAACAACCTCCACCAATCAGAGGTTTAGTTCAGCCTGAGAGGTAAAACCCAGGGCTGGTGAGAGCATCATCATCTTCATCAGCTCCTCTCTTCTCTCATTGGCTGTCATTCACAGCTGATCCACAGAAATACTCTGGGCTTTGTTTACTAGAGGTTTTAATGTTGGCATTTCACTTGTTTCTTGTCTTTGTTTAACACGACTGTTTTTACATCCAGAGACTGTTGATGTGAAGTGCAGCATTGTCAATGACCATAATTAGCAAATCATTTGAACACATTTCCTCCATCCACTACTGACTTATTCAATGACCTTGTTGCTTCCAATGATAATTTAAGATTCTCTTTAGATACATCTTCTCCCGATCAAAAAACACCACAAATCAAATCACCATGGAAAAAGAAGCTGTTGAAAAGCTGAGAGGACAGAGGAAAAGCAAATCACATGTTCACTTGTATATTTTTAAACATAGGGTTTAAATTAACAGTTACGTCATCAGGAAAGAGAGACGATTAATTCAGAAAACCAAAATAACCACAGTTTTCTTTTCTACAGCTGATAATCTTTTAAATCCACCACCTGCTCTCAGTCTAACTCAACTTTCAACTGAGAAAATCTCAGCACAGTTTTAAAGAAAACATTTCTGTTAGAGCCAGCATAGCAAATATTAACACACAAACTGTCATGGGCTCTCAGCTATGATGTCAACCAATCTGCTACCTTACTCTCTCCTAAGGAACAACAAGACTAATAAAGTCCTCTGAAAACAGCCATAGGAATGGTGAATATCCTCAGGGGACCCACAGTACTGAATATGGTGTTCCTCAAGGAACCATTCACAGCCCAATCCTGTTATCACTATATTTGCTCCCATTGGGAAACAGTATCAACCATCACCATATTGGGTGCCATCTGTACGCTGATGATACACAATTGTACATCTCTGTTTCCCCAAATGACTCCATTGCACTGCTCTCTCTCATCACCTGTCTCACTAACATGAACACATGGATGTGTAAAAACCTTTTAAAAGCAGCAAGAGAAAATCTACACTTTGTGTTTGGTCTCAGCAAACAAATGAAAACACTAATCACATATTTGGGATCACTTTAGCCTCAGATCTTTAGAGGAAGAAATAAGAAATGTTTCCAAAGTCACTCAGAATCCTCACTCACACTTTTATCACTCCCTGTTTAGACTGTTGTGATTCTCTGCACCTTTCAGAAACCACTGTAAAGTTGTGACATGAGATTTTATTTGGTTGTATGTTCCATGCAGATCACTAAGCTCTTCCACTACCTTTCTTTTAGATGTCTTTTCAGTGTTTTTTGTTGGTGTTTTAATCCTGTGTGAATCACTTTGGGCAAAGTGTTTGTAGGACATATTTTATGTATGTTATCTATATGTTATATCAATAAAGTTGAGTTGAAAAACATTTTACAGCCAAGTTTAACCTGTTGCTGCCAAGAGGGACCACCTGTCCTGCAGAGTCTGTCAGTCTTCATGTGTCAGGACAGAGTGAAGCAGCTCCACGGTTTCTGCACCGGCCTTCACTCACACTCACCTGCTCACCTGAGTGATTATCTGCTTTAATCTGAACCATGCTCTGAAACTTCATGGTCTGCACCCACACTGACAACTTGTTGCTGATTGGCTGGTTGGTGATTCCCTTGAGCCAATCACTTCCTCTCCTGCCTCCTGACCAAACAGAGCTCAGTGACTCTGACTGTTGGTGGGTTGAAGAGCTGAGCAGCTGCTGATCTCCTGCAGGAACAGAAACCATCCAGTGAGCAGCAGCTCTGTGGTGAAGCAGCTCAGTGATGACAGAGGTTCAGACAGCCACTTACAAGAGGAGCATCTCTGAACACAGCTCATGATGAAGCTTGAAGTGGACGGACTCCAGTGGCAGAAGACTCAGCAGGTCACAAAGAGCTCAAAGTTCTTATCAGTGTCGTATGAAAGGACTGGAACAGGAAGGTGAGGCACACAGGTGGAGACAGGAAGAAACAGGCTCCAGCAGGACAGTTACTGTGTCTGTTTAACTTCAGAACTGTGAGGCTTCCAGATCAGTCAGAGGATCTCTTCCCTGACGGTTTACGTTACCAGATGGATTTCAGAGCTGTTTAATCACAGTCCTGAGGTCAGTCATCGTTTTCAGGTGGTGTCAGCTGAGAGCACAACACACACAAACACACCAGAGTCCATAACCAAACAGGTGGAGTGTGAACGCTGGATGGACCCTGCAGTGGGACGGTTTAGTTGACATGGTTTTTGTCGGGGACTCGGTCCATAGAGATTTAAACAGACAGAGACAGATCAGTGGAACCATAACACCAAGTTCTGTCAGTCAACACAATGTGGAGCTTCACAGCACAAATCTGAAATATCAGGTGTTAACAGAATGATGGGAACCAAAACAGACCGGCTGCACCGAGACACTGACCCTGCTGTTTTTACTGGTCAGCTCCCACTCTGTCAGTGACTGTGTTTCATTGTTCAGCTCGTAATCATGAAAACAACTCTCTCACTTTCTAATGAGTCGGCAGCAAAAGTCAGTGACTCATCTGCAGTTATACATTTTAATAAACTGATGATAAAAGTTTGAGACGTCAAACTGTTAATAATGGAGTCTGCATGATCAAGGTGTTACAGGAGGAGGAGGATAATCACCAGCACAACCTGGCAACCCAAATGTTTTTCTTATTCATGTTTTATAACTGAGTTGTAAACGATTTAGTGCTTTATTGCAGTGTGTGTGTGTGTGTGTGTGTGTGTGTTCCAGCACAGGTGGTGTACCATCTGTTGTTGTACTTCATCATCATCATCATCATCATCGTCATCAATCTGCATCGTCGTTGACACATTTGCCAACCTGAGGAGCAAAGAACAGGGGGAGGAGGAGACACTGGAGACCAGGTGTTTCACCTGTGGGGGGCAGATATCAGTAAATGTCTGATGAAATGAAACAGCTGTCAGACCCCATCCCTGCATGAAATGAATACGCAGTCTGCTGTTAGTGATGTTTGTCATTTCTATTAGTGAAAGCATCAACTAAAAATGAGAAAAAGATTATTCTACAATAAAAATAAAGAGAGTGAGGAGAGAGAAAAGGTTCAGTAGACAGGTTAAAGTCTGACCTTAGTGAAACCCACAATCAACTATGAGAACCAGCCCTAGTTCTTGGAAGCTCTTCTGGTTCTGCTGTTTGAAGTAGTTTTCCTGACAGACCGATAAAAGCAAACTCACCTGCAGAGTTTTTCCTCACTGTGACCTTTGACACGTGGCTGTGATTCCAGAGAGTGAACTGAATGTACTGTAATGTGTCTGTAGATGACAGAGCCCAGGAACAGGAGGCAGAGGATGAGGTTCTTGGACATTCAGGAGGGAGCCAGTGCTGCAGGAGGAAACCTCCAGATCTATAAAACATAATGACAGTCTGATGATCAGCTATGGACTGTTCACCCTCGTTAAACGATACAGCCAGACTGATGGACTGTGTTAAAGGAGAAGATGATTCACACTCTACTGATGTTTCTCACCAAAACCAGAGGAGAGTTTTTTGTTTGGTTTTTACTGATTGTGAGTCAGACCTGTGGTCACTGAGGGACACGGACTGAACACTGTTACTGTACAAAGATCGATGTTATATTCTTCTTCTTATTATTATCATTGTTATTATTATTATTATTATTATCATTATTATTATTGTCTTATTATTGTGTATTATAATAATTTCATAGTATTTACTGACTTGAGGGATAAAGAATCTTGAATACATAAAATATTGGCTATGAAGAATGCATGTTTTCTTTTTTTACTAAATCCATCCTATGAATTTAGTAAAATGTCATAGTATATTAAGGCATAGAAATGTCATAGACATTTTTTATGACATACTATACTATCACATTTTTATGGCTTACTCTTTTCATGTCTTGTATTTTCTTTTCATGAGAAAATCACAGGATACTATGTCATAAAAATGTCATCGCATAATAAGGTATAAAAATATCATAATATTGTAAGGCAGTAAATGTCATAGAAAAGGCCATGGGATAGTATGTCATAAAAAATGTCACAGGATAGTGAGGCATAAAAATATCATAGTATAGTATGTCATAAAAAAAACTTAGGATGATATACCGTAAAAACATTATATTTTAGTTTGTCATGAAAAATGTCATAGTATAGTGAGGTAGTAAATATCATAGAAAATGTCATGGGATAGTAAGGGATAAAATGTCAGTATAGTAAGTCATAAAACTTGATTAGTATAGTATGTCATAAAAAAATCATATGGGATAGTAAGACGTAAAAATGTAAAAAGTCTAGTAAGACATTAAATGTAATAGAATAGTATGTCATAAAAAATGTCATGGTATAGTAAGGCATTAAAAATGTCACAGTATAGTGTGTCATAAAAACATATTTTAGGAAGTCATGAAAAATGTCATAGTGTAGTAAGAATGACAAAAAAAAAATGACAGGATAGTAAAGCATAAAATCTCATAGTACAGTAAGGCATAAAGTGTCGTAGTATAGTATGTCATAAAAACATCATATTTTAGGAAGTCATGAAAGATTTCATAGTTTAGTAAGCCATGAAAATATTCAAAAAAATTTAGTACAATATGTGATAAAAAAATGTCATAGTACAGTAAGGCATAAAGTGTCGTAGTATAGTATGTCATAAAAACGTCATAGTTTAGTAAGCCATGAAAATATTAAAACAATGTTAGTACAATATGTGATAAAAAAATGTCATAGTATAGTAAGGCGTAAAAACGTCATAATGTAGTATGTCATTAAAAACATCATAGTATAGTAAGTAGGACTGTCAAACCATTCATGTTTCCTTAATCATGATTAATCGCTGAATGTAATTGCAATTAATTGCATGTTTTATCACATGATTAAAATTCTGTTATTTTGCATTTCAGAACTGATTTCTCTTGCTTGACAACACATAACTGTCAATCTGTCTGAACTTGAAGCTAATGTTAGCATGTCTGACATGTAATTATGAAGATGTCTGATAATTTATTTATCAATTTTTCAAGGATGTTGTAGATTCTTCCTTGAATCTGGAGCACAAAATCTAAAAGCTGTCTTTCCAAGGTCAGAACTGACCTGAGGAACAGGCAGCGTGATCCAGTCCTGAGAGCAGGTTTGCTGAATTCCTACATTAATTATTTGGTCATCTTTTTAAAAGTGCTGTATAGATGAATATATACCAGTGTTGATCTCATCTCATGGTGAAAGAGGACCAGCCGACCTTTTCATCAGAGTGCAATGATGGCTATTGTAGGTATCCCCAGTAAAAAATGTAATAGCAGAGTGATATACATCATGTAAGGGCTTAAGAGTGGTGACAGCAGCATGTCTATACATATAACATCACCACAGTCCAGGGCAGAAAGAAAGAGAGCTTCAGTAATTCTTATTCTACTGCATATGGGAAAGTAGGTTGTGTTTCTATACAAGAAACCAAGTTTCATCCACAACTTTTTTACTAAATTGTTCACATGGATTTTAAAAGTACATTTATTTTATTATTTTTTTTAAATAAACAACCAAACACATAAACACATAAAAAGAGACACAAAACATCACTATCAAAACTACTATGTAGATTATTCTTCATGAAACAACAGACTCATTATCCGTGGGCGAGGACAGACCTGTTGTCACAGAGTTACAGTGCATTCAGACCCTTCCACTTTTCCACATTGTGTTATTTTACAGGTGTGCTCCTTTCCACAATAAGTCCAACCAGCTGAATTTACCACAGACTGACTCCAGTCAAGGTGGAGAAACATCTCAGAGATGATGACGAGAAATGGAACCTGAGCTAAAGTTCAACTGTCACAGCAAAGTGTCTGAATACTTGTGGAAATGTGATATTTCAGTTTTTCCTTTTTAATACATCTCCAAAAAAAAATCTTCAGAAATTCTGTTTTCACTTTGTCATGATTGAATTTAGATTGATGAGAGCCCCTTTAAGGAGGTTTCCTACCGAGTGATGTTGGCAATTTAGCAATTTCTCACTAGATTTGGCAACTTTTAAATGAATAGCAAATGAATTCCAGTGCTCTGTTCATAATACTAATACTTCAGTTACACAGTCTGTTCAACAGTCTGCGTAAAACAGTGTTTTTAATATTAGTGTTAGATTTAGATGCACATTGAGGGGCTGCTTGAAAAAAATAGCTAATCATAGAGGTAATTACAGTCAGTACACTGTAAAAGATTGTCATGTAAATTAACAGTAAAATACTGGCAGCAGGGTTGCCAGTAGTTTACTGTTAATTTTACAGTTCTCCTACTGTAATCAACTCAACAGTATGTTACTGTAATACGACCATGTACTGAATTACAGTGCATTGCTGTGTTTCCTTGAGTTTACAGTAGACTACTGGCAGCAGGGTTGCCAGTTTTTTCTATAGTTTTTTCTCTAGCTTGCTTACTGTAAACTTATTTTACAGTTTATTACTGTTATACCAGTAAGTACTAAAAACACAGTATAGGGTTGTATGTTATTACAATTTACAGTAGCTGCAGTAATCATGACAGTATTGATGACGGCCAGCCACCATGAATTAAGTACCGCCTTGAGTGTAACCCTAACCCTTGACTAGCGATTTCAGTGTGATAATCTATACAAGATACACATACTGAATGATTATGTTCACCAAAATTCAGCAATAAATCATTCTATGGAAAAGAAGAGACTAAGAAATTATAAGATTATATCTGTAACCCAACATTTATTAGAAAAAGGCAACACTAACTGAAATACTTGTTGTTGGTGATACAAACTGTTTATTTTTTAATTACAGTTCTAAATTTCAGTTATGCATAACAGAGCAGCCGTTATCCTTAAATGTGATCAACATTTTAATAAACTTAGGGGAATTATGCATACTACATTTTCAATACAAAATGCACAGTTTGGCACTGGGACTGAAAAAGAACATTGATCCCACAAACATAATAATCTATAAGGACAGAAGCTTCCATTTTCACACCAACTAAAAGATATGAAACAAAGCAGTGTTTTTTAATCCAAATGGTGGGAAATGTAACCAGGCAGACTTGAGTGGTACTGTAGGCAAATATTAAGTGCCTCCATCAGACAGACTGGCATAATACAATACATTTCACAACATAAAGGGACATCATCCTTTCAAACACTGTCAAAATTTGAAAAGTGGTGTCTGAGATATTGTGTGTGAGGGACAGACAATGGGAGCCCCACGATTTAATGGGATGGGGAAACCACGAAGTAACCTGTATAAAGTACACATGCACCATAACCAGCTAACATTTCTGAAAGAGAGTACACTGTACAAAATGTGACTCAAAGGTTTTAGCTTAACTCAGAGCGCCACAGGCTTTGTGTTTCAAATCAGGCTGTTTTAAATGAACTTTAACAGGTCTCTTACAACATAAAGAGGAGGCTCTGAGAGCTCTCAAAACAGAACTGATCGCAGGTCTGCCCAGATTTTACTGACAGTTTTCATACACAGTGTTACGTCCGGCTCAGAGACCGCAACAAAAATAGGGAGATTAACACTGGAGTGCGGCAATCATAAACTCATATTTATTTAAATAAAGAACAAATAGTCAACGGAATAACAAGAATCAATGAGGTGTGGAAATCAGAATCAGTGGTGTGTGATGGTGTATGAAAGATGAGGGATGAGAGGTGCATGTTGTCAGTATAAAGCAAAATAACCCAACGAAACAAAGGAGAGCGTGTCGAGCTCGGTGGTGGGTGAGAAGACCACACGTGGCATCTAAACTGGAGGGCTTAAGTAACTTCCAACACTGGCCAGGTGTGGGAAGTTAATGTGATGTGACCTCAGCCCCGCCCAGCCAAGGACCTGCAAGACAAAACAACACACATTACACTGGGCAAAGGCACTAGGGCCAAAGTCCACTCCCAAATCATCGGCCTGCAACAGCACCGCCCCAGCGCCCACGTAGCTGGCGTCTACCTCAAGCTTAAACGGCCTATCCCACCGCGGGGCAGCCAGAACAGGAGCACCACATATGAGAGCCTTCACACTATTAAAAGCTGTTTGGCACTCTGCTGACCAGACATATTTAACCTTAGCTTTTAACAGGTTTGTGAGGGGCGCAACAACAGTAGAAAAATTCCTACAAAAACACCGATAGTAACCAACTAGCCCCAAAAAACGCATAAGCGCCTTTTTAGTCGGTGGCGGGGCGTAGTCATCGATAGCCTGCACCTTAGCACGTACCGGGCACACTCTACCTTGACCCACCACACGACCCACATAAGTGACTGTAGCCTTTGCAAACTCGCACTTAGCCAGATTAACAGTTAAGTGTGCGTGAGCCAAGCGGTCAAACAGTTCCTCAATCCGGACAAGATGACTATCCCAATCATCTGAGAAGACGACCACATCATCTAAATACACTGAGCAACCTTCCAGATCTCCAACAACCATATTCATTAAGCGCTGAAAGGTAGCCGGTGCATTCCGCAGCCCAAAGGGCATTACTGTGTAAGAATATAATCCTGTCGGTGTAATGAACGCAGCAATCTCCCGTGCCCTCTCTGACAAGGGAACCTGCCAGTAACCCTTCAGTAGATCAAACTTACTGACGTACTTCGCCGCCCCGACTTGATCGACGCAGTCTTCCATCCGAGGAAGAGGAAAAGAATCAGATTTTGTGACATTATTCACCTTATGGAAGTCTGAACAAAATCTAGGCGTGTTATCGGCCTTTGGCACAAGCAAACAGGGTGACGCCCAACTGGATGAAGAAGGCTCCGCAATACCATTGTCAAGCATGTACCTAACCTCAGCATCAAGATGTTTACGCTTCTCTGGGTGAACCCGATAAAACCTCTGCTTAATAGGTTTACTATCCCCAACATCTATATCGTGCTCCACCAAATGTGTACATGTAGGTGTATCTCCAAACAGACATGAATACCGTTTAATCAAGTCAATCAATTGACTACGTTCTGACACCTCCAAATGGCCCAACAAGCTCTCCAGATCCGTCAGCAACTCGGAATTCTTCAAACGACCACAAAGCACAGCCTCATCGGGTCTCAACAAGTCTTCCCCCCCTTGCCCTGCCACAGCATGAGGGGACACAGACACTGACAAACAACTCGGACGTACACCAGAAACCTGTGCTTCCTGATCGACTGACTGATTTTCACGAGAATGGTATGGTTTCAACAAGTTAACGTGACAAAGCTGAGTGGATGATCTACGATTTGGAGTGGCTATCACGTAATTCTGATCCGATACTTTCTTCAACACCGAATATGGACCTGAGAACTTAGCCTGAAACGGAGAGGTAACAATAGGCAACAGAGCCAGTACCTGATCTCCTGGGAGAAAAACACGATTCTCAACCTGCCGATCATAACGTTGCTTCATTTTTCCCTGTGCAGAGGCCAAATTTTCCCTGGCCACCTCCTGAGCTCTATACAACCTATACCTAAAACCATTCACATACTCGATGAGGTTTTGAGGCGGCTGTGCCTCCTTCCAGTTGTCCTGCAGAAGTGCCAAGGGACCACGTACCATATGGCCAAAAACAAGGTCATTGGGGCTAAACCCCGTACTCTCCTGGAACACCTCCCGGGCTGCTAACAACAACCAGGGCAAACCCTCCTCCCAGTCCCTGCTCATTTGGACGCAGTACGAGCGCAACATGGACTTGAGGGTCTGATGAAAACGCTCCAATGCGCCTTGGCTCTGCGCATGGTAAGCAGACGCTTGATTATGGTCAATACGCAGTTGCTTCAAAACCTGTGCAAACAAACGCGAAGAAAAGTTTGACCCTTGATCTGACTGAATGACTCGAGGAACACCAAAGACAGAAAAAAAACTGCGACAGTGCACGCACCACAGACCTGGACGTAATTCTGCGCAAAGGATAAGCAGCTGGATACCTCGTACTCTGGCACATTACCGTTAGTAAATAACTAGCACCCGACTTAGATGGAGGCAAAGGGCCAACGCAGTCAATAATTAGATGTTCAAAGGGTTGACCCATAGCTGGTATTGGGCAAAGCGGAGCAGGCTTTAACCTCTGGTTAGGCTTACTAGTTAACTGACAGACGTGGCATGACTTTATATAAGCTGAAACATCTCTTTTCAGCCGAGGCCAAAAAAAATACCTCAAGATGCGATCATACGTCTTCCTGACTCCTAAATGACCAGACTCATCATGGGAAATCTGCAACACCATGCTACGGAACCTAGAAGGCACAACAACTTGATAAACAGGTTGACCAATAACATGACCACTATGAGGGAGCCATTTCCTCATCAGCACATCATTCTGAATGAAGTACCCCTGCGCATGGTTTTTTATCTCACTACAGGGCCAAGCCATCTCCAGCAACATCTTGAAGGAACCATCGGCGCGCTGCTCCCTCACCAACTCATCATAAGACACAGACCATGGGACCTCAGGGACTAACACATCATGAGGTTGTGAACAGTCCTCACTGTCAGGAGCATCTGCCTCTGACTGGGTACGTTTCATCGCGCGCGTCACAGCGCACGCCCTAAACACCCCAGGAAACTCGGTTTCACTTTCATCGGGCTCAGTACAAACCAAAGGTAAAGAAGAAACAATAGCAGGGGGTGTCACATCGGCCCACACCCGATTCCCTGCTACATCATTTCCCAAGATCATTGTAACACCATCCACGGGAAGAGCGGGACGTACGCCGACCGCTACCTCACCCTGAAGTAGATCGCACGACAACTTCATTCTGTGCTGAGGTACCTGCAAGACCTCCAACCCGATCCCAAGCACCGGAATAAAAGCACCCGTATAGGCCTCCTGTGAAAACGGCAGAACTGATGCTAAAATAAAAGAATCAAAAGCACCAGTGTCCCGTAATATCCTGACAGGCACTTTTTCCTCACTGCCCACCCAAGAAACAAAACCTTCAGTAATGAAAGGCAGGTAAGACTCTAGGTCCGGACCCCGCACCTGTGATTTTAACTCACCCGCTGGAACCTCCCACAACTGTTCCGAAACTGGCACAGCGCACATCGCCGGCTTGGGCTGACTGCCAGGTACAGACTGCTTACTCCGGGACTTAAAAGCGAAACAGTCTCTTCTCCAGTGTCCCCGTTTATGACAGTAGTTACAAATTTTATCAGCCTCGCGAGCCCCCTGTTCGTTCCTTGGCTCCAAGCCAACCTGCCTTACCGGGCGACCAGACCCCGCTGCAGCCAAGCATTCCCGGTGCCCGCTGCCACCCCGCGCACCGGGATGCCAGCTGTCCCCGGCATGCGTCAGGACATAATCGTCCGCCAGCGCAGCGGCCTCAGCTGCCGTCTTCAGCTTGTGCTCACTGATATAGGTTGCAATCCGCTCCGGAACCGAATTTTTAAACTGCTCTAGGATCATCAGGTCACGCAGAGCCTCATAAGTGCCCGCCCCAGCTGCACAACACCACCGGTCAAACTGGGTGGACAAATCGCGCGCAAACTCCAAATGGGATTTATCACCTCTTCTCCAACTCCTGAACCGCTGGCGACACGCTTCAGGCACCAGCTCATAGGCCCTGAGAACCGCAGACTTCACCACCGCATATTTCAAACTGTCACTATGGCTCAAAGAGGAGTTCACCTCCTGCGCTCTACCGGTTCACACACACTGCAACATTAATGTGCAAGTGGAATCAGACCACCCACGTGCCTCGGACACACGCTCAAAGAGTGAGAAAGAAGTTTCAGGATCCCTTTCATTAAATTTAGGCACTAACCTCAAATCGCTCATATCCGACCTCTCCGAGGCGCTGACAGACAGATCCTCCGGAAGCAGAAGATCAGCCGCCACTTTCCCCTCTAACAAGAGAGAGTTTTTCCTTCTGCAGCTCAAGCTGAGCCTGCTCCGTCTCCTGCCTCATTTTTCCCACCGACAGCGCCTTCTCCAACTCGATACCCTGCCGCATCTTCTCCACTGCGACCTCCTTCTCACTTTCTAATTCAATCCGCAACAAGAGCAATTCTTTTTGTTGCTCAAAAGACAAACCCGCACCAGGACTCACTGACGGCGGGGACGAGTCCTCTGTGCCCTCAGAGACCGAAACGGCTCCAGCCACATCCAACACTTTCCTTTAACAAGTTAAACTTCAAATTTGCCTTCACGGTCTCTTTATTCCGCTTATCACCAACATCAGCACTGTAATAATCAGCTATTTTAACCAACTGATCCTTGGTGCAGTCATCCAAGTCATCGGGCCCCACCCCGACGAAACCCAAAGGGGAGACTCCGCTCAGCCTATCAGGGGAACCGCTCCAACAGGTGATGCACACAGAGGTGGATCAACACCTACCTTCTCCTGTCTCCGTGCAGCTCCTCCTCATCCACAGACATCAAGGCCAACACACAGCAAACGTGCGCCAAATTTGCCACACTAATCTCCCCGAGCGCAGCACCTGACCATATACGGGCTGCTACGTACCTGTGCCGCGAGGGAATTCCCCACAACCTGACGCAGGAGAGTCTAATCTCCCCATTAAAGGATTTCCCCACGCACAGATAGAATTACACCGAAATGACACATATCCCGCCAACAAAAGCGCTCTACTCTATGCAGGTCCACACAATCACCAGGTAAAAAGGACGAGACGGACGAGCCCCCAATTTGTTACGTCCGGCAACAAAGCAGGGAGATTAACACTGGAGTGCGGCAATCATCAACTCATATTTATTAAAATAAAGAACAAATAGTCAACGGAATAACAAGAATCAATGAGGTGTGGGAATCAGAATCAGTGGTGTGTGATGGTGTATGAAAGATGAGGGATGAGAGGTGCATGTTGTCAGTATAAAGCAAAATAACCCAACGAAACAAAGGAGAGCGTGTCGAGCTCGGTGGTGGGTGAGGAGACCACACGTGGCATCTAAACTGGAGGGCTTAAGTAACCTCCAACACTGGCCAGGTGTGGGAAGTTACTGTGATGTGACCTCAGCCCCGCCCAGCCAAGGACCTGCAAGACAAAACAACACACAGTACACTGGGCAGAGGCACTAGGGCCGTCACAACAGTAATACTGAAGACTAAACTAATCAAATCCTTCAAGAGCACTCCTGCCCTGGGACCAGTGAACGTGTTCCCTTCGTTTCGCTGAGATAAACAGCTATACCTGCGGTAGAACACTGCAGAAAGACTAAGTCGCTGTAAAGGTATATAGTGTTTTTAGTGAGCAGGAGACCAAGACTTTGATTACACAGTGAGAACTTAAGACAGAAAATTTAAAATAACTGTGTCTGTGTTGATATGAAGCGCCTGGGTACAGAGCTCTCACTGACCTATGAAATTCCACTCAAAGTCTGTGAGGTTCTTCAGAAGAGTGGAGACGTGGGGACTGACTGTGACAGACTTCTTCTGGACGACTCTCCCAGTCCTCTTGGAGACGACCTCGCCCCGGCTGGCCTTCGTCCCTCTTTCTGGGTTGATTCCAATGAAGCGCCTGAAAAACACAGCGGTCTGAAATTAGAAGGTGGATAGAAAGACAGTCTGTAACTATATGAAGTGGTCAAGAAGTGAGTGTTCAAGCTGCACATGATGCATGTGAAAAGAGAGAGGGTGGCACCACAACAAACATCTAATTAAAACATTAACCTTAATACAGACTCCCACATTTCTTGTGTTTGTACGTATTATTGTAGATTTTGATACAGACACTCAATGTGAATGTGAAGAGCAGAGGAGTTAATGTGTTATTACTGAACTCTGACTGTAGACCAACATCATCACATACAATCAAACAGGTGACTGGAATTACCATGATGCTGACATTAATTCAACTCTAACACCACACAAGCCCAACCACTGCTCAGGTGGTGGCACAGTTTCTCCAGCAGGCTCGCTTGAACTTGCAGTGTTGTTGTCACTTTCTATATATTTTTTACTTCAAATTCAAAATAATAACAGAATAATTCAAAAGTTTGGTTTAACCTACTCTACTAAAATATTCTTTAAATGTTAGCGACAACTAAGGTCACCCATTCAGGTGAAAATGCAAGAAGAAGAGAGCAAACTCCACCAACCATGAGCACAAAATGATTTCAGCTGCAAACCAGCTGAAAATAAAACCCCAATGTGACTCATCATGAAACCTTTTGTTGAACTATTCAGAAATCAGCCTTACCTACAACATAATGATGACCTGCAGTCACAAGTGGACCTCATTAGCTTTGTGACGTTACTGATCAGTTCCATTTTGTTTAAAGCTGACGATAGTCAGCAAACAAAATGCCAGACAGATCAAATGTTTATTAACTTACCTCACGACTTGCTCATAAAGTGCAGGGTTCAGATGGAGAATCCTCCAAAAGAAACTCCAGGGCTGGTTTTACCCGCTCCATGGTCAGCAGGTCTCATCATGAAATACAGTAGCATCCTGTATTGGTGGGGTTCAAACACCATCCCCACAATGCAATGCGATTCACAGTATATTACAGTATTTCATGGAAAATGGTAAATATTGCCCATCATGCATTGTTTTCTACAGTATGGTGCAGTATCAGTGGGAAACAGTATGATACTGGCAGAATTTGGCTGTTTTTTTACAGCAGTTTGTTAAAGAGCAGGGTCGTTAGTTTGGCTGTTACAAACTACATGTGGCTCAGTTTGACAGGAAGTCGTCACAAATAACAGCTTCACTTTCACGTATTTGCACTAAATTTTACTGACAATATTAAATATAAAAATAGTGGAAAGACTGAGAAAAATCACCACGGTCAAATAATCAACAGGTGTTTGATTTACTCCACTGTAAATAAATCAATGTTTTCTCCTGACAGCAGAGGTTGGAGGGGACAGGACATGTGGAGGTTGGGCCTGTTATAATACCTCCACCCAGTCCTGACTGTAGCATATAGCTGTGGAGAACAGTGGGAAATAGACAGAGGGCTCAGTAATGACAGGACATAAAGCTTCACTGCAGCACTGCACAGTTTTAGTTGGTTTTTTAAAGAAGACATGACGTATAAATCTGCTTCTCAATGAGAGAAAGTGAACGTAATAACTTTATCTGATGAGTTGTAGTTTTCTGTCACATGCAGCATCCATATCTTAAAAATGCCTAAAAGACATTTAAACTTAATATTTTTGCCTGGTTATGATTTTTTTAAATGTTGATTCCAATGTGACTTTAGGCTCTAAAGCTTCAGACTGAATGTTGACACGTTTCCCTCTAACATCACAAATAAATGAACTCTTCACACCTGAACTACCCACGATATCAACGACTGCAGGTTTAACACCACCTTACTTGGTCAGATACAGTCTGTGGATATAATACATCCATGACTGGGACACATCTCAGTCAAGATGGTGGCCACTCCGTTCATATTCATCTGTGGCTGAAGACAAAGCTTTGATTTTCACACCTGATAACAGATTTGAAGTCAACACCTGACCATAAACAGTAACTTCATGTTGTATTGAAGTAGGAAATAGAAGAGCTTCGTTCACATGTAGCAGAACTGACTTTCAGCGAGCTAACTCAAACTAACTGAGCAGCTTAGTGATCAGTAACTTTACACTGAGACCATGGAGATGTCTGAAAAAAGAGGGAGAGACAGAAGAAAGGATAAAACAGATCAGATCAGAGTATCTTTTCAGTTTTAGGCAGTGACGTCTGTTGGTTCTGAGACTGAAGTCAACGCTGCAGATTCACATTCTGATGCTCGTTCAACAAGTCCTGATCGTACACCGAGACCTGACTCTGCTCAGGACTCTGATGTGGGACAGACGCCCCAATCATGGACCAGATTCTGAGTCTGGAATCTTATCAGTTGTTCAAAAATATCTTCAAAGTCTTCAAAAATCACCAGGAGGCACAATTCAGTGCAGCAGAGATTTATTGTTGACAACAAAGCAAAAAGTTGATCTGAATACATGATACGTGACCTCTTCTTTTATAATCCAAAATTTGCCCACGCCTCCTCTCATATTTCACCAGTCTCCACCGAAACTGTCGTGTCCACCAAACCTGACCCCTCCCAGGTCATGTCTATTTTCTCACAGTCAAAATAATTTTCAGTAGAAGACCTGGACTGGATGAAAACCTCATTATCTATCCAGACTGGGACAGAGCTCGTTAGATATAAATCTTATAAACTACATTCATGAGGCTGATCTATTTTTTCTTTCCGTGAAGTCCATGCCCAGTGGACACCAATATATTCCGATTCTTTTTCACTACATTTTTTTAAAAACCATGTTCTCGTCCAGGAATACACCATTATGTTCTGACTTTTTCCTGCTGCATTTTTTAAAAACAATATATTTAGTTGAGTTTAACATAATCAGTGATACACAGGGTTTACACATATTGTGACATTATTCTTCACACTTCAGTCTTTTTTGTGATGAGTATAGTAATTATAGTAATCATTATTGCAGACATAGTATATTTAGCAGATACACAGAGAACTTAGCTGATAATATTATACTACAACTCCTGCTCTGAAGAAGGGTAGATCTGAGGCAGCCCCTGCTGAAGTACGAGACAGTACTGTGATGCTGCTGGTGGAAAAATAAAAGAGCTGACGGTCTGGAAAAGAAGGTGAGGATCTGGGAAAGGTCATTCAACTAAATACAGAGAGAATCAACAGCTTGAAAGAAAACTCAGAGTTCTTCTTCAACAAGGTCCAAGATCTGAGAGACGTCACAGCCACACTTCACTCAGGCAAAAGGTCGACTTCACAGAAATCAGTCCAACAGGACGACGGCACATGATCGACAGGCTAAAGGTCGAAAGGTCAAGACAGAAAGTAGTCGCACACTGGCTCACTGAGAAATATACACACAGGAACAAAAGGCTGGACCACTGTCACAAGGGGGACGAGAGGAACTGGATCAGAGGGAAGGGAACACTGACACTAAATACTCTGGGGGAGGGGGGGGGGGGGGGGGGGGCAATGAGACAGGTGAAACACATTAGGACGGGGCCAGGTAATCACACAGGAGGACAGGAAGTGAAGGGACCTGAAACCAGACACCAAGTGAGTATGAAAATAAAACAGGAAACACAAATCCTGGAGACATTAGGGGAGAAGACAAAAAGGACTTAGCTGGACTGACGAGGAGCGACAGTACCAGTGTTACAAAGAGCTTCACAACAAACACACAACAATAACACACAGTCATTTAGGAATAAACTGGCAGCTTTATGGAATAAAAGAGGAGTAAAATGTCAAAACAATGACAGATTAAAAACCATGAATCAAACAGGAAGTCAATTTAAAACATTATTGATCATAAAGGAGGATTTAAAGTCCAGTTAATTCATGATCCATTGAATCAGTGACACTTGTTGACTCAGCATTATAATGGAGAGATGAACATTTTTCAAGCCTGTCTGAAAACAACACTCACATGTCCATATACACAGTGAAAGAGCTGTTGGTCTGTGTGATTGTTCCTCCTTAACACAACTTGAATGAAGAGATGGAGGATAAAAACAACATGTTCCTCCTGTACAATAATATCTGGTAAAGTTCAGCTGAAGAACATGAGGCTTCAACGTCTGAGTCAAACTAATCTTCAGAGTTCAAGTCATTTTACTGTGAAATTCCCTCTTTGTGAAGCTCAACAAGGAAACTGTTCAGAGCTGAACTTGATGAGCTTTAAGTCCAGAGACACTGATGATGCTCTGTCAGATCCAGAGGAACACACAGGGATGATGGTGGACTGGACTCTGTGTGTGACAGTGGAGCTGTTCTCAGATCAGTTCAGACTGCAGCACTGAGAGTCATCTCCACTTCTTCTGATTCCTCTGTCAGTCACTGCTGGATCAAGCTCTCCTCTCCACTCTCACCTCCATCTGTGTAGAGAAGAAGAAAGCAGAGGAGATGAATCAGTGTTTACAGAGACTCACTTCATCAGTCAGTGATGCAGCAGGGACTTCAGTCCTGTTCAGACCAGATGTGCAGCAGCTGCTTCCTCTCAGCTCTCATGTTAACGTGTTGGAGTGAACACACTGAGCTGGAAGCTCACAGACCTGCAGAGACGTTCAGCATCAAGTCTGTTCACTCTGCACATTTCACTCAGTCCACAGTGGAAACAAAGTGCTGAGTCAGCAACAGGTCAGTGATGGATTCACTCCTGTTACCTGTCAGCTGATGTCACTTTAAACACAGAGTCTCTGTGTGTTGATCAACATGTGAGCTGCTTCTGAAACATCACCTGACTGAACATGGAGGCTGTCACTAAGAGCCAGGGACTGTCAGGCTCCATCACACTGATCTCAGAGCTGTGACACAGATGAACCTGATCAGCTGTTTAGTGTTGAAACCAGAGAACAAACAGTCTCAGATCAGATTGGACACTTTGATGAATGAGGACACTGTCTCTGTCCATCTGTGAGGCTGTCAGCTGGAATCAGCTTTATTTCCTGTACACATCAACACAACAGCAACAGTCGTCTTCACATCAACTCACACACATGATCACAACAAGCTTCTGGCTGCTCTGATTGGCTGACTGTTGTCTCTCTCTCTGTCTTTCTGTCCAATCCTGAAGCCTGTCCCCGTTCTCCTCTCACAGCTTCACTGAGGAAAGCAGCCACTGAGGAGGTTGGAGGTTCACAGGAAACACTGGATCTTTGCTCTGATACTAACTGTGTTTAGTACAATACTGCTGAGAGCAGCATGGACTGACTCCGCCCCTCTACTGACCTCAGAGTCTCCAGTCTACAGTCTGGACTCTCCACGAGACCACGGAGATCCTTCAGGTCTGAATCCTGCAGGTTGTTGTCTCTCAGGTCCAGTTCTCTCAGATGGGAGGGGTTGGACTTCAGAGCTGAGACCAGAGAAGAACAGCTGATCTCTGACAAACTGCAGCGCTCCAATCTGAATAAAGAATCAAAGAAGTAGATCAATGATTGATAATCATATTTTTCCTGATCAATGATCTTTGTCTAAAATGAGTAGAGTGACTTTGTCCTTCTGTTATTGTGGATCTTCATCATGTCAGTACAACACAACATTGTCAACACAACAGTTGTGTGTGTTGTGTTACAGATGAAAACACACACACACAGTTTGATCAAACAGACATTAGTCCTGACACTTCACTGAAATCTATTGAAAAAAAGAAGTTTCTTCACTTTTGTTACGTCCCTTTGGTGTAGTCTAGGGGTGGACAGGGACAGTAAACAGGACAGATCAAGGATTTGTAATGAGCCAACTGGCAGTTTGATGATTTATTATACAACCTAAACTTTAACACAAAAATACCAAGAAGTTAACAAATGTGGGGGGGGGGAAAGGCGAAGGTGGTATGCCAAAGGAATGAAAATAAAACAAAATGAGGCCTACCTCTAACTACTGTCACTTAAACAAAAGACACAAAAGAAAACATGTCTAATCTGATCTAAAGAAAACTTCCCAAACCAAAAACAAGGGGTGGCACCCACCACTAACCTGGTGTTTCTAGACAAAACAAAACTATGTGGTGAAAATGTAAAGGATACCCCAACTTACCTATCCTTTCTCCCCACACAAACCTTCAAGTAACAATCTAGTCAACACGACACAGCACAACACAGGCAGTCTACTAGGGCAATAAGGGGAAAATGAGAAAGAGGGAGCGCCTCATCCAGGCTCCCCTTTTATGTAAACTCCCGGCAGATGATTGGCCACTCGGACAGCCTGGGAACTAATAGGCCGTCCTCCAGTCTGCTCAGGTGTAATCCAATCAACCCATTAGCACCTAGAGGGAAAACTAGGTGAGGGAGAAAGACAGGAAACAGAGGGAGGAGGAAAACGACAACAAAAAACACTATGCCCCTGCATGGCACGTAACAACTTTCATTACACATTATTCATGACAAGTAACTGAAATGAGCTGAAACTGAAGAATCATTCTCAGTCTGAGAGAAGAACAACTGGAAACATGAGACAACAACTATTTACAATGTCATTCATTCATTCACAGTCAATGGATTCAACTTGTGTGTGAAGCTTCATTAGCTGTGGATTCAAGATATGAGATCTACAACAGTGAACTGACCTCAGAGTCTCCAGTCTACAGTCTGGACTCTGCAGAAAACCACACAGACCCTTCACTCCTGGATCCTGCAGGTTCTGGTTCCAGCTCAGGTCCAGTTCTCTCAGATGGGAGGGGTTGGACTTCAGAGCTGAGACCAGAGAAGAACAGCTGATCTCTGACAACCTGCAGTTCTTCAATCTGAATAAAGAATCAGTTGAGTTTAGGAGACAAAGTTCCTGCTTGAAACCACAAAGAGTCAAACAGACAAAGTAAAAACAGCTCTCATTAATATTCATGACAACATGTTTCTGCTTCAATAAAGACGTAGTGACTCCACCTCTTCAACTCTGCCAGCTCCACCTGTGGCTCCATCTATACAAACTCATGTTGTGCAGATTCTACTAAAGATCCTCAAGTTTTCAAAGACAACAAACATGTCAGGCTGAAGTTTGGAGACACGAGAACAAATGTCCAGTTCAGCAGCCTCAGAGTCGACTGTAACTGGTTTGTATTTTGACTGTTTTTCTCCTGTACATCTCTCTGAGCTCGCTTCAACAGTTTCGTCATCTAAACCATCGACTTGTCTTCTAGACCCCGTTCCAACAAGGCTGTTCAAAGAAGTTTTTCCTTTACTTGACACCTCTATATTAAGTCTGATTAACTTATCTTTATCAACTGGTTATGTACCGCAGGCTTTTAAAGTTGCAGTAATTAAACCTCTACTTAAAAAGCCTACTCTTGATCCAGATGTTTTAGCCAATTATAGACCTATATCCAACCTCCCCTTTATTTCCAAAATCCTTGAGAATGTTGTTGCAAACCAGTTATGTGATTATTTGCACAGAAATGGTTTGTTTGAAGATTTTCAGTCAGGTTTTAGAGTCCATCATAGCACAGAAACAGCTCTGGTTAAGGTTACCAATGATCTTCTCATAGCCTCAGACAATGGACTTGTCTCTATACTTGTCCTACTAGATCTTAGTGCCGCATTTGACACCATTGATCATAAGATTTTATTACAGAGACTAGAACATATGGTCGGCATCAAAGGAACCACACTAAACTGGTTTAAGTCATATTGTCAGATAGACTCCAGTTTGTTCATGTTAATAATGACTCCTCTATCATCACAGAAGTCAGTCATGGAGTTCCACAAGGTTCTGTGCTAGGACCAGTACTCTTCAGTCTATATATGCTCCCTCTGGGAAACATTATTAGGAGGCACCAGATGAATTTCCATTGTTACGCAGATGACACCCAGCTGTACTTATCCATGAAGCCAGGTGAGACTAACCAGGTAGCCAAGCTTCAGGTCTGTCTTAAGGACATAAAAACCTGGATGACCAGTAATTTCTTACTCTTAAATTCAGACAAAACTGAAGTTATTGTAATTGGCCCAAAACACCTCAGAGATACACTATGTGATAATATACTGACTCTGGATGACATTACCTTGGCCTCCAGTGCTACAGTCAGAAACCTTGGTGTCATTTTTGACCAGGACTTGTCCTTTACTTCACATATAAAGCAAGTCTCTAGGACAGCCTTCTTCCACCTGCGCAATATTGCTAAAATCAGACCCATTCTGTGTCTAAAGGATGCTGAAAAACTAGTTCATGCATTTGTTACCTCAAGACTGGACTACTGTAACTCTTTATTGTCAGGATGTCCCAAAAATTCAGTAAAAAGCCTCCAATTGATCCAGAATGCGGCAGCACAAGTACTGACAGGAACTAGGAAACGAGATCACATCTCTCCTGTGTTAGCTTCTCTGCATTGGCTCCCTGTAAAATCCAGAATTGAATTTAAAATCCTCCTCCTCACCTACAAAGCCATTAATGGTCAGGCACCATCGTACCTTGGAGAGCTTATAGTTCCCTATTTTCCCAATAGGACACTTCGCTCTCTAAATGCAGGTCAACTTGTGGTTCCCAGAGTTAGTAAGAATAGAATGGGGGGCAGAGCCTTCAGCTATCAGGCTCCTCTCCTGTGGAACCAGCTCCCAGTGAGGGTTCGGGAGGCAGACCCCCTCTCTACCTTTAAGATCAGGCTTAAAACTGTCTTGTTTAGTAAAGCTTATAGTTAGGGCTGGCTCGGGTATGTCCTGACCCATCCCTTAGTTATGCTGCTATAGAGCTAGACTGCTGGGGATTCCCATGATGCACTGGGCGCTCTCTCTCTATTTCTGTCTCTCTCCCTCTCTCTCTCTCGATGACTTCCTGCCATTAACTTTGTATTTTTTCTCTCCCGTAGTTTGTGCTTCTCTCTCTCCCTCTCTCTGTCCTCATTCTGCAGGTATCTGTCACACCGCGGTGAGGTCATGTTGGGTTTTTTGTCCTGTCTCCATGTCTTGTCTTGTCATTTCCTGTTTTATTTTGAAAGAGTAGTTCTCCTCTCATTACAGGTCACTTGCCCTCCCTTGTGTGTCTTGGTTTGATGGTTTGATTGTTTCCACCTGTCCCCTATTACCATGTGTTTAAGAGTCTGTGTCTCCCCTTGTCTGGTGCCAGTGTGTCGTTTATGTCAACATCCATATACGACTTATCTAGCCTTCCACAGCGCAGAATCCAATTGGTGTCTTGTTTCTTTTGGTTTTATTTCTAGTTCCTTGATTTTGTTATTGATCTCATAGTTTTGTCCCTCCAGTTTTCAGGAGAGTTTTTTGTTTGCTTGAGCCTGATTTAAAAATAAAGACTTTTTTTGAAAACTATCCTGCACCTGCGTCCAGAGTCCTTGCCCGGTTGTGACAGTATCTCTGCCCCGGGAGCAGCAGGATCCAGATCCAACACTACTCATCTTTACTATTAACCACTGTTACCTGTCATTATTATTGATAACACCATTACCGACACAGCTGTTCCTGGTCTCTCCCTCTCTCTCTCTTCTCTCCCCTCTCCTCCCCCACCCCCTCTTTTATCTTCTCCTAAACCCAACCGGTCGAGGCAGACGGCCGCCCACCCTGAGCCCGGTTCTGTTGGAGGTTTCTTCCTGTTAAAAGGGAGTTTTTCCTCCCCCCTGTCGCCAAGCGCTTGCTCTTTGTGGGAACTGTTGGGTTTTTCTCTTTAACAAAGTAAGGTCTTGACCTTACCCTGTAAAGTGCCTTGAGATAATGTATATTATGATTTGGCGCTATACAAATAAAATTGAATTGAATTGAATGTATAGAAATATATATTAAATTCACTAGTTGATGGAACGGCAGAGACACAGACACCTGGTGACTGAGCTCAAATATTTAACACAGTCAAACCTACAGGATTTAAAGTGATGAAACAACCTGTTGCTATGACAACTTGGCTTTGAATATTGGAGTCAGTACATACATCACAGAGCCTTATAAAAGTGTTGGGACCATCAGCTATTGATTATAGATCAGTTATTGTCTGACAGATTCAATGTGTTTCTGTTGGTGTTTTAAAAAGTCATGAGGTGAAAGTTGAAGAGAAACAGTCACTGGACTAAAAGCAGAGAAGAAGAAAACAGACTTTACCATGAAGATCCTCAGTGTGGATCAGTATAATATCAGCCTCATGTCTGCAGCTCAGTGTCAACACAACTTTCACATCACATTCATCTCAGCACAGAAAGAAAACATGGAGTCTGACCTCAGAGTCTCCAGTCTACAGTCTGGACTCTGCAGGAAACCACACAGACCCTTCACTCCTGGATCCTGCAGGTCCTGGTTGTAGCTCAGGTCCAGTTCTCTCAGATGGGAGGGGTTGGACTTCAGAGCTGAGACCAGAGAAGAACAGCTGATCTCTGACAACCTGCAGCTGATCAATCTGAATAAAGAATCAAAGATGTAGATCAATGATTGATAATCAATCAGATTTGTCCTGATCAATGATCTTTGTCTAAAATGAGCAGAGTGACTTTGCCCTTCTGTTATTGTGGATCATCATCATGTCAGTACAACACAACATTGTCAACACAACAGTTGTGTGTGTTGTGTTACAGATGAAAACACACACACACAGTTTGATCAAACAGACATTAGTCCTGACACTTCACTGAAATCTACTGAAAACAAGAAGATTGTTTCTTCACTTTCTTTGGACAAATATTAGTTGTGAGGATCTTGTGTATGTTGTTGTGATAAAAATGAATTGACTTGAACAACTAACACTGGACATTTTCTCCAGTGGATTTAGAAAACATGAGTCCTCTGACTGAGAGAAATACGAGTGTGTGAGCTGTGAAGGTTGAACTGAAGTGAACAGACATTATTCATGACAAGTGAGTGAAATGAGCTGAAACTGAAGAATCATTCTCAGTCTGAGAGAAGAACAACTGGAAACATGAGACAACAACTATTTACAATGTCATTCATTCATTCACAGTCAATGGATTCAACTTGTGTGTGAAGCTTCATTAGCTGTGGATTCAAGATATAAGATCTACAACAGTGAACTGACCTCAGAGTCTCCAGTCTACAGTCTGGACTCTGCAGAAAACCACACAGACCCTTCACTCCTGGATCCTGCAGGTTCTGGTTCCAGCTCAGGTCCAGTTCTCTCAGATGGGAGGGGTTGGACTTCAGAGCTGAGACCAGAGAAGAACAGCTGATCTCTGACAAACTGCAGTGCTCCAATCTGTATAAAGAATCAAAGATGAGGATCAATGATAGATAATCAGTCAGATTTGTCCTGATCAATGATCTTTGTCTAAAATGAGTAGAGTGACTTTGTCCTTCTGTTATTGTGGATCTTCATCATGTCAGCCTTCTACACACATCATCCAAATGTCAGCACAACATTCATACAGCTGTTGATGTGAACACAGGTTGATCAGCTGCTGCTGACCTCAGTTCAGTCTGTAATCAGAGGAGAATCAGAGGATTCACGTCTGTTTAGTCTGTTCCCTCTCTGACACTACAGACATCAGCACAGAAACAAAACACTGAGGACGTGAACAAACAGTGAGAACTCAGTCACACTGTTCAGAACAAACATGGTGGAGCAGCTTCAATGTTCCAAAGTCACCAAACAACTGCACAATGTCACATTTACAGGAGGAGGGAAAAGATTTCTCTGTGTCCACATCTTTAAAGAAGAACTTGTGTCACTGTTGAGAACTTGAGGAGGACGAGTGCTCGGCCTCAGTCTACCACCGGTGTTACAGCCCATTCTGTGAGCCGTCAGATTCTGTGACCTGCAGCAACAACCAGTTCACCTTCAGGTAACGTTCAGAGCCTCCTGCTGGAAAACACCACAGATTTATTCAGCTGATCTTCACTGAATGAGGAAGTAGAATTCATCTGGTTTTCACATCAACCCCCCAGTGAGGAGCAGACTGAGTGAGGACGGGGTTAATGAAGGTCACAGAGCAGAGATCAAACCTGTGCTCACAGTCCTACAACCCTTCAGCTCAGCACAACGTCCACGGTTTAGGTCTGATAGTTGATGAACAGAGTTTCTCTGAGTGTCAGTGTCAGTCTGCTCTGGTAACTGCTCCTGAACCACAGTCACATGACCACTTGTGTTATTCATGTGATTAGAAGAAGCTCCATTCTTCAAGATCAAGTCTGACCTTTTGTTGTGTTCACACACAATCGACAAGATATGACATGAAGGACACCTGGAGCGCTTTGAGTTCACAGTGCACAGGTTCAGAGAAGCACAACGTGGACCTGAAGAGAACAGAAGTGAGAGCAGCTCAGTTCAGGTAACAGGGACCAGACTGATCTGCCAACAAAACCCCTACAGCCAACCTCCCCTGGAGCTCAGCTTTCAGAGCAGGCTCCTCTGCCTCTGCTGCCAGCTCTGTGTATCTGAGCTGTTTCCTCTCAGAGGCCGTTTCTCCTGCGTCCTCCCATGGTACTGTCAGCTCCACAACATACACAAGCTGCTGTGTTTCTGACCACAACACAACATCTGCTCTCAGATCAGTGGCAGCTGTCTCCTGAGGAACTAGGAGCTGTTTTCCTGGATCTCCTCTGATTGGCCAGTCCCTCCCTGCCTTCAGCTGCATCACGCCTGTTCAAAGCTGCTTCCTGAGTCCTTCACCCTCACCAACAAATCAAATCCATCTTGTCTCCTTCTGCCTCCAGTGAGTTCACCTCTGAGCTCTGACTCTCAGTGGCTGCTGGGAGACACCTCAGCACCTGCTGATGTCTCCAGGTGTGTGGGCCTGGAGACAGGCTTGTTTTAGCCCCTGATAGAAGGAGCCACATGAAGCTCCACCTGAACATAGAGGACATGTTGGCTCCTCAGCTGTTTATTCACTATGATGTTGGGGAGGTGGGAGCTGCTCATAAATTGCTCCCAGCATCAATCTAATCCTTCCTGCCTCCATGTCCCAGCTGAGTTTCCTCTTGTCTCCACTTTCCCGCCTCAGCCACTGGCCCTGCTTTGATCTGGTTTGTGTTGCAGTCTGAAGGTCTGTGGCTTCCCATGATGCTGCAGTGCTGACATCAACACACAACAACAGCTGCAACATTTGTTGGTTGCAGAGAGCTGCAGCTTTGCTGTTGTTCAGATCAGTAGCAGCAGCAGAAGATCTGTGAGACTGTTGCAGTTTGATTCTCATCAACTTTCTGATTTTAACATCAAACTCTGTCAATTCTCTGCTGCTCTGAATCACAAACACTGTGACTGCTCTCATCCAGGGGCCGAGTGGGACCCTTCATTTTACCTGGAGATCACCAGTCCCAGCTGTTAATAACACACAAAGACAAACAGCAGCTAACACAAGCACAGGGCTGCTGCCCAACAACTAGCAGCTAGCTATACTAGCCACATTTAATATGAGCTGAGCTAGCAGCTAGCTACAACGCCCCTGCTTAGCATTTCAGCTGCAGGCTCTTTACTGGATGTTGAATCTCTCTGTGATTGTGGAACATTTCTCTGCTTCCTCCTCCAGTATTTGTTCTTCTTCATTCTTCTCTGCTCCACCTTTCTCCTTCTCTTTCTGCTGCTGCTTCAAACCAATGTGAACAGTGAACACACACGTTCCCTGATAACACCAACACGTCTCTGATGACTCTGTACCAGCCCCACTTCACAGCTCTTATTGGTCAGCAGCTGACCAATCACAGTTCAAGGCACACCGGGGTTGTATCACCTGAGGAGGGGCCGCTCATTTACCCCCCTACTGCAAATATAGACTTGGTAGCATCTGACGTGCTGGGAGAGACAAGAGGCTGCGAGGCTCAGTTCAGGCTGCAGGATGGTGCAGCGAGGTAGACCACTTTTATATAACACAATATTATTAGTCTACACAATAATCAGTCCAGCCTCGGCCCCCAAACGGCCCCCGGGGATTCTCCTGACCCTCCCCATCACCACTCTGCTCCTGGTCTCATCTTCCTTCTTTCTCTTCACTGGCTGATTTTTTAAATCCTCACACAGAAATCCTGAAAATGAACCAACCAATGAGAAACTGGAACTTCACAGATTTGAACTGAATATAAAACTACAACAGCTCCAGTCAGTGAACTGACCTCAGAGTCTCCAGTCTACAGTTTGGACTCTCCAGTCCAGCACACAGCTGCTTCACTCCTGAATCACACAAGTCATTGTAGCTCATGTCCAGGTGTCTCAGATGGGAGGGGTTGGACTTCAGAGCTGAGGACACGACATCACAGTGAGTCTCTGAGAGTCCACAACCACCAAGTCTGTGATGAGAGAAAATATAAAATGTGTTAGAATAAAATCAGACAGTTTGTAATAAAAGACACTGAAGTTAAAATGCATCTGATGAGAAAAGATGATGATGTGATGAACATCTGCTCTTCACATCTGTGGCTCAGCTCATCTGATCTGATTGTGTTTGACATGAAACAATAATTCTCATCAGTGTGTGTGTGTGTGTGTGTGCAGCTCTGCAGTGAAATAAGATTTTCCTCTTTTCAAACTGTAAACCAATAGAAAATCAATATGTGGCGTCATTGTTGATGTGGTGGCGGCCTGTCACAGATAAATCAGTGTGTGGGAAACACTGAGGTCTAATCTACAGATACTGAGCCCACACATGTCTTAATGTCCGGTGGGAACATTTCCACAACGTGGCATCCCTACTCCAGAACATTTCTCCTGAGGTCAACTCAGTCAACAGTTCAATCTAATCTCTGTTTGCTGCCTGGTTTTCACAGAAGGTCCTCACAGAAACATGACACTGAGCTCTGGTGTGTAGAAGAAGACTGAATCCTCCCATTCTGCTCTGATAGATTCACACCTGTGTTCTTGGCTGAAGCTGAACATTTCCTGATACGACTCTCCTCTACAGCAACAAGAGAGAAAACACCTGGGACTTTCTGTCTCATTCAACACAATCTATGGAAAGACTTTAAAGCTCCACCATGACACTTGAAAAAACACAAGTTCACTCCTCAACATGAAAAGTTCAATAATCAATAAAGCTCAGCCTTGATCAGGTCAATACACTCAGGGGTTTACATCTCCACTCTTGGTCTGCTTTGACCAGTTGAGTCATTTCACTGATGTGATGACTTTTCTCTGCTTGTGCAGCTGTTACATTCTGTTTGATCATGAACCATTATCCCATCAGTGTTTGTTGTTACCACAGTGGCTGCTGTTCAGCTCCACTTTTAAAGCAGCTTTCATTGGAGCCCACTGTTTTTGTCTCCTGTGATTTAAAGGGGGGGGGGGGGCGTCCCCTAACATCCTCCATGCTCATCATGACTTCAGTCATCTCTGGACAATGATTCAGGTCTTATACAAACTTTACTAAACACCTGCTAGAACCTGCTCATTAGAGCTTCACTGCATTCACTGTTCACTGTCAAACACTGATGACTGTTGTCATAGAAACATCATGAGTCCTGAATACAGACCTCCACAGATTCATCACTGCTCTCCTGTAACACTGTCACAATGGAGTTTCAACAAAGCTGAATGAGAGACATCTTCTTTTTTCATTCACACATTCTTCTTCCTCAGAAAAACCTGGTGCCTACATCACCCACAATGCACCTCAACCACCAACCCTCAGCTCTTAGAAGGTGTGTTATGCGGCAGAGATGAGGGGGGGCTACAGAGGTCTGGTGTCGTCTTCAGACTCTGCCCACACTGACTCAGGTGACATCACCTGAGGATAAACACCTGGAAACACACTCTGAGGTGTAAGATCAGTGGAGCTGCTTTAATTAGTTTGATCAGATTTGAATTAAACCAAAAAGACTCAAAACAACACAGAACATTAACAAATCAATGAAGCATCCAACAATTATTACAAATGAACAAAACAAGTGTTTTTATGAACTTAACAGCAACAATCACAACCAACTGAAACATCTACATTTTGGTGCTCACAGCATTTACAACACCTCCAGAAAAAAAACACAACTGACCTTTGATTGTTTCAAAGTAAAACTAAGAATAATGAGAATAAATGAAAACTGTGTTTATCTGAATTTGACTCAACTACTGATCTAATCTACTGATTGATAATTATATTGATCATGTCTGGACTCACCGAGCCTTCCTGCAGTTCCTCACAGCTGGGATCAGTCTACGTTGTCCCTCCACTGATGTGTTGTACTTCATCAGGTCCAACTCATCCAGAACCTCCTCTGACATCTGCAGCATGTAGGCCAGAGCTGAGCAGTGGATCGCAGAGAGTTTCTGCTCTGATCTGGTCTCTGACTTCAGGAACTCTTGGATCTCCTGATGAACTGAGTGGTCCTTCATCTCCATCAGACAGTGGAAGATGTTGATGCTTCTGTCAGGAGAGATTTTATCACTGTTCATCATCTTCAGGTTGTTGATGGCTCTCTGGATGGTTTCTGGACTGTTCTTTCTCTGACCCAGCAGACCTCCTAAGAGTCTCTGGTTGGACTCCAGAGAGATGCCATGAAGGAAGCGAACAAACAGGTCCAGGTGACCATTTTTACTTCTGAGGGATTCCTCCATGGCTGCCCTCAGGAAGACATCCAGGAATAAGACATCATCAGAACATTGGCCGCCATCATCATCATCATCGTCATCATCACCACCATCATAACCTCCTTGGGAAGACAAATCACTGTCATCATGTTCCTCATCTTGATTGCAAAGGAAGTTCTCCAGGACCTTTCTCTTCCTGTTGGTGTAACAGTGGAACATGTAGACTGCAGCCAGAAACTCCTGAATGCTCAGATGAACAAAGCAGTAGACTGTTTTCTGGAAGATCACACTCTCTCCTCTGAAGATCTCAGTACAGAGTCCTGAGTACACCGAGGCCTCTGTGACATCCAGACCACACTGCTCCAGGTCTTCTTGGTAGAACATGATGTTTCCTTTCTCCAGATGTTCAAACGCCAGCCTCCCCAGCTTCAGAAGAACTTCCCTGTCAGCCTCCATCAGCTCCTGTGGACTTGTCTCATGTCCCTCATCATACTTGAGCTTCTTCCTCTTTGTCTGAACCAGCAGGAAGTGTGAGAACAGGTCAGTCAGGGTCTGGGGCAGCTCTCCTCTCTGCTCTGTAGTCAACATGTGCTCCAGAACTGTAGCAGTGATCCAGCAGAAGACTGGGACTTGACACATGATGTGGAGGCTCCTGGACTTCTTGATGTGTGAGATGGTTCTGCTGGACAGCTCTTCATCACTGGATCTCCTCCTGAAGTACTCCTCCTTCTGGACATCAGTGAAGCCTCGTACCTCTGTTACCCTGTCAACACATGTAGGAGGGATCTGATTGGCTGCTGCAGGTCTGGAAGTGATCCAGACCAGAGCCGAGGGAAGCAGGTTCCCCTGGATGAGGTTTGTCAGCAGCAGGTTGACTGATGACGTCTGTGTGACATCAGACACAACCTCCCTGTTGGTGAAATCCAGTGAAAGTCTGCTTTCATCCAGGCCATCCAAGATGAACAGAACTTTGCAGACAGCCAGCTGCTCTGCTGTGACCTTCTGTAATGTTGGATGGAAAACATGGAGCAGCCTGAGAAGACTGTACTGCTGCTCTCTGATCAGGTTCAGCTCCCTGAACGAAAGCAGAACCAGCAGACTGACATCTTGGTTCTCCAAGCCCTCTGCCCAGTCCAGACTGAACTTCTGCACTGAGAAGGTTTTTCCAACGCCAGCGACGCCGTTGGTCAGAACCACTCTGATGGGTCTCTGTTGGTCAGGTAAGGCTTTAAAGATGTCGTGGCACTTGATTGGAGCGTCATGGAGGGTCTTCATCTTGGAAGCTGTCTCCAGCTGCCTCACCTCATGTTGGGTATTAACCTCTTCACTCTGTCCCTCTGTGATGTAGAGCTCAGTGTAGATCCTGTTGAGGAGGGTTCCACTTCCTGTTCCATCACTTCCTTCAGTCACACGTTCACATCTGCTCCTCAGACTGATCTTATGTTGATCTAAAACCTCCTGCAGACCACTATCTGCTGAAAGAGAAGAGACAATGTCAGACTGAAGACAGAGAATATGAGAATCTGCTGATTATTTTCATCAGCTACAGAAAAACTAAAGAGCAGCAAAGAAAAGCTTTTTAATGTTGTGCTTTTTAGAATCATCTGAAATGTCAGTGCTGTGTGATAGAACAACTGACACTGGAGAAAACAACAGGTCCTGGTTTCAGAAATGAAGACATCAGCAGACACATGTTCAGTCTCACTTTGTACAGTGCTGATCTGACTGGCTGTCTGCAGTCCAGGTCTGGTTCTGGGTCTTTGTCCACACTGGGGACAGGAGGGGTCTCCTGAAGACCCAGACTGGTCCCAGTATGAGGTGAAGCACTGTCTGCAGAACCAGTGTCCACAGCTGGTAGAGACTGGATCCTTCAGGATGTCCTGACACAGAGCACAGCAGGACAGCTGCTCCTCCACAGAGACACCACTCCTCTTCCTCCCTCTGTGAAGACATTTCTTCATCACTAACATGTCACAGTCAAATATGTCTAATAACTGAATCATCTTCAGCTCAGTTTACAGTAGATACTGTCTCTTACTGTGAGTTTGAGGGTCCAGGTTCAGGACTGAAGACTGGAGGAAGTTCTTTGGACCAGTCACTCTTCATAGACAGACAGCTGGATCCTGGAGACTCTGCTCTCAGTCTGTGGTTCTGACCTCTGCAAACAAAAACATGTTTTTATTCATATCACATGGATCACTGATCAATTCTCTGATGAAAATTAGTCTCTTCATTAATCATGGGTGTGTTTTGGACGTAAACATGTAATAAACCAATCAGAGAGCTCTCTCCCATCCCCTCTAAAAGCCAGGTGCACCTGCACCTTGGTGGATTTCTCTGATAACAGTGGATTTAGCAGGTAGTAAGACAGAGCTCTTCTCTGCAGAGGAAACTGCTGGTGTGCAGAGTGAAAGTGTGCGAGCAGACGTCTACAGCTACAGCAGGATTCCACCAAACAGGCCCGGCTGAAAAATATTCACCTGAAGGTGCAATGCATGTTTTTGTTCCCTCACTTTCATATTTTACAGCCTCAGCTGAAACTGAATAAAATGAGATAGAATGAGTCGACAACGCTCCTGACCTCACCTCAGTTTAACACCAACACACACTAGCAAAGACACTGGTGTTGTGCTTTGTGCTGGTGTCAGATTGTGGGTCACACATTGTAAAATGATTCACACTGAAATTAACATTTCACCACATTTAGCTCCAAATAATGTTAAAACATCCTGTTACTTCCTGTCTTCAGAGGAAGCTGAAAAGCTAGTTCATGCATCAGTTCCTCCAGACTGGACCACTGTCATTCTTTATCATCAGGATGTTCCAGTAACTCAGTGACTTTTACTACACTTTCTCTGGATCCATAGTACTTCTTCCTCTCCTTAAACCACTCTGGTATTTATGCATATATCCTTTATTTTCTAAATAATAACTTCATCTTTCATTGATCATTCCCTCCATTATTCTGCAGATGTTAGATGTTAAAGTAACTGGTCTATGATTTCCTGGGTTTGTCTCTTCCTGGCTTGTGTATTGGAGTTATGACAGCTTCCTTCCAGCTTTGTGGCAGTTTCTCACTCTCCCGCACTTTATGATCTAACTCCAATAAAACCTCCTTGGATGATTGATTAAGATGGTTCATCATTAACTAACAAACCTGATCTTTGCCTGGTGCTGACATCTTGGTTTTCTTGAGAGATGGGTTCAGCTCTGTCTTTGTAAATGGCTTATTTAGTCGATCATCTGTGTCTTCTTCATGCTGTAATAACTCTTCATCCTCTGCTCTTGTAGTTTCTCTTCCTCTGTTTCCCTCTTCACTGATATTGTCACAACTGTGGATTTGATCTAAAGTTTTTCTCACCATCTCTGCTTTCTCTTCATCTTTTACTGCTGTTACTTCTCCTTCATTTCAAACTGGATTCCCATGTTCTCTTTTAACCTCATTCATCCTTCTCATCATTCTCCACATTTTATCCGTTTCCCACTGAATTACAAAATGACCTCCACGATCACTTCTTTGCATTTTTATGGTCATCTTTACATTTGCTTTTATATTCAACAAGCTTCTGAAAACTGATTCCTTCTCAACATTTTAAAAGCTTTATTTCCAGCCACTAGTGTAAAATCTCAGGCTGATTCTTCTGTTACTTCTGTTATTGAAGCTACTAGGTTTTTATTTTGTTATTCTCCATGAATTCTTCATCACCATTCTCTCATTTACTTTTTTATTACTTTACAATCAGCGGCCCATATTACACAGAGCCTGAAATCTGTATAAACAGCTGACAAATATCTAGTTTGATGGTAAAGAGGCTCAGTCATTTCCTCCAACAGCTGCTCACTGTAGTTTGGATCAAACTAACTGTGGAGAGTGAAGCTCTGACATGTGAAGCTCATCATTCAGGCTGTAAAATGATCCTGCAAAGTGTGGTCAACTCTGTTAGATCCCAGCTCATCCAGGTTCACCAACACACTGCTCTCTTCTTCTGTGGCTGCTTCTCTGCTCCACCACGGCCCTTTAATTACTGACATCTTTACATCTCTGTCATGTTCATCAGCTGCAGCAAAAATATGCACAAGAAAAAAGTCAAACTCTTCTTTGTTGGGATCATTTCACAAGAAACCAGCTCCTCAGCAGTCACTGTGAATACGCTGATAAACATGCGGATAAAATTGTTGGTACCTTTCTATTAAAGAAAGAAAAACCCTCAATGGTCACTGAAATAACTTGAAACTGACAAATATTTTGTTGCACAACCTTTTGAGGCAATCACTGCAATCAAGCGATTCCTGTAACTCTCAATGAGTCTTCTGCACCTGTCAACAGGTATTTTGGCCCACTCCTCATGAGCAAACTGCTCCAGCTGTCTCAGGTTTGAAGGGTGCCTTCTCCAGACTGCATGTTTCAGCTCCTTCCACAGATGTTCAATAGGATTTATATCAGGGCTCATCGAAGGCCGCCTCAGAATAGTCCAATGTTTTGTTCTTAGCCATTCTTGGGTGTTTTTAGCTGTGTGTTTTGGGTCATTATCCTGTTGGAGGACCCATGACCTGCGACTGAGACCAAGCTTTCTGCCACTGGGCAGCACATTTCACTCCAGAATGCCTTGATAGTCTTGAGTTTTCATTGTACCCTGCACAGATTCAAGACACCCTGTGCCAGAAGCAGCAAAGCAGCCCCAGAACATAACTTCTCCATGTTTCACAGTAGGGACAGTGTTCTTTTCTTTGTATGCTTCATTTTTGCATCTGTGAAGAGCTGATGTGACTTGCCAAAAAGCTCAATTTTTGTCTCATCTGTCCAGTGGACATTCTCCCAGAAGCTTTGTGGCTTGTCAATATGCATTTTGGCAAATTCCAATCTTGCCTTTTTATGATTTGCTTTCAACAGTGGTGTCCTCCTCGGTCGTCTTCCATTAAGTCTACTTTGGCTCAAACAGCGAGGGATGGTGCGATCTGACACTGATGTGAAGTTGTTCTGGCCTCTTTGGTTCCCATTCATATTATCCGTCTCTTCAATTTGTCCTAAATTTTCCTCTTGCGGCCACATCCAGGGAGGCTGGCTACAGTCCCATGGACCTTAAAATGAATAATATGCGCAACTGTAGTCACAGGGACATCAAGCTGCTTGGAGATGGTCTTATAGCCTTTACCTTTAACATGCACTCTCAACTCTCTCCTTGGCTTTCTGTGGTCCATGTTCGGTGTGGTACACACCATGATACCAAACAGCACAGTGACTACTTTTCAGCCTTTAAATAGGCAGACTGACTGATTACAAGTTTTAAGACACCTGTGATGCTAATTACAGGACCTTAGTTTAACACGTCCCTATTTTTGTCCAGGCCAGTTTCATTAGTTTGTTTTTTAAAATGATTCTGTTGAACCACAATTCAAAAACAAATGTCTGATTTTCATTAGTTAATTTTCAGTAAATTTTTATGTATTATTCCTTTTGTCAGTTTCAAATTATATCAGTGACTACTCAGGGTTTTTCTTTCTTTAATGGAAAGGTACCAACAACTTTGTCCATGTGTGTATGTCAGAGGAACCAGGGGAAGGTATTTTCTGTGACACTACAGCAGCTGTTACAGGAAGTGACATCACTGCAGGAGCTCAACACACTAAACACTGTTACAGAGACAGTTTGGAGGTTCACAGGTTTGTAGCAGGTCTCTTACTGTGAGTCTGAGGGGCCAGGTTCATATTTGGACCGGTGACTCTTCACAGACAGACAGCTGGGTCCTGGAGACTCTGCTCTGTCCTCCTCTTCCTCCACACAATCATTCATCTTCAGGACTTCAGTCAGTCTGAGAGGGAAACCAGTAACACTGACTGTGAGCTCACACACACAAGAGTCAGGACAAACAAGCTGCTCAAGAGACACACACACACACACACACACACACACAGGTTTTCCTCTCAGTGTCTCTGTGTGGACAGAAGTTCACTGTGACTCTTCTTCCCTCCACAGTCCACAGGGACAAACTGACTCAGAGACTTTGACAGTAAAATAATAATAATGTTGTGTTAACACTCACCTGCCTCAGCCTTCAGTTTCCCTCCTTCTGCTCCGTCCACTTCAAATGGAGTCTGAGCTCACCTGCACTTTGCACCTTCAGCTGCTCCTCCCCTCTGCAGGTACAAGAAGTCACATGATTGTTTGAGTGACATGTTCCACCCTCATTTATTAAAAACAGACTCTTCCTTATTCACCTTCACATGAAAAAAACAAGTCTCACAATTTCAACAGAATTATCTTGATTTCCATTCATCTAATATCATTTTCAGGTTGAACTGGATCAAACATTATATTAAGGATAAAGATGTCATGACCTGCTCTTTGTATGACAGTTGTTGAACATGGTCTGGAGTCTTAGACTTTGGTTTATTTCCTCTGATAAGATTGGGATCTGTCCTTGAATGAAGTCCAGCTCTAGCTCTCAGGTAAACAGTCTCTTTTACGTCCAGCCATCGTCTTGACCTCAGAGCAGGGGTCGGCAAGTTTGGCCTCAGGCCAGTTATTTTCTCAGCCATTCGATAGCAGGTCAGAACGTAATCAAATGCTAATGTAAGAAATTGATTGATAAAATATTCAACTGGAATTTACTTTGTTACTATTCACGTGTGGCGTTGTGGCCACAGTCACATGTCAGTCTGAAGGATTTACTGAATTGGTGTCTATTTCAGAGCTCTGTCAAGAGAACCACAGAACCTGAACTTCATCAGAACTTTTCAGAATAAAAGCTCTTGATTCAGCTTGAAATAATGCATTGATGCAAAAGAAAAAAATTATCTTTCTTTTTTCTTATTTCACCATGTTGTAAACTATTATACACAACAGACTACACAAAACAAACACCTAAAGTCAGTGGTAAACCCTGGAAGAATCAGATGAGACTCCCTGTACAAAGATTTCAGCTGCTTCCTGAATAAATATGAGGGAAAGCAGCTGTTTCAATTTGTCTTCCAGTCATGGAAATACCTTCTTTCACACCATGTATATAGTTTATTCAATGAACAAACAGATCAATGAGCAAACTGTTGAAACAACACGTCACGTTATCTTATACATCACTAACCTGTCTCATTATTTCACTAACGAGTCTCATTATAACCACAAACTGATTCATCTCAGCAACCACTGACCTGACTTCATGTAGCTGAGGTTTCCTAGCAACAGCTGTCATCCATCCATCATCCCTCCATCAGGTGAGTGAAGGGTGGGGGTCTGCAGCAGTGCTCAGTGCTATGAGGGAGGATGAAGTCAGAGGAGCTGTTATCTCACATTCCTCTGCGTTCCATCATCAGGCCGACTGAGTCCAGAACTGGGTCTGTCTGCCTCCAGGGTCCAGTCCTGCTCATCACATGCTGTCACACTGCTGCAAGACATTCTGCTGCTGTTACTGTCCAACAGTGGACGTCTTCATACGAGACGCTGGGAACACACACTGACTATTATCCACTCTACCGGAGATATATCTGTGGTTTTAAGAACCAAAAACCATCTCAGTGTAGTTTTACATCTCCTCTCTCTGGCTTCTCTCTGGAGCTCTGGTAACAACAGGTCAGTCAGCCAATCAGAAGAGAGGATTGGCTGACTGATTTCTGAGTGATCCAATAAAAATATAACATATTTCAGGTAGACACTCAGAGAAATCAAATCATGCAAGGTTGGATGGTGGGTGTAGGTGGGCGGGGCTTGGGGCAGGGCTTTGGGCGGTGACTTCTTTGTTCCAGTTCCAGAAGTCCTGACGGCTGGTTTTAAGGCTCAGTGTCTGAATACAGGCTGTGTGCATTTCTCTGTGGACTGAGGCTTTGATACTTTCACAGTATTAATATAGAACCTAGACCTGCTTTATAATCACAAACACATGGACATCTACCTTTAGACTGGATGGAGCTTTAAGTACTGAACCTGTAGGTTCCAGTATTTACAGAAATACTTGGAGTATCATGTATTTCTCCTTCCTGTCAAACAGCCAGGTGTTGCTCTCTTGTTCCCCATTGTCCTGTTTCATTGAAGGATTTTATTGGTTCCTGACTCAGCTGACCTACACTGTAATTCACAGGCTGGGTTATAAAGTGTTAGCACACAGCACCAGTGTTTCTCCTCTTCACATGACTGGCGTCCATCAGTGTCACGCTCTCCTGGGCCCCCAGGACATCCTGGTGGGCGTCGTCCAACAGCTCCTTTCCAATGGCGGCCCCGCCACGCGCTCAGCCTGGGTCTCCCCTCAAACACGTCCAGGCCGGAGCCCACAGGCTGTCAGGGGGACAGAGGAGAGGAGGAGCCTGTTAATGTGGACAGAGCCCACTCTTCAGCCACTGACCCACATCAGTCCTGATCAGTGCTGCTCTGATTTCTGTCCGGACCAGTCCCTGCTGTGGTTTAGATGGACCTACTGTGTCTCTCTGTTTTCTACCCTTCATTTATTTGAGGCCAACACTGGCTAATTAACACTCCAGCCACCAAACCCAGTCACCAGCAGAGACAGTGTTACGTTAGGCCTCATCCTAAAAGCCTTTCTTCTTGTGAGAACAAAACACACAACATCCACACACCACAGCGTCAGTGTGATCTCTCTCTGCTGAGTCCAGCTGTGTTTTCTGTGGACGTCTTCAGAGCAGCTTCTGTCCTCCTCACTCTACTGTACTGTCACACTGGAGCTTAGCGGCTGAACCCTGCAGTACAGGAACAGAGCTGCTCCTCAGGGTCCTGATGTTGGACAGGCAGCTGCACTGACTCTTCTTTCATTCTGCTGGGACCTGACAGCATCGGCCCGGAGCCTCACATGAACCATGGGAGGTGGAGACGTCGTCCACGCAGAAAGAAGGAGGAGCGGGGAGCGTGACAGCAGCGTGTGCTGAATGTTCAAACCTCAGTCACAGAGTTCTCCACCAAATCAGGGAGCTAACGGTAATTAGCGAGCTAGCTGATAACATCTGTGACGGTTTTCATGTCAGCTGATAAAGTGACGGTCACCGGCTCCAAGTGTCAACTCAAAGAGACGTTTGTTCAACAGTGACTCTGGATGTGGTTGGTCAACGTCCACCTGTCCTCACTGTGAAGAGTAACAGTCTAACAGGTGTTCACACAGGAAGTGAGGAGGGCCACTTACTTTCTCATTCTATGAGGCCTGTTTTCTCTTTTTCATATTTTCTATTGCTCTTTAATAAGACAAGAATAGTTCTTATCAAGATACTCGATCGATAGAATAATTGGTAGAATACTCAATTATTAAATGAATCAGCAGCTGCAGTCTGATGTCAAGTTACTGTTCCTGTATGTGAACTATGACGATGACTTCTGTCGTAGCAACGCTCCACACACAATGTTCACCGAAGATAATGTTAGCTTGTTTAGGCTAATATTAGCTTGTTCAGGCTAACATTAGCTTGTTCAGGCTAACATTAGCTTGTTCAGGCTAACATTAGCTTGTTCAGGCTAACAGTAGCTTGTTCAGGCTAACATTAACTTGTTCAGGCTAACATTAGCTTGTTCAGGCTAACAGTAGCTTGTTCAGGCTAACAGTAGCTTGTTCAGGCTAACATTAACTTGTTCAGGCTAACATTAGCTTGTTCAGGCTAACAGTAGCTTGTTCAGGCTAACGTGGCGACAGCTCATCATGTGAGCTGGGAGCTTATAACATTAGCAGCTACAGTCTCCACTGTTCAGTCTGTCAGAATATAACAGTGACTTTTAAATGAATATTTTCCCTCCATGACTCTGTCCCCTCGTCGCTCAGTTGAACTCCTGCTGGACACTGACTGTATGGAGGTGTGTGTACATGCTGCTGACCTGTGTGGAGACATTTGTTTCTTTTCCCCTCATCAGGTAAATATTCTTCTCAGTGTCCATTAAACACTGGAAACACTTGCACTTTAACTGAACACGCTCAAAAGAATTCAGCATTATAACATCACTCACACACTAACAGTGGAGGGCGTCTCCTGCCAGCAGCTGTGGTAACTCCAGTCTGCTTCTCCAGCAGGATCATGGTTTGATCTCTGGATCTGGATGATGATCTGCTGCCATGTGACCCAGTTATGTTCGGCAGTCACTAGTTCAGTTGTATTGTGCACCACCCACTTAGGTGAGGCTGGGTAAGGTTACTATATGTCTGCTTAGGGGTTAGGGTGGGCTATACCATATACACTATCTGACTATCAAGTGGTTGTTTAGTTATTTCTAGGTGGCTGCAACTGTCTTTGTAAAATGTTACTTAGTTTAGTCAGATTTGAAATGTGAAACCATCTCCCTCAGTTCTCTGGTCCCGTTTTCTAAGTGCTTTCTGTCTCATTCATTGTGTGACTCTTACATTGTTGGTCCCCTGGTGAACACTGGTGACTGTGTGGGAGGGTTTGCGTTGTGGCCTACCTCAGTGACTCTGTCTGCTCTGGACTTATCTTTTTCCTTCCTCTGTCTCTGAAGTCTTTGCCTCTCCTCTTCATGCTCCTTCTGCTGCTCTGTTGGTTGCTGTGACATCAGCAGCTGCCTCCTTGTCTCCATCTCTGTCTGCTGTAATTAACAATGTCACTCATCAGCTTTATTTTCTTCACTGAGCAAAAATCTTTCTTACCAGCATTTCATCATTACACTGTGGATCAGAAACAGAAATGTAACTGTAACTGACATGTTTCATATCTAAACTCATAACCCAGCAGTGTAGCAACAAGTGCAGTTAATACAACATGACAATTCATCACAAGGAGCTCAAAAGAAGCTTTTTCTGTCACATGAAAACTTTTTTTGTGATCAACAAACTGCACACAGGAATTAAAAAACAATGCAGTCACATGTAATAAAATACTTATTAAATCATCTTTATTTTTCATGTTATCAGTTAAAGAAACTGCAGAAAGTCACAAATGCAACAATTTCAAACCTTTCATGTAAAATTTCTTCCAGAGCAAGTAAATCTACACAGTTTTCCACACATGCAACTTAGACAACAAGTAAAACAAAGTTTTCTGCTTCAAACTGTGTTGTACAAGAGGAAAAAGTACGTTGGCATCTCCTGACTACAAACAGAGATGCACATCTTAATATAATGTCTGTTGGATTGTAACTGATGAAAAAAGTGAGTCACTGAACAGGAAAACACAGGAAAAGTAAATTCTCCTTTTCCACAACATGAAACAGTTTGACCAAAGAGAAATAAGAGAGTGAAGCGAGGAGGTCTTACCTGTCCACAGGCCAAATGTACATAGGACTGTAGAACTCTACTGTCCTGCAGATGATATGCAAATGAGCCTCTATGATGTCAGAGGACGTCACAACATGAGCATTCTATTCCAGCTGTCAGTTCTATTGTCAATGAATTCCAATCATATTATACAGTGAAATCATGTAGAGCACATTTCTTAACAAAAGTACAGGTGAAATAAAGTTCAATTAAATATATAACACAATTTATAACTTATTTATTTACTGTATTTATAAGAGACAATGTACAATATTAAAATCTGATCCCAATGTAACTATATATCTATCCCAATAAAACTTCCACACAGTGATGAAACAGCACTGAGCAAACTAAACAAGCCAAATTACATCCAGTATCTCACACACACACACACACATACACACACACACACACACACACACACACACACACACACACACACACACACACAGGTTTTCGTGTACTACAGGTACACTACTCCACAAACCAGTCTGTTGGTGTATTAGAGGGACACCCCTTTCCACTCTCACCACAGACATGTGGTACATATCAAAAAATCTGTTTTTAGCCCCACAACACAGATTTCACTTCAGAGTTTGTTTACACAAGACACAACTAAAAGTATAACAACCTGACAATATACATAATTATGAGGACAACAGATAATTAGATACCTAAGCCACGCCCGTGACACAGAATAGTATTAGAAGGACTAACATGATTTGTAAGGACAGTGAATATACAACACACAAAAATGTCACTTTAGTGTATTAAAGGGTCAAACATGAATAAATAGAACATGGATAAACACAAACACAAAAGTGAACGCATCGTGTATTAATTGTATTCTCAGTGTGGAGAAGCAGACACTACCACCACGCCAGAAAGGCTTTTAGCCATGACACAAATCTAATAAAATCAATATCAGTTTAAGTGTATGCTATATTAAGAATATTTTTACTGCTTTACCTTGCCATCAAACAGCCCTTTCCGTCAGGAAACTGAGATTATATCGCTTGTTAATTCACTCTATCCAGCACAACAAACTCCATTGACAAAAACAGCAATTTTACCCGGCATCTCACAGAAGTTGCTGGTCTACTGCTGCCTCAATTAGTATGTTTAATTGTGTTACTTTATGTCTTCGGTGTTAGTTCGGGTTAGTTGTGATTTCGTCTAATGTGTGTGATAGCTACACTGACTACGTACGTCATGCAACCTGCTTCAAAAATCCCGAACTATATCATTTTATAATAGTTTGAGTAAGGGAGTGAACCCGCAGTGGAATGATTACCGTGTTTGCTATGTAACGTTAACAGTGAGTTTACACTCTCACTGATTTAGCAATGCTGCTAGCAAAGTTACTTAGCCGAGAAGCTAGCGTTAGCTTTCATTCAGAACTTATCGTTCTTTGTGCAACTTCAAATGTCGGACGAAGTTGGAAGTTGTTGCGTCTCCGTCTTTAATCTTCGTCTCACATGTTTTGCATACTGCAGTTGGTTTTTGTTGACCACCTCATAGTTTTTATACCCGAACAAAACTATCTTTGGTATCATTTTTGCCAACTCGCACCGTTGTTTGGTAATTCTTCTTCGTTGGTTGTAGATAGATAGATAGATAGATAGATGACTTTATTCATCCCCGAAGGGAAATTAGGTTGTTACAGCAGTCCGGTGTATTAGAATACAAAATATACAATAGAATGGAATACTGAGGTAGACTAGAAATAAAAATACAGAATGGCAAGATATAAATAATAATATACTATGTATATGCATATGTAAATAGAAAGTGCGAAAAAGAAGGATACAAATATTGTATGATTTTTGGAGTGGAGTGTTGTGATGATTTAGAGTGCAAAGGGTGACAAGTCATCTTGTGTCATCTTGTCCTGCAATTTGATTGGATGGATGCTGTTGATCAAAATAATGTGGATCGAATTTGATTGGATGTTGTACCGACAGCGCACACACACACACACGCACACACACAGAGGGAGAGAGAGAGAGAGAGAGACGCACACAAGTGGTCCTACATACGTAACATACTTTTTAATCTTTAGGGAAAGTAGCGAGTCTTTTCAAGTCAAAATGTTCAAGTTGCGAGTCTCTTTACATTTTGTCAAGTCGAGTCAAAAGTCAACAAATTCATGACTCGAGTCTGACTCGAGTCCAAGTCATGTGACTCGAGTCCACACTTCTGCCTGATACCTTTTGCTTTCAGATGTCACATGACCATCTTTTGGCCCGTGTTTGAACAAGTGCCAATGAAGTCCATCATCACTTTTTTCATGTCTTCATGACTTATATCAGTGTAAGTCTGCCGCACCGACAGCTGGTACTGCAACATTTTCCTCCAGATTGTGCGTGGACTTCCACCAAACACTGTGACAGTTTCTCCAACAGTAAAATGTTCATCCAGCAAATTCTGCAGCTGCTCTTCATGAAGGAAGAAAAACCTTTGGCAAAGCATGATTATCCAGTTCATGTAAACCCATATTCAACAGTGAAAAGATCTCCTCCTCATGCTGTAGTGTTCCGGTTCCAGCAAATCTGGATCAGACAGAGATAATGCTTCCCAAGCGAAACAAGAAGTGGTCACACTGTGTATCTGGTGCAGTCTGTCTCAGTTCTGTACTCAGTGACTGTGGACTGGATCAGATCCAGAACCTCCTGAGAAACTGGCTGAAATAAAGACAGTCATGTCAGGTTTATGTGTCTCCATCCCACCATCACAGTTTGGTCACTGGTCTCTTTGGGAGAAGGGCTGGGTGATAGGACCAAAACATCATATCAAACATATTCATTTTAATGGTAGAACAGTATTTGATAAAGTATAGTTTTGCATAAATGACACTCTTATAAAACATTTTTATATCTTTATCTTGTCATACGATTTTCATTCCAAATGATCAGTTTACCTTCACTATGAAGTACTGCCAAAGGAGTTTTTTTTTTACTGGATAATACACGGTGGACATACAGACCATATTTTTATATATGATGGATGACAGTACAGTAAAATGTTTCACCTCTGCATGTTCATTTCACTGGAACAGCTCCTCGTGATCTGAAGTACTTTTTTAGTCTTGTGGTCTAAGCCAACCAAGAGGCCAATTGTTTGAACAATTTAAAATGACAGAGACCTTAAAAGTTCTGTGACTATTACTGCAAACTGGAAATAGAAGAAATATCAAAAAGGTCACTGGCTCTCACCCACACCTTGCACTTGCTAACTGCCCCACTCACCTGGACATTTTCCTGAGTGTTTCAGGTATCCAGATGACCTCGTCCACACTTATTCAGTTATTCCAGAATGATCTTGTCATCTCTGTAAAACTCCTTCCAGGGTGGGGCTCTCTCTGGTGCCGTGTTGCTGTATTTGAATTTCCCGCTCACACTTGCTCCTACTGTTCTTCTGTGGGGTTTGCCATAAAGTTTTATCACCACCTACTGAGCTGGCATGCTGATGTGACCATTGTAAATAAAAGATGGATTCATTAATGGTTGTTTTGTGGACGCACATACTTTCTATAACCAGTGGTGGAAGAAGCAGCCTATTCAGATCCTTTGCTTCAGTAACAGTACCAGTACAGCAATGCAGAAGTTCTCCATTACAAGTAAATGTCCTGCATGAAAAATCCTGAAGTAAATGCACATTAGTATGAAGTGTTATCAGCAACATGTAGTTCAAGTATTGAAGTCAAAGTACTGGTTTGGTCCCTGTGAATGATATGTTATTAAATATGACCTCATGAGATGATTCATATTGAAGTATCAGTGTGCCAGCAGCATGTTACCCTTGTAGCTGCTGCAGGTGGAGCTAGTCTGACTCACCTTATACACAGTTTTAGAAACAGGGTCACCAGATAAGTGTGACAGGGGATCAGATGATTCATGGGAAAGCAGAAGTTTTTGTAATACACAACTGACCTTTTGACCTTTTGGATTTGTTTCTCTAGTCTTTGATTTCTGTAGAGATATTGGATCATTCAAACATTTACTGAAATGAAACCATGAACCTTTGATGGTAAAAATTTCAACTCAGACGTCTAAAATGTGACCCTGACCACAAACTGCTTTTTGTGAGACATCAGAAGCCAAAAAGGTTGGAAAGCATTGGTTTCATGTTTAACACTGTGTTGTACATGAAAAGCTTGTTATATTATCCATTGTGTAAAATCTTCCAAATAACTAGTAACTAAAGCTGTCAAATAAATGTAGTAGAGAGGAAGTATAAAGTCACATAAAATGAAAATACTCCACATATCTTCCACATATTTGTACTTCAGTGCAGTACTTGAGTAAATGTACTTAATTACTTTCCAACAACTGTCTCTGACAGCGTTCCATCATGTGTGGTTCTTGTCCTCGTTTGCTTCAGTCTAATAACCACAAAAATGTCACAGTTGCCAATGACACAACCTGCTTGATTTCAAAAAAGTGAAGATATGTTTCATTTGTTCAGCTAGAAATATCAGTCAGTAAACAGCCAGCACACAGACAATCGCTCTTACTTACTGTATGTCCTTCACAAGTATATTTTAATATTCACTGATGTGTCAAATGATATAACAAATGATGCTGACACTTTTGAATGTAAATGGGTATCAGCAGCCTTACAAAGACAGTATTAGGCGACCTCGTGGTGTTAGTGTGTAACAGTCAACAAAAGCTTCATTCTGATACAACACAGTGCTCCAAGGTGACACAAACTGTTCAATAATTCACCAGTTTCTCCACCCTGGAAAACAGAACATATCAAAAGGTACAAGACTTTGATAATAATAATGGCCAGCTTTTCTCAGTTCTGATTGGTCGACTTAACCAAAGCATCCTATTCCAAAGCCCATGGGCATGACAGTAGCACCCACCTCATGTGACAATGGAAACAGCTAAGGGGGCTTTTGACTAAATGTTTAGGATGGCCATTCTTCATCCACGCTGGAGGATACAATGGTTGTTAAGTGCAGAGCAGGTATTGACGTAGGAGAGAAACACATCAACAAAAATGTCAGCCCTAACACCTCGGTATCTCATCACTGGATCTGGTGAACAAGTTGCAGTTCTTCAGTTCTTTGGATTCCTTCAGACTTGATGAGGAGAAAACCTGACGGCCCTTGTCCATACAAGTTGGACTGAAGGAACATGGAACACGTTGGCTGCCTGTCTGTTCTGCCCTCTGTCTGTTCTGCCACAGCCTCCTCCCTGGTCCCTAGGGACCCCTGATGCCTCTTCCTCGGCTCCTCCCTCCGTCTCATTTGCCAGATGTTAGGCATCTGCATACACATGGGAGCACTCATGCACATGAGGGTCGGGATGGGCTGGTCAGGAAAAAAGTCCAAACATGAAGAATCAAATCTTCTTCTCAGGACTGATCCACAGGTGAGGACCTCACACACACAATGAATCTGATGACGCATTTCTGCAAAACTCGTTCTCTCCCTGTTCTGTCAGACTGATGTAATAAAGATGTGTCAAAAAGATGTGAGGTAAGTCGGTCCGTCATGCACAGTTTTTGGAGGAGTGTGGTCCCCTCCTGGATGTGAACTTAATGTAGATGACATTAGTCAAAAAGAAAAAAATCTGCATCAACAAAAAGAAGAAGAAAATTGGCTTTTTAAGCCCCTGGTTCAAACATTTCACCACTTCATCAACAATCATTCACATCATGAATTAATGAGGACGTGTTGTTAATTGTATTTGTTAGTGTCAAATATATTGATGCTGAACGTGTCAGTAAAATGTTTGTTTTCCATCTAAATATCTGATGTTGCAGAATAACCTCCACCTGTGGTAACTCCACCATCATTAGTTCACACTGACCCACCTGAACCGACCTTTACCACTGAGCTGCTGCTGGGGGGCTCCCGCCTATTATAGTCAAATCACATCATCTAATTCAGTGTGTGTGTGTGTGTGTGTGTGTGTGTGTGTGCTATTCAGACACACTGCTGGTTCTATGGTGATGACTTGTGTCAGAGAAATGCACACAGCCTGTGTTCAAAACTGAGCCTTAAAACCAGCCGTCAGGACTTGTGGAACTTTGTGATGTCACAACAAAGCAGTCACTGGCCCCACCATCCAAACTTTGCAGGATTTGGTTTCTCTGAGTGTTTACCTGAAATCTGATTTATTTTTATTGGATCACTCAGAAAACAGGTTTACTAATATACACCCTGAAAAAAGATCACATTAAAAAAGAATAAAAAAGAAAGACAATGAGAATAATACAGAGAAACAAAAGATATTCTCCAAAGATATTTTGCTCTTAACGTATAAAGTGACAGTTTTTCTCTGTGTTCCAAAAAATGACTGTTCAGGGGAGTCAGGAGCTTTCAAACTCACTCAAAGACAGTTTGACAAGTTTCCCTCAGAGCCTTTGAGTTTTCACTTTGGGTGTTGGACTTCAAACTTCACTGAGTCATCTGAGGATCAAACCTTAGTGTAAAACACCTGAAGAGTCTCTAACACTGTGAGACATCAGAATCAGGTTTATCAGAATCAGAATCAGGTTTATTGCCAAGTATGTTTTCACGTACAAGGAATTTGTTCTGGTGAATGGTGCAGAGCGCACCAAAACACCGAGGCAGCCATCTGCGGCGCCATTTAAAAAAGGAGGAATGGGGAAAAAACAAGTGGAGAGGAGAGGAGAAAAAATAACAGAACCCAAACTATACTCCTGGGGGGGGGGGGGGGGGGTACAGTGTGGGATTCGGGAAAAAAACCTCAGCAACATAGGCATATATAAACAAACACATCTTACAACACAGTGACTCAAGACAACTTGCTCCAGGGGAGGGGGTAAAGGGGGGAGGAGGTGATTCCAGTGCAGACAGGCAGCCAGCCGCAGCCGCTGCCATTTAGGCGCAGCTATCGGACCCCGCCCGCCGCGCTGGATGGGAGGAAGTGGCGAAGGCGTGGGATGGGGTTGGGTTGTGAGTTGCATATGTACATGTAAGAGGTGTCCGTGAATGTGTGTGTGTGCATAGGCCTGGGGAGTCGCTTCGTCTAGTTCACAATCAGTGCCTCAGTTCGCAGGGTGTCATCGCGATAACACAGCAAGTTGCCATGGAGACATCCTTGATCGGGTCCTGGACGGAGTCAACATTCCACAGGTGTCCGTGGAGGAGGGGGGGGGGGGGGGGGGGGGGGGGGGGGTAGGAGTAGAAGCGTCTCACTGCAGCGATCTCGTGGGGGAGTTGTTCCAGCACCGGCCTTGGCCAAGGCTGGTGCTGCGGGGGCCGGAACGCAGATTCGATTATGATTGTTTGGGTTAGGGCGAGCAGTCGTATTTCAATAGACACGGCTTACTCTGTTAGTCCATTCTGGTCATCTCCATCCATTCTCCTTTTCAAAGCTGCAAGCTTCTCCAAGATGTGACCCATGTTGCGATTTATGACCACAGTCTGAGCATTAACAGCTCCTTCCAAGGTGGTTCCCAAGTTGCGGTTCACAATCACAGTCTGAGTGCTTACAGCTTTACTCACTCCATCAATTATGTCGGGCAGCGTGGGGATTTGGACTGCTGTCACCGTCTTCTGAATTTTCCGATACACCAGGGCAATGCCTAATCCAATCAGCAGAAAGCCTGATATCACAGTTCCGAATATGTAGAGATCTTCGATGTCCTCAACGGAAAGACTCGCCAGGCACATGACCCTCCACTGCTCCCAGGAGTCCCTCATGTAGCCAGCGGGGTACGTTCCGCCAGGGCAGACAGGTTCCCCCGAACCCGGGCTTCTCGTCGAGAAGATCCTGTCAATTGCGTTGAGAGACCAGTTGACCAATTCCATGATTTTAGATTTAGAGAGCAGTGCGGAGAGAGGCTTCCAAGGTTTAGACAAGACAGGACGAGACGTGAGATGCAAAGCAGGGAAAAAAAGGGAGAGGAGAGAGGGGGAAGATGCGTCCGCCTTCGTTGGGAGCCGGAAGAATGCTCCCAACGACATTTGCTCAGAGACACTGGAGACATCATCTCTAAAAGCTGCTCAGTCTTTACCCCGGGTGCTGGACTTTCTGACGTGATCAGGATCAAACACACCACCTCTAAATGTCTCACCACTTTGAGGCTGTGACAAATTTTCAGTTTTCACTTTGGGTGTTGGACTTCCAGCAGCTTGAGAGACTGAAACAGAAACAAAAACCAGTTCTTCTCTCTGTTCAACAGAGGCTCTCTCTGCTACACTCAACACAGAGACACTGAGGAACCAGGACTGGCCCAGGACCTCAACCCAAAGCCAAACCCAGGATACAGAGGCTGAGTGAAGGTGGTGTTGAAGGTGTGGAGGTGGATCAGTGAGTCAGAGGAGACTCTGTAGAAGGACAGAGAGCCAGCCACATAGTCCACATACACTGCTACTCTGTGAGAGATAGAGGAGGAGGAGATATCTGTTCTTATGTTATTGTGCCAAACATGGTAAAAACCGTCAGAGCAGTTCATACTCCAGGACTGATGGTCCCCTCCAAACACACAGACTTTACTGTTTCCTTTCCTGCTGATTCCTCTGTAACTCACTGATATATGAACCTCTCCTCTCCACTCCACCTCCCAGTAACAGCGACCAGTCAGACCAGTTCCACACAGCAGCTGGTGACACTGGTCAAATCTGTCTGGATGATCAGGATACGACTGATCCTCCTTCACAAGTGTCATCTTCCTGTTGTCGTCAGACAGTTTGATGTTTGTGTTCACTGTGTTTGTGTCGAATGTGAGTTCACAGGAATCTGATAGAGAGAAGGAGACACATCTGCAGTTATTGATCTATTATCTGATCAGTTATTGACAGTCTGATGATGACTCATGACATCAGTGATGTGACAGTTTGAAGATGGTTGAATGTGCTGCTTTGTTTTCATGAGTCAATGAAAAACACACTTACACTTCCTCAGACCTGGTCTCAACCACTGGACTCCAGCAGGCTCCACCCTGAAAGGAGGAGGGGGGGTCAGACCAGCAGCTTCTCTCAACATGCAGACATGGACATTACATGGCTCTCATACACACATTGTTTCATGATTGTGTTCAAGTGGAGGCTTGTATGTATGGACGCACATTCACAGAGAAACAGGAAGTGGAGTCTTTATCTTGTAATTACACGGAGCAGGGAGGAGACATGGAGAAAAGATTTCATCATTTGTTTTCTCCATTTGATCTCAGTTGTGGTGTGAGACACTTTGAGTCTGTGACTCTGAAGCTGCACAAACTAATGTCACAGCAAATAAGATGAAGACACAAAGAGGCTCCTTCATGAAAACTATACAGTTGCTGTAGCTTCACTAGACTTCTTCTGCTCCAGCATTTCAAACCCCATGGTTTGTCCTGTGCTCCGGTGACAGAGCTGACAGCAGCAGCTCGGTTCTGTCCCGGCCCCCAGTCTGATTGAGTGTTAGTTCTGTGAGTTAGTTTGGTCAACTGTGGCTTTTGATCAGGCCCAGTGCCGCTGTGAGTATGAAATAGATTTGGGTTTTGTTTTGGGGGATGTAAATAGATGAATTCACTTTCTTATAAATAGCATTGAAGCTGTAGGGGTGAACTGTCATTTATTTTTGATCTGTTTCCTCCTGTTTTTCTTTACCTTAGGGAGCCAGGCTTAGTTGGTGTCTTTAGTTTCCTTTGTTTTCACCTCGGGTTAGTTAGCACTTTCTGGGAGAGACTTTCTTCTGAGTATAGTTTTGGCCTTGGTTCACCCTGAAGTTGTTGCTTCTAACACTTGTAATAAATGACTTCACTTCCTGACAATACGCTGCTTCCACCGGGGCAGAAACCTCCTTCAGCTTTTATGTTGCGCTCCTATTTCCCTTCACTGGAGCGAAACATCAAGTGATTTGATTTGGGAAGTGGAAGTGATTTGGGTTCAAACAAGTACTTCCTCAACATTAGCTGATCTTCGTTGTCATGGTTACAATAATAACAATGAACGTTCATAGATAGAGCCCTTGAAAGAGAGAGTCGCGTCATCTCCGTTCACTCCAATGGACCATGTTTTTGCAGCAATGGTGGATCATGGAGCGTCTCAATAGTTCCAGGAAGTTAGCAGCAAATAGCAGCAGCACAGTGGAGTAACAACAGAATATGCTGTTTGGGACGCACGTTTGAAAGGTAAGACTTGTAAAGAATGTGACTGTATATTATTGGTACAGCTGAATGATGTTAACATGTACATTAAAGCAGTTTAGTGGTTTCCCCACTAAATTAGAAGATTTAGGGACATTAACAGATAACAGATTAGACTGAGTTACTGGATATGGATAAGGTCAGCAACACACAACATTAGCCAGGAGCAGCCTATTAATTTTAAAATCCGTTCTCGTAATGTCATTTCATCCAACGCTGTGGAATTGGAGTAACAGGCTTCTAAACGTGAATTTTTGGGGGGTTAGTTAAATATTAGTTAAATATATCAGTGGGGCCTGTGTGAATATCCATTTTGGAGAACAAGCTACTGTTACACAATAATACAGGAGTGCTGAGTGGACCACGGTGAGATTGAAAACAAAAAATGGTATGTTTCAAATAAGCCAGCAATAAGGAATCATAGTAAATGCCTATTATACTGCCACATTATATAAGGAATCAGACTTAAAACAGAATGAATGAATACAGAATGTATATTATAAGGACTCATACTGCTGGATTCTGCATCCTGTATGTCAGGGGTGCTACAGGATGAGGAACAGTGAGGGGACAAATGATGTTGCAGGTGGAGGAGCAGTAACCATGACCTGGATGGCTGAGAATCTTCACTTTGAAGTCTGAAGTCTGTTGTATGTTGACGTTCTGTCTAGAATAGAGACTATTAATGTGTAAAATAGCTTCATTATACGTAGTTATGGTTATTTTTTTACACTCAATAAATAGGCTAAAAGCTGCAAATATGATTGTGATCAATACAATATCAATTTCAATTTGACAGACTGATTTGTCCACTGTAGGATTAATGTACGGCTGAGGACGGATGAATTTCTGAGTCAAAGTTGTAGCGTCTGCAGCAACCAACAACAACAACTATAAAAAACATTAGCTCTATCATAGGAGAATATTAACGAATTTGATGAAAGGGTGAACAGTTGGGACTGTTGGATTTTTCTCTGTAACAAAGTAAGGTCTTGACCTTACCCTGTAAAGTGCCTTGAGATAATGTATATTATGATTTGGCGCTACACAAATAAAATTGAATTGAATTGAATTGAATTGGGTTATGGGGACCTCTGCTGGTCACTGTAGACTATTTGGGAAGAACCTACTGTGCATTTCCACATGTTTATTAATGAGGTTATTAATTAAAGCTGACTGTTGATCTCCTCCACTCTGTTTAATCCCAGTGCAGCACATACACACAACAAGCACTTTAAATGACGATCAGCTGGTGGAGTGTGTGCGTGCACGCGCATCGGTTATATGCAGGGAATGCTGACATGAAACTGGCTGGGCAAATTAAATGTAACATTAAATTAACACTACAAAATAAGAACAATAATCACACACAATGTATCAGCTCTCCACCAGATCAAATCAAAACACTTTCATATAGCACCTCATAAATAAATAACAGCGCTGTCAAAACGAATAGTCCCTGTGAACTAAGAAAAACAGTGTGACTGGTTGTGACACAATTTGTACACAGAAGAAGCATTGTGCTTGAAAGGTTACGAAACACTCGAGAAAGAAGCGTTAATGTTGTGAAAAGATACAGGTCACAAGTTTCAGTCAGGACTTTCACAATAAAAGCATGTCTTAAAGCAAAGACCTAAGCAAAAATAGATTTTTATCCATCTGCGCTTGCATAATTTTAGATGGTTTTATTGTTGTTGCTCAGTTGTTATTAGTGCATCAACAGTGAACAGGTCTCTACAGTGTTACGATCCTAATGCTGTGGGTCTGGTGTGGTCTTGTGTTGTTGCTCTCTCTCCTGCTCAGGTGTGGCCCCTACTTTTATGAAACTTTTTATTTTGTTACTTCCCCTCATCCCCTGGTTCCTCATCGGGGGAACATAACAACAGTCTCTGGGATTGTTCTGCTGAAGCAAAGAACTTCTGTACAAATCTGTCATCAGCTGTGACAGAGGAAATGTCTCCAGCTTTTCTCCTCTATCAGACATCGTCTGTCCATACCTGAGAGAGTCCCGTCTCCAGTCTGGATCCTCCAGTCCAGCAGACAGCTGCTTCACTGCTGAGTCTCCTGGATGATTGTAGCTCAGGTCCAGCTCTCTCAGATGGGAGGGGTTGGATCTCAGAGCTGAGGCCAGAGAAGCACAGCCTTCCTCTGTGATCAGACAGCCTGACAGACTGCAGACACACAAAACAACACACAGGAACACTCTGTCAACACTTGGTGGTCTGTTAAACAGTCATCAGATAAACAGGTTGATGAATCCTGACCTGAGAGTTTCCAGTGTACAGTGTGGACTCATCAGTCCAGCAGACAGCAGCTTCACTCCTGAGTCCTGCAGGTTGTTGTTACTCATGTCCAGATCTCTCAGACTAGAGGACTGGGAGCTGAGGACTGAGGACAGAGCTTCACAGCTTCTCTCTGAGAGGTTACAGCCACTCAGTCTACAGAGATGATCATAAGAAATTACAGAAGACAGGAATTTATTTTCTCTCCTGTTGAACAGATAGAATTGTCTTTATATAATGATGAATAATAATCTACACTTACACGGCTTTGTTGGAGGCTTTGACCACTGGCAGCAGCCACAGAAGAGCCTCCTCTGAAGCAGAGTATTTCTTCAGGTCAAACACATCCAGACCTTCTTCTGATGACAGTAAGATGAAGACCAGAGCTGACCATTGAGCAGGAGACAGTTCATCCGTAGAGAGACGTCCTGATCTCAGGGACTGTTGGATCTGCTCCACTAGAGAACGATCATTCAGTTCATTCAGACAGTGGAACAGGTTGATGATTTTCTCTGCAGACAGATTCTCACTCATCTTCTCCTTGATGTACTGGACCGTTTTCTGATTGGTCTGTGAGCCACTTTCTGTCTGTGTCATCAGACCTTGTAGAAGAGTCTGATTGGTCTGCAGTGAAAGACCCAGCAGGAAGCGGAGGAACAAGTCCAGGTGTCCATTTGAACTCTGCAAGACCTTGTCCACAGCTCTCTGGAAAAAGTCTGTTTCTGTAGATTGGACTTTTCTTATTTTTACCTTCTTTGATGTTGTTTGTTCCTCTGACATCAGATTGACTCCAGAGTTGATGAAGGTCATGTGGACATGAAGCGCAGCCAGAAACTCCTGAACACTCAGATGGACGAAGCAGAACACCTTGTCCTGGTACAGCCCTCTCTCCTCTTTAAAGACCTGTGTGAACACTCCTGAGTACACTGAGGCTGCTCTGATATCGATGCCACACTCTGTCAGGTCTGATTCATAGAAGATCAGGTTTCCTTTCTGCAGCTGCTCAAAAGCCAGTTTTCCCAGAGACTCAATCATCTTCCTGGTCTCTGGACTCCAGTGTGGATCTGTCTCAGATCCTCCATCATACTTGACCTTCTTCAGTTTGGACTGAACCACCAGGAAGTGGATGTACATCTCAGTCAGGGTCTTTGGCAGCTCTCCTCCCTCTCTGGTCTTCAACACATCCTCCAGAACTGTAGCAGTGATCCAGCAGAAGACTGGGATGTGGCACATGATGTGGAGGCTTCGTGATGTCTTGATGTGGGAGATGATCCTGCTGGCCTGCTTCTTATCTCTGAGCCTCTTCCTGAAGTACTCCTCCTTCTGTGGGTCAGTGAACCCTCTGACCTCTGTCACCATGTCAACACACTCAGGAGGGATCTGATTGGCTGCTGCAGGTCGTGTGGTTATCCAGAGGCGAGCAGAGGGAAGCAGGTTCCCCCTGATGAGGTTTGTCAGCAGCACGTGCACTGAGGTGGACTCTGTGACATCAGTCAGGATCTCAGTGTTGTGGAAGTCCAGAGGAGGTCGACACTCATCCAGACCGTCAAAGATGAACACAACCTGGAACCGTTCAAACCTGCAGATTCCTGCTTCTTTGGTTTGAGTGAAGAAGTGATGAACAAGTTCCACCAAGCTGAACTTTTTCTCTTTCAGCACATTCAGCTCTCTGAAGGTGAAGGGAAATGTGAACTGTATGTCCTGGTTGGCTTTGTCTTCAGCCCAGTCCAGAGTGAACTTCTGTGTTAAGACTGTTTTCCCAATGCCAGCCACTCCCTTTGTCATCACTGTTCTGATTGGTCCATCTCTTCCAGGTGGGGCTTTAAAGATGTCTTCTCGTCTGATGGTTGTTTCTGGTCTGTGTGGTTTCCTGGAAGCTGTTTCAATCTGTCTGACCTCATGTTCATCATTGACCTCTCCAGCCCCTCCCTCTGTGATGTAGAGCTCTGTGTAGATCTGATTCAGAAAGGTTGGGTTTCCTGCTTTAGAGATCCCCTCAAACACACACTGGAACTTCTCCTTCAGCTCAGATTTAAGTCTATGTTGACAAACTGCAGGATTCCCTGAATGAAGATAAAAGAAACAACAACAACAACATTTTAATTCCCATAAAGAATACATATATGAACATATTTCCCTCATGTGTTGAGTCGTTAGTAAATGTCTCATTTCTGCATCATGTTGAATCTTTAGAGAAATCCTCTTACTGCTCTGCAGACAGTCAGCCAGCTCCTCCTGCTTCATCCTCCTCAGGAAGTTCACCGTGATCTTCACAAATGCCTCTCTGATGCTCCTCTGCTCTTCATCCTCACCGTCCAACGCCTCCTCATCCTCCCTCTGGCTCTCTAAGCATTCTGGGTAATCTGGACCCAGAAGCTTCTGGATCTTCTTCAGCTCGTTCTTCACAAAAGTGACCATGTTCTCCTCCAGAAGCTGGAACAGAAAACTATTTGAGTGACAGCATCAAACTAAAACCATGGAGCCAAACATCAGATCCATGTTGGACAGACTGACAATCCACTGGTCTAACAGTGCAGCATGGAGATGATTGTGAGCAGATGTGAAAGTAGTTGTTGTACATGCACAGACCATGAATATGGAGTCCAGGTGTGTTTGACGCTGCTGGGCAGATTGACCCCTAGGAATCTCTGAGCTCTCCTGGTCCACTCTGTGGAGGAATCATGAAGAATGAGCTCACATTATGTCTGTCCACACAGAGACAGACACAAGCTGAAGGTCCATGAAGTGATGTTTGGATGTGGACAGTGAATCAGACCACTCCCTGTAGAGGTAAAGTTTTACTAGTCCTGCTGATCCCACTAAGAATCAACAGCTCAGTCTGCAGCTGTTTGCAGCTTCCAGCTCAGCTCTCACCAACCCTCCATACAGCTCTCCCTCCTTCACTGAACACTGCTGAAGAGCCCTGAAGCAAGGCACCTAGACCTTCCAGCTGCTCCAGTGGAGCTGCTCACTGTCTGTTTGTGTCAGACTGGTTGTACTGGGCAGCTCCCAGTATGAAAACAAAAGTGAGTCACCCTCACTGTCTGGTTACTTTTATGTATAAAGTATATGTACATGTATTTTCTCACAGCACACAGAGCTGGTCAGTCGACTGCTCATTGATGAACTTCTTCAGTCCACTTGTTGACTAGAAGTAGTTGTGGTTTGACTTGACATCACATTATTCACAGCACAGGATACGGGACAAAATGCTGCGTCCTGTATTGAATCCCTCGTGGGAAACCTAAAGGTAGCCTCCAAGTGGACAGGTGGTTCTTGTGCCTACTATGAAATATAATCCTCTACGTCCACCTCCCTCAGTGATTGGTCAGCTGTGTGCAGGTGAGAAAGTAGGCGGGGTTTGACTTTCTCTCTTCACACAAACTATTTCACTTTTCATGTGAACAACTGAGGTCAACACTCGGGCTTCATGATATTTGTAAAAATGATGATGATGTGATTTTTGTTGGGGCTTGTACCAAACAAAGTCTGGAGAAGATGATTTGTAGGTCGGGGTGTCTCTGTAGCACCACAACACTTATGGTGCTAACAATGCACAACAACGTTGTGACACATTTTACCTTCATCAGTAAACTGCAGCTCCGGTGATTTGGATGTTGCACTTGGCCATATTGTGATTTGGATCATATTTGGATTGATAGTTCAGCCCTAGTCAACACTGTGAATGTCTTCCAGGACAGACTGTCTGAACATGGCAGACGTTATCTCCATATCGAAACCATATCACATCTCCCCCTCTCTATGATGGCCACAGTTTGACCTCCACCTTCCAGTGTGGACGTTCACAACAGACAGAAACACTTTGATTTCAGACCTGGTCCAACAACACGTTGTTCAAACTGCTCCTTTTCTACAATAACCTCAGTTTTACTGTCAGTTACAGCTTACATCTGATCAGCTGATTGACATCCTCCTTTAAAGTCAATGATAACATCCTTTGACTGGTCGCTCTTTAAAGACAGACAGCTGGGTTCAGGAGAGTCTGGTCTCTGCTGCTGGATCCTGAAACAACAACACAACTGATTAATGTGCATGTTGAATAAAAACTGATGAAAAATATGTTCAGTCTTTGAATAAACACAACAACTCATTTTTAGTGTGAAAAGACTTTGTGTCAGTTTGAAATTCTGACCTTTGATCAACAGATTGTCTGAAATCTAAATGATGGAGCAGTGATGTGAGTGCTGAGCTCTGACATGGAGAAGAGTCATGGACAGTTAGAGATCCTCATCTCACCTCTGAGCTCTGGTCTGGCTCTCATGGTCCCCACACAGAGTGGTTTTAGAGGGAGGGGCTCCCTCCTCTCTGTCCTCACACTGATCCATGCTGCTGGATTCACATCCACATCAGCTCACACACACTTTCCACCTTCATGTGGAGACAAACACAAATCATTCATCTGCACATCAACTGAAATTGACATCATTTCTCCTGTAAAAATATCAGCTCCATTGACTGACTCTTCTTCTCTGGTTCATATCAGGGTCAGCTGTATTCAGTCAGCAGTGTGAGGAAGAGGAAGCTGCTGTGCTTCTACCATCAGTCCACTAGATGGAGTCATGAAGCTGCAGTGAGGTGAAGAGCAGCCCAGCTCACACACGATGGACCAACATTGACATCCACTGACACACAGAAGAGAGATCAACTGATTGGATCTGACATTGATCCAACAATATGGAATCAATAATCAATAAAGTGAGTGAGTTCGACTGTATTCACTGATAAAACACTTGCTAAGAGAGAAAGTTAAAAGAGACACAATATCTTTCTTATTGTGTCTCTCACGCAGAGCACAGCCTCAGTCTGGATCCACTCCAGTTTTCAGCTACAGATTCTCCTCAGAAAGTATCCAGGGCCTTTATTGACCCCAGCACAGCTCTTTATTAGAGGCAGCTCTTTATTTCTAACTCCCTCTGTTCAGACCCCTGCACAGACATTTTGAGGGTCCGGTGCTCAAGGGGAAAAAAGAGGTATCTGTCTCACAATTATTCAATTAAATAAAGTTACTTACATATGTATTCATTTCAATACTGTACACTGGCAAATGAAATGATCAATTTACACAGAGACAACCATCTTTAGCTCTGACTTTTTCTACATTTACCACAAGAACAGGCAACAACAAAGAAAACAATGACACGTGAGTTTTCACGTGTATAGACTGTTTGCCCGTGGTCTATATAAAATCATTCAATATCAACAAATCTTCACATCAAACTGAAAGAAACTGGTCTCTAAATAAATAAGACAATAATAAAAAAAACAAACTACCCTCCAAGCTAGAACACAGCAACAACTAGGCTCAGTGTGTTCTGTGCACTGAGGTGAAGGAGCATCATTGGTCAATGAGCTACATCAGTTTTGTGCAGGATAATTAAGGTTTAATCTCCCAAGAATACACCAACAGTAGGATAAGATGTTGATGCATTACAACTGTGAGCCTCACCAGCCTGCAACCGTCAGGCGCCCTGACAGGTACAGTCTGAACAGCCTCAACAGAGTAGAGACTGAGTCAGAAGAGGACAGCTGTCTTGTGGTGAGTGTAGTTACTAGGCCTGTCAATCCATTCAAATATTTAATCACGATTAATCGCATGAGTGATCATAGTTAATCATGATTAATCGCATATTTTTAATCTGTTCTACATGTACCTTAAACTGATTGTTTTCAAATTGTAATCCTCTTTTCAGCATGAGAATAGACAAATGCTTGTTTTATGCAAAATAATCATGTTTATTTATTGCTACAATGAGAAATACTCTCAGTTCAAGTAACTAACATGTGCAAACTGCATTGTAAAACAAGGTGCTGAAATAAACTAAAACAAAAGACAATTTACTAACTGTAACATTATAGTAATGTGGTATTTGAGAGTAGACGTACTGCGGTGGTGCGTAAATTCACCGCGACAATAAACACAAATGACTTTTGTCCTGTCGAGAGAGCCATCTGGCGAGACTTTGAAGCTGAACTTGCCTTTCAAAATATCTTTTTTATCCATTACTGCCTATCTATCTATCTATCTATCTATCTATCTATCTATCTATCTATCTATCTATCTATCTATCTATTATAAGGTCTGATAATAGATCCATGATTACTGCTCACGACGGCATCGACCTCGGTCATTGCTTCCTGATCTCCCGAGCTACGGAGTGGCCCGAGGTTCAAATGTCACAAGCGTTGATCACGTTAAACAACTACTCCCGTTACAGGCAGTTGCGTTAGTTCACTTTGACAGCATTAGTAGTTACACAGGACGATCTCATCAGCAAGTGTCCAGCACTAACATCATACAGAGCCTTAAAGCCTGTCAGCCCTCAGCCCGCCGCTGTGTCCACATCAGTCCTGCGGTTCAATCTACTGACACCGAGCACACACAGTCATGTGGGTCCACGCTTCAGCCACAGCTCTGACTCGGCTACAGTCACATCATAACAACACAACAACAACACAACGACACGTTGAAGGTGAGGTGACTCAGGTAACGACAGGTGTTCACGAGTGAAACGTTACCTTCAGAGGAGAAGACCACCTGCGGCACAGCGCTGGTTCAAAGTGAAACTAAAGCTCAACCAGGAAACGGGAGGAGGAGGAAGAGCCTTTTTTTCTGTCAGCATCTTTATTGAGCATGGATGTCACAACAGAGTGAACATGAACACAGACAGACAAAAACAGCACTGATCAATATCTTATCATGAACACATAGAGAACTACTGTAACAGAGCCAGAAGGAGTGACCGAAACAAAATATTCACCAGCACTAATCCACAGTTACTGCAGCGGTCTTATTATTGGAGTTGAAAATAGTTTAATGTCCATTTTCAAAACCCACAAACAAGTGTTTCAGCTAAATTTAGATTAATGGATGTGACATTTTGCTAAAATAATCAGCATATTGATGAAATACTATATATGAATAGAGAACAAGGAAAACATGTTGCCAGTGCACTTCTCATTCATGCTCAATGTCACCTGCCCCTCACCGAACCCAGCCAGCGCCCTGACTCCACTCTGTTATATGTACACAGCAAAACCTGCCGTGTTGTTTTTCCAGTGTAAGTACATTTGAGTGGGTGGGTGCTGGTTTAACACCTGCAGTGATAATAAAGCTCTGAGAGTTAAATGTTGACACCTGTGACTGTGAGGTGCGCAGCCCGCCTTTTTCACTGGATGGGAAAGAAAATCCTTGTGTGGGTTGTGTGGATGAACGTTACACGGCTTAGAGAAGGTAAGAACCGAATATCTTTACGTCTACCGGATGGTAAACGCTGTATGAAGTCGTGATAAATCATGGGGTGTAAAACAACTGAGCTGTTATTGACGCTGGTTGAGGCAGGCTGTTCATTAAAGTTAAAGTCATTCACGTTTGCTGGCAAGGAGTGGCTGCTTGAAGCAAAAGTTAACCAGTGGCAACGTATCGGCCAAATATTAAGTATTATGATAAAATAACTGTTTTTAAATGTATTAAGGTGAGGTGGATTCATGTTAACATTGATGGTGAGTTTTTTTGTCCAATGTAAAACTGTGCAACAATGTGGGGGAGGGGTGGTGGCGTCTCCGTTTAATCAGGCTTATACTCTCCTGTGTTAGCTTCTCTGCATTGGCTCCCTGTAAACTCCAGGATAGAATTTAAAATCCTCCTCCTCACCTACAAAGCCATTAATGGTCAGGCACCATCGTACCTTGGAGAGCTTATAGTTCCCTATTTTCCCAATAGGACACTTCGCTCTCTAAATGCAGGTCTACTTGTGGTTCCCAGAGTTTGTAAGAGCAGAATGGGGGGCAGAGCCTTCAGCTATCAGGCTCCTCTCCTGTGGAACCAGCTCCCAGTGTGGGTTCAGGAGGCAGACCCCCTCTCTACCTTTAAGATCAGGCTTAAAACTGTCCTATTTAGTAAAGCTTATAGTTAGGGCTGGCTCAGGTATGTCCTGACCCATCCCTTAGCTATGCTGCTATAGAGCTAGACTGCTGGGGGATTCCCATGATTCACTGGGCTCTCTCTCTCTCTCTCTCTCTCTCTCTCGATGACTTCATGCCATTAACTTTGTATTTTTTCTCTCCCGTAGTTTGTGCTTCTCCTCTCTCTCCCTCTCTCTGTCCTCATTCTGCAGGTCTCTCTGCCTCTGGAGCAGCAGGATCCAGATCCACCACTACTCATCTTTACTATTAACCACTGTTACCTGTCATTGTTTGTGATAACACCATTACCGACACAGCTGTTCCTGGTCTCTCTCTCTTCTCTCCCCTCTCCTCCTCCCACCCCCCGTTTTTTATCTCCTCCTAAACCCAACCGGTCGAGGCAGACGCCCCCACCCTGAGCCCGGTTCTGTTGGAGGTTTCTTCCTGTTAAAAGGGAGTTTTTCCTCCCCCCTCTCGCCAAGCGCTGCTCTTTGTGGGAACTGTTGGGTTTTTCTCTGTAACAAAGTAAGGTCTTGACCTTGCCCTGTAAAGTGCCTTGAGATAATGTACATTATGATGTGGCACTATACAAATAAAATTGAATTGAATTGAATTAAACAACACTTCAGAAAGGTGTTTAAGGTCCTGTGTCCCTGTCTTTTTCCTCCACGTTTCGGTGCCAGCACTTTGAAAAAGCAAACAGGGAAAGCAATAAAAGGTATAACTCACACCACATCCAGATATCCAGCTCCATCTGTTGTAACAAGAGCAGGAGAAGCCTTGAGTGTAGGCCCATCCTCAATCACCTGCCTGCTGCTTCATGTTTAAGTTGAGCTGGTCCGGTCCAAGCTCCTTTATCCTCTTTTCTCTTCCAGTGTGCGTCCTGTCAGAGGATGTTTCTGTACAGAAATCACTGAATTTTCTTTCTCCACGGGTCCACTTGAACTTGTCATCTTGTGAAAGCTCCGGTCTAACAATCAGCAGCAGTTGCAAATATGAAGGTCCATAGAAAACTGTCCAATCAGTTGAAATAATATCATTAATATCATATGTCATGTGTCTTTCACATCTGGATAATTGACCAGAGGCCACTGTTTACAACAGTATAATACTGTAACATACTGTTCAATATTCATCCCTCACATGTGAACTCAGTTACTGAGGACGACTCGTTTAAGTTTCTTTAACCTGCAAGTCAGAGAACTTTCCAACAGTTCATAAGTCTGTTGTTTTGTATCAACCAGTGCTCTTTTTTTCTTTTTTATTGTTTGCTTGGTTTACAGGAGCTCATCATTGGTGAATGAGGATATCACCCAAACTCTGCAGTCGTCCTCTCTCACTGGTCACGCCTTCTTTCTCCTCTCTCTTTCTCCATTTAAGGGTCATGTCAGGAACATTTTTCACTCCTTTCTTCTTGAATGACTCTTTGCTCGTATTGTAAACCGACAAACAACTGACAGGAAACATCAGACTCCAGGAGTCAGGAGTAGGTTTATCATGTCATATGACTGACAGGCATCAGCTTGAGTGCTCATTGCAAGCTGACAGAGCAGGGGGAAGTAGAACTCAAACTAACCTCCCTGACTGAACATAACAGGATCACCTTAAAATCTACCTTAATGTAAAATTTCTTCCAGAGCAAGTAAATCTCCACAGTTTTCCACACATGCAACTTAGACAACAAGTAAAACAAAGTTTCCTGCTTCAAACTGTGTTGTACAAGAGGAAAAAGTACGTTGGCATCTCCTGATTACAAACAGAGATGCACATCTTAATATAATGCCTGTTGGATTGTAACTGATGAAAAAAGTGACTCACTGAACAGGAAAACACAGGAAAAGTAAATTCTCCTTTTCCACAACATGAAACAGTTTGACCAAAGAGAAATAAGAGAGTGAAGCGAGGAGGTCTTACCTGTCCACAGGCCAAATGTACATAGGACTGTAGAACTCTACTGTCCTGCAGATGATATGCAAATGAGCCTCTATGATGTCAGAGGACGTCACAACATGAGCGTTCTATTCCAGCTGTCAGTTCTATTGTCAATGAATTCCAATCATTTTATACAGTGAAATCATGTAGAGCACATTTCTTGACAAAAGTACAGGTGAAATAAAGTTCAATAAAATATATAACACAATTTATAACTTATTTATTTACTGTATTTATAAGAGACAATGTACAATATTAAATATGGGGCTATCTGATGCAGTGTAGCAGAGTTAGCCTGAGGCTAATTTTCATCTGCAGTCCCAATAAAACTTCCACACAGTGATGAAACAGCACTGAGAAAACTAAACTATGAATAAATAAACTTCACTCACTAACTTTATTCAGCTTTGTGTTTCATTAAACATGACCTTGGAGAGGACATCAGGTTGTGACATTTCTATAGACCACAAACACAAAAATAATACAACTGAAAAGTCATCAAAAATAGTCAAATGTGATAAGTTCAATGATTTTGATGAAGTCATTAAAACAGTTATATTAAATATTACATTTTTAACTATTACCTATTACCTCAAAAGTAACCCTCCCAACACTGATAATTCCATCTAAATCCTCACAATATGAAGGGTTGATAGGCCCATAATTGTTGTGGTCATTATTAGTAGTATCTATAGAAGACTCAATAACAGTTGCTGCAATAACAATAATACTGATGATTAATTAGCAGTGTCAAAAAAAAATCAATCAGGAAGGAGAAATGATTAATGCCACACAGTCACACAAGAATCTGAAGATTTATGAACAAATATTTTAACCTTATGCCACTGAAATAAACTGATGCTACATATGCTACTGACTAGATGACAAAAATGATCTCTAAATAAGTCAACAAAACATCACACGTTCTTCAGTTAAAAAACAACCAAACACATAAACACATAAAAAGAGACACAAAACATCACTATCAAAACTACTATGTAGATTATTCTTCATGAAACAACAGACTCATTATCCGTGGGCGAGGACAGACCTGTTGTCACAGAGTTACAGTGCATTCAGACCCTTCCACTTTTCCACATTGTGTTATTTTACAGGTGTGCTCCTTTCCACAATAAGTCCAACCAGCTGAATTTACCACAGACTGACTCCAGTCAAGGTGGAGAAACATCTCAGAGATGATGACGAGAAATGGAACCTGAGCTAAAGTTCAACTGTCACAGCAAAGTGTCTGAATACTTGTGGAAATGTGATATTTCAGTTTTTCCTTTTTAATACATCTCCAAAAAAAATCTTCAGAAATTCTGTTTTCACTTTGTCATGATTGAATTACATTACGTAATAAATACATAATCAATAATCAATACATAAAGCCCCTTTAAGGAGGTTTCCTTCTGAATGATGTTGGCAATTTAGCAGTTTTCTCACTAGATTTGGCAACTTTTAAATGAATATCAAATGAATTCCAGTGCTCTGTTCATAATACTAATACTTCAGTTACACAGTCTGTTCAACAGTCTGCGTAAAACAGTGTTTTTAATATTAGTGTTAGATTCAGATGCACATTGAGGGGCTGCTTGAAAAAAATAGCTAATTATATAGGTAATTACAGTCAGTATAATTGAATTATCTTTAGATTAAAACTATTAATAATCTAAACCCGGAAAAGAGACTCACATCAGAATCATAAAATCCTTCTCAGTCTATGAATCTCTGGAAGAGTCACTCAGCATCAGCAGACGTGTGTTTGAGCCCAGGAATCATGGGAAACACCTCTTTCTGAACAGAGAGCACTCACACTGCACATCTAACCTGTGTGCTGTTGCCACAGAAACCTGACAGCACGGCTGTAGTGGTGACAGCGACTGTGCGCTTGGTGTTGGTGACGCTGACAGTGTTGTATTGCGAGAAGCAGACGTGTGGTGGTGGGACATGCAGTGTTCCTGTTGAAGCAGGTGGAGCTGTGGCTGAGCAGGACACCACAGTAGAGTCTGACTCTGTAACATGTTGAGAGGCTTCATGCAGCTCTGCAGAGAAACAGATATTGAACAAATATCAAATGGAGGAAGTTGTTAGTTTGTACAAAAGTCTGCACAAACTGCTCATTGAAACAGGTTCCACTTGTAATGCAGTCAGATCTCACCATAGATCTGGAGGCAGGTTGTAACACTGAGATCACTGTCAGGGCTGGTTTGAAACAAACAGCGACAGCAGCCTTCATCCTGCTCCGTCACATTCCTGATAACTATGGAGCAGTTCTGCACTCCATCATCTTTAAACTCCACTTTATCTCTAAAATCAGGACTGACACTGAGACCAAGCTTTTTGTTGTTGGTGGCAATATTCTTCTCCCCGCTGGATAAAACTCTCTCCAACGTGACTTGACTAACATCTCCAGATTTCATGAGTGGGCAGTTGGAACGAGCCTTTTCTCCCGCTGCTGCCTCCACAGTCTGCTGTGTTTGTACCACAGCTGTTGGACCTGCATGGAGGGAGTGAAAATACAGTTCAGTTTAAGATCTGAGCTTCCAGCTGTGTGTGAGCAAGAGCATCACTGCACAACAGTGATTTGTAGAAACTACAACTTGATGAAATCTGTCATCACATGGCATCCAGGCCACGTTTTCTTACACTGAGCGCTCAAAATGCTATTAAACTCTATTAAATCTGGAGGGGACTTGTATTCTGACCTTTATGGTGACTGCATTAAAAACACATGCAGCATTAACTATTTCATTCTGTTGTTTTTCTCACTGTCCAAAGACAAGCGCTGCAGTATTCAAGTCTTGAACTGTCATACAGGAAGTATAAAAGATTATATTATATAAAAGCTCACCCTGGGCCGTTTCCGTGCATTTACCCTCAAGCTCTGATAACAAGTGCACTTTAACTTTGGGGGCTCGGTGCCTCTGGGGGAAAAGTCCTTCTGATGTGCTGCTTCTCTGTATAAACACTGATCTCGTGCTCATAAACTGTTCAAAATGTGGGGACGAATTGTATCTGCAGCAGTGCAGTGCAACAGCACTTTTATTATTCAGTGTAATAGTGCACCGTATCCTCCATATTCAGTGTGGCCCCAAACTCTGATGCATGATGGGACTGTGGCGGCTGCGCAACATCTTTAGAGAGACCAGTTAGAGACGTCAGACTTTTTGTTTTCTCAGAGACAACAAGCAGAAACACCACTTTGACCGTGGGACAAGGAAACGACCTGAGGTGTGGGAAGGTGAAAGAGGAAGAATTAGACAGCAGAACCATTGGCAACCGGCTGTCACTCTGAAGAAACATGAACAGCCAAGGTCCTACACTGTACAGACTGAACATGAGCCGGTCTACAGGAGAACCAGGAGACACACACTGAAAACAAAGGAGGCCTTGATTTCCCCACAACAAACTGAGGCTGTTGAAAATGTGCCTGACTCACCACAGCTGATGGAGAACGGACAGCAGCCTGCAGAGACAGGACCAGAACAAAGAGACCACCAAGACAGACTCTGACCTGCAGGGTCCCCACTACCTGCTGTCACACCTGAGTCCTCAGTGAGAAATGAGACTGAGCACTGAGAACTGTGGAAACACTTCAAGCTGTGGGAGGCCTGTTAGAGTTCCCATAAGACACCAAGACTGAGGGCAGAGGCTGTTAAAGAAAGTGAAGCCACTAAGTTGTTGAGTGGTTAAGTTTATATAATGTAGAGCAGAAACTGAGTTGTGTGAACTTTCTATTGTTACTAAAAACAGGGAGCTGTCATGTATTGTGTTGTAGTACTGGAGCTGCCAAAAGGAGGAGCTGTAACATTACAGACGTTGTTCTGGTTCTACTGCAGACGCACCAGTAAAACGGGTTCTGTCTGCTTCAGGCGTCTCCTCCTTTGGTCTGATAGAGCACAAGGTCATTTTACAAAGACCATGAACACAAAAGTGTAATTCATTCAGATTCAGCAGCATCATAAACCAGCAAGAGGAGAAACGGTGGTGACTGAGGTGGTGAAGTCAGATCGTCTGTCTGTTCCTCATCATTTCTCTTCCTTTAGTCCGGAAGGCTCCACAGATTCACAGAACCCAAAGTGTTTTTCAGAAAAACTATTCCAGGTTGTGAATATTGTCATGTGAAGTCCAGCAGACAGTCGGACAACAACATCTTCACTTCTCCCAACAGAAAAATCAGTTTTTCACCTGGCTGGAGGCTTTGGATGTGTTTGTTTTTGTTAGTCTATGAACTCCTAACCAATGAGTGAGCCAGCTAACCTTTTCTCTGCCAAAAGACAAGAAAAAAGGAGACATCTGATTGGATAAACTCTTTTAGCTTCTGAAGCTGCTATAGCTAGCATCCCGCCCCCTCTGTTGGCCACAACAAGCACAACGCTAGACGTCTGTCTGTCTGCTCTGCTGCCCGTCTCTCCACTCTGTTTTTAATTCACAGAGAAAAACAGGGACATTTCCAGGGACAGCTCCAGCCGGGGACAGGACACCAAAAACGGAGACGTCTGGTCCCCCTAGTCTTCACTCAGACAAAAGGTCAACTACACAGAAATCAGTCCAACAGGACAACAATATAAAATTGACAGGTTAAAGGTCAAAAGGTCAAGACATAAAGTAGTCACACACTATCTCACTGAGAAATATACACAAAGGAACAAAAGGCTGGACCACTGTCACAAGGAGGACGAGAGGAACTGGATCAGAGGGAAGGGAACACTGACACGAAATACTCTGGGGGAGGGGGGACAATGAGACACAGGTGAAACACATTAGGGCGGGGCCAGGTAATCACACAGGAGGGAAGGAAGTGAAGGGACCTGAAACCAGACACCAAGTGAATATCAAAATAAAACAGGAAACACAAATCCTGGAAACATTAGGGGAGAAGACAAAAAGGACTTAGCCGGACTGACGAGGAGCGACAGTACCAGTGTTACAAAGAGCTTCACAACAAACACACAACACAACAATAACACACACAGTCATTTAGGAATAAACTGGCAGCTTTATGGAATAAAAGAGGAGTAAAATGTCAAAACAACGACAGATTAAAAACCAGGAATCAAACAGGAAGTCAGGATGAAATCATTATTGATCATAAAGGAGGATTTAAAGTCCAGTTAATTAATGATCCATTGCATCAGTGACACTTGTTGACTCAGCATTATAATGGAGAGAGGAACATTTTTCAAGCCTGTCTGAAAACAACACTCACATGTCCATATACACAGTGAAAGAGTTGTTGGTCTGTGTGATTGTTCCTCCTTAACACAACTTGAATGAAGAGATGGAGGATAAAAACAACATGTTCCTCCTGTACAATAATATCTGGTAAAGTTCAGCTGAAGAACATGAGGCTTCAACGTCTGAGTCAAACTCATCTTCAGAGTTCAAGTCATTTTACTGTGAAATTCCCTCTTTGTGAAGCTCAACAAGGAAACTGTTCAGAGCTGAACTTGATGAGCTTTAAGTCCAGAGACACTGATGATGCTCTGTCAGATCCAGAGGAACACACAGGGATGATGGTGGACTGGACTCTGTGTGTGACAGTGGAGCTGTTCTCAGATCAGTTCAGACTGCAGCACTGAGAGTCATCTCCACTTCTTCTGGTTCCTCTGTCAGTCACTGCTGGATCAAGCTCTCCTCTCCACTCTCACCTCCATCTGTGTAGAGAAGAAGAAAGCAGAGGAGATGAATCAGTGTTTACAGAGACTCACTTCATCAGTCAGTGATGCAGCAGGGACTTCAGTCCTGTTCAGACCAGATGTGCAGCAGCTGCTTCCTCTCAGCTCTCATGTTAACGTGTTGGAGTGAACACACTGAGCTGGAAGCTCACAGACCTGCAGAGACGTTCAGCATCAAGTCTGTTCACTCTGCACATTTCACTCAGTCCACAGTGGAAACAAAGTGCTGAGTCAGCAACAGGTCAGTGATGGATTCACTCCTGTTACCTGTCAGCTGATGTCACTTTAAACACAGAGTCTCTGTGTGTTGATCAACATGTGACCTGCTTCTGAAACATCACCTGACTGAACATGGAGGCTGTCACTAAGAGCCAGGGACTGTCAGGCTCCATCACACTGATCTCAGAGCTGTGACACAGAGGAAACTGATCAGCTGTTTAGTGTTGAAACCAGAGAACAAACAGTCTCAGATCAGATTGGACAGTTTGATGAATGAGGACACTGTCTCTGTCCATCTGTGAGGCTGTCAGCTGGAATCTGCTTTATTTCCTGTACACATCAACACAACAACAACAGTCATCTTCACATCAACTCACACACATGATCACAACAAGCTTCTGGCTGCTCTGATTGGCTGACTGTTGTCTCTCTCTCTGTCTTTCTGTCCAATCCTGAAGCCTGTCCCCGTTCTCCTCTCACAGCTTCACTGAGGAAAGCAGCCACTGAGGAGGTTGGAGGTTCACAGGAAACACTGGATCTTTGCTCTGATACTAACTGTGTTTAGTACAATACTGCTGAGAGCAGCATGGACTGACTCTGCCCCTCTACTGACCTCAGAGTCTCCAGTCTACAGTCTGGACTCTCCACGAGACCACGGAGATCCTTCAGGGCTGAATCCTGCAGGTTGTTGTATCTCAGGTCCAGTTCTCTCAGATGGGAGGGGTTGGACTTCAGAGCTGAGCCCAGAGAAGAACAGCTGATCTCTGACAACCTGCAGCTCCTCAATCTGAATAAAGAATCAAAGATGTAGATCAATGATTGATAATCAATCAGATTTGTCCTGATCAATGATCTTTGTCTAAAATGAGTAGAGTGACTTTGTCCTTCTGTTATTGTGGATCATCATCATGTCAGTACAACACAACATTGTCAACACAACAGTTGTGTGTGTTGTGTTACAGATGAAAACACACACACACAGTTTGATCAAACAGACATTAGTCCTGACACTTCACTGAAATCTACTGAAAAAAAGAAGATTGTTTCTTCACTTTCTTTGGACAAATATTAGTTGTGAGGATCTTGTGTATGTTGTTGTGATAAAAATGAATTGACTTGAACAACTAACACTGGACATTTTCTCCAGTGGATTTAGAAAACATGAGTCCTCTGACTGAGAGAAATACGAGTGTGTGAGCTGTGAAGGTTGAACTGAAGTGAACAGACATTATTCATGACAAGTGAGTGAAATGAGCTGAAACTGAAGAATCATTTCTTGAGAGTCAGAAGTTTACATACATTTCATTAGTATTTGGTAGCATTGCCTTTAAAGTGTATGACTTGGGTCAAACGTTTTGGATATGCTTTCACAAGCTTCTCACAATAGTTTGCAGGAATTTTGGCCCATTCCTCCTGACAGAACTGGTGTAACTGAGCCAAGCTTGTAGGCCCCCTTGCTCGCACATGCCTTTTCAGCTCTGCCCATAAATTTTCAATAGGATTAAGATCAGGGCTTTGTGATGGCCACTCCAAAACATTGACTTTGTTATCCTTAAGCCACATTGTAACCAGTTTGGCAGTATGCTTAGGGTCATTGTCCATTTGGAAAACCCATTTGTGCCCAAGCTTTAACTTCCTGGCTGATGTCTTGAGATGTTGCTTCAGTATTTCCACATAATGTTCTTTCCTCATGATGCCATCTATTCTGTGAAGTGCACCAGTCCCTCCTGCAGCAAAACAACCCCACAACATGATGCTGCCACCCCCTTATTTCACAGTTCTCAGGCTTGCAAGCTTCCCCCTTTTTCCTCCAAATGTAACAATGATCATTATGGTCAAAAAGTTCAATTTTAGTTTCGTCAGACCACAGGACATGTCTCCTAAAATTAAGGTCTTTGTCCCTGTGTGCATTTGCAAACTGTAATCTGGCTTTTTTATGTTTCTTTTGGAGTAATGGCTTCTTCCTGGGACAGTGGCCTTTCAGCCCATGTCGGTACAGGACTCGTTTCATTGTTGATAATGACACACTCTTACCAGCTTCAGCCAGCATCTTCACAAGGTCTTTTGCTTTTGTTCTTGGGTTGATATGCACATTTCGGACCAAAGCACGTTCATCTCTGGGACACAGAACCCGTCTCTTTCCTGAGCGGTATGATGGCTGGACATTCCCATGGTGTTTATACTTGCGTATAATTGTTTGAACAGATGAATGTGGCACCTTCAGACATCTGGAAATTGCACCCAAGGATGAACCAGACTTCTGTAAGTCCACAATTCTCTTCCTGATATCTTGGCTGATTTCTTTTGATTTTCCCATGATGTTACACAAAGAAGCAGTGTGTTTCAGGTGTGCCTTAAAATACATCCACAGGTGTGCCTCTAATTAACTCAAATGTTGTAAATAAACCTGTCAGAGGCTTCCAAAGACATGACATCATCATCTGGGCTTTCCCAAATTGTTTAAAGGCATAGTAATCTTAGTGTATGTAAACTTCTGACTTTGAAGAAAGTAATAAAAATTGTCTAAAAAAATCATTTTCTCATTATTCTGGCATTTAGCAAATTGGTAATCCTAATTGACCAAAGACGGTGAGAAAAAAAAGGTTATGTGCCTTTTTATATAGTGTATGTAAACTTCTGGTTTCAACTGTATTTACAATGTCATTCATTCATTCACAGTCAATGGATTCAACTTGTGTGTGAAGCTTCATTAGCTGTGGATTCAAGATATAAGATCTACAACAGTGAACTGACCTCAGAGTCTCCAGTCTACAGTCTGGACTCTGCAGAAAACCACACAGACCCTTCACTCCTGGATCCTGCAGGTCCTGGTTTTCACTCAGGTCCAGTTCTCTCAGATGGGAGGGGTTGGACTTCAGAGCTGAGCCCAGAGAAGAACAGCTGATCTCTGACAACCTGCAGTTCTCCAATCTGAATAAAGAATCAAAGATGTAGATCAATGATTGATAATCAATCAGATTTGTCCTGATCAATGATCTTTGTCTAAAATGAGTAGAGTGACTTTGTCCTTCTGTTATTGTGGATCATCATCATGTCAGTACAACACAACATTGTCAACACAACAGTTGTGTGTGTTGTGTTACAGATGAAAACACACACACACAGTTTGATCAAACAGACATAAGTCCTGACACTTCAAGGCAAGGCATCTTTATTTATATAGCGCATTTCATACCAAGGCAACTCAATGTGCTTTACATAAAAACAAAAAAGAACAGCATAAAACAGCATAAAAACAAAAGAAAACATAGAGTGAAAAGCAGGGGCAAAAAAGTAAAATAAAAGAAAATAGAGTCTTAAGTTCTTAAAAAGAGCTCAGCTATAAGCACATGAAAAGAGCAATGTTTTTAACCTGGATTTAAAAGTGCTTACAGTTGGGGCTGATCTCAGTTCTGCTGGTAGTTTGTTCCAGTTGTGTGCAGCATAACAACTAAATGCCGCTTCACCATGTCTGGTCTGAACTCTGTGCTCCACTATCTGACCTGAGTCAGTAGATCTCAGAGCTCTACTGGGTTTATGCTCTACTAACATGTCATTCATGTATTCTGGACCTAAACCATTCAGTGATTTGTAGACCAGTAGCAGAACTTTAAAATCTATTCTGTAGCTGACTGGGAGCCAATGTAAGGTCTTAAGAACTGGGGTGATGTGATCTGATCTCTTTGTTCTGGTTAAAACTCGAGCTGCAGCTGTTTGATACTTTTTTGGGGGAGTTCAGTCAGAAGACTGTTACAGTAATGAAGTCTACTGGAGATGAAAGCATGAATCAGCTTCTCCTGATCAGTTTGGGACATTAAACCTTTAATTCTGGATATGTTCTTAAGTTGATAAAAGGCTGATTTGGTGACTGATTTGATATGGCTGTTGAAGGTCAGATCTGAGTCTATCAGCACCGCCAAGGTTTTGGACTTAGTCTTTAGTTGCTATAGACAGTGACTCAAGGTGTTTACTGACAGCAATCCTCTTCTCTTTATTGCCAAAAACAATGACCTCAGTTTTTTCTTGATTTAACTGAAGGAAATTTTGGTTCATCCAATTTTTGACTTGCTCTAAACATTGACACAATGACTCTATTGGACTGCAGTCATCTGGAGACAGTGCAAGATATATTTGTGTGTCATCTGCATAACTATGATAGTTGACATTAGAATTCTGCAGAATTTGACCCAAAGGCAGCATATACAGGTTGAACAGAAGGGGTCCAAGGACTGACCCCTGAGGAACTCCACATGTCATAGCCACTCGATGAGATTGGTAACTACCGTTTCTTCACTTTCTTTGGACAAATATTAGTTGTGAGGATCTTGTGTATGTTGTTGTGATAAAAATGAATTGACTTGAACAACTAACACTGGACATTTTCTCCAGTGGATTTAGAAAACATGAGTCCTCTGACTGAGAGAAATACGAGTGTGTGAGCTGTGAAGGTTGAACTGAAGTGAACAGACATTATTCATGACAAGTGAGTGAAATGAGCTGAAACTGAAGAATCATTCTCAGTGTGAGAGAAGAACAACTAGAAACATGAGACAACTACTATTTACAATGTCATTCATTCATTCACAGTCAATGGATTCAACTTGTGTGTGAAGCTTCATTAGCTGTGGATTCAAGATATAAGATCTACAACAGTGAACTGACCTCAGAGTCTCCAGTCTACAGTCTGGACTCTGCAGAAAACCACACAGACCCTTCACTCCTGGATCCTGCAGGTTCTGGTTGTCACCCAGGTCCAATTCGCTCAGATGGGAGGGGTTGGACTTCAGAGCTGAGCCCAGAGAAGAACAGCTGATCTCTGACAACCTGCAGTTCTTCAGTCTGAATAAAGAATCAAAGATGTAGATCAATGATTGATAATCAATCAGATTTGTCCTGATCAATGATCTTTGTCTAAAATGAGTAGAGTGACTTTGTCCTTCTGTTATTGTGGATCTTCATCATGTCAGCCTTCTACACACATCATCCAAATGTCAGCACAACATTCATACAGCTGTTGATGTGAACACAGGTTGATCAGCTGCTGCTGACCTCAGTTCAGTCTGTGATCAGAGGAGAATCAGAGGATTCACGTCTGTTTAGTCTGTTCCCTCTCTGACACTACAGACATCAGCACAGAAACAAAACACTGAGGACGTGAACAAACAGTGAGAACTCAGTCACACTGTTCAGAACAAACATGGTGGAGCAGCTTCAATGTTCCAACGTCACCAAACAACTGCACAATGTCACATTTACAGGAGGAGGGAAAAGATTTCTCTGTGTCCACATCTTTAAAGAAGAACTTGTGTTACTGTTGAGAACTTGAGGAGGACGAGTGCTCGGCCTCAGTCTACCACCGGTGTTACAGCCCATTCTGTGAGCCGTCAGATTCTGTGACCTGCAGCAACAACCAGTTCACCTTCAGGTAACGTTCAGAGCCTCCTGCTGGAAAACACCACAGATTTATTCAGCTGATCTTCAATGAATGAGGAAGTAGAATTCATCTGATTTTCACATCAACCCCCCAGTGAGGAGCAGACTGAGTGAGGACGGGGTTAATGAAGGTCACAGAGCAGAGATCAAACCTGTGCTCACAGTCCTACAACCCTTCAGCTCAGCACAACGTCCACGGTTTAGGTCTGATAGTTGATGAACAGAGTTTCTCTGAGTGTCAGTGTCAGTCTGCTCTGGTAACTGCTCCTGAACCACAGTCACATGACCACTTGTGTTATTCATGTGATTAGAAGAAGCTCCATTCTTCAAGATCAAGTCTGACCTTTTGTTGTGTTCACACGCAATCAACTAGATATGACATGAAGGACACCTGGAGCGCTTTGAGTTCACAGTGCACAGGTTCAGAGAAGCACAACGTGGACTTGAAGAGAACAGAAGTGAGAGCAGCTCAGTTCAGGTAACAGGGACCAGACTGATCTGCCAACAAAACCCCTACAGCCAACCTCCCCTGGAGCTCAGCTTTCAGAGCAGGCTCCTCTGCCTCTGCTGCCAGCTCTGTGTATCTGAGCTGTTTCCTCTCAGAGGCCGTTTCTCCTGCGTCCTCCCATGGTACTGTCAGCTCCACAACATACACAAGCTGCTGTGTTTCTGACCACAACACAACACCTGCTCTCAGATCAGTGGCAGCTGTCTCCTGAGGAACTAGGAGCTGTTTTCCTGGATCTCCTCTGATTGGCCAGTCCCTCCCTGCCTTCAGCTGCATCACGCCTGTTCAAAGCTGCTTCCTGAGTCCTTCACCCTCACCAACAAATCAAATCCATCTTGTCTCCTTCTGCCTCCAGTGAGTTCACCTCTGAGCTCTGACTCTCAGTGGCTGCTGGGAGACACCTCAGCACCTGCTGATGTCTCCAGGTGTGTGGGCCTGGAGACAGGCTTGTTTTAGCCCCTGATAGAAGGAGCCACATGAAGCTCCACCTGAACATAGAGGACATGTTGGCTCCTCACCTGTTTATTCACTATGATGTTGGGGAGGTGGGAGCTGCTCATAAATTGCTCCCAGCATCAATCTAATCCTTCCTGCCTCCATGTCCCAGCTGAGTTTCCTCTTGTCTCCACTTTCCCGCCTCAGCCACTGGCCCTGCTTTGATCTGGTTTGTGTTGCAGTCTGAAGGTCTGTGGCTTCCCATGATGCTGCAGTGCTGACATCAACACACAACAACAGCTGCAATATTTGTTGGTTGCAGAGAGCTGCAGCTTTGCTGGTGTTCAGATCAGCAGCAGCAGCAGAAGATCTGTGAGACTGTTGCAGTTTGATTCTCATCAACTTTCTGATTTTAACATCAAACTCTGTCAATTCTCTGCTGCTCTGAATCACAAACACTGTGACTGCTCTCATCCAGGGGCCGAGTGGGACCCTTCATTTTACCTGGAGATCACCAGTCCCAGCTGTTAATAACACACAGAGACAAACAGCAGCTAACACAAGCACAGGGCTGCTGCCCAACAACTAGCAGCTAGCTATACTAGCCACATTTAATATGAGCTGAGCTAGCAGCTAGCTACAACGCCCCTGCTTAGCATCACAATAATCAGTCCGGCCCCCAAACGGCCCCCGGGGATTCTCCTGACCCTCCCCATCACCACTCTGCTCCTGGCCTCATCTTCCTTCTTTCTCTTCACTGGCTGATTTTTTAAATCCTCACACAGAAATCCTGAAAATGAACCAACCAATGAAAAACTGGAACTTCACAAATTTGAACTGAATATAAAACTACAACAGCTCCAGTCAGTGAACTGACCTCAGAGTCTCCAGTCTACAGTTTGGACTCTCCAGTCCAGCACACAGCTGCTTCACTCCTGAATCCTCCAGGTCCCAGTTTTCACTCAGGTCCAGGTGTCTCAGATGGGAGGGGTTGGACTTCAGAGCTGAGGACACGACTTCACAGTGAGTCTCTGAGAGTCGACAATAAACAAGTCTGTGATGAGAGAAAATATAAAATGTGTTAGAATAAAATCAGACAGTTTGTAATAAAAGACACTGAAGTTAAAATGCATCTGATGAGAAAAGTTGATGGTGTGATGAACATCTGCTCTTCACATCTGTGGCTCAGCTCATCTGATCTGATTGTGTTTGACATGAAACAATAATTCTCATCACTCTCTCTCAGACCTGCAGAGTTTCATGGGAATCTTTGTTGTGCAGATGAAGGAGGGAAAATGATGTTACATTTCTGCTTCCATCATATGATTTGATCCAGAGTCAGAATCTTGTTCAGAAAAACAGTTTTATTCTCCAGTGTTTTTAAACTGACTCCAGATTGCTTGGCTCTGCTGCCTCTCTGTAGAAGTCAACACACACCACTGCATAAAACACATCTGGCTCATTGTGGTGAATCAGTGGCAGCGCCCACGTTGATCCATGAACAAACTGTCCTCAGTAAAACACTCATGATCAACACTTAGTGGACTCTACAGTTACAACCTGGAAGCATCGGTTCCGTACAGCAGCAGAGCAGAATCCAATCACAGAGCAGCAGAGTCTGGTCTGGTCTGGTTTTCACAGAAGGTCCTCACAGAAACATGACACTGAGCTCTGGTGTGTAGAAGAAGGATGTCCCCTAACATCCTCCATGCTCATCATGACTTCAGTCATCTCTGGACAATGATTCAGGTCTTATACAAACTTAACTAAACACCTGCTAGAACCTGCTCATTAGAGCTTCACTGCATTCACTGCATTCACTGTCAAACACTGATGACTGTTGTCATGGAAACCTCATGAGTCCTGAATACAGACCTCCACAGATTCATCACTGCTCTCCTGTAACACTGTCACAATGGACAGTTTCAACAAAGCTGAACCAGAGACATCTTCTTTTTTCGTTCACACATTCTTCTTCCTCAGAAAAACCTGCTGCCTACATTACCCACAAGGCACCTCAACCACCAACCCTCAGCTGTTAGATTAAGGTGTTTTATGCAGCAGAGATGAGGGGGGGCTACAGAGGTCTGGTTTCGTCTTCAGACTCCGCCCACACTGACTCAGGTGACATCACCTGAGGACATTTATGAGACTCCACAGCTGGAGACACTAAAGGTTTAATACTACTGTTTTCTCATATGCAGGTGTCCTCCCCAACACCTGGAAACACCTGGAAACACACTCTGAGGTGTAAGATCAGTGGAGCTGCTTTAAAACATCTACATTTTGGTGCTCACAGCATTTACAACACCTCCAGAAAAAAAACACAACTGACTTTTGATTGTTTCAAAGTAAAACTAAGAATAATGAGAATAAATGAAAACTGTGTTTATCTGAATTTGAATCAACTACTGATCTAATCTACTGATTGATAATTATATTGATCATGTCTGGACTCACCGAGCCTTCCTGCAGTTCCTCACAGCTGGGATCAGTCTCCGTCGTCCCTCCTCTGATGTGTTGTACTTGTCCAGGTCCAACTCATCCAGAACCTCCTCTGACATCTGCAGCATGTAGGCCAGAGCTGAGCAGTGGATCTCAGAGAGTCTCTGCTCTGATCTGGTCTCTGACTTTAGGAACTCTTGGATCTCCTGATGAACTGAGTGGTCCTTCATCTCCATCAGACAGTGGAAGATGTTGATGCTTCTGTCAGGAGAGATTTTATAACTGTTCATCTTCTTCAGGTTGTTGATGGCTCTCTGGATGGTTTCTGGACTGTTCTCTGTCTGACCCAGCAGACCTCCTAAGAGTCTCTGGTTGGACTCCAGAGAGAGGCCATGAAGGAAGCGAACAAACAGGTCCAGGTGACCATTTTTACTTGTGAGGGATTTCTCCATGGCTGCACTCAGGAAGTCATCCAGAAATGGATAATGATTATCATGGTTTCCAAACATTCCAGAAGTCTTTAAAAAAGGCCCTCGGGTTGAGTTCCTCCGTTTGTTGTCTTCTCCCAGGAAGTCATCCAGGACCTTTCTCTTCCTGTTGGTGTGACAGTGGAACATGTAGACTGCAGCCAGAAACTCCTGAATGCTCAGATGAACAAAGCAGTAGACTGTTTTCTGGAAGATCACACTCTCTCTTTTGAAGATCTCAGTACAGAGTCCTGAGTACACCGAGGCCTCTGTGACATCCAGACCACACTGCTCCAGGTCTTCTTGGTAGAACATGATGTTTCCTTTCTCCAGATGTTCAAACGCCAGCCTCCCCAGCTTCAGAAGAACTTCCCTGTCAGCCTCCATCAGCTCCTGTGGACTCGTCTCATGTCCCTCATCATACTTGAGCTTCTTCCTCTTTGTCTGAACCAGCAGGAAGTGTGAGAACAGGTGAGTCAGGGTCTGGGGCAGCTCTCCTCTCTGCTCTGTAGTCAACATGTGCTCCAGAACTGTAGCAGTGATCCAGCAGAAGACTGGGACTTCACACATGATGTGGAGGCTCCTGGACTTCTTGATGTGTGAGATGGTTCTGCTGGACAGCTCTTCATCACTGGATCTCCTCCTGAAGTACTCCTCCTTCTGGGCGTCAGTGAAGCCTCGTACCTCTGTTACCCTGTCAACACATGTAGGAGGGATCTGATTGGCTGCTGCAGGTCTGGAAGTGATCCAGACCAGAGCCAAGGGAAGCAGATTCCCCTGGATGAGGTTTGTCAGCAGCAGGTTGACTGATGACGTCTGTGTGACATCAGACACAACCTCCCTGTTGGTGAAATCCAGTGAAAGTCTGCTTTCATCCAGGCCGTCCAAGATGAACAGAACTTTACAGACAGCCAGCTGCTCTGCTGTGACCTTCTGTAATGTTGGATGGAAAACATGGAGCAGCCTGAGAAGACTGTACTGCTGCTCTCTGATCAGGTTCAGCTCCCTGAACGAAAGCAGAACCAGCAGACTGACATCTTGGTTCTCCAAGCCCTCTGCCCAGTCCAGACTGAACTTCTGCACTGAGAAGGTTTTTCCAATCCCAGCAACGCCGTTGGTCAGAACCACTCTGATGTGTCTCTGTTGGTCAGGTAAGGCTTTAAAGATGTTGTGGCACTTGATTGGAGCATCATGGAAGGTCTTCATCTTGGAAGCTGTCTCCAGCTGCCTCACCTCATGTTGGGTATTAACCTCTTCACTCTGTCCCTCTGTGATGTAGAGCTCAGTGTAGATCCTGTTGAGGAGGGTTCCACTTCCTGTTCCATCACTTCCTTCAGTCACACATTCACATCTGCTCCTCAGACTGATCTTATGTTGATCTAAAACCTCCTGCAGACCACTATCTGCTGAAAGAGAAGAGACAATGTCAGACTGAAGACAGAGAATCTGAGAATCTGCTGATTATTTTCATCAGCTACAGAAAAACTAAAGAGCAGCAAAGAAAAGCTTTTTAATGTTGTGGTTTTTAGAATCATCTGAAATGTCAGTGCTGTGTGATAGAACAACTGACACTGGAGAAAACAACAGGTCCTGGTTTCAGAAATGAAGACATCAGCAGACACATGTTCAGTCTCACTTTGTACAGTGCTGCTCTGACTGGCTGTCTGCAGTCCAGGTCTGGTTCTGGGTCTTTGTCCACACTGGGGACAGGAGGGGTTTCCTGAAGACCCAGACTGGTCCCAGAATGAGGTGACCCATTTCCACAGCCTGTAGAGAATGGATCCTTTAGGATCCTTCTGGACGTCCTGACACTTAGCACAGCAGGACAGCTGCTCCTCCACAGAGACACCACTCCTCTTCCTCCCTCTGTCAAGACATTTCTTCATCACTAACATGTCACCGTCAAATATGTCTAATAACTGAATCATCTTCAGCTCAGTTTACAGTAGAAACTGTCTCTTACTGTGAGTCTGAGGGTCCAGGTTCAGGACTGAGGTCTGGAGGAAGTTCTATGGACCGGTCACTCTTCACAGACAGACAGCTGGATCCTGGAGACTCTGCTCTCAGTCTGTGGTTCTGACCTCTGCAAACACAAACATGTTTTTATTCATATCACATCGATCACTGATCAATTCTCTGATGACAGAGTCATTGTGGGAACTCTCAGCACCGCACACTGGACTGAAGGATGGAAGCAACACAGCAGCATCCAGAAACAACACTGTTGTGTCAGTCAGTCATTACATGTGTCCAGGCTCCTTGTGTGTAATTAAAGGATCATTCTGCTGTTATTCTACATGATTGTTCTTGACAACAAACCCCATGAAAAGAGCCAAACCAAGAGTGTGTGAGTTTGTCTCTCAACACTTTGTGACTCCCCTCCTCTGTCTGTGGCTCTCAGCTCTGAGCCCATTGGTTCCTTCTGAAGACTTAGGGCCTATTTTAACCATCTAGGCTCATGGAGCCAGAACATTTAGGACGTGTCCTCATCCACATTTGTTAGTTTAACAGTGGACAAACAGTCACAGCACCAGGCGCATGCTTCAAAAGGGTTGTAATTAGTCTCTTCATTAATCATGGGTGTGTTTTAGACCTAACAACAACAAAACAATCAGAGAGATCTCTCCCATCCCCTTTAAAAGCCAGGTGCACCTGCACCTTGGTGGATTTTTCTGATAACGGTGGATTTAGCAGGTAGTAAGACAGAGCTCTTCTCTGCAGAGGAAACTGCTGGTGTGCAGAGTGAAAGTGTGTGAGCAGACGTCTACAGCTACAGCAGGATTCCACCAAACAGGCCCGGCTGAAAAATATTCACCTGAAGCTGTAATGCATGTTTTTGTTCCCTCACTTTCATATCTTACAGCCTCAGCTGAAACTGAATAAAATGAGATAGAGATGAGTCGACAATGCTCCTGACCTCACCTCAGTTTAACACCAACACACACTAGCAAAGACACTGGTGTTGTGCTTTGTGCTGGTGTAAGATTGTGGGTCACAGATTGTAAAGTGGTTCATAGTGAAATTAATATTTCACCACATTTAGCGCCAAATAACATTAAAACATCCTGTTACTTCCTGTCTTCAGAGGAAGCTGAAAACCTAGTTCATGCATCAGTTCCTCCAGACTGGACCACTGTCATTCTTTATTATCAGGACGTCCCAGTAACTCAGTGACTTTTACTACACTTTCTCTGTTTATCTGTGCTTTTCTAATGTTCTGAACATACAACTGGATCCATAGTACTTCTTCCTCTCCTAAAGCCATTCTAGTATTTATCTATAGTTCCTTTATTTTCTATATAGTAACTTCACCTTTCATTGATCATTTCCTCCATTATTCTGCAGATGTTAGGTGTTAAAGTCACTGGTCTATAATTTCCTGGGTTTGTCTCTTCCTGGTTTGTGTATTGGAGTTATGACAGCTTCCTTCCAGCTTTGTGGCAGTTTCTCGCTCTCCCACACTTTATGATCTAATTCCAATAAAACCTTCTTGGATGATTGACTGAGATGGTTCATCATTAACTAACAAACCTGATCTTTGCCTGGTTCTGACATCTTGGTTTTCTTGAGAGATGGGTTCAGCTCTGTCTTTGTAAATGGCTTATTTAGTCGATCATCTGTGTCTTCTTCATGCTGTAATAACTCTTCATCCTCTGCTCTTGTAGTTTCTCTTCCTCTGTTTCCCTCTTCACTGATATTGTCACAACTGTGGATTTAATCTAAAGTTTTTCTCACCATCTCTTCTTTCTCTTCATCTTTTACTGCTGTTACTTCTCCTTCATTTCAAACTGGATTCCCATGTTCTCTTTTAACTTCATTCATTCTTCTCATCATTCTCTGCATTTTATCCATATCTGTTTCCCACTGAATTACAAAATGACCTCCACAATTACTTCTTTGCATTTTTTATGGTTTTCCTTACATTTGCTTTTATATTCAATAAGCTTCTGAAAACTCTGATTTCTTCTCAACATTTTAAAAGCTTTATTTCCAGCCTCAGTTGCTTCATCACATTCCTTTGTCCACCAAGGTTCTTTGCAGCCTCTAAAACAGCTTTACAAACACAATCATCTACATCATCAACATCTTCACTACTATCAGTTGTTTGCATGTCTTACTCACTGATAGATCTAAATGTTTCCCAATCAGCTCTACTGAACGACCATTGCTGTGACCCGTCATTGTCACAAGTTCCCAAACTCAGTCCTGCTTCGATCACTATGGGGTAGTGGTCACTTCCTACAGTTGTTCCTCTAACTACTGATGAACCATGAACAAACACCTGCCAATGAGTCTGACACTAGTGTAAGATCTAATGATTCTTCTGTTACTTCTGTCATTGAAGCTACTAGGTTTTTATTCTCCATTAACTCTTCATCACCATTCCATCCTTTTCATTACTTTACAATCAGCGGCCCATATTACATAGAGCCTGAAATCTGTATAAACAGCTGACAAATATCTAGTTTGATGTTAAAGAGGCTCAGTCATTTCCTCCAACAGCTGCTCACTGTAGTTTGGATCAAACTAACTGTGGAGAGTGAAGCTCTGACATGTGAAGCTCATCATTCAGGCTGTAAAATGATCCTGCAAAGTGTGGTCAACTCTGTTAGATCCCAGCTCATCCAGGTTCACCAACACACTGCTCTCTTCTTCTGTGGCTGCTTCTCTGCTCCACCACGGCCCTTTAATTACTGACATCTTTACATCTCTGTCATGTTCATCAGCTGCAGCAAAAATATGCACAAGAAAAAAGTCAAACTCTTCTTTGTTGGGATCATTTCACAAGAAACCAGCTCCTCAGCAGTCACTGTTAATACACTGATATGTCAGAGGAACCAGGGGAAGTTATTTTCTGCGACACTACGGCAGCTGTTACAGGAAGTGACATCACTGCAGGAGCTCAACACACTAAACACTGTTACAGAGACAGTTTGGAGGTTCACAGGTTTGTAGCAGGTCTCTTACTGTGAGTCTGAGGGTCCAGGTTCAGGACTGAACTCTGGAGGATCATTTTTGGACCGGTGACTCTTCACAGACAGACAGCTGGTTCCTGGAGACTCTGCTCTGTCCTCCTCTTCCTCCACACAATCACTCATCTTCAGGACTTCAGTCAGTCTGAGAGGGAAACCAGTAACACTGACTGTGAGCTCACACACACAAGAGTCAGGACAAACAAGCTGCTCAAGAGACACACCCAGAAACACACACACACACACACACACACACACACACACACACACACACACACACACACACACACACACACAGGTTTTCCTATCAGTGTCTCTGTGTGGACAGACGTTCACTGTGACTCTTCTTCCCTCCACAGTCCACAGGGACAAACTGACTCAGAGACTTTGACAGTAAAATAATAATAATGTTGTGTTAACACTCACCTGCCTCAGCCTTCAGTTTCCCTCCTTCTGCTCCGTCCACTTCAAATGGAGTCTGACCTCACCTGCACTTTGCACCTTCAGCTGCTCCTCCCCTCTGCAGGTACAAGAAGTCACATGATTGTTTGATTGACATGTTCCAACATCATTTATTAAAAACAGACTCTTCCTTATTCCTTCACATGAAAAAACAAGTCTCAATATTTCAACAGAATTATCTTGATTTCCATTCATCTAATATCATTTTCAGGTTGAACTGGATCAATATGAATTATTATTATCTTAATTATATTAAGAATAAAGATGACCATGACCTGCCCAGTTGTTGAACATGGTCTGGAGTCTTGGACTTTGGTTTATTTCCTGTCTGATAAGATTGGGATCTGTCCTTGAATGAAGTCCAGCTCTAGCTCTCAGGTAAACAGTCACTTTTTCCACAGAGTAGATTTCCTCTACGACGTCCAGCCATCGTCTTGACCTCAGAGCAGGGGTCGGCAAGTTTGGCCTCAGGCCAGTTATTTTCTCAGCCATTCGATAGCAGGTCAGAACGTAATCAAATGCTAATTTAAGAAATTGATTGATAAAATATTCAACTGGAATTTACTTTGTTCCTGTTCATGTCAGTCTGAAGGATTTACTGAACTAGTGTCTATTTCAGAGCTCTGTCAAGAGAACCACAGAACCTGAACTTCATCGGAACTTTTCAGAATAAAAGCTTTCGATTCAGCTTGAAATAAAGCATTGAAAAAAAGAAAACTTTCTCTTTCTTTCTTTCTTATTTCACCATGTTGTCAACTATTATACACAACAATCTACACAAAAACAAACACCTAAAGTCAGTGGTAAATCCTGAAAGAATCAGATGAGACTCTCTGGACAAAGATTTCAGCTCTTTCCTGAATAAATATGAGGGAAAGCAGCCGTTTCAATTTGTCTTCCAGTCATGGAAATACCTTCTTTCACACCATGTATACAGTTTATTCAATGAACAAACAGATCAATGAACAAACTGTTGAAACAACACGTCACGTTATCTCATACATCACGAACCTGTCTCATTATTTCACTAATGAGTCTCATTATAACCACAAACTGATTCATCTCAGCAACCACTGACCTGACTTCATGTAGCTGAGGTTTCCTAGCAACAGCTGTCATCCATCCATCATCCCTCCATCAGGTGAGTGAAGGGTGGGGGTCTGCAGCAGTGCTCAGTGATATGAGGGAGGATGAAGTCAGAGGAGCTTTAATGGTGGACAGGTGTTTATTGTCCTTCTTGTTGCCATCTCTTGTCGTCCATGTGTTGTGTTCTTCTTCGTTGGTGGATGCATTTTAACATGAAGCTCAGTCAGTTCTCTTGGAATGGAATGTGATGGGACATGAAATGACCTTGTTTGTCCACATGGTGGCAGCGATGCAGCGTTTTTGTTGTTTGCAAAGAGCCATGAAACCACAGGAGGAGTGAGTCAAAGTCAGACTGATGATGAGGTTTATCTTCATCACACATCTGTCCCTGGAAGCTTCTTTCCACCAGTGGACAAACTAAATGAACTGGTCTGAGTGTTGTTGATCCCAGTCAACCAGTACACAACCAGTGTGGCTCATCAGCTGAGTTCACCGCTGACGACAAAGAGAGCTGCTGTCTGAAATTAAAGAGCCACACACACACGTCCAACCTCTTGGTAACACACTTCACCACATCATCCACAGGATCTCACAACCCCACTGTCACAGTGTGGACAACAAGTCAGCACAACTGACCAACACAGACAGCAGAGTGTGGCTCCGAAACACTGTTTGTTGAACTGTGATTAGAGTATTGATGTCAGTAGCTCAGATGGAAAGTAGTGGGGACAAATCGTGTAGTGTCGTTACCACACACACACACACACACACACACACACACACACACACATACATTCGTCATCATGATTTCACTAAATGCTCACTGGGTTTTGATTGCACCTCTCAGAAACCTCCTGCATCTTCCTCCAGGCTTCTACCTGATCTCTCCATCTGAGTTTGAACGGTTCTCCTTGTCCCCACCCACTACCTGGTGGAGCCTCGCCGTCTGGTGGAGGTTCCTCTTCATTCAGGCACCTCCACCCAACGCAGGCCGCTGCATGACGGAGCTTCACCTGCTCATGGGTGCCCACTCTCTGAGTCTGTTCATTTGACTGTGGAAAGTCTTCATGTCTGACAGCGCTCAGGAGTTTCTGTCACCTCCGTTCTTGTAGAGACGCCAGACGAGACAGTGAGGACGCAGGTGACGTGTCTTTCAGAGGTTCAGCATCATCAAACATGCACGTGCCATCGGCTGAGGGAACACTACACGTCCAGATGCAGTGTTCTGTTTGATGAGCTGCTGCTGATGTGCTGTCTGCCTGTTGTTACACACACACCTTGTTTGTGGCTGACTGTGTGGACGTGACCTTTGCCTGCTGCCTGTGTGTTATGGAGCGTGCTTTGCTGAATGATGAGAGTGAGCGCTGGAGAGACAGAGGAGAGAGTGGATTCAAACTAGGACGTAGAAGAACCAGACGTACATTTGATGCCTTCAGTGTGGTTGTATTTGCACCGTGTGCTGCCTCTCCTCACTGGTACGTCAGCTTTCTGCTCCCGTCGTCATCAGACAAACCCACATCAACAAGTTGGCAGCTGCAGCAGCGTTTACCAAACTTCATCCCATTGCACGATTTGTACAACCCCCCTGTGAATGCAGCCAGCTGTGTCCTGATGTGACTCAACAGTGGCTGCAGGTCTCATATGACGTGTAGAGTGTGTGACCACCGTGACGCTGTGTTTCCTTACAGGAGTCCTTCAGGAGATCCAGAGGTGACTGGAAGGTGACCAGATGTGAGTATCAGCCGCTCACTGCTCCCTCTGAGGCTCTGTCCTTGATCATAGATGCTACAAACACTGCTCTCAGCTCCTTTGAAATATGAGGAGGGGCTGCACTGACACTTTCTGAACTGAATGTTCTGAAAATCTTTTTATAGATACCCCATCAGGCCAAATGTTTAATACCAGTGATAAATATTCACTAGAAATATTAACTCAAGCTTCACTTACCAGCTTTTGCCAGAGTTTGAAGCTGCATCATGCCTCAGCTGTGACCACCAGCAGATGTGGAGCCTGTGTGTCTTCAGAGATGGTCTTTGGGGTCAGATATAATTGGGCCTGATTAGCCAATTATTATTCATTTTCTGTTAATTGTGATGGAAAGTAGTGACTGGAAAGAGTCTCACCTTGGATTTTGACCTGAACAATATTTATAAGTCAGAAAATTTTAGTTACAAGAACTCCTACATGTTATGTACGGGGCTCCTGTTTCCCCCCAAAAATCCATTTTGGTCAAACTTAAAACCTGAAGGTGAACATGGACACAGTCCATCTTAAAGCTGTAGCCAGTCATGGTGATGGAAGCTGTGTGTAATATGAATGGTGTTGCTCATGGGCAAAGCAAGTTTATTTAGACACAAGGCAATTCAAAGTGCTTCACAGAGGCACGGACATATATTAAAGCAGAACGTTAAGAAGACATTGAAATAGCATTTAAAAAATAATTAGAATAAATAGAAACATTTTGATAAGTCACGTGACAATTACATAAAATCAGGTAAGAAACTTACACCATTTTAAATGAAGAGCTGCAGTGAGAGAAGATGTTGAAAACACGGCACAAGATTAAACAGATGTGGAGAGACGCCAAAGGGCTCTTAGCGGGAGTGCGCTCGGAGCAGCACGAAGACTGGCAGTGGACACGGAGGGTGGAGGAAGAGACACCACCTGTGCCTAAAGACCACACACTGTACACAGATCCTCACAGCATGGTCACAGCCATTTAACCCAAAGCTACAGGAAGGACATTCCTGCCATGTGACCACTGCCATGAATCATCACCAGCATCAAAGCAGCGTCTCACGTCGGCCGTAGATGCCTCCTGTGGAAGCTGTTGGACTCACACGGTGACCAGGCCTACATCGCTCTGCCAGGCTTCATCACCGCCAGGCTTCTCATGTGGAAACGGTTTGTCTGCTCTGCTGCGCATCTCACTGGCCTTCATCCCCCCACGAGGACATACAGCTGGAAGGACTGGGTGGGGTGGCTTCAATAATGAAGATGAAAATATTTTGTAACTGCATTTTATGTGATTTGTGCCTGTTTTTCTTGATTTGAACTTCAGATTTATGGTATGGAGGCCCATTTCTGCCAGGGAAAGGAAAAAAAATCTGATGAAAAGTTAGGTATGATTGATTTTTTTTAATTTTAAACTCATGGTGACTCAAAATTATGAGATATTAGATGAAAAAAAATAAGATAATTAGTCTGAGATATTAAAACAAAATTTGAAAACAAAAAAACAAACATTTTTCAAGTCAAACTAGTGAGATACTGAGTCATGATTGAGACACTAAGTTAAAATTGACTCTGACTTTTTTAAGTCAGCATCATGCCTAAGGAATTCTTTTTTTTTTCAAATTCATAAGCTACCAATGATTTTTTGTGAAAATTTTAAGTGTTTATTCTCTCTTTTTTTTGTTATTTTCTTGTTTATCTCAATTTGGACGTAGAGTCACAATTTTTTCATAAGTCATTATCTTTACTTGGTGATATTTTAAGTTAAAAGTTATATTTCTGCTCCAGACACAAATGTTTGACTTGGTGTCTCATAATTTGGTGTTACATTATCATCAAGTCATCTCTAAGTTTGATCCATTGATTTTTATGTAAACCATTTTTTTTTACCAGCAATGAATAATGTAATTCAGGAATGTAATTGTAAGCTATTGTAGTGAAATGTTTTTAATATATACAGTATCTATGTGTCCACTGTACCTGTGGGCCTGTTGTAACTGGGGTTGGCTGCTGTTTAGATCATACAAGGAAATATTTTGGTCCTGTGTCTCAGAATGCTGGGTATTTTAACAACAGCCTAGAATATATTTTTGCAGTGACTCGATTAAGAACCCATTTTTGTTTTGTTTTTGTTTTTTTGATTTGTAACTTCACACTCCAGTTCCTTGTGGATAATTATTACATGTTTTGTCCCAAGAATGAATGTGTCTGTTCGTATTTTCTTATTACACTCACACATCTTTACTCTGTAACTGATATTTTCCCACATCATTCATCTACAAAGAAAAGTGATCGAATGAGGACAACATTTAGACTTCCAGCCCATCATTTGGCTTGTCTGATTATATTCCAAAACTCAGTGCTCTCTTTCAGCTTCTGTTTTTTCTTTTTTTTCTTTCTCTAAAAGCTGAACTTTAATCTTTGTGTCTTTGTGAACCGCGGCAGCCAGGCCACCTCTGATGAAGCAGATAAAGGAGTGATCAGTTGTCATACATGCACAGCCAAGAGCTTTGATCATCCATTATGAAATTCAATTCAATTCAATTCAATTCAAATGAGGTGCTTTGTCCACTAACTGCCTTGAGCCACGTTCGTGGCTTCACTGCAGCCTGAGCTCTCTAAGGAACCTGGCCGAGGCTGGGCCGGCTGACAGAAGCAGCTCTCTCTCAGGAAGACCCTGCAAGATGAGTCATCATCATCTGCAACCTGAAGACGTTGAATGAGCTATAAAACCATGGCTGGGTTCCCGGGCCTATATAGCTTTTCTGGAGTTTTCGTTTTTATCTCAGGTTACAGCTTCATAACTTCAGAGTCCAGAAAGTTGTGTTGAAGTTATGTAGAAAATTGCCACCAGATACATTCAGTCTGTATTTGTGTATTTGTTGATGATGCATTGATAGCTGATAAGGGCCTGACCTTGAGGAAGCTGCAGGAAAAAGACTGTAAGTAGAGACTGAGCAGTCAGGAAGTAGCAGCAGGAGCAGAGTCGTCTCTGAACTGGAAGAGAAAACAGTGACAACAAGGTTGAAGTGCTGACTTGTGTTTCAGTGGGAGGTGTGATGTGTTGACATGCACATCAGATGAACGGTGTAGAAATTTTATTTCTTCATATACACAGATGTGATGATTAGAAAGGCCGAAAGTAACTGGGCAAATAAACCTTTTATTCATGAATATAAAGTTCAATTAAATATTTAATTTCCAGTGCTGTAAACTGAGTAAATTTAGCAAACATATAGTTTTCAGGGACTGTCAGCATACCTGCCTCATGTTTCTACTTCTACTTGAAGTATGATATTGTACTTTAGTGCACCATATTTATTTAATACCTGTAGTTTCTTTGCAGCAAAGGGACAGTCTATGATAATGGGGGCCAGGTTCGGACTGTTTCTGCCAACAATGGAAGGGGCCCATGGGAATCAGAGGGCCCCACCCAGGAGATGTTGGAGAGCCAACGCATCAGCACACAGATATTAATACTGCATTATGAAAGTCCTGTGAGCTCCCCCGGCCTAGAGGATGGAAGAAACAACAGACTGACCATATTTATTCACCACAAACAACCAAAGTATTGGCAGCAGAGACATAACCTGTAGCCAGCTACCAATGTATGCACTGGCTCCTGGGAATTCTGGCTCTTTATTTTCCTTCATATCCCTCTGCTTTTAGTTCTTCAACATTCATGAACTGGAGCCTTAAAGCTTTTGATTATTTGCAAATCCTTGGTGTAAACTGAGATATTTTCAACTCAAGCACACCTGGACCAAACACACATCTGTTCACATTCACTCACATTCACATGCAACTGCACCGCTTTGTGTTCACATGAACCACTAACAATGATGAAGATGTGACCTTACCCACACTCACAGTCCTCACAGGAGGTTTAATGAGGTCAAACGAGTGGAAACGCCTGTGTGGATGGACAATGGGTGGGCAGGCTCTTTAAAGTACTCGTGGTCCAGATAGATCCAGATACAGTGTAAAATGGTAGTTACTGTAGCTGTATTTCATCTTAGTCTCACCTCCAAACACCTTGGCCTGCTCTAAAAAGTGGACCAATGTGTTTGGAAAGGAGAGATCTTGTGGTGCCAGTCTCTAAGAATCCCCCTTCATCAATAATTGTATATTGAATTTCATAGCAAATTGCCCAATAGTCATGCAGAAAAACACGCTGCAGCACACTGCACCATCGCTGCAAGTGGATTAGTCACCTGCTGTGGAAAGTTTATGGAACATTAGCAGCAGAGAGAAGCGTAGAAACAAAACACATGAAGGGCTCTCGATCAGGTTTTGAGAATCTAATGATATATACAGAGCTCGCCAGACTAGAAGATGGCTGTAGAGAGAAGGTGAGGGCTGAGGTGTATGAAGGTCTTGGTCCTGAGGAGCGTGGTGGAGGTGGACTTCTTATTTTGACTCGTGTCTCCGGATCTGCTCATGTTACTGCCTTTTTTTTAGGTGGTGATGCCAGGAAGCAAAAGAGCTGTAGAGGTGGATGAAGTGGAAGATCTGTCCCAACTGGAGTGAGTTCAGACACACACACACACACACACACACACACAGCACCTACAGTATAATTAACCTGTTTGCCTACTGTATGTTCTCAGAGAAGTGTGCGAGAGTTCTGTGCTTCTGAACCTGAAGAAGAGGTTCCACCGTGACTGTATCTATGTAAGTTTCATTACTGGCCTCACACATCTGAAATATTTTACATCAGGGAACTCAGGTACTCTCCTCTTCTTCACCTCTCCAGCAGCTGGCATCTGTGTTAAAACTGAAAAAATGACATATACCTGGGTATATGCTGAAGAAAATCACACCATGCATGTAGGGTAAGAACAATTTAAAGGTGCTTCAGAAAAAAAATGAATGAATAGATAACTGGCTAAAATTTACCAAAACAAATCTGGACCCCAAATATCTACAGTCCTTCCCAAATTAGGTTTTTTAGATTAGATTTTTTTTCTCCAAAAAATTTAGTGTACATATATTCATTGAATAGCTGTGTCATTTTCTTTCCCCCAGACTTACATCAGAAACATGCTACTGTCCATTAACCCCTACAAGCCTCTTAACATCTACACAGCTGAGCTGAGGCAGAAATACCAGAGCAAAGAGCAGCAGAGAAACCCACCGTGAGCAAACACTTCACCACAGCATGAGCCTCATCAAGTGTTTCATTCACTTCAAAACATCTCCCTGTGTGCTCTCATTCTATCGTCTCAGAATTTAACCAGAAGACCTGCTCTCTCCCATCATCTATACACATATATATTTTAAAGGATAAAGCTTAATAATATACCTTTTTATTATTACCAACAAATCCTGCGAACAGACCGAAACCAATAATGATATATCTTATTCCTCTGTGCCGTAGTGATAGAAAAACTGCTGTTGTCCAGAAACTATAAAAAAAGCATCAGTGAGCAACACTGTTGTTGGACTGGGCGACATGTTCCTTCATCACCCTGAACACACACACATTTTTTTATTTTGACTTAATCTCACACACACTGTTCAGCTGCCAGAAATACTCACCCAACAAATGTGGATTCATCCGCTGCTGAAAATAGTGCCCAAAAATGCACGATTTCCTCCAGTTTCAGTGATGTTTGATAAAAACTACAGTGACCATCTGTTTTGGTCTTGGAGATCAGGTCAGAAAGTACTGACAGATGGTCTGACAAATTGTTACCTTTGGCATTTTGTTTTTTTTCCCCATGATATTTGTTCGCAATTAGAAAAATATGCAACAAGACCGTCCTCATCATTTAATATACCAGCATCCTTAAGTGGAATTCAGTTGAATTGTTGAATTAAAATCTGTTCTGGTTAATTGTCACCAACATCAAAGTATTTATCACTTGATATCTAATAATACATTTCAACCCAAATTTATTTCATTATATTGGATATATATTGGATTGGATATATAAGTTGATAGTAACTTGCTGGTTAGTTATTTTAAGCCTGTGTGAAAAGCTTTCTCACCTTAAACTGCTCCTCAGATATGACCAGGAGCTGGTGTGATCCCTGCATGTCAGGTGAGCAAGCCAGGCCGTGGGCCCCCCCAGGGACTCAGGGAGAGGAGCACAGGGACCGTCCAACACCTCTATACCAAGGACAGGAGCCCGGTGCATCAGCTGGATGTCCTTAGCTGGATTCAAGCAGGCGGTGACAGAGAGCAGAGGACATTTCAACAACAGGACAGAGACGAGAAAACAGCCCATCCTTAAAAACACAAACGTCCTAAAGTGTTTCTTACCCGGCTGCGCTGTGACAGGCTCGTCTGCTCTGTGCCCTGCAGGAGGAAGGCAGAGGCATGTGAGCCTGTGAGGAAATGAGGAGCTCAGTTAAACGGTGTTGTGAGTGGGTATGGATCTTCTGAACGCCGAGCCTCGGGTCGTCACTGTGCGGGTCAAAACAGCCAACCTGCACAACACATGATGGAAAATGATTTAGCAGCAAATCAGCTTTGCACTGCCATGAAGTTGTGACGCTTTCAAAGACAGATGAAAAAAGGATTTTTAGTCCCTAGAAGAAGTTGAGCTACAAAAACACTGGATCTGACTTTCCCATCATGCAAGTTGACTGCAGCTCTTTGACCTTTTGTGCCTGATAAGAGGTTCTTTTCTCACATGCGACAAATCTTGCAAAGGCAAAAGACATTTTACAGCCGTTTTCAGAGGCTCAGCTGTGCTCAGCTTGTACATGGGATACAGACAGACTCCTGATGCATCCCAGAAACACACGGTGCCATTCTCGTGCCTGCACACAAACAAACACACACACACACAGACACACACAGATAAACACGCTGTCGTTGTTGCTAGGATTGAGAAATGATTCATACATTAGAAGATGGTGAAAATGGAACAGGTATTTACCTGGACAGCATGTGTGGCTGCTGATTTGCATCTGTGGAACTGCAGCTTTTTTTTTCTTTCTTCAACATGAAAGACTGATTACCCAAAGTCCATTTTGAACCATGCTTCTGTAACATTTGTAATAATTATTTTAACATGTTATATGCTGGAAATATTTATTTTATTGGTGCAATGGTTTTGCTGTTCTGTATCACTGCTCTTTTAGAAATTCAAGTAAAAACATACAAACACACAGAAAATTATTTGGCTAAAATGATGTCTGTCAGTCTGTCATACAGATGTTGTTGCTTCACTGACCCTGTGAGCAGCAGGTCTCTCTGTGGAGGGTCTGGGGCCAGGTTCTGGCCTCCTGTGATTGGCCATGGCTGCGTGGAGAGAGGGGAAATGAAAGTTTAACAATAATACGACTTAATGGCATCTGTCCGACCAGAAATGAAACAGTGCGTCCATGTTCAGAAGATGCACATATATATATATATATATATATATATATATACATACATACATATATATATATATATATATATATATATATATATATATATAGTCAATCTATGGATATATATACTTGGTAGTTTAGGTGCATAATGGATAAAAGCCACGTCCCCAGTTTTTTTTCTGAGGAACCTTTAGAGTATTTAGAAGTCCTGCTGTAGAGGATCTAACAGCTCGTGGAGGGACATAAAACAACAGAGAATCTGTGATGTAAGAGGCCAAACCATTGAGAGCTTTGTACACAAGTCAATAACTTTAAAATCAGGATAGTACAGGGACTGTAGTGTAGGAAGTGCAGGAGTAATATGCTCTTCCTCCTTGTTTTCGTTAAGTCTAGCAGCAGAGCTCTGAATTAGCTGTAGTTTTCTCAACTGACTTTTTTGGAAGTCCAGTAGAAAGAGTGTCACATTCGTCCAGTCTGCTTGGAATATAAGCAGGAAGGAGCTTTTCAGCAACTTGTTGAGTTAAAAAGTGGCGCACTGTTTTAGGTGGAAGAAAGCTGTTTTTGCTAACTTGCTTATGTGAGGTTTGAAACTTAGATCAGATTATAAAATACAGTATAGATTCCCCTGACTACTGCTCTGCAGCATCCACCACATCCCAGTGAAGCCAACGTGCAAACAGAAGCAAGACTCTTCTGTCAGTCATTCCAGAAGATCTAAGACAATTTCAGTCCCTGGTTTACACCAGGCTGAAAATAACTTACTTTCAATAATGCTAATTTCACATATCTAATGTAAAACATCATATAAAATAATAAAAGCAATCATAAATGATGAATAACAGTAAACACAGAGTTCTCTGGAGCGCTCTTCAACAGTCTGATGTCTGCTCAGACCTTTTTGGAGTAGTGTGTGTTCTGCAGGTCTCCAGCAGCGATGACCCTGTCCCACAGTTTGAGGGGGGTGGTGGAGATGTGGTGGGAGCAGGTGATGGCCGAGCTGTGGAGGGGAACCAGGTACGGTGTCTGAATGACCGGCCAGCCCTCACTCTGCAGGTCAGTCACTACCAGCTCCTCCTCCACCAGGACCACCAGTGCACTGGGGTCTCCTGCAGATCAACAGGACACAGTGAGAACAGTAGTTACACACTGATCTGGGAAAGGTTCGTCTCACTTGTTTAGACTTCTCTCCTGGGGTTGTAGATTATCTCCAGTAAAGCCACAGTTGATATTAATCATATGCACCAAAGGTGAGCACACACTAAATGTCTGTTATGATGCTTTGCATTGCAAACGTGGTTTCCTGGTTGATGCACAGATGACACATGTCCTCAGCCTGTTTACACCCCCCACAGGACAATAGTGGCAGTTGAGTCAGTAGGTTTACATGCACACAGTAAAGCAGGCTGCTGGGAGAAATCAGGTTACACCAGGAAATCATGTGCACGTTGTGTTTACATGCATATCACGTGTGCATGTCTTTTGTTAGTAGCTGACACCTGACCGATACTTTTTCATGGCTTCCTTTGAGGAAAAATCAAACCGTTTTTGAAGAGATTTAGTAACATAACTCCATAAAGGTTCAAACTGGTGGAGTGGCCCTTTAGTAAAAACTCCTTTCTCCATTTAACAAAGAAGACAACTTAAATGTTGCCTAAATACAAGAAACAATACATGAACTTAATTATCTGACTGCTCAAAGTAAAGCAGAGTGTAAATCTCCAACACCAGCTTTCAGTAGCAGACAGGTTCTGATACTATGGACATATTTCAGTCTGTACTTAGAGAGTACAGAGGTTTGATACCCAGTGCTGTGCAGATGTTGTAAAAATCAGCATTTACATGTAGCAGGTGAAGAATCAGATTTCTGAATGAATCAGGCTCCACATGGCAGCAACATCTGATCTGTAACCTGGATAATCACATCTCTCTATTCTGTCTGCACTGTGATCCTGTAGATACTGGATATATTAACACTGCTTCAGTACCTTCAGTTAGCAGAAGACTCAGAGTTTTGTGACCTTTCAACTTGTTGAGTGTTTTTTTCCTCTCAAGAATGTGGTCACACTGTCACACCTGCCACCCTGATGATACAAACCGGTTTTCTTCTTGAAACAATGTTGACACAGTGAACAGTAACCAGGTTACAGTTCTATAGCTGAAGATGAATGTGTTGTATGTCACTTGTTGCCTGCCTGTGTGCTGCGGTCTGAAGAAGTCGATGATCCAGAGCCACTTGTGTTTAACTGTGTTTAACTGTGATACAGTGTCTGACGCCATAACTGGCCCTTGGTATGCCGCCACTGAACAGCAGGAATGGAGGTCTACACACACACACACACACACACACACACACACACACACATACACACACACACACACACACACATTCATACACACACACACACACACACACACACACACATATACAGACAGTCATGGGACTTTTAGTACCTGCAGAGGGGAGGAGCAGCTGAAAGTGAAAGTGTTCAGTGAGCTCAGACTCCATTTGAAGTGGACGGAGCAGAAGGAGGGAAACTGAAGGCTGAGGCAGGTGAGTGTTAACACAACATTATTATTATTTTACTGTCAAAACTAAGACATAGAAGAGGAGACGAGTTTAAAACTAAAACATAGAAGAAGAGACAAGTTTAAAACTAAAATAGAGAAAAAGAGACGAGTTTAAAATAAACCAAAGTCCAAGACTCCAGACCAAGAACTGTCATACAAAGAGCAGGTCATGACATCTTTATTCTTAATATAATGTTTGATCCAGTTCAACCTGAAAATGATATTAGATGAATGGAAATCAAGATAATTCTGTTGCAATAGTGAGACTTGTTTTTTCATGTGAAGGTGAATAAGGTAGAGTCTGTTTTTAATAAATGATGGTGGAACAGGTCAAACCTGTTTTTAACACACACACACACACACACACACACACACACACACAAACACACACACACAGTCATTGCGACTTCTTGTACCTGCAGAGGGGAGGAGCAGCTGAAAGTGAAAGTGTTCAGTGAGCTCAGACTCCATTTGAAGTGTACGGAGCAGAAGGAGGGAAACTGAAGGCTGAGGCAGGTGAGTGTTAACACAACATTATTATTATTTTACTGTCAAAGTCTCTGAGTCAGTTTGTCCCTGTGGAGGGAAGAAGAGTCACAGTGAACTTCTGTCCACACAGAGACACTGAGAGGAAAACCTGTGTGTGTGTGTGTGTGTGTGTGTGTGTGTGTGTGTGTGTGTGTGTGTGTGTGTCTTGAGCAGCTTGTTTGTCCTGACTCTTGTGTGTGTGAGCTCACAGTCAGTGTTACTGGTTTCCCTCTCAGACTGACTGAAGTCCTGAAGATGAGTGATTGTGTGGAGGAAGAGGAGGACAGAGCAGAGTCTCCAGGACCCAGCTGTCTGTCTGTGGAGAGTCACCGGTCCAAAGATGATCCTCCAAAGTTCAGTCCTGAACCTGGACCCTCAGACTCACAGTAAGAGACCTGCTACAAACCTGTGAACCTCCAAACTGTCTCTGTAACAGTGTTTAGTGTGTTGAGCTCCTGCAGTGATGTCACTTCCTGTAACAGCTGCTGTAGTGTCACAGAAAATAACTTCCCCTGGTTCCTCTGACATATCAGCGTATTAACAGTGACTGCTGAGGAGCTGGTTTCTTGTGAAATGATCCCAACAAAGAAGAGTTTGACTTTTTTCTTGTGCATATTTTTGCTGCAGCTGATGAACATGACAGAGATGTAAAGATGTCAGTAATTAAAGGGCCGTGGTGGAGCAGAGAAGCAGCCACAGAAGAAGAGAGCAGTGTGTTGGTGAACCTGGATGAGCTGGGATCTAACAGAGTTGACCACACTTTGCAGGATCATTTTACAGCCTGAATGATGAGCTTCACATGTCAGAGCTTCACTCTCCACAGTTAGTTTGATCCAAACTACAGTGAGCAGCTGTTGGAGGAAATGACTGAGCCTCTTTAACATCAAACTAGATATTTGTCAGCTGTTTATACAGATTTCAGGCTCTATGTAATATGGGCCGCTGATTGTAAAGTGGTTCATACTGAAACAACAACATTTCACCACCTTTAGTCAACTTTAATGTTAAATTTAAATGTTAAATCTAAACATTAGTGAAACACTATATTTAGCTAATATGCTAATTCAGACTGCTGGTCAGAGGAAGTACCAAAATAAAAGCTCAATCCGGCATTACCCACGGTCAATCCAGACTCAAAGCTCTTACAACTTCGGTCCTCGTACTGTTTTCAAATCACTTTACTGAGTTTTCATAATTTTCCAGGTGAGAACGAGACTGTTTAGATTTATTAGATGTGGTCAGTTCATCCATGTGATTCCTTTTTGAATATTTGCTCCGTCTCCATCTTAACAATGACTCTGTCATCAGAGAATTGATCAGTGATCGATGTGATGTGAATAAAAACATGTTTGTGTTTGCAGAGGTCAGAACCACAGACTGAGAGCAGAGTCTCCAGGATCCAGCTGTCTGTCTATGAAGAGTGACCGGTCCAAAGGTCGTCCTCCAGACCTCAGTCCTGAACCTGGACCCTCAGACTCACAGTAAGAGACAGTTTCTACTGTAAACTGAGCTGAAGATGATTCAGTTATTAGACATATTTGACTGTGACATGTTAGTGATGAAGACATGTCTTCACAGAGGGAGGAAGAGGAGTGGTGTCTCTGTGGAGGAACAGCTGTCCTTCTGTGCTCTGTGTCAGGACGTCCTGAAGGATCCTAAAGGATCCATTCTCTACAGGTTGTGGAAATGGGTCACCTCATTCTGGGACCAGTCTGGGGACCCCTCCTGTCCCCAGTGTGGACAAAGACCCAGAACCAGACCTGGACTGCAGACAGCCAGTCAGAGCAGCACTGTACAAAGTGAGACTGAACATGTGTCTGCTGATGTCTTCATTTCTGAAACCAGGACCTGTTGTTTTCTCCAGTGTCAGTTGTTCTATCACACAGCACTGACATTTCAGATGATTCTAAAAAGCACAACATTAAAAAGCTTTTCTTTGCTGCTCTTTAGTTTTTCTGTAGCTGATGAAAATAATCAGCAGATTCTCAGATTCTCTGTCTTCAGTCTGACATTGTCTCTTCTCTTTCAGCAGATAGTGGTCTGCAGGAGGTTTTAGATCAACATAAGATCAGTCTGAGGAGCAGGTGTGAACGTGTGACTGAAGGAAGTGATGGAACAGGAAGTGGAACCCTCCTCAACAGGATCTACACTGAGCTCTACATCACAGAGGGACAGAGTGAAGAGGTTACTACCCAACATGAGGTGAGGCAGCTGGAGACAGCTTCCAAGATGAAGACCCTCCATGATGTTCCAATCAAGTGCCACGACATCTTTAAACCCTTACCTGACCAACAGAGACCCATCAGAGTGGTTCTGACCAACGGCGTCGCTGGCATTGGGAAAACCTTCTCAGTGCAGAAGTTCAGTCTGGACTGGGCAGAGGGCTTGGAGAACCAAGATGTCAGTCTGCTGGTTCTGCTTTCGTTCAGGGAGCTGAACCTGATCAGAGAGCAGCAGTACAGTCTTCTCAGGCTGCTCCATGTTTTCCATCCAACATTACAGAAGGTCACAGCAGAGCGGCTGGCTGTCTGTAAAGTTCTGTTCATCTTGGACGGCCTGGATGAAAGCAGACTTTCACTGGATTTCACCAACAGGGAGGTTGTGTCTGATGTCACACAGACGTCATCAGTCAACCTGCTGCTGACAAACCTCATCCAGGGGAATCTGCTTCCCTCGGCTCTGGTCTGGATCACTTCCAGACCTGCAGCAGCCAATCAGATCCCTCCTACATGTGTTGACAGGGTAACAGAGGTACGCGGCTTCACTGATGCCCAGAAGGAGGAGTACTTCAGGAGGAGATCCAGTGATGAAGAGCTGTCCAGCAGAACCATCTCACACATCAAGAAGTCCAGGAGCCTCCACATCATGTGTCAAGTCCCAGTCTTCTGCTGGATCACTGCTACAGTTCTGGAGCACATGTTGACTACAGAGCAGAGAGGAGAGCTGCCCCAGACGCTGACTGACCTGTTCTCACACTTCCTGCTGGTTCAGACAAAGAGGAAGAAGCTCAAGTATGATGAGGGACATGAGACGAGTCCACAGGAGCTGATGGAGGCTGACAGGGAAGTTCTTCTGAAGCTGGGGAGGCTGGCGTTTGAACATCTGGAGAAAGGAAATATCATGTTCTACCAAGAAGACCTGGAGCAGTGTGGTCTGGATGTCACAGAGGCCTTGGTGTACTCAGGACTCTGTACTGAGATCTTCAAAAGAGAGAGTGTGATCTTCCAGAAAACAGTCTACTGCTTTGTTCATCTGAGCATTCAGGAGTTTCTGGCTGCAGTCTACATGTTCCACTGTTACACCAACAGGAACACAGAGGTCCTGGAGTACTTCCTGGGAAAACAACATGTTGATTTAACCCTGGATGTCTTCCTGAGGGCAGCCATGGAGAAATCCCTCAGAAGTAAAAATGGTCACCTGGATCTGTTTGTTCGCTTCCTTCATGGCCTCTCTCTGGAGTCCAACCAGATACTCTTAGGAGGTCTGCTGGGTCAGACAGAGAACAGTCCAGAAACCATCCAGAGAGCCATCAACAACCTGAAGGAGATGAACAGTGATAAAATCTCTCCTGATAGAAGCATCAACATCTTCCACTGTCTGATGGAGATGAAGGACCACTCAGTTCATCAGGAGATCCAAGAGCTCCTGAAGTCAGAGACCAGATCAGAGAAGGAACTCTCTGTGTTCCACTGCTCAGCTCTGGCCTACATGCTGCAGATGTCAGAGGAGGTTCTGGATGAGTTGGACCTGAAGAAGTACAACACATCAGAGGAGGGACGACGGAGACTGATCCCAGCTGTGAGGAACTGCAGGAAGGCTCAGTGAGTCCAGACATGATCAATATAATTATCAATCAGTAGATTAGATCAGTAGTTGAGTCAAATTCAGATAAACACAGTTTTCATTTATTCTCATTATTCTTAGTTTTACTTTGAAACAATCAAAGGTCAGTTGTGTTTGTGTTTATTGTGGCCAGTCTAAGGCACACCTGTGCAATAATCATGCTGTCTAATCAGCATCATGATATGCCACACCTGTAAGGTGGGATGGATTATCTCTGCAAAGGAGAAGTGCTCACTATCACAGATTTAGACAGATTTGTGAACAATATTTGAGAGAAATGGTTATTTTGTGGGGATAGAAAATGTTTTAGATCTTTGAATTCAACTCATGAAAAATGGGAGCAAAAAGGAAAATGTTGCATTTATATTTTTGTTCAGTGTAATTGTTCAATGCTTCATTGAATTGTTAATGTTCTGTGTTGTTTTGAATCTTTTTGGTTTAATTCAAACCTGATCAAACTAATTAAAGCAGCTCCACTGATCTTACACCTCAGTGTGTGTTTCCAGGTGTTTCCAGGTGTTTCCAGGTGTTGGGGAGGACACCTGCATATGAGAAAACAGTAGTATTAAACCTTTAGTGTCTCCAGCTGTGCAGTCTGATAATGTCCTCAGGTGATGTCACCTGTGGACGGAGTCTGAAGATGACACCAGACCTCTGTAGCCCCCTCTGCCCCTCTCTTCTGCATAACACACCTTAATCTCATGCTGAGGGATGGTGGTTGAGGTGCATTGTGGGTAATATAGGCAGCAGGTTTTTCTGAGGAAGAAGAATGTGTGAATGAAAAAAGAAGATGTCTCTGGTTCAGCTTTGTTGAAACTGTCCATTGTGACAGTGTTACAGGAGAGCAGTGATGAATCTGTGGAGGTCTGTATTCAGGACTCATGAGGTTTCTATGACAACAGTCATCAGTGTTTGACAGTGAACAGTGAATGCAGTGAAGCTCTAATGAGCAGGTTCTAGCAGGTGTTTAGTAAAGTTTGTATAAGACCTGAATCATTGTCCAGAGATGACTGAAGTAATGATGAGCCTGGAGGACGTTAGGGGACGCCCCCCCCCTTAAATCACAGGAGACAAACACAGTGGGCTCCAATGAAAGCTGCTTTAAAAGTGGAGCTGAACAGCAGCCACTGTGGTAACAACAAATACTGATGGGATAATGGTTCATGATCAAACAGAATGTAACAGCTGCACAAGCAGAGAAAAGTCATCACATCAGTGAAATGACTCAACTGGTCAAAGCAGACCAAGAGTGGAGATGTAAACCCCTGAGTGTATTGACCTGATCAAGGCTGAGCTTTATTGATTATTGAACTTTTCATGTTGAAGAGTGAACTTGTGTTTTCTCAAGTGTCATGGTGGAGCTTTAAAGTCTTTCCATAGGTTGTGTTGAATGAGACAGAAAGTCCCAGGTGTTTTCTCTCTTGTTGCTGTAGAGGAGAGTCGTATCAGGAAATGTTCAGCTTCAGCCAAGAACACAGGTGTGAATCTATCAGAGCAGAACGGGAGGATTCAGTCTTCTTCTACACACCAGAGCTCAGTGTCATGTTTCTGTGAGGACCTTCTGTGAAAACCAGGCAGCAAACAGAGATTAGATTGAACTGTTGACTGAGTTGAGCTCAGGTGAAATGTTCTGGAGTAGGGATGCCACGGTGTGGAAATGTTCCCACCGGACATTAAGACATGTGTGGGCTCAGTATCTGTAGATTAGACCTCAGTGTTTCCCACACACTGATTTATCTGTGACAGGCCGCCATGACATCAGCAATGATGCCACATATTGATTTTCTATTGGTTTACAGTTTCAAATGAGGAAAATCTTATTTCACTGTTGAGCCGCATACACACACACACACACATACACACACACCTCCAGGTTGTAACTGTAGAGTCCACTAAGTGTTGATCACTAGTGTTTTACTGAGGACAGTTTGTTCATGGATCAACGTGGGCGCTGCCACTGATTCACCACAATGAGCCAGATGTGTTTTATGCAGTGGTGTGTGTTGACTTCTACAGAGAGGCAGCAGAGCCAAGCAATCTGGAGTCAGTTTAAAAACAGTGGAGAATAAAACTGTTTTTCTGAACAAGATTCTGACTCTGGATCAAATCATATGATGGAAGCAGAAATGTAACATCATTTTCCCTCCTTCATCTGCACAACAAAGATTCCCATGAAACTCTGCAGGTCTGAGAGAGAGTGATGAGAATTATTGTTTCATGTCAAACACAATCAGATCAGATGAGCTGAGCCACAGATGCATTTTAACTTCAGTGTCTTTTATTACAAACTGTCTGATTTTATTCTAACACATTTTATATTTTCTCTCATCACAGACTTGTTAATTGTGGACTCTCAGAGACTCACTGTGAAGTCGTGTCCTCAGCTCTGAAGTCCAACCCCTCCCATCTGAGACACCTGGACCTGAGTGGAAACTGGGACCTGAGGGATTCAGGAGTGAAGCAGCTGTGTGCTGGACTGGAGAGTCCAAACTGTAGACTGGAGACTCTGAGGTCAGTTCACTGACTGGAGCTGTTGTAGTTTTATATTCAGTTCAAATCTGTGAAGTTCCAGTTTTTCATTGGTTGGTTCATTTTCAGGATTTCTGTGTGAGCATTTAAAAAATCAGCCAGTGAAGAGAAAGAAGGAAGATGAGACCAGGAGCAGAGTGGTGATGGGGAGGGTCAGGAGAATCCCCGGGGGCCGTTTGGGGGCCGGGGCCGGACTAATTATTGTATAGACTAATAATATTGTGTTATATAAAAGTGGTCTACCTCGCTGCACCATCCTGCAGGGGGGACATGGAGGCAGGAAGGATTGGATTGATGCTGGGAGCAATTTATGAGCAGCTCCCACCTCCCCAACATCATAGTGAATAAACAGCTGAGGAGCCAACATGTCCTCTATGTTCAGGTGGAGCTTCATGTGGGCTCCTTCTATCAGGGGCTAAAACAAGCCTGTCTCCAGGCCCACACACCTGGAGACATCAGCAGGTGCTGAGGTGTCTCCCAGCAGCCACTGAGAGTCAGAGCTCAGAGGTGAACTCACTGGAGGCAGAAGGAGATGAGATGGATTTGATTTGTTGGTGAGGGTGAAGGACTCAGGAAGCAGCTTTGAACAGGCGTGATGCAGCTGAAGGCAGGGAGGGACTGGCCAATCAGAGGAGATCCAGGAAAACAGCTCCTAGTTCCTCAGGAGGCAGCTGCCACTGATCTGAGAGCAGATGTTGTGTTGTGGTCAGAAACACAGCAGCTTGTGTATGTTGTGGAGCTGACAGTACCATGGGAGGACACAGGAGAAACGGCCTCTGAGAGGAAACAGCTCAGATACACAGAGCTGGCAGCAGAGGCAGAGGAGCCTGCTCTGAAAGCTGAGCTCCAGGGGAGGTTGGCTGTAGGGGTTTTGTTGGCAGATCAGTCTGGTCCCTGTTACCTGAACTGAGCTGCTCTCACTTCTGTTCTCTTCAAGTCCACATTGTGCTTCTCTGAACCTGTGCACTGTGAACTCAAAGCGCTCCAGGTGTCCTTCATGTCATATCTAGTTTATTGTGTGTGAACACAACAAAAGCTCAGACTTGATCTTGAAGAATGGAGCGTCTTCTAATCACATGAATAACACAAGTGGTCATGTGACTGTGGTTCAGGAGCAGTTACCAGAGCAGACTGACACTGACACTCAGAGAAACTCTGTTCATCAACTATCAGACCTAAACCGTGGACGTTGTGCTGAGCTGAAGGGTTGTAGGACTGTGAGCACAGGTTTGATCTCTGCTCTGTGACCTTCATTAACCCCGTCCTCACTCAGTCTGCTCCTCACTGGGGGGTTGATGTGAAAATCAGATGAATTCTACTTCCTCATTCAGTGAAGATCAGCTGAATAAATCTGTGGTGTTTTCCAGCAGGAGGCTCTGAACGTTACCTGAAGGTGAACTGGTTGTTGCTGCAGGTCACAGAATCTGACGGCTCACAGAATGGGCTGTAACACCGGTGGTAGACTGAGGCCGAGCACTCGTCCTCCTCAAGTTCTCAACAGTGACACAAGTTCTTCTTTAAAGATGTGGACACAGAGAAATCTTTTCCCTCCTCCTGTAAATGTGACATTGTGCAGTTGTTTGGTGACTTTGGAACATTGAAGCTGCTCCACCATGTTTGTTCTGAACAGTGTGACTGAGTTCTCACTGTTTGTTCACGTCCTCAGTGTTTTGTTTCTGTGCTGATGTCTGTAGTGTCAGAGAGGGAACAGACTAAACAGACGTGAATCCTCTGATTCTCCTCTGATTACAGACTGAACTGAGGTCAGCAGCAGCTGATCAACCTGTGTTCACATCAACAGCTGTATGAATGTTGTGCTGACATTTGGATGATGTGTGTAGAAGGCTGACATGATGAAGATCCACAATAACAGAAGGACAAAGTCACTCTACTCATTTTAGACAAAGATCATTGATCAGGACAAATCTGATTGATTATCAATCATTGATCTACATCTTTGATTCTTTATTCAGATTGAGGAACTGCAGTTTGTCAGAGATCAGCTGTTCTTCTCTGGGCTCAGCTCTGAAGTCCAACCCCTCCCATCTGAGAGAACTGGACCTGAGCTGGAACCAGGACCTGCAGGATCCAGGAGTGAAGGGTCTGTGTGGTTTTCTGCAGAGTCCACACTGTAGACTGGAGACTCTGAGGTCAGACTCCATGTTTTCTTTCTGTGCTGAGATGAATGTGATGTGAAAGTTGTGTTGACACTGAGCTGCAGACATGAGGCTGATATTATATTGATCCACACTGAGGATCTTCATGGTAAAGTCTGTTTTCTTCTTCTCTGCTTTTAGTCCAGTGACTGTTTCTCTTCAACTTTCACCTCATGACTTTTTAAAACACCAACAGAAACACATTGAATCTGTCAGACAATAACTGATCTATAATCAATAGCTGATGGTCCCAACACTTTTATAAGGCTCTGTGATGTTTGTACTGACTCCAATATTCAAAGCCAAGTTGTCATAGCAACAGGCTGTTTCATCACTTTAAACCCTGTAGGTTTGACTGTGTTAAATATTTGAGCTCAGTCACCAGGTGTCTGTGTCTCTGCCGTTCCATCAACTAGTGAATTTAATATATATTTCTATACATTTGTTCTCATGTCTCCAAACTTCAGCCTGACATGTTTGTTGTCTTTGAAAACTTGAGGATCTTTAGTAGAATCTGTACAACATGAGTTTGTATAGATGGAGCCACAGGTGGAGCTGGCAGAGTTGAAGAGGTGGAGTCACTACGTCTTTATTGAAGCAGCAGCATGTTGTCATGAATATTAATGAGAGCTGTTTTTACTTTGTCTGTTTGACTCTTTGTGGTTTCAAGCAGGAACTTTGTCTCCTAAACTCACATCTTTGTTTCTTTATTCAGATTGAAGAATTGCAGGTTGTCAGAGATCAGCTGTTCTTCTCTGGTATCAGCTCTGAAGTCCAACCCCTCCCATCTGAGAGAACTGGACCTAAGTGAAAACCAGGACCTGCAGGATCCAGGAGTGAAGGGTCTGTGTGGTTTTCTGCAGAGTCCAGACTGTAGACTGGAGACTCTGAGGTCAGTTCACTGTTGTAGATCTTATATCTTGAATCCACAGCTAATGAAGCTTCACACACAAGTTGAATCCATTGACTGTGAATGAATGAATGACATTGTAAATAGTTGTTGTCTCATGTTTCCAGTTGTTCTTCTCTCAGACTGAGAATGATTCTTCAGTTTCAGCTCATTTCACTCACTTGTCATGAATAATGTCTGTTCACTTCAGTTCAACCTTCACAGCTCACACACTCGTATTTCTCTCAGTCAGAGGACTCATGTTTTCTAAATCCACTGGAGAAAATGTCCAGTGTTAGTTGTTCAAGTCAATTCATTTTTATCACAACAACATACACAAGATCCTCACAACTAATATTTGTCCAAAGAAAGTGAAGAAACAATCTTCTTTTTTTCAGTAGATTTCAGTGAAGTGTCAGGACTAATGTCTGTTTGATCAAACTGTGTGTGTGTGTTTTCATCTGTAACACAACACACACAACTGTTGTGTTGACAATGTTGTGTTGTACTGACATGATGAAGATCCACAATAACAGAAGGACAAAGTCACTCTACTCATTTTAGACAAAGATCATTGATCAGGAAAAATCTGATTGATTATCAATCATTGATCTGCATCTTTGATTCTTTATTCAGATTGTGGAGCTGCAGGTTGTCAGAGATCAGCTGTTCTTCTCTGGGCTCAGCTCTGAAGTCCAACCCCTCCCATCTGAGAGAACTGGACCTGAGCTGGAACGTGAACCTGCAGGATCCAGGAGTGAAGGGTCTGTGTGGTTTTCTGCAGAGTCCAGACTGTAGACTGGAGACTCTGAGGTCAGACTCCATGTTTTCTTTCTGTGCTGAGATGAATGTGATGTGAAAGTTGTGTTGACACTGAGCTGCAGACATGAGGCTGATATTATACTGATCCACACTGAGGATCTTCATGGTAAAGTCTGTTTTCTTCTTCTCTGCTTTTAGTCCAGTGACTGTTTCTCTTCAACTTTCACCTCATGACTTTTTCAAACACCAACAGAAACACATTGAATCTGTCAGACAATAACTGATCTATAATCAATAGCTGATGGTCCCAACACTTTTATAAGGCTCTGTGATGTTTGTACTGACTCCAATATTCAAAGCCAAGTTGTCATAGCAACAGGTTGTTTCATCACTTTAAATCCTGTAGGTTTGACTGTGTTAAATATTTGAGCTCAGTCACCAGGTGTCTGTGTCTCTGCCGTTCCATCAACTAGTGAATTTAATATATATTGCTATACATTTGTTCTCATGTCTCCAAACTTCAGCCTGACATGTTTGTTGTCTTTGAAAACTTGAGGATCTTTAGTAGAATCTGCACAACATGAGTTTGTATAGATGGAGCCACAGGTGGAGCTGGCAGAGTTGAAGAGGTGGAGTCACTACGTCTTTATTGAAGCAGCAGCATGTTGTCATGAATATTAATGAGAGCTGTTTTTACTTTGTCTGTTTGACTCTTTGTGGTTTCAAGCAGGAACTTTGTCTCCTAAACTCACATCTTTGATTCTTTATTCAGATTGAGGAGCTGCAGTTTGTCAGAGATCAGCTGTTCTTCTCTGGGCTCAGCTCTGAAGTCCAACCCCTCCCATCTGAGAGAACTGGACCTGAGAAACAACAACCTGCAGGATCCAGGAGTGAAGGGTCTGTGTGGTTTTCTGCAGAGTCCAGACTGTAGACTGGAGACTCTGAGGTCAGACTCCATGTTTTCTTTCTGTGCTGAGATGAATGTGATGTGAAAGTTGTGTTGACACTGAGCTGCAGACATGAGGCTGATATTATACTGATCCACACTGAGGATCTTCATGGTAAAGTCTGTTTTCTTCTTCTCTGCTTTTAGTCCAGTGACTGTTTCTCCTCAACTTTCACCTCATGACTTTTTCAAACACCAACAGAAACACATTGAATCTGTCAGACAATAACTGATCTATAATCAATAGCTGATGGTCCCAACACTTTCATAAGGCTCTGTGATGTTTGTGCTGACTCCAATATTCAATGCCATGTTGTCATAGCAACATAAATCCTGTAGGTTTGACTGTGTTAAATATTTGAGCTCAGTCACCAGGTGTCTGTGTCTCTGCCGTTCCATCAACTAGTGAATTTAATATATATTTCTATACATTTGTTCTCATGTCTCCAAACTTCAGCCTGACATGTTTGTTGTCTTTGAAAACTTGAGGATCTTTAGTAGAATCTGCACAACGTGAGTTTGTATAGATGGAGCCACAGGTGGAGCTGGCAGAGTTGAAGAGGTGGAGTCACTACGTCTTTATTGAAGCAGCAGCATGTTGTCATGAATATTAATGAGAGCTGTTTTTACTTTGTCTGTTTGACTCTTTGTGGTTTCAAGCAGGAACTTTGTCTCCTAAACTCACATCTTTGATTCTTTATTCAGATTGAGGAGCTGCAGGTTGTCAGAGATCAGCTGTTCTTCTCTGGTCTCAGCTCTGAAGTCCAACCCCTCCCATCTGAGAGAACTGGACCTGAGCTACAACCAGAACCTGCAGGATCCAGGAGTGAAGGTTCTGTGTGGTTTTCTGCAGAGTCCAGACTGTAGACTGGAGACTCTGAGGTCAGTTCACTGTTGTAGATCTTATATCTTGAATCCACAGCTAATGAAGCTTCACACACAAGTTGAATCCATTGACTGTGAATGAATGAATGACATTGTAAATAGTTGTTGTCTCATGTTTCCAGTTGTTCTTCTCTCAGACTGAGAATGATTCTTCAGTTTCAGCTCATTTCACTCACTTGTCATGAATAATGTCTGTTCACTTCAGTTCAACCTTCACAGCTCACACACTCGTATTTCTCTCAGTCAGAGGACTCATGTTTTCTAAATCCACTGGAGAAAATGTCCAGTGTTAGTTGTTCAAGTCAATTCATTTTTATCACAACAACATACACAAGATCCTCACAACTAATATTTGTCCAAAGAAAGTGAAGAAACAATCTTCTTTTTTTCAGTAGATTTCAGTGAAGTGTCAGGACTAATGTCTGTTTGATCAAACTGTGTGTGTGTGTGTTTTCATCTGTAACACAACACACACAACTGTTGTGTTGACAATGTTGTGTTGTACTGACATGATGATGATCCACAATAACAGAAGGACAAAGTCACTCTACTCATTTTAGACAAAGATCATTGATCAGGACAAATCTGATTGATTATCAATCATTGATCTGCATCTTTGATTCTTTATTCAGATTGAGGTTCTGCAGTTTGTCAGAGATCAGCTGTTCTTCTCTGGTCTCAGCTCTGAAGTCCAACCCCTCCCATCTGAGAGAACTGGACCTGAGCTTCAACACCCTGCAGGATTCAGCCCTGAAGGATCTCCGTGGTCTCGTGGAGAGTCCAGACTGTAGACTGGAGACTCTGAGGTCAGTAGAGGGGCAGAGTCAGTCCATGCTGCTCTCAGCAGTATTGTACTCGACACAGTTAGTATCAGAGCAAAGATCCAGTGTTTCCTGTGAACCTCCAACCTCCTCAGTGGCTGCTTTCCTCAGTGAAGCTCTGAGAGGAGAACGGGGACAAGCTTCAGGATTGGACAGACAGAGAGAGAGACAACAGTCAGCCAATCAGAGCAGCCAGAAGCTTGTTGTGATCATGTGTGTGAGTCGATGTGAAGACGACTGTTGTTGTTGTGTTGATGTGTACGGGAAATAAAGCTGATTCCAGCTGACAGCCTCACAGATGGACAGAGACAGTGTCCTCATTCATCAAACTGTCCAATCTGATCTGAGACTGTTTGTTCTCTGGTTTCAACACTAAACAGCTGATCAGTTTCATCTGTGTCACAGCTCTGAGATCAGTGTGATGGAGCCTGACAGTCCCTGGCTCTTAGTGACAGCCTCCATGTTCAGTCAGGTGATGTTTCAGAAGCAGCTCACATGTTGATCAACACACAGAGACTCTGTGTTTAAAGTGACATCAGCTGACAGGTAACAGGAGTGAATCCATCACTGACCTGTTGCTGACTCAGCACTTTGTTTCCACTGTGGACTGAGTGAAATGTGCAGAGTGAACAGACTTGATGCTGAACGTCTCTGCAGGTCTGTGAGCTTCCAGCTCAGTGTGTTCACTCCAACACGTTAACATGAGAGCTGAGAGGAAGCAGCTGCTGCACATCTGGTCTGAACAGGACTGAAGTCCCTGCTGCATCACTGACTGATGAAGTGAGTCTCTGTAAACACTGATTCATCTCCTCTGCTTTCTTCTTCTCTACACAGCTGGAGGTGAGAGTGGAGAGGAGAGCTTGATCCAGCAGTGACTGACAGAGGAACCAGAAGAAGTGGAGATGACTCTCAGTGCTGCAGTCTGAACTGATCTGAGAACAGCTCCACTGTCACACACAGAGTCCAGTTCACCATCATCCCTGTGTGTTCCTCTGGATCTGACAGAGCATCATCAGTGTCTCTGGACTTAAAGCTCATCAAGTTCAGCTCTGAACAGTTTCCTTGTTGAGCTTCACAAAGAGGGAATTTCACAGTAAAATGATTTGAACTCTGAAGATGAGTTTGACTCAGACGTTGAAGCCTCATGTTCTTCAGCTGAACTTTACAAGATATTATTGTACAGGAGCAACATGTTGTTTTCATCCTCCATCTTATTGATGTATTCAATAATACTTTATAGAAGATATATTAAATGATCATATTCATAATGTTGAATATGCTAAATATTTGTAACCAGCCCCTGCAGTGAATCGAAACCAAAAAAGTTTTTTACTCTAGTAGAAGTTAAAATGTTTTAAGATAAAAGTAAAAAGCAAGTTAAAGTTAAAATCTACTCATTATGTTACTGTTACATTTTCATAGTATTGTATTTTATTGCACATTTACTGCTTCTCTTCAGCCTGTTGAGATATGAGGTTTTTAGCCATATCTCCCAGCCTTTTTATATGAGCATGTCTATATATCATAATGATAAGTAACAAATATCATTGGTTTAATTCATCATTAATTAACAGAACTTTAAATCCTTCTGTATGGTAAATAATGTTTATATATTTACTTCCTGTTCTTTATAGCCTTATATTTGACTGGTGTTTAGTTCTGCTGTTTGTAGCAGAATAATAATTCTGTGTGTTGCTAAAGGGTACAGTCAAAAGATTATGAGGAGACATTTTCTCCTACCGCTAACATGACTAGTGTCAGAGTTTTGATCCAGAAAGCAGCACAGGAAAATTTGATTTTACACCAGATGGATGTGAAGACTGCCTATTTAAATGCACCCATTGACTGTGAGATTTACATGCAACAGCCGGAGGGGTACGAGTTAAAATCCCACACAGACAAAGAGTTGGTTTGCAAACTGGAGAGGTCATTATATGGGCTAAAATAATCAGGCAGAAACTGGAACAAGTTGTTACATGAGTATCTGACACAAAACGAGTTTATACAAAACCAGGCTGACCACTGTGTTTACACAAGGCAAAGAGGCCATGAGAAGGTGATCATAGTAATTTGGGTTGATGACTTAATAATTGCAGCAAGTGATGAAAATGCTATGAATGTTACGAAGGACATGCTTACAGCAAGATTCAAAATGAAGGATTTGGGCAGATTAAGACATTTTCTTGGTATTGATTTTAACCAGAGTGACGACTGTGTAACAATGTCACAAGAAAAGTATGTTGGGAAGATCCTGGAACGGTTCAACATGCAAGATTGTAAACCTAGGTCAACACCTTGTGAACAAAAACTGAACTACACAGATGATGCTGCATTGATGAGTGATGTTTCCATATACAGAGAGGCAGTGGGTAGTCTGATTTATTTGACTGTCTGTACAAGACCGGATTTGAGTTTTGTTGTAAGCAAACTGTCACAGTGTTTTAGTGGACCTACTGAACAGCACTTTGGTACAGTTAAACATGTGTTGAGGTACCTCAAAGGCACAAGGGATAAGAAGTTGTGTTACAGGAAATGTGATGAGAACCTGTGTATACAAGCCTACAGTGATGCGAACTGGGCTGGTGATGTTAATGATAGAAAAAGCACAACTGGATATTGTGTAAGCCTGACGAAGGGCGGACCTCATGGAAGACCAAAAAGCAGCCCACTGTAGCACTGTCTACTTGTGAGGCAGAGTATATTGCTCTGGCTGCAACCATTCAAGAGTGTCTGTACCTCACACAACTTTTAGATGGCATAGATAAACATCTGTATGCACTACCTAAGCTGTATGAGGACAACCAAGGCACAATTGCTTTAGCTAAGAATCCTGTCCGTAGACAGAGGTGTAAACATGTGGATATAAAATACCACTTCATACGGTCCATTGTGGATGATGGAAAGGTATTATTGGAGTATTGTCCAACTGATCACATGGTAGCAGATTTGATGACCAAACCTGTAACAAAATTTAAGTTAGTCAAATTTGCTAAGTTTATGTTTGGCGTTAACTAAAAGAAAAACCCTGGAAAGGTGATGATATTTTTCCCCCCTTTTGATTGAATGTAAATGTAATGTTTTTTGTTGTTTGTAATAATGTGAGAGCAAGTGGGGGTGTTGAATAGTGCTCTCAATAATGGATGTTTATTTGTTTTCTTAATAATGGGGCAAACATTTAATTTAATTTGTGATTGACGAGCCACCTGATGGGCGTGGTTAATAAAAGGCCTCCTGCACGCATCTGTTTGGAGTTGCAGTGTGCGGGTGAACTGAGACACAGCAGAACGTCTTCTTTCTCCTCCTTTCCTGCAAATTCGGTGCTACCTGGGTTCACAATGAGTAGCCGCTGTGTCGTGCTGCTCTGCCAACAGTTTCACCTGTGTCTCATTGCCCCCCCCTCCTCCAGAGTAGTATTTAGGCCTTGTTCAGAGTGCCAGCCTAAATCCGATTTTTAGCCCATCCAGATTGGAACTGGAGATCTGAACAGTCACAAATCACATGAAATCCGATTTGTGGAAACCAGATCGAAACCACCTTTGGGAGTTAGTTTCAGATCGCATTTGGACAGATGCGTCTCAGTCTGAACAGCTCCAAACACTCAGATCGGTTTTGACTGTCCGGGACATCACTCTACACGATGCCAGACCCAGTGTGTTAGGAAGCCCTGGACGATGCGCTGCAGGTGATCTCCCACAGGGATCTTGATGTACTCTTTTTGCAGAGCAGTCAGGGCGGTACACGCCTCACGGACGACCACGCACACCCTTGCCTTACCAAAAAGGTGCGCAACGGTGCGGTACCCTGACCCTGTGGCCAACCACTACAGGGCAACTGCGACACGTTTCTCCACCGCTTTTGCCGGCCTGAGGTGCGTGTCCAGGCGTGTGAGCCTTGGTCGTAGGCGATCAGTGAGCATATTAAACGTTGCTCGGCACATTCTGAAATTCGCAAGCCATTGGTCATCGTCAAAACTGCCTAGGACTACATTTTCCCACCAGTCATAGCTCTTCGGGTGGCACCACACTCGTCGCTGCACAGAAACTCCGGCAGTGAGTGCAGCATGAAGCATTGTTGTGTATAATCCTACCAGCCTCCTGCGGCGTTGCAAATGTCTAGTGCATCTGAGATGTTCTGCACCTCTACTGGACAGTGATAAGGCCAATATACCGAGGTGACCTGCCTCCATCATGTTTGTTGTTGTTGTTGTCACTGTCGCAATTATATGACGTCAGACGCTTTGTTACTACAGCAACCTGTCAGATCAGTCAATGTGGCACAGTCTGAACAGAGCTATATCCGATTTGGACACTTGCGAAAAACAGTGTGGACAGTCAGCCCTAAAAATCGGATTTGTGAAGGAATCTGATTTGAATCAGATTCGCCTGCAGTCTGAACGCGGCCTTAGTCTCAGTGTTCCCTACCCTCTGATCCAGTTCCTCTTGTCCCCCTTGTGACAGTGGTCCAGCCTTTTGTTCCTTTGTGTATATTTCTCAGTGAGCCAGTGTGCGACTACTTTCTGTCTTGACCTTTAGCCTGTCGATCATGTGCTGTCGTCCTTTTGGACTGATTTCTGTGAAGTCGACCTTTTGTCTGAGTGAAGACGACAGGGACCAGACGTCCCCGTCACCACCGTTTCTCCTCTTGCTGGTTTATGATGCTGCTGAATCTGAATGAATTACACTTTTGTGTTCATGGTTTTTGTAAAATGACCTTGTGCTCTATCAGATCAAAGGAGGAGACGCCTGAAGCAGACAGAACCCGTTTTACTGGTGCGTCTTCAGTAGAACCAGAACAACGTCTGTAATGTTACAGCTCCTCCTGTTGGCAGCTCCAGTACTACAACACAATACATGACATCTCCCTGTTTTTAGTAACAATAGAAAGTTCACACAACTCAGTTTCTGCTCTACATTATATAAACTTAACCACTCAACAACTTAGTGGCTTCACTTTCTTTAACAGCCTCTGCCCTCAGTCTTGGTGTCTTATGGGAACTCTAACAGGCCTCCCACAGCTTAAAGTGTTTCCGCAGTTCTCAGTGCTCAGTCTCATTTCTCACTGAGGACTCAGGTGTGACAGCAGGTAGTGGGGACCCTGCAGGTCAGAGTCTTTCTTGGTGGTCTCTTTGTCCTGGTCCTGTCTCTGCAGGCTGCTGTCCGTTCTCCATCAGCTGTGGTGAGTCAGGCACATTTTCAACAGCCTCAGTTTGTTGTGGGGAAATCAAGGCCTCCTTTGTTTTCAGTGTGTGTCTCCTGGTTCTTCTGTAGATCGGCTCATGTTCAGTCTGTACAGTGTAGGACCTTGGCTGTTCATGTTTCTTCAGAGTGACAGCCGGTTGCCAATGGTTCTGCTGTCTAATTCTTCCTCTTTCACCTTCCCACACCTCAGGTCGTTTCCTTGTCCCACGGTCAAAGTGGTGTTTCTGCTTGTTGTGTCTGAGAAAACAAAAAGTCTGACATCTCTAACTGGTCTCTCTAAAGATGTTGCGCAGCCGCCACGGTCCCATCGGGCATCAGAGTTTGGGACCACACTGAACATGGAGGACACGGTGCACTATTACACTGAATAATCAAAGTGCTGTTGCGCTGCACTGCTGCAGATACAAGTCGTCCCCACGTTTTGATCAGTTTATGAGCAGAAGATCAGTGTTTATACAGAGAAGCAGCACATCAGAAGGACTTTTCCCCCGGAGGCACCGAGCCCCCAAAGTTAAAGTGCACTTGTGATCAGAGCTTGAGGGTAAATGCACGGAAACGGCCCAGGGTGAGCGGTGAGCCGTTGTGGTGACTTTATGACATCATTTGTCTCACTTTCCAAAGACAAGTGCTTCAGTGTGAGCGGCTGTCAGATGTTACATGAGCACACCAACACACGGTGTCAACACAAAGTCTGCATATGGAGATAAAATGAAATACACTGTATTAATAAGAAAGACACATAGAAATCATTTTCCCCTTGCAAATAAATTATTAGATTTGAAGTTGCTGGAACAACAAAATAAATGATCTCTCACAACGACTGATACATTTGAGTTCAGGATAACTCTGACATAATAAAGACTGAAGGTGAAGCATTTGTAGTACATATATTTAGATGTATAAGCTGCTACTTCTAGGTGCAAATGTGGGACAAACTACACTACATTCAGTCATTATCAGGAATTATTGACTTGATTTATGATTTTTCCAGCAACTTAAACAATGAAGTCATTTCCCTCACATGTTTCATTTCTAAGGGCCACAGGACTTCCTGTCTTACAGTTCAGTTCAACTTTGTATATATTTCTCTGATACCAGAGTCACATGTGAATGGTCGCCCTAACTCACCATGTCCAACACAACTTCATAAACTGAATTGTTTGTGGTGTGATGGAGCACAATTAGGATTTCATAGGCTCTCTTCAAGTAAGACTTGAATACTGCAGCGCTTGTCTTTGGACAGTGAGAAAAACAACAGAATGAAATAGTTAATGCTGCATGTGTTTTTAATGCAGTCACCATAAAGGTCAGAATACAAGTCCCCTCCAGATTTCATAGAGTTTAATAGCATTTTGAGCGCTCAGTGTGAGAAAACGTGGCCTGGATGCCATGTGATGACAGATTTCATCAAGTTGTAGTTTCTACAAATCACTGTTGTGCAGTGATGCTCTTGCTCACACACAGCTGGAAGCTCAGATCTTAAACTGAACTGTATTTTCACTCCCTCCATGCAGGTCCAACAGCTGTGATACAAACACAGCAGACTGTGGTGGCAGCAGCGGGAGAAAAGGCTCGTTCCAACTGCCCACTCATGAAATCTGGAGATGTTAGTCAAGTCACGTTGGAGAAAGTTTTATCCAGCGGGGAGAAGAATATTGCCACCAACAACAAAAAGCTTGGTCTCAGTGTCAGTCCTGATTTTAGAGATAAAGTGGAGTTTAAAGATGATGGAGTGCAGAGCTGCTCCATAGTTATCAGGAATGTGACGGAGCAGGATGAAGGCTGCTGTCGCTGTTTGTTTCAAACCAGCCCTGACAGTGATCTCAGTGTTACAACCTGCCTCCAGATCTATGGTGAGATCTGACTGCATTACAAGTGGAACCTGTTTCAATGAGCAGTTTGTGCAGACTTTTGTACAAACTAACAACTTCATCCATTTGATATTTGTTCAATATCTGTTTCTCTGCAGAGCTGCATGAAGCCTCTCAACATGTTACAGAGTCAGACTCTACTGTGGTGTCCTGCTCAGCCACAGCTCCACCTGCTTCAACAGGAACACTGCATGTCCCACCACCACACGTCTGCTTCTCACAATACAACACTGTCAGTGTCACCAACACCAAGCGTACAGTCGCTGTCACCACTACAGCCGTGCTGTCAGGTTTCTGTGGCAACAGCACACAGGTTAGATGTGCAGTGCGAGTGCTCTCTGTTCAGAAAGAGGTGTTTCCCATGATTCCTGGGCTCAAACACACGTCTGCTGATGCTGAGTGACACTTCCAGAGATTCATAGACTGAGAAGGACTTCTAACTTGCCTAACTTGCTCATAAACTGTTCAGAATAAATTGATGACATAATATTGACTGAGTAAAGAAACATTTAGAATGAAACTGTGTATATATATATATATATATATATATATATATATATATATTATAAAATTTCCAGGACCCAAACACCTGAAGTCACAACAACAACTTCCTGGATGATTTCCAATGACATCTTAGGAGCAGTGTTTCCAGCTGTTTTCAGTAAAGCCTGTACACACATACAAGATTATTAATAGTTTTAATCTAAAGATAATTCAATTATACTGACTGTAATTACCTATGTAATTAGCTATTTTTTTCAAGCAGCCCCTCAATGTGCATCTAAATCTTACACTAATATTAAAAACACTGTTTTACGCAGACTGTTGAACAGACTGTGGAACTGAAGTATTAGTATTATGAACAGAGCACTGAAATTCATTTGCTATTCATTTAAAAGTTGCCAAATCTAGTGAGAAAACTGCTAAATTGCCAACATCACTCGGTAGGAAACCTCCTTAAAGGGGCTTTATGTATTGATTATTGATTATGTACTTATTACATAATGGTGATAAATGGTGACTGCTGATTGGAGGAGCCACCTGGTATTTTTTTGTGAAGGGCCCCACCACACTGTAGAATTACCACTGGTCATTTACATTCATTTTTTCCCTCATCAATCTAAATTCAATCATGACAAAGTGAAAACAGAATTTCTGAAGATTTTTTTTGGAGATGTATTAAAAAGGAAAAACTGAAATATCACATTTCCACAAGTATTCAGACACTTTGCTGTGACAGTTGAACTTTAGCTCAGGTTCCATTTCTCGTCATCATCTCTGAGATGTTTCTCCACCTTGACTGGAGTCAGTCTGTGGTAAATTCAGCTGGTTGGACTTATTGTGGAAAGGAGCACACCTGTAAAATAACACAATGTGGAAAAGTGGAAGGGGTCTGAATGCACTGTAACTCTGTGACAACAGGTCTGTCCTCGCCCACGGATAATGAGTCTGTTGTTTCATGAAGAATAATCTTCATAGTAGTTTTGATAGTGATGTTTTGTGTCTCTTTTTATGTGTTTATGTGTTTGTTTGTTTTTTAACTGAAGAACGTGTGATGTTTTGTTGACTTATTTAGAGATAATTTTTGTCATCTAGTCAGTAGCATATGTAGCATCAGTTTATTTCAGTGGCATAAGGTTAAAATGTTTGTTCATAAATCTTCAGATACTTGTATGACTGTGTGGCATTAATCATTTCTCCTTCCTGATTGATTTTTTTTGACACTGCTAATTAATCATCATTAATGTTATTGCAGCCACTGTTATTGTGTCTTCTATAGATACTACTAACAATGACCACAACAATAATGGGCCTATCAACCCTTCGTATTGTGAGGATTTAGATGTAATTATCAGTGTTGGGAGGGTTACTTTTGAGGTAATAGGTAATAGTTAAAAATGTAATATTTAATATAACTGTTTTAATGACTTCATCAAAGTCATTGAACTTATTACATTTGACTATTTTTGATGACTTTTCAGTTTTATTATTTTTGTGTGTTTGTGACCTATAGAAATGTCACAACCTGATGTCCTCTCCAAGGTCATGTTTAATGAAAACACAAAGCTGAATAAAGTTAGTGAGTGAAGTTTATTTATTCATAGTTTAGTTTGCTCAGTGCTGTTTCATCACTGTGTGGAAGTTTTATTGGGACTGCAGATTAAAATTAGCCTCAGGCTAACTCTGCTACACTGCATCAGATAGCCCCATATTTAATATTGTACCTTGTCTCTTATAAATACAGTAAATAAATAAGTTATAAATTGTGTTATACATTTTATTGAACTTTATTTCACCTGTACTTTTGTTAAGAAATGTGCTCTACATGATTTCACTGTATAATATGATTGGAATTCATTGACAATAGAACTGACAGCTGGAATAGAATGCTCATGTTGTGACGTCCTCTGACATCATAGAGGCTCATTTGCATATCATCTGCAGGACAGTAGAGTTCTACAGTCCTATGTACATTTGGCCTGTGGACAGGTAAGACCTCCTCGCTTCACTCTCTTATTTCTCTTTGGTCAAACTGTTTCATGTTGTGGAAAAGGAGAATTTACTTTTCCTGTGTTTTCCTGTTCAGTGACTCACTTTTTTCATCAGTTACAATCCAACAGACATTATATTAAGATGTGCATCTCTGTTTGTAGTCAGGAGATGCCAACGTACTTTTTCCTCTTGTACAACACGGTTTGAAGAAGAAAACTGTTTTACTTGTTGTCTAAGTTGCATGTGTGGAAAACTGTGTAGATTTACTTGCTCTGGAAGAAATTTTACATGAAAGGTTTGAAATTGTTGCATTTGTGACTTTCTGCAGTTTCTTTAACCGATAACATGAAAAATAAAGATGATTTAATAAGTATTTTATTACATGTGACTGCATTGTTTTTTAATTCCTGTGTGCAGTTTGTTGATCACAAAAAAAGTTTTCATGTGACAGAAAAAGCTTCTTTTGAGCTCCTTGTGATGAATTGTCATGTTGTATTAACTGCACTTGTTGCTACACTGCTGGGTTATGAGTTTAGATATGAAACATGTCAGTTACAGTTACATTTCTGTTTCTGATCCACGGTGTAATGATGAAATGCTGGTAAGAAAGATTTTTGCTCAGTGAGGAAAAAAAGATGATGAGTGACATTGTTAATTACAGCAGACAGAGATGGAGACAAGGAGGCAGCTGCTGATGTCACAGCAACCAACAGAGCAGCAGAAGGAGCATGAAGAGGAGAGGCAAAGACTTCAGAGACAGAGGAAGGAAAAAGATAAGTCCAGAGCAGACAGAGTCACTGAGGTAGGCCACAACGCAAACCCTCCCACACAGTCACCAGTGTTCACCAGGGGACCAACAATGTAAGAGTCACACAATGAATGAGACAGAAAGCACTTAGAAAACGGGACCAGAGAACTGAGGGAGATGGTTTCACATTTCAAATCTGACTAAACTGAGTAACATTTTACAAAGACAGTTGCAGCCACCTAGAAATAACTGAACAACCACTTGATAGTCAGATAGTGTATATGGTATAGCCCACCCTAACCCCTAAGCAGACATATAGTGACCTTACCCAGCCTCACCTAAGTGGGTGGTGCACAATACAACTGAACTAGTGACTGCCGAACATAACTGGGTCACATGGCAGCAGATCATCATCCAGATCCAGAGATCAAACCATGATCCTGCTGGAGAAGCAGACTGGAGTTACCACAGCTGCCGGCAGGAGACGCCCTCCACTGTTAGTGTGTGAGTGATGTTATAATGCTGAATTCTTTTGAGCGTGTTCAGTTAAAGTGCAAGTGTTTCCAGTGTTTAATGGACACTGAGAAGAATATTTACCTGATGAGGGGAAAAGAAACAAATGTCTCCACACAGGTCAGCAGCATGTACACACACCTCCATACAGTCAGTGTCCAGCAGGAGTTCAACTGAGCGACGAGGGGACAGAGTCATGGAGGGAAAATATTCATTTAAAAGTCACTGTTATATTCTGACAGACTGAACAGTGGAGACTGTAGCTGCTAATGTTATAAGCTCCCAGCTCACATGATGAGCTGTCGCCACGTTAGCCTGAACAAGCTAATGTTAGCCTGAACAAGCTAACGGTAGCCTGAACAAGCTAATGTTAGCCTAAACAAGCTAATGTTAGCCTGAACAAGCTAATATTAGTCTAAACAAGCTAATGGAAGGCTAAAGCCTATACAAGCTAACGTTAGCCTAAATTAACCAACGTTAGCCTAAACAAGCTAATATTAGCCTAAACAAGCTAACATTATCTTCGGTGAACATTGTGTGTGGAGCGTTGCTACAACAGAAGTCATCGTCATAGTTCACATACAGGAACAGTAACTTGACATCAGACTGCAGCTGCTGATTCATTTAATAATTGAGTATTTACCAATTATTCTATCGATTGATCGAGTATCTTGGTAAGAACTATTCTTGTCTTATTAAAGAGCAATAGAAAATATAAAAAAGAGAAAACAGGTCTCATAAAATGAGAAAGTAAGTGGTTTACTTTCAAGAAAAATCACTTCATTTTTATTGCTAATTTTTCATACAATATTATCTGTAAAAACTGAAGCCATGTAGTGCAAGTACCATGTTACATTCTTGGTTTTGAAATTCAAAAACAAATCCATAAAAAATAAGAACCATAAAACTTAAATTGATAGCTCGGGCTTTTATCTGCTTCGGTCACTGAATTCCACTGACCTATATTTGGGACAGGTGTCTACATGGGAGAGGCCATTAATTCCATCTGCACAAAACTCGTGCACAGGAATTATGGGAAATGCTGTCAAATTGATTAATTAAATCAGTATGAATAATACTCCTGTTAATAATACCAGGCTATCCAATAACATATTACAACAAATTCATGTGATCTAGCTCTGAGAGACAGCGTATCTAGGACAACCACATGTACAGAGAGAGAGAGAGAGAGAGAGAGAGAGAGAGAGGACCATATTAAACACAGGTAGCCTACTTTAGAAAGGATGAAAGCTGAAGATTGCCATAGTTATTTAAACCTTTATTTGCATGAACAAATTAGATAACTGACAGGGACGATACATCCAGAGAACCGGGCGTCTAATTGAGACCTGCGTTTATTTGACAAACTGTGCAGCCACACCAGGACAGTAAAATGGACTCGGCTTCTAATTGAAGTTCTAAGGTAAGTCATTTCAAATTAACAAATAGTCATTTCCGAAATGCACACAAGCCAAAATAAGGCATAAATAGAAAAATAAATAAAACCTAACTACAGTTCCAGCGTAAAGCATTTACTGTCTTCTTGGTTCTCTTTGTGGCATGGTGTAAGAGGCCAAACAAGTTCTGGCAGGATTGTTTCTTCTGGATGAGGCTAGTTCTGTTTTAAAATAGAGTTTTTTTTTCTTTTTGTCTTTGAGTTTATCTACCAGCTGTTCTTGAGGATCGTCAGCAGTGTCATTTATACGTCTGGCGACAGTGTCATTGGACAGAGGGATAGTTTTTATCTTTGCAGCACTTGCGTCATCCAGCATGACAGAGAGCACGTCTCATGCTGCAGGCAGTATCAGCTCCTCTGCTATGGTGTGGGGTTTTTTGCACTGAGCAGTTTGGTACGCCACCTTATGTTTCAGAACCATGTGTTTGGGTGAGTAAACAGAGTTTATAGGTTTTGCTAAACGGTCTGACATGTTGACATAAATCAGTCTGATATATTGCAGTGGTTTTATACTCCACCCCTTCAGTCACTGGTAGATCACGTTGACTATCAAGTCAGGTGAAGTCAGCTTAAGTCCATCTCCAATGCACCCAATGCTTCCTTCCATTACAAGGTTCTTTGGTTCGTTTGGCCAGAACAGTCTTTGTGCAGCTGGATGCACCAACAGACGACGAGACAAGTCTGACTTGTGCTTCTACAGAATCCTGTCAGAGAAAGAAAACCCAGAGAGGAGGAGATTGTGGATCTATACAATCAAATGTGCCTCCGTCCCTGGGGAGGGCAAACACTGGCAACCATCAAAGTTCACACATTTCACCAAAGGTAAGTTCAGGCAAACACTGAGATTCTACACTGTTGTATTTTTATTGTTGTATTGTCATTATATCTTAACGTAATGGTCACTCACCCACTCAGGTCAGAGGAGCCTGTGTTGTTCATTTTGTTTCGGCTACATGTTGATTTGACTATCATTTCCGGTGGCAGGCTGTGGGGGTGTGTTTTTTTTTGCCCGTCCATTTGAGTGGCAGGTTTTTTGTGACAAAGAGGGTGAGCAGGCTCCAATAGTTTCAAAGTGATGGATTTGTACAAACACGTCGCAGTAAAGAGCCCACTCAGTCTCTGAGCAGCTTTATTTGATGGACAGTAGTCGTGACATAGTTCATGAACAATGCTCAGTGTTCAGTGTGAACAGTCAGCAGCAGTTGTTCTGAAGGGAGAGAGGGGTTCACCAGTCTGCAGGAATGAAGTTCAGGATTCATACAAACTCCTGAAAGTTCAGAAAATGCTTCATTTTAAATGTTTTATTTTCTAGCTCAGAAAAATGCTTGATCTTCAACATAATCTGCTGTTTCATCATCTTGTTACACAATCACTCATGTAAACAAAAAGAATATTTGAAATGAAACTGATCTGTACTCTTGAAAATAGCAAGCATTAAATAATCTGATCAATACATGCGATTGTCTGATTCAGTAAATTGTTGCGTTACATTCATTAATTGTGTTCTTTATTTTGTGTTATCGTTTATATGACAGGTGATGATTGTCCAGCAGTTTGGAAACTTCTTGTCTCTGGAGGCCAAAGCTGAATCCCTCTTTTTCTTCTTCCTAGTTCCAGCAGTTTGTCCCTGACCTGATGAAAGCACTTTACAGTGAACTCTGGCAGCTCTTGTTTCACTTTACTTCATGTATTTGTATGTGAAGTTTGAATTGAAGTGATTTGAAGTTTTGCACTTTGCAGTTTCTATTTGCAACAGTTTTTATTTTTGTATGAAGACATGTTCCCATTTATCTCAGGGCTGCCTTTCCTCTGAGTGGACTGAGGAAATAAATCTGACTCAAGGTTGACACTGAGTCGTAGTAAACTACATTTGATTCAGTGAGATTTTATTTTTCTTTCCTATTAAATTGTCCTCCACAGACAAATGTGAACAGTGACTGAAAACAGCGATCTGGAATCAGATTGCCCTTGTAGTCCAGGCAGATAAGAGCCAATCAGGAGCCAGCATGGGTGTCTATGTCATCGTTTCCAAAGGTCTGGAGTTTTCAAAATAAAAAATGGTCCAGCAGCATTTCTGAAAGTCTCTGTTTTAGAGGCGGAAGACTCCGGAGGAGGAAACAGAGAAGAGATGAGTTTCAAACTAAAATGTAGCAGAGTGGGTGGAGCCAAAGACAGGGGGTAAAACAACAGTGGGCACACAAGGTAAGTAATTACAAAATAAAACAGGAAATAAACCAAAGTCTAATACTCCAGACCATGTCCAACAACTGTCATACAAAGAGCAGGTCATCTTTATTCTTAATATAATGTTTGATCCAGTTCAACCTGAAAATGATATTAGATGAATGGAAATCAAGATAATTCTGTTGACATAATGAGACTTGTTTTGATAGAAAAGTGAAGAAGGTAGAGAGAGAGTGTGTGTGTGTGTGTGTGTGTGTGTGTGTGTGTGTGTGTGTGTGTGTGTGTGTGTGTGTTCCTGGGTGTGTCTCTTGAGCAGCTTGTTTGTCCTGATTCCTGTGTGTGTGAGCTCACAGTCAGTGTTACTGGTTTCCCTCTCAGACTGACTGACGAGGAGACAAGTCTGACTTGTGCTTCTACAGAATCCTGTCAGAGAAAGAAAACCCAGAGAGAAGGAGATTGTGGATCTGTACAATCAAATGTGCCTCCGTCCCTGGGGAGGGCAAACACTGGCAACCATCAAAGTTCACACGTTTCACCAAAGGTAAGTTCAGGTAAACACTGAGATTCTACACTGTTGTATTTTTATTGTTGTATTGTCAGAAGAGTTTAAAATGAGTGGATGGAGCCAAAGACAGGAAGTAAAACAACAGTGGGCACACAAGGTAAGTAATTACAAAATAAATCAGGAAATAAACAAAAGTCCAAGACTCCAGACCAATAACTGTCATACAAAGAGCAGGTCATGACATCTTTATTCTTAATATAATGTTTGATCCAGTTCAACCTGAAAATGATATTAGATGAATGGAAATCAAGATAATTCTGTTGAAACAGTGAGACTTGTTTTTTATATGAAGGTGAATAAGGAAGAGTCTGTTTTCAATAAATGATGGTGGAACATGTCAAACCTGTTTTTAAGACACACACACACACACACACACACACACACACACACAAACACACACACACACACACACACACAGAGTCATGTGACTTCTTGTAACTGCAGAGGGGAGGAGCAGCTGAAAGTGAAAGTGTTCAGTGAGCTCAGACTCCATTTGAAGTGGACAGAGCAGAAGGAGGGAAACTGAAGGCTGAGGCAGGTGAGTGTTAACACAACATTATTATTATTTTACTGTCAAAGTCTCTGAGTCAGTTTGTCCCTGTGGACTGTGGAGGGAAGAAGAGTCACAGTGAACTTCTGTCCACACAGAGACACTGAGAGGACAACCTGTGTGTGTGTGTGTGTGTGTGTGTGTGTGTGTGTGTGTGTGTGTGTGTCTCTCTTGAGCAGCTTGTTTGTCCTGACTCTTGTGTGTGTGAGCTCACAGTCAGTGTTACTGGTTTCCCTCTCAGACTGACTGAAGTCCTGAAGATGAGTGATTGTGTGGAGGAAGAGGAGGACAGAGCAGAGTCTCCAGGACCCAGCTGTCTGTCTGTGAAGAGTCACCGGTCCAGAGGTGATCCTCCAAACTTCAGTCCTGAACCTGGACCCTCAGACTCACAGTAAGAGACCTGCTACAAACCTGTGAACCTCCAAACTGTCTCTGTAACAGTGTTTAGTGTGTTGAGCTCCTGCAGTGATGTCACTTCCTGTAACAGCTGCCGTAGTGTCGCAGAAAATAACTTCCCCTGGTTCCTCTGACATATCAGTATATTAACAGTGACTGCTGAGGAGCTGGTTTCTTGTGAAATGATCCCAACAAAGAAGAGTTTGACTTTTTTCTTGTGCATATTTTTGCTGCAGCTGATGAACATGACAGAGATGTAAAGATGTCAGTAATTAAAGGGCCGTGGTGGAGCAGAGAAGCAGCCACAGAAGAAGAGAGCAGTGTGTTGGTGAACCTGGATGAGCTGGGATCTAACAGAGTCGACCACACTTTGCAGGATCATTTTACAGCCTGAATGATGAGCTTCACATGTCAGAGCTTCACTCTCCACAGTTAGTTTGATCCAAACTACAGTGAGCAGCTGTTGGAGGAAATGACTGAGCCTCTTTAACATCAAACTGGATATTTGTCAGCTGTTTATACAGATTTCAGACTCTATGTAATATGGGTCGCTGATTGTCAAGTGGTTCATACTGAAATAACAACATTTCACCACATTTAGTTAATCAAAATTTAAATGTTGAATCTGAATATTAGTGAAACTTAATATTTAGCTAATATGCTAATTGACACTGCTGATCAGAGGAAGTACCAAAATAAAAGCTTTCTCCGGTGTTATCCACAGTCAAGAGGAGTGGGTGGAGAAGGATGGACGTGGTGTAGCAGGTGAGTTGATTCTAAACAATGTTTTTGGTATTTGATGATGACTTTTGGATTCTGGACTCAGCGTTTGGCAGAAACTGGTTTGTGACTGGATCAGGATGGAAACTCAGGTGGATGAAGAGGATGATGATGATGATGATATGGAGTTGGATGACTGGACTCCAGTGTCTAGTAGGAGAGGACGAGGACAGGGGCAGAACAGACAAGATGAAGTCAAGGCAGATCAATTCACATGAAGAGGAGAGTTGTTCACAAAAAGGTGGTGAGGGAGGATTTTAAAATAATCCTTCAGTTCAGGAAGGAAGATGAGCAGGTGAGTCTAGGTCTGAGAGCACTGTCTAGGGAATTAAACAAGAAGTTAGGAGAGGAGGAAATGGCTCAGATCTTTGTGATGGAAACTTGTTAATAACCTATAAAACAGAAGAACAGAAAAATAAAGCTTTTCCAAATAACTGATGAGTGATGACAGGTATTCCTGTTAATGAAGACTTGGACAGACTCAGATGGAGTTCTAGTGGAGGTGAGGTGAGCAGGATAAAGAGATTGTTGAAAACAGGTAACGAACAGATTGATAGCTCGTCTGTGCTTCTGGAGTTTCAGGAGTCTGTGCTTCCAGAAAAAGTTAGAATTGGATGTGATACATGATTTTCATGTCCATAGCTCGTTATGGGGCAGTAATGATGATGAGGATGGAATGGTGATGAAGAGTTAATGGAGAATAAAAACCTAGTAGCTTCAATGACAGAAGTAACAGAAGAATCATCAGATCTTACACTAGTGTCAGACTCATTGGCAGGTCTTTGTTCATGGTTCATCAGTAGTTAGAGGAACAACTGTAGGAAGTGACCACTACCCCACAGTGATAGAAGCAGGAGTGAGTTTGGGAACATGTGACACTGATGGGTCACAGAAATGGTCGTTCAGTAGAGCTGATTGGGAAACATTTAGATCTATCAGTGAGTAAGAAATGCAAACCACTGATAGTAATGAAGATGTTGATGATGTAGATGATTGTGTTTGTAAAGCTGTTTTAGAGGCTGCAAAGAACCTTAGTGGACAAAGAAATGTGATGAAGCAACTAAGGCTGGAAATAAAACTTTTAAAATGTTGAGAAGGAATCAGAGTTTTCAGAAGCTTACTGAATATAAAAGCAAGTGTAAGGAAAACCATAAAAAATGCAAAGAAGGAATTGTGGAGGTCATTTTGTAATTCAGTGGGAAGGAAACAGATATGGATAAAATGTGTAGTTCTGACTTTTAAAATACGTAGTTCTGACAATATTCTATGAAAACAGTGTCTTTGTGTTGATGTTAAAATGAGGTGAGGTCAGGAGCATTGTTGACTGATTTTAATTTCTAAATCATTTAATTCAGTTTCAGCTGAGGCTGTAAAATATGAAAGAGAGGGAACAAAAACATGCATTGCACCTTCAGGTGAATATTTTTCAGCCGGGCCTGTTTGGTGGAATCCTGCTGTAGCTGTAGACGTCTGCTCGCACACTTTCACTCTGCACACCAGCAGTTTCCTCTGCAGAGAAGAGCTCTGTCTTACTACCTGCTAAATCCACCGTTATCAGAGAAATCCAAAACACATCCATGATGAATGAAGAGACTAATTACAACCCTTTTGAAGCATGCGCCTGGTGCTGCGACTGTTTGTCCACTGTTTTTTTTTTTTTTCTTTGTAAATTATTTTTTTGGGTTTTTTATGCCTTTATTATAGGTAAGTGGAGACTGACAGGAAAGGGAGTAGAGAGAGAGGAGAATGACATGCAGGAAAGAGTTGAATGATCCTTTAATTACACATAAGACTGTCTTTACTATCACTGATATCTGTGCAGGTGTAACTCTGACAAACTGTGTGTTTGTCAGTGAAGTTGTGTGATGGTCAGATGAAGCCTGCAGCAGGATGTGGTGTTTGCTGTTGTCACAGTCATGTAGAAACACACAGGCCTCCTTGTGTGAAATGAAGCTGAACTCCAGAGAAAGAATCAATATGGAGAAGAAGAGCAGACACATCAGCAGCCATTAGTTTTAGTCAGGATGTTGTTTTGTCTTCATTTGTGGCAGTGGCAGTGTTGGGGTCACAGACATCTGATCCTCTCATCTTACCTTTGTATCACTCTGCTTCTTTAGAGCTGATGTGAGACAGGTCATCAACAGCTGGAGACTGGACACATTTAATGACTGACTGACACAACAGTGTTGTTTCTGGATGCTGCTGTGTTGCTTCCATCCTTCAGTACAGTGTGCAGTGCTGGATGGTGACGTCACTGCAGGACGTCAGCTGAGAGTTCCCACAATGACTCTGTCATCAGAGAATTGATCAGTGATCCATGTGATATGAATAAAAACATGTTTGTGTTTGCAGAGGTCAGAACCACAGACTGAGAGCAGAGTCTCCAGGATCCAGCTGTCTGTCTATGAAGAGTGACCGGTCCAAAGATCATCATCCACACTCCGGTCCTGAACCTGGACCCTCAGACTCACAGTAAGAGACAGTTTCTATTGTAAACTGAGCTGAATATGATTCACTTATGAGACATATTTGACTGTGACATGTTAGTGATGAAGAAATGTCTTCACAGAGGGAGGAAGAGGAGTGGTGTCTCTGTGGAGGAGCAGCTGTCCTGCTGTGCTCTGTGTCAGGACGTCCTGAAGGATCAAGTCTCTACCAGCTGTGGACACTGGTTCTGCAGACAGTGCTTCACCTCATACTGGGACCAGTCTGGGTCTTCAGGAGACCCCTCCTGTCCCCAGTGTGGACAAAGACCCAGAACCAGACCTGGACTGCAGACAGCCAGTCAGAGCAGCACTGTACAAAGTGAGACTGAACATGTGTCTGCTGATGTCTTCATTTCTGAAACCAGGACCTGTTGTTTTCTCCAGTGTCAGTTGTTCTATCACACAGCACTGACATTTCAGATGATTCTAAAAAGCTCAACATTAAAAAGCTTTTCTTTGCTGCTCTTTAGTTTTTCTGTAGCTGATAAAAATAATCAGCAGATTCTCAGATTCTCTGTCTTCAGTCTGACATTGTCTCTTCTCTTTCAGCAGATAGTGGTCTGCAGGAGGTTTTAGATCAACATAAGATCAGTCTGAGGAGCAGGTGTGAACGTGTGACTGAAGGAAGTGATGGAACAGGAAGTGGAACCCTCCTCAACAGGATCTACACTGAGCTCTACATCACAGAGGGACAGAGTGAAGAGGTTAATACCCAACATGAGGTGAGGCAGCTGGAGACAGCTTCCAAGATGAAGACCCTCCATGACACTCCAATCAAGTGCCACGACATCTTTAAAGTCTTACCTGACCAACAGAGACCCATCAGAGTGGTTCTGACCAACGGCGTCGCTGGCATTGGAAAAACCTTCTCAGTGCAGAAGTTCGGTCTGGACTGGGCAGAGGGCTTGGAGAACCAAGATGTCAGTCTGCTGGTTCTGCTTTCGTTCAGGGAGCTGAACCTGATCAGAGAGCAGCAGTACAGTCTTCTCAGGCTGCTCCATGTTTTCCATCCAACATTACAGAAGGTCACAGCAGAGCAGCTGGCTGTCTGTAAAGTTGTGTTCATCTTGGACGGCCTGGATGAAAGCAGACTTTCACTGGATTTCACTAACAGGGAGGTTGTGTCTGATGTCACACAGACGTCATCAGTCAACCTGCTGCTGACAAACCTCATCCAGGGGAACCTGCTTCCCTCGGCTCTGGTCTGGATCACTTCCAGACCTGCAGCAGCCAATCAGATCCCTCCTACATGTGTTGACAGGGTAACAGAGGTACGAGGCTTCACTGACACCCAGAAGGAGGAGTACTTCAGGAGGAGATCCAGTGATGAAGAGCTGTCCAGCAGAACCATCTCACACATCAAGAAGTCCAGGAGCCTCCACATCATGTGTCAAGTCCCAGTCTTCTGCTGGATCACTGCTACAGTTCTGGAGCACATGTTGACTACAGAGCAGAGAGGAGAGCTGCCCCAGACCCTGACTGACCTGTTCTCACACTTCCTGCTGGTTCAGACAAAGAGGAAGAAGCTCAAGTATGATGAGGGACATGAGATGAGTCCACAGGAGCTGATGGAGGCTGACAGGGAAGTTCTTCTGAAGCTGGGGAGGCTGGCGTTTGAACATCTGGAGAAAGGAAACATCATGTTCTACCAAGAAGACCTGGAGCAGTGTGGTCTGGATGTCACAGAGGCCTCGGTGTACTCAGGACTCTGTACTGAGATCTTCAAAAGAGAGAGTGTGATCTTCCAGAAAACAGTCTACTGCTTTGTTCATCTGAGCATTCAGGAGTTTCTGGCTGCAGTCTACATGTTCCACTGTTACACCAACAGGGAGAGAAAGGTCCTGGAGAACTTACTGGGGAAAAAACAGAGTGATTCAACCCTGGATGTCTTCCTGAGGGCAGCCATGAAGAAATCCCTTAGAAGTAAAAATGGTCGCCTGGACCTGTTTGTTCGCTTCCTTCATGGCCTCTCTCTGGAATCCAACCAGAGACTCTTAGGAGGTCTGCTGGGTCAGACAGAGAACAGTCCAGAAACCATTCAGAGAGCCATCAACAACCTGAAGGAGATGAACAGTGATAAATTCTCTCCTGACAGAAGCATCAGCATCTTCCACTGTCTGATGGAGATGAAGGACCACTCAGTTCATCAGGAGATCCAACAGTTCCTGAAGTCAGAGACCAGATCAGAGAAGGAACTCTCTGAGATCCACTGCTCAGCTCTGGCCTACATGCTGCAGATGTCAGAGGAGGTTCTGGATGAGTTGGACCTGAAGAAGTACAACACATCAGAGGAGGGACGACGGAGACTGATCCCAGCTGTGAGGAACTGCAGGAAGGCTCGGTGAGTCCAGACATGATCAATATAATTATCAATCAGTAGATTAGATCAGTAGTTGAGTCAAATTCAGATAAACACAGTTTTCATTTATTCTCATTATTCGTTGTTTTACTTTGAAACAATCAAAAGTCAGTTGTGTTTTTTTCTGGAGGTGTTGTAAATGCTGTGAGCAGCAAAATGTAGATGCTTCAGTTGGTTGTGATTGTTGCTGTTAAGTTGATAAATCACTTGTTTTGTTTATTTGTAATAATTGTTGGATGCCTCATTGATTTGTTAATGTTCTGTGTAGTTTTGAGTCTTTTTGGTTTAATTCAAACCTGATTAAACTAATTAAAGCAGCTCCACTGATCTTACACCTCAGTGTTTGTTTCCAGGTGTTTCCAGGTGTTTCCAGGTGTTGGGGAGGACACCTGCATATGAGAAAACAGTAGTATTAAACCTTTAGTGTCTCCAGCTGTGCAGTCTGATAAATGTCCTCAGGTGATGTCACCTGAGTCAGTGTGGGCGGAGTCTGAAGAAAACACCAGACCTCTCTAGCCCCCCTCATCTCTACTGCTTAACACACCTTCATCTAACAGCCGAGGGTTGGTGGTTGAGGTGCATTGTGGGTAATGTAGGCAGCAGGTTTTTGTGAGGAAGAAGAATGTGTGAATGAAAAAAGAAGATGTCTCTGGTTCACTTTGTTGAAACTGTCCATTGTGACAGTGTTACAGGAGAGCAGTGATGAATCTGTGGAGGTCTGTATTCAGGACTCATGAGGTTTCTATGACAACAGTCATCAGTGTTTGACAGTGAACTGTAAATGCAGTGAAGCTCTAATGAGCAGGTTCTAGCAGGTGTTTAGTAAAGTTTGTATAAGACCTGAATCATTGTCCAGAGATGACTGAAGTCATGATGAGCATGGAGGATGTTAGGGGACGCCCCCCCCCCCCTTTTAATCACAGGAGACAAAAACAGTGGGCTCCAATGACAGCTGCTTTAAAAGTGGAGCTGAACAGCAGCCACTGTGGTAACAACAAACACTGATGTTTCCCACACACTGATTTATCTGTGACAGGCCGCCACAACATCAACAATGACGCCACATATTGATTTTCTATTGGTTTACAGTTTCAAATGAGGAAAATCTTATTTCACAATAGAGCTGCACACACACACTTTCAGGTTTTAACTGTAGAGTCCACTGAGTGTTGATCACTAGTGTTTTACTGAGGACAGTTTGTTCATGGATCAACGTGGGCGCTGCCACTGATTCACCACAATGAGCCAGATGTGTTTTATGCAGTGGTGTGTGTTGACTTCTACAGAGAGGCAGCAGAGCCAAGCAATCTGGAGTCAGTTTAAAAACACTGGAGAATAAAACTGTTTTTCTGAACAAGATTCTGACTCTGGATCAAATCATATGATGGAAGCAGAAATGTAACATCATTTTCCCTCCTTCATCTGCACAACAAAGATTCCCATGAAACTCTGCAGGTCTGAGAGAGAGTGATGAGAATTATTGTTTCATGTCAAACACAATCAGATCAGATGAGCTGAGCCACAGATGTGAAGAGCAGATGTTCATCACATCATCATCTTTTCTCACCAGATGCATTTTAACTTCAGTGTCTTTTATTACAAACTGTCTGATTTTATTCTAACACATTTTATATTTTCTCACATCACAGACTTGATCATTGTGGACTCTCAGAGACTCACTGTGAAGTCGTGTCCTCAGCTCTGAAGTCCAACCCCTCCCATCTGAGACACCTGGACCTGAGCCACAACTACCTGGAGGACTCAGGAGTGAAGCAGCTGTGTGCTGGACTGGAGAGTCCAAACTGTAGACTGGAGACTCTGGGGTCAGTTCACTGACTGGAGCTGTTGTAGTTTTATATTCAGTTCAAATCTGTGAAGTTCCAGTTTTTCATTGGTTGGTTCATTTTCAGGATTTCTGTGTGAGGATTTAAAAGATCAGCCAGTGAAGAGAAAGAAGGAAGATGAGACCAGGAGCAGAGTGGTGATGGGGAGGGTCAGGAGAATCCCTGGGGGCCGTTGGGGGCCGGGACCGGACTGATTATTGTGTAGACTAATAATATTGTGTTATATAAAAGTGGTCTACCTCGCTGCACCATCCTGCAGCCTGAACTGAGCCTCGCAGCCTCTTGTCTCTCCCAGTACGTCAGACGCTACCAAGTCTATATTTACAGTAGGGGGTTAAATGGCTCTGAACGTTACCTGAAGGTGAACTGGTTGTTGCTGCAGGTCACAGAATCTGACGGCTCACAGAATGGGCTGTAACACCGGTGGTAGACTGAGGCCGAGCACTCGTCCTCCTCAAGTTCTCAACAGTATCACAAGTTCTTATTTAAAGATGTGGACACAGAGAAATCTTTTCCCTCCTCCTGTAAATGTGACATTGTACAGTTGTTTGGTGACTTTGGAACATTGAAGCTGCTCCACCATGTTTGTTCTGAACAGTGTGACTGAGTTCTCACTGTTTGTTCACGTCCTCAGTGTTTTGTTTCTGTGCTGATGTCTGTAGTGTCAGAGAGGGAACAGACTAAACAGACGTGAATCCTCTGATTCTCCTCTGATTACAGACTGAACTGAGGTCAGCAGCAGCTGATCAACCTGTGTTCACATCAACAGCTGTATGAATGTTGTGCTGACATTTGGATGATGTGTGTAGAAGGCTGACATGATGAAGATCCACAATAACAGAAGGACAAAGTCACTCTACTCATTTTAGACAAAGATCATTGATCAGGACAAATCTGATTGATTATCAATCATTGATCTACATCTTTGATTCTTTTTTCAGATTGAAGAACTGCAGGTTGTCAGAGATCAGCTGTTCTTCTCTGGTCTCAGCTCTGAAGTCCAACCCCTCCCATCTGAGAGAACTGGACCTGAGCTGGAACCAGAACCTGCAGGATCCAGGAGTGAAGGGTCTGTGTGGTTTTCTGCAGAGTCCAGACTGTAGACTGGAGACTCTGAGGTCAGTTCACTGTTGTAGATCTTATATCTTGAATCCACAGCTAATGAAGCTTCACACACAAGTTGAATCCATTGACTGTGAATGAATGAATGACATTGTAAATAGTTGTTGTCTCATGTTTCCAGTTGTTCTTCTCTCAGACTGAGAATGATTCTTCAGTTTCAGCTCATTTCACTCACTTGTCATGAATAATGTCTGTTCACTTCAGTTCAACCTTCACAGCTCACACACTCGTATTTCTCTCAGTCAGAGGACTCATGTTTTCTAAATCCACTGGAGAAAATGTCCAGTGTTAGTTGTTCAAGTCAATTCATTTTTATCACAACAACATACACAAGATCCTCACAACTAATATTTGTCCAAAGAAAGTGAAGAAACAATCTTCTTGTTTTCAGTAGATTTCAGTGAAGTGTCAGGACTAATGTCTGTTTGATCAAACTGTGTGTGTGTGTTTTCATCTGTAACACAACACACACAACTGTTGTGTTGACAATGTTGTGTTGTACTGACATGATGAAGATCCACAATAACAGAAGAACAAAGTCACTCTACTCATTTTAGACAAAGATCATTGATCAGGACAAATCTGATTGATTATCAATCATTGATCTACATCTTTGATTCTTTCTTCAGGTTGAGGAACTGCAGTTTGTCAGAGATCAGCTGTTCTTCTCTGGGCTCAGCTCTGAAGTCCAACCCCTCCCATCTGAGAGAACTGGACCTGAGATACAACAACCTGCAGGATTCAGCCCTGAAGGATCTCCGTGGTCTCGTGGAGAGTCCAGACTGTAGACTGGAGACTCTGAGGTCAGTAGAGGGGCGGAGTCAGTCCATGCTGCTCTCAGCAGTATTGTACTAAACACAGTTAGTATCAGAGCAAAGATCCAGTGTTTCCTGTGAACCTCCAACCTCCTCAGTGGCTGCTTTCCTCAGTGAAGCTGTGAGAGGAGAACGGGGACAGGCTTCAGGATTGGACAGAAAGACAGAGAGAGAGACAACAGTCAGCCAATCAGAGCAGCCAGAAGCTTGTTGTGATCATGTGTGTGAGTTGATGTGAAGACGACTGTTGTTGTTGTGTTGATGTGTACAGGAAATAAAGCTGATTCCAGCTGACAGCCTCACAGATGGACAGAGACAGTGTCCTCATTCATCAAACTGTCCAATCTGATCTGAGACTGTTTGTTCTCTGGTTTCAACACTAAACAGCTGATCAGTTTCATCTGTGTCACAGCTCTGAGATCAGTGTGATGTAGCCTGACAGTCCCTGGCTCTTAGTGACAGCCTCCATGTTCAGTCAGGTGATGTTTCAGAAGCAGCTCACATGTTGATCAACACACAGAGACTCTGTGTTTAAAGTGACATCAGCTGACAGGTAACAGGAGTGAATCCATCACTGACCTGTTGCTGACTCAGCACTTTGTTTCCACTGTGGACTGAGTGAAATGTGCAGAGTGAACAGACTTGATGCTGAACGTCTCTGCAGGTCTGTGAGCTTCCAGCTCAGTGTGTTCACTCCAACACGTTAACATGAGAGCTGAGAGGAAGCAGCTGCTGCACATCTGATCTGAACAGGACTGAAGTCCCTGCTGCATCACTGACTGATGAAGTGAGACTCTGTAAACACTGATTCATCTCCTCTGCTTTCTTCTTCTCTACACAGCTGGAGGTGGAGTGGAGAGGAGAGCTTGATCCAGCAGTGACTGACAGAGGAACCAGAAGAAGTGGAGATGACTCTCAGTGCTGCAGTCTGAACTGATCTGAGAACAGCTCCACTGTCACACACAGAGTCCAGTCCACCATCATCCCTGTGTGTTCCTCTGGATCTGACAGAGCATCATCAGTGTCTCTGGACTTAAAGCTCATCAAGTTCAGCTCTGAACAGTTTCCTTGTTGAGCTTCACAAAGAGGGAATTTCACAGTAAAATGACTTGAACTCTGAAGATTAGTTTGACTCAGACGTTGACGTTGTCAGACAATGACAGACGTTTTAATCTGTCATTGTTTTGACATTTTACTCCTCTTTTATTCCATAAAGCTGCCAGTTTATTCCTAAATGACTGTGTGTGTTATTGTTGTGTTGTGTGTTTGTTGTGAAGCTCTTTGTAACACTGTGTCTGTCGCTCCTCGTCAGTCCAGCAAAGTCCTTTTTGTATTCTCCCCTAATGTCTCCAGGATTTGTTTTTCCTGTTTCATTTTGATACTCACCTGGTGGTCCCTTCACTTCCTGCCCTCCTGTGTGATTACCTGGCCCCTCCCTAATGTGTTTCACCTGTGTCTCATTGTCCCCCCTCCCCCAGAGTATTTAGTGTCAGTGTTCCTTTCCCTCTGATCCTGTTCCTCTTGTCCCCCTTGTGACAGTGGTCCAGCCTTTTGTTCCTTTGTGTATATTTCTCAGTGATCAGTGTGCGACTACTTTCTGTCTTGACCTTTTGACTTTTAGCCTGTCGATCATGTGCTGTCGTCCTGTTGGACTGATTTCTGTGAAGTTGACGTTTTGCCTGAGTGAAGTGTGGCTGTGACGTCTCTCATATCTTGGACCTTGTTGAAGAAGAACTCTGAGTTTTCTTTCAAGCTGTTGATTCTCTCTGTATTTAGTTGAATGACCTTTTCCAGATCCTCACCTTCTTTTCCAGACCGTCAGCTCTTTTATTTTTCCACCAGCAGCATCACAGTCCTGTCTCGTACTTCAGCAGGGGCTGCCTCAGATCTACCCTTCTTCAGAGCAGGAGTTGTAGTATAATATTATCAGCTAAGTTCTCTGTCTATCTGCTAAATATACTATGTCTACAATAATGATTACTATAATTACTATACTCATCACAAAAAAGGTGTATTCCTGGAGGAGAACATGGTTTTAAAAAAAAAAAAGAGAATCAGAATATAATGGTGTCCACTGGACATGGATTCACGGAAAGAAAAAAATAGATCAGCCTCATGAATGTAGTTTATAAGATTTATGTCTAACGAGCTATGTCCCAGTCTGGATAGATAATGAGGTTTTCATCCAGTCCAGGTCTTCTACTGAAAATGGTTTTGACTGTGAGAAAATAGACATGACCTGGGAGGGGTCAGGTTTGGTGGACACGACAGTTTCGGTGGAGACTGGTGAAATATGAGAGGAGGCGTGGGCAGATTTTGGATTATAAAAGAAGAGGTCACGTGTCATGTATTCAGATCAACTTTTTGCTTTGTTGTCGACAATAAATCTCTGCTGCACTGAATTGTGCCTCCTGGTGATTTTTGAAGACTTTGAAGATATTTTTGAACTGATAAGATTCCAGACTCAGAATCTGGTCCATGATTGGGGCGTCTGTCCCACATCAGAGTCCTGAGCAGAGTCAGGTCTCGGTGTACGATCAGGACTTGTTGAACGAGCATCAGAATGTGAATCTGCAGCGTTGACTTCAGTCTCAGAACCAACAGACGTCACTGCCTAAAACTGAAAAGATACTCTGATCTGATCTGTTTTATCCTTTCTTCTTCTCTCCCTCTTTTTTCAGACATCTCCATGGTCTCAGTGTAAAGTTACTGATCACTAAGCTGCTCAGTTAGTTTGAGTTAGCTCGCTGAAAGTCAGTTCTGCTACATGTGAACGAAGCTCTTCTATTTTCTACTTATCAGGTGTGAAAATCAAAGCTTTGTCTTCAGCCACAGATGAATATGAACGGAGTGGCCGCCATCTTGACTGAGATGTGTCCCAGTCATGGATGTATTATATCCACAGACTGTATCTGACCAAGTAAGGTGGTGTTAAACCTGCAGTCGTTGATATCGTGGGTAGTTCAGGTGTGAAGAGTTCATTTATTTGTGATGTTAGAGGGAAACGTGTCAACATTCAGTCTGAAGCTTTAGAGCCTAAAGTCACATTGGAATCAACATTTAAAAAAATCATAACCAGGCAAAAATATTACGTTTAAATTGTCTTTTAGGCATTTTTAAGATATGGATGCTGCATGTGACAGAAAACTACAACTCATCAGATAAAGTTATTACGTTCACTTTCTCTCATTGAGAAGCAGATTTATACGTCATGTCTTCTTTAAAAAAACAACTAAAACTGTGCAGTGCTGCAGTGAAGCTTTATGTCCTGTCATTACTGAGCCCTCTGTCTGTTTCCCACTGTTCTCCACAGCTATATGCTACAGTCAGGACTGGGTGGAGGTATTATAACAGGCCCAACCTCCACATGTCCTGTCCCCTCCAACCTCTGCTGTCAGGAGAAAACATTGATTTATTTACAGAGGAGTAAATCAAACACCTGTTGATTATTTGACCGTGGTGATTTTTCTCAGTCTTACCACTATTTTTATATTTAATATTGTCAGTAAAATTTAGTACAAATACGTGAAAGTGAAGCTGTTATTTGTGACGACTTCCTGTCAAACTGAGCCACATGTAGTTTGTAACAGCCAAACTAACGACGCTGCTCTTTAACAAACTGCTGTAAAAAAACAGCCAAATTCTGCCAGTATCATACTGTTTCCCACTGATACTGTACCATACTGTAGAAAACAATGCATGATGGGCAATATTTACCATTTCCATGAAATACTGTAATATACTGTGAATCGCATTGCATTGTGGGGATGGTGTTTGAACCCCACCAATACAGGATGCTACTGTATTTCATGATGAGACCTGCTGACCATGGAGCGGGTAAAACCAGCTCTGGAGGTTCTTTTCGAGGATTCTCCATCTGAACCCTGCACTTTATGAGCAAGTCGTGAGGTAAGTTAATAAACATTTGATCTGTCTGGCATTTTGTTTGCTGACTATCGTCAGCTTTAAACAAAATGGAACTGATCAGTAACGTCACAAAGCTAATGAGGTCCACTTGTGACTGCAGATCATCATTATGTTGTAGGTAAGGCTGATTTCTGAATAGTTCAACAAAAGGTTTCATGATGAGTCACATTGGGGTTTTATTTTCAGCTGGTTTGCAGCTGAAATCATTTTGTGCTCATGGTTGGTGGAGTTTGCTCTCTTCTTCTTGCATTTTCACCTGAATGGGTGACCTTAGTTGTCTCTAACATTTAAAGAATATTTTAGTAGAGCAGGTTAAACCAAACTTTTGAATTATTCTGTTATTCTTTTGAATTTGAAGTAAAAAATATATAGAAAGTGACAACAACACTGCAATTTCAAGCGAGCCTGCTGGAGAAACTGTGCCAGCACCTGAGCAGTGGTTGGGCTTGTGTGGTGTTAGAGTTGAATTAATGTCAGCATCATGGTAATTCCAGTCACCTGTTTGATTGTATGTGATGATGTTAGTCTACAGCAGTCCTTCTCAAATAGTGGGGTGATGCATCACATAAGGTGGCGCACCAAACTGCTCAGTGCAAAAAACCCCACACCATAGCAGAGGAGCTGATACTGCCTGCAGCATGAGACGTGGTCTGGTAGATAAACTCAAAGACAAACGTTTGGCCTCACAGTTCGATGAAGCAGCTGACAGCAACAAAGACTGTTTGTTCATTGCTTATGTACGTTTTGACATGACAGACTCCCTGTGTGAGGATCTACCTTTTTGTAAATCTGTCAGAGACAGAGCCACAGCTGAAGAGCTATTCAAAATGCTGGACTGCTTCCTGAATGAGAGTGGGCTGAAGTGGGAGAACTGCATTGGTGTTTGCAGTGATGGTGCACAGGCCGTGGCAGGGAGGAGAAAAGGACTTCAGGCACTCATCAAAAAGGCCTCACCTCATGCTGAGTGGACACACTGTGTTATACACAGAGAAGCACTGGCCTCAAGGCACCTTTCCCCTGAATTAAGTGAGGTTATGCCTGACATTATAGGTGTAGTCAGTTTTATAAAGACCAGACCACTAAAAACCAGAGTCTTCTCTGCTATCTGTGAGGAGATGGGAGCTGAACACCAAGCTGTGCTGTTTCACAGTGAAGCAAGGTGGCTGTCACGAGGAAAAGTCTCGTCCCGGGTTTTTGAGCTCAGAGAGCAGATAAGAATGTTTATGGAGGATGAGCACAAGTATGAAGTCGCAGAAAAATGTAGTGATGAGAACTTCCTGGTGAAACTGGCCCACCTGAGTGACATATTTGGAGGCTAAATGAACTAAATCTACAGCTTGAAGGGAAAGATAAACACCTCCCTCAGGTCACAGACAAGATCAGCTCTTTCACTCGAAAGCTTGCAATGTGGGGCAGGGACTTGATGAAGGAAATACTGATTCATTCGAGAACCTGCATCAATTTGTTGACACCACTGACCATGATGCCCCCTCAGTGATTCCATATATCAAGCAGCATATTTCATCATTGATGGGATTCTTTAAAAAGTACTTCCCTGAAAACAGTTCCCAGTATGACTGGGTGACAGATCCTTTCAGTGCACCAGCTCCAACTGGTTTCAGCTCTGCAGAGGAGGACCAGTTCACTGACATGACGTCTGACTCCACATGGAGACTGATGTTCACATCACAGACACTGAGTGAATTCTGGCTGAGTGCAGAGAGGCAGTATCCGCTCTGAGGGCAGAAGGCTTTGGGCATTCTTCTTCCTTTTGCAACATCATATCTCTGTGAGACTGGCGTCTCTGCTGTTGCTGCACTGAAGACCAAGTACAGGTCCCAGCTAAACACTGAGCAGGAGCTGAGAGTTGCAGTATCATGCTTCAAACCCCGCTTCCAAAAGCTGTGCACTGCAAAACGTGCTCATTGTAGCCATTAATCCTGCCTTCCTCATTTTGATAACAAAAATCAGCACAAATTGTTTTATTCATTTTTGTTTTGTAGGTTAACATATTTGATATATTGTGCTCCTGAGTGCATGTTGCTGATCAGTTTGAATTTATTATTATTTATTGATTTTATTTAATTTTATTTTTCAGTATCAAATGGCAGTCGATCAAAAAATGTTTATAGTTTAAATAAGGATTTCATTTTTTTTGAATTTCAGGCAAATTGATGCACTTTAAATCTTTTCTGTTACAGACTAAACAACTAAAGTTATTCTTTATTATAAGTTGATCTATATTTCTTTATGCATAGTACATCAGCACTGTGCATTGTGCAATTTAAAAGATACTGTATTTATAGTATTTTTGTATAGTGATGCAAATGTGAAACCACACTTTTATACCACGCATTAAAGGACTCACTATCTGTGTATCTACATGATCTATTAATAGATATCAGGACATACCACAGCATTCAGAGTCAGTGAACAAGGAGAAAGGTTTTAATTACTATCACTGTTTGACAACATAGTGAAAGTCACTTCTCCTGATAACATCAAATAACACACTGTGTGTGTATCACATCAGTTGCAACACCAGACAACAGGTTGAGAACAGGTTGCAAGCCTATCAGAAATTATCCATACGAACATATATAAACATATAAAAAGAACATAACATTTCGAAAACATAAAAAATATAAACTAAATTCAATATTCAGTGACTGTCTTTTGTTTTTTTGACCATTAAGTCCCGATTCCTGACAAAGTCTCTTATGTTGTGAATAGAGCGACGAGCCAGAGAAGGATGCTCAGCAGTCTTGCACTGTTTGCATTCAATCATAGAGGCTAGTTTCCCCTTGTTGACGTGGTTTCTGAAATGTCTCATTACCGCTGCGACCTCTGTTGGAGACCACTGCCGTTTTGGTTTCCTACTTGGATCCTCCTTTTCATCAGCATTTTCAAGAAACACTACAAAAGAGGAAAACAGATTCCCAAACACTGGGGTTAACACTCAGTTCTCTTTACTTTGTTTGTTCTGTTAAGTCTACATTTTTTTAAAAAAATGGGTTATATAACTGCACTGGGCTTGTTCTTATAATTGTATATTAACACTATGTTTTTCACTTGATCTGGCGATAGCTAAAACAATCTTAAAGAAACATAACAGTATCATTGCTCACCTGTAAAATTTATTTCATCTTTCCCATGTCTCTAATAGATAGGCATCAATGGATTGATGATTTTTGTTTCCAGTGACTGTTGTTACATCATTTTGTTCTCAACGAATTACACAGTATTACTGAGTAAAGACTTTCCACTTGAATATTTTCGTCATTGAGATCCAATGTGTGATCTAATTGTTCCCTTAATTTTTTTTGAGCAGTGTATTTTACACAGAATCCCGCAGCCTTCATCCTGATGTAAACAGAATTTTTCAATACCCTCCAGTGATTGTCCTGCAACTGTATACAACACATCTGAAATCCTACTTGTGACAGTAAATTAGTGATATTAATGTTAATACAGTAATTATCCAGACGCTTCGGTGGCCTGCCTCGTGAAGAACAAAACTTTATTGACAGTTCCTATTAAATCTGCAGGAAGTCTCTGCTCTCAAACATGATTCAGCAGTAGGTTCTTCCCTGTGTGTGTCTGTGTGCTTTTACCTGGTTGTTTGCACACTTGCTTTCTGCTGTGCACTTTGTCCATCCCACCAGTGTTTTTGTCAATTACTGAGAAGAAAAAAATGATAAACTCCTCCATGTCAATCCCAACACTTAGGTTCATGTTTAATCTTCATTTCAACCTTTATGTAATTGACAAGATATTATCGAGTTACATCTGAACTGTGTTTTAATAGCTTCACAGCATACTACAGTGACTATAGAAGAGGAGGTCATGAAACTTCATAGATCATACCAAATATTGCTGAAACAATGATTAGTAATGGTATTCAGTTCAGTTTCACACTCATCTGTTGTTGATGTTAACATTAATATATCTTTAGAAATTGCTTGGTAGTTAAAAACGTTCTAAGCTTGTCATACCTTGAGATGTGCTTTCTAGGGCAGAGTCAGCATCTGTGAGTAGAAAATTAGAAATTAAACAGCCATTAACAAACAGGAGCACTAGTTGATCTACATGTAATAAACCCAACATCAGTGGGCATGCTGGTGGACTGAGGAACATGGTCATACCATCTGAGGTGCCTGGAGGTTCCTCAACAGGACACCTTGCTCTCTTCAATCCTGCAGTATGAAGAGTACAGCTCAATATAAATGTTCTAGTGTCACATGTTCAACATTTTATAAAAACAATCCATTTTACTACTCATACATATGTCATGGATCCTGTCAGTCTCTATAAAGATCTCTTCAGCATTATGAAGAGATGAACATTTAAAACTGCAAGTTCTATTTTTTCGTTTTTGCAAGGATTTGCCTCATCTGTTTCTCGTTGGCATTTTGTTGCTAAGTTTTAACTCTGAAGAGCAAATTTGTTGACCATATTACTTCACAGTAAAGTGATCATATAGTAACTCTCTTATTCATTATATTAGGGGTGGATGGTATAAACAGTATATAAAGCACAATGTATGCCTTTTGAATATAGGGTGTTGAGTGTTAGAGCCCTCACAATATAAAGTGGCAATGAAGTAACCAGGTTCCAAAATGAATACCTGCCGATGCCAAATGCAGGTGGCTCTTATGCTGGGTGAGTAAAACTCAGAGTACTATCTGCCACACTGGTGGGTCATGTTTGTACTGAAACAGTCAAGTAAAACACTACTCTGTGATTCTCTAACACATTTTGATTTACAGGTGCTCTGCTTCTGTCCTGTTTGTCACACACACTCGTATTCTGTGAAGAGCAGGAGACAAGACTTCACAGACCACGCAAGAAGAGGGTGAATGTGGTAGAGAGTGAGAAGTCTGAGAAAGAGCTTTAGGTGATTAAAATGATTAAGCATCTAACAAGGCTTACAGGCAGTGACAAATTAAAGGAATAATTTGAGAAATGAGTGGAGAAACAGAATGACATTGCATTATGTTGATTTTTCCTTTAATTTGTCACCTGTCTGTATGTCTTTAAAATTTTAATCCAAATTGCAAGGGCTTCACGAAAACAAGTATACCGTGACACAGTTACCGTCTGCGCTTCAAATTATACAGCGATACAGGTTTTAGGCTATACTGCCAAAGATCATATGCTGAACTTCTTATGTGGACCTAAATTATTTGATGTTTGCATGTTTAGGTACATTACCCATTTCTGTTTGTGTCTGTAGACATTGCTCTTCAGTCTCACCGTCTTCACTTTGTGCAGAATCGCTCAATTCTATATTATCTAAAGAAAAATAAATGTTTTGAGCATCTCATCAGTTTAACATTGCAAATATTATTGTAAGAGACCTGAGACAAAATCATCAAACTGAAATTTGAGAAACAATATGTAAGCCCTTAAATTGCTTGTCTGTATGTTAGGATTATGTGAAAACCTTCACACTCACCTAATAAATACAATTTACAAAAATTTTAGGTAGCAATACCTTCAACTTCAATTTCTTCAAGTGTTTTGCCACAAAGGTTTGTAAGAGATCCTTTCTCCATGGCAAGAAGTAGCTTCGATATCTTGGCCAGCTGGGTTGTAGCCTCTGAAAGTCTGTAATACTCTCTGTGAACACGAATATCGTGGCCCAAAAAGTCAGTAACTTGGTCCAACTCGTGGTTTTTCAGATTCAGGACCTGTGACAAGGTTGCAACATGTTTGCGCAACTGTGTGGACCTGAGGAGTTCAGGGTTTTGTGCACCACACTCATTTGCATAAATCCTCAGACAGTCCTGTCCTCTGAAAGGAGTCAAACAGTTGGGCCTTCCAAATAGGAATGTGTTGTCGTCTGGGACTCCACACTCCTTTCTGCTACTTATGAGTTGTGTTACGGCATCAACCATGTCCGGAGAGAGGAGCACAGCAACTTTTCTTCCCTTTTACCCCTAATTTCCACCCGACTGAAATGTGCACAAAGTTTTTGCTCAAACTTTGTGAGACCAACTGCAACATCCTTATGTAGGGCATCTGTATCCTTCTCAAGGAAGCCTTTTACTTGCATCTTTGCAAGGGAGGGTAAATGGCTTGTTAAAGTTTCCCTCCATCGAGGTAAGCAAAGCTGTGTGTGAAACAAGTTCAGACCGCTTTGTGGTACACAGTTTTTTGGGTTGACTTGATGAGCTGAGGAGTTTGGTAGCAGTGCTTTTCTTCATCAAACCCTGACACATTCTTCACAGCTTGGATAACCACATGAAATTTGCAGGTCTTACAGCATCCTCAAGACTGTGTATTGAAAAATCTCTACACAGTGTCAGCAGAAGTCTTCCGACCATGCGGAACTTCTGTCCAATATAGTCGTATTTGGTGGGATCCTGTCCATGTTTATTGAAAAATGAGTGGGCCAGCTGAAGAATGCAGAAGTCACTGCGCACAGCAGCAGAGACGTCATCATCTTTCATCGCAGTCAATAGCTTCCAAACACCCTGGGATATCTGTTGACAGAGTGCTGATTCTGAACTCTGTGCAAAGTAATGTCCATTCCCCACAGTGCACAGACAAACTGAGATCCAGTCTAAATCTGGAACACAGAAGCCACATACATTACATTATACACAAACTGACCTCAACATGCAAGACAGGATATTGCTGATTACCACAAAAAATGTCTGTATTAAACATTCTGAAATATTTTAAACACTAAATAAGATGTACCTGTACATACAAGACTATCTTTATATTTGCACCTTTGGATTTTTTTTTTATTCACTGGCCAGTTTATTACTCTAAATGCCCTTAGCTATGTAAGTGATATCTTGTGAGCAGTATTTTTATTGTAACAGCCAAATGTTGGAGGTGTCACAGTCACTGCAGAATTCAGCTCATCTAAAATTTAATCATGTATCCGTGTTCATCATTCAAATGTGAAAAGTATATTAAGAACATAAGTTTTGTATGTTTTACATTTTTTGTGTAGCAGAATCTCCCTCCGTCGTCCTAAAACATTTTAATATTTACGATAACTCAATTTGCCCATCATTAACTGGCTGTTAGCTTGTAAACTCAAAAACATGGTAAGACGTTCCCACTTTAAATCAAATCTAGAGAATTTGATTTAAATCCCCTCATTAATATACCCAACCCAAATATTTAACCTGTAAATTCATTACTGAATATACAGACGCTCTAATGGACCTTTAAATGCAACAGCAAATAATTATCTTCATACTATGTATATAGAATCCTACAAAAATTGTTATTTTCCATAACAATTTTCTGTATTTTTGTTTTGTCTCTGTTCTTCTAACTTGTTTAAAGTGGTTGGAATCTAATGTGACATCACATACTTCTTTGAACCATTCAGAGTTTAGTAATATTTGGGTCAAAAGTGGACTCAATTTTTTTTCAATATTAAACTCGTAATAAATATTAATTTAACCTGACATCAGGTTAGAGACACACCTCACAGACATTTACCTTCTCTGTTGCATCCTCTGCTGCACAGCTGACCAAGCCATTAGGCTGTTGTTCTTTGTCTGGAGTCCTCTGTGAAACATGAAGCAAGCATTTAATGTGGAACACTTCAATGCTTATTCTGGCTTTAATTTGGGCAGCATTTTATTGTATTTATTACATAATAAATGGTTATATTTGTGAACATAGCTTAGCAAAAGCGGTTCTGTACTGCAGTATAGGAAATATATATAAACAGCATATAGGAAAAATGTGAGCAAATGTAAATAAAATGTGTCTTATCTCCAATATGCATCATCCTATAAGTCTGATTTGACTTAAAAAATTAAACCAAACTTTAATGTTCAAAGAACATAAATGAAAAACACGTATGCCTGTACTAATGTTTTAATGTAATTAAGTCACCTGTTGAATGTTGTCATTCCGCCTCAGTTGAGGATCCGTCTCCGTTGAAATCTTGTGGGGAAAAAAGGGAAAGGTTTGATCATTAAACAGGGAAATGATAGACACTGAGACAAAAGGTGACTATATTTCAGCAGCATTTTCAGTTGAACTCATTAGGTTAGAGACACGTCACAGACATTTACCTTCTCTGTTGCATCCTCTGCTGCACAGCTGACCAAGCCATTTGGCTGTTGTTCTTTGTCTGGAGTCCTCTGTGTAAACAGTTCAACAGGGGATTCAATACAATGTCTTATACATGAACATCTCCATATGATTAATACAGAAATTGTAAAAATGGTAAACTGTGTATTCACTTGAATTTAAGTATATTAGAACTACTGAGGTACAATATTCACTTCCCGAATCAGTGACAGATCATCTTCCTGGCAGCAGTCACTAGGCATAACATGAATAGCTTGCACAGAGTAGAAAACATTTCTAGCTTGAGAAAATGGTGTTAAAAGATAGTAGGCTGTAAGTGCTCGTTCATTGTGAAAATTAAGTTCCATCTGTAAATACCCTGCTTCTCCAGGGCCAGTCACAACCAAAAATTCATTTTTGGTTGCTAACTTTCCTTTACCTCAGCCTTGGACCACCCTTTCTTCTGTACTCTTCTGGATTCTTGAACAGCAGCTCGTCCTGGAAGAACAAAAAAATATCACACAAATAAAAAGCAAAATGTGTTAGGCAGTTGGAGCTATCAAAACCCAAGTTCAACTAATGCCTTCGGCCTGAACCACACTGCCTGCATGAGGAACATTGGTTGTCCGTCAGCGCCCATGTTAACAGGTTATAGTGGACACAATGCCTGCATGAGACACGGCTGTGTCACGTGATCTAGCCATCTCACTTATTTTTCACATGTGCCATGCAGATCCAGCAAAAACAGACTGGAAAAACGTGTTGATAGTCAAACTGACATCATACCAGCAACATTACATAAAATTGCCACCTCTCACTATAGCTTCAATGCCTAGACTGAATCTGAATATGACACAGACATGATTTTACAGGTAAACACTCCCTCTCTCTGTGGATGTGTGTGCCTTGCTCTGAACGACGGTAAAGACAAATCAAGGCAAACTCTTATGTAGAAAGACAAATCTGGCAGTTGCAATGATGCAGCAGACACGCACACGTGGCCGGCAGAGTGTTCCAAGCGTACGTAATGGAAATACTGCATATAAAACACTGTGCAAAAATTTTAGACACTGAAATTATAGTTCAGATGCTTTAAAAACAGTACATCAATACTTCATAACCTATCAATTAGTAATGTACAAGATGCAGTACAGAGAAGAAAAACCTAAATCTGACGATTGATCCCTTTGCCTTTGACACCACCACCAACACCACTTCCTCTTGGTACACCTGCACAGTTTTGCAGGTTAGGTTGAAGAACTTGCCACAGTCGCTCTCTGGATTTAGGCGTCCTCAATGTCTTTGGTTTCTTTGTGTGATCCCAGACTGACTGGATGATGCTTTATGACTTATTTGACAGTTTAATTTTTTTAAATTAAGATCAATCTTTTTTTCTTACAGATGTGGTGCATGCCTTTATGTGTCCTTTACAATCAAACTTGGCTTACCTTCAGGGACAGAGACGTCGTTGTTTTATATGAGGGAAAAAAATTATGAACACAAACAAGTATAATCTGACAATCTATGATCTGATCAAAGATATCAGAGGATTAGTTCTTATTTCCAGTTCTGCTCACAGAGTCTCCTCATGTTATTCTGAGCTGCAGTGATGAAGAGGAGCGTCACAGCTTCTTCACTGTCAAGAATCTGTGTTCAGTTCAGATGAAGCTCTAATAGTTCTGATGGAGTTATTTAGTGATAAACTCTCCTCTGTTAGCAGCTTTGTGGACACATGGAAAGACTCCAACAGCAGAACATCCACTGATCTATACAAACAGCTACTGATCTTTATTACTAAACTTTATTCTGAACTCTTGTCCCTGTCAGAATCCTGTAGAGATGATGACTAAGGTTTTCCAGGTATCTGATTGGTCAGTAGTTTGGCTGTTGATCCTCTGAACTTAAGTTAAACCTGAGTTCAACCTGAGGTTACCTTGATAACCATAAATCCTGCTTCATAGTACAGACCTCTGGAGTCAGTCAGTGACACCAGACTGGAGGTTGTGTGTTAGAAACACTGTATAAAGACATAAAAATACATATAAAGATTATAAAGAGAAACATGAGGTGATGTGAACCAGGCCTCACAACAAAGATCTCAGAGACTGAGGAGGACACAAAAAACACAAACAAAAAAATAAAAAGGATGAGACTGAGCACACTGTGTTTGTCTACACTTACATTACAAACATCAATATGAGGAATTCATAGGCTCTGTATTTTACAATTAATTTGGACAAAATTGTGTATAATAATTACACAATGTGATAATAGTATCACAATATGACTGACAGTTGATAAACCATTATGTTTTGAATTATTGCTTCTGTATTTCTGAACTGAAGACCTTGTCTTATATTTCGACATGAAACGTTATATTTTCTTGGAAAAGGGTGGTGACCACAGATCTGAAGTGTCTAGATGCACCTGACTTAACATTCAGAAAAAGGAACACTCAGAAAATATCTGTCAGTGCTAATGTACAAACCTTCAATGTCAGTGTCATCCAGTGATTTCCCCTGCATGTTGGAAAGATGTCCTTTCTCCAGTGACAAAAGCAGTTCGGAAATCTTGGCCAGCTGTGTTGTGGGAACTGGTAATCTGTAGAAATCACAACGAACACGGATGTCGTGACCCAGGAAATCTACAACCTGGTCAAGTTGATTGTTTTTTAAATTTAGGACTTGTGAGAGTGTGGCAACATGTTTCCTAAGAAGTGTCGACCTGAGGTGCTCAGGGTGCTTTGCTCCACACTGGTTTGCATGAACTCGCAAACAGTCCTGTCCTCTGTAATGGCTCATTGCTTTTGGTCTTGCAAAAAGGAAGACATTTGTGGCACAAATACCACATTCAGCCCTTTTACTGGTCAGTAGTGAGAGTGCATTCACAGTTCATGGTGATAACAGAACTGCAACCTTTCGGCCCCTTTTTCCCATGATTTCTATTCGGCTGAAATAGTTGCAGAGTCTCTGTTCAATCTTGACAACCCAATGGCGACATCTTCATGGAGCTTTGTGTTGTCTCTTTCTTTGAAACTTTTGAGGCATGTTATTGAAACAAACAACAAACAATCTCTCATGCCCAACAATGTCGCAGTGGTCAGCTTCATCTCATCGTAACAAATATTTAGTAAGTACAACCCTTTTGAACCATGTGCAGAAACCATTTTTTCCACCGTTAAAACAGTAAAAGTGGATTTGGACATACCCTAAACGCACTTCTGCCATGCGTTTCAACCATGTGCTTTGAACTGTTAAAATAGTGCCCACTGTCTATCTTTAACTGCCTTTGTCTCTTTTTAATTTCTACCATCGTATTTGTTGAAATTATCCAAGCCAACCAACCCTGTGACGTAACTGGTGATATTACTGCAGGATGGCTGCACCACTGCTACAAAAGATGCAGCTGTCTTTTTTCCTTTATATATTCATTATGTTATATTAGACTGCTTTAATCTTAGCTAGGAGTTCCTTATAAACTGAGTGTATACCCAGTGAGTGAGTGTATACTACTGCACATTGTAACAAATCAATAAATGTCTCACCTTTGCATTTATAGCCAAGCCACTTGAAGGAGGATACAGGTCCCGCACACTGAATGCACTTATCCAAGGAGGATATTGTTGTGCACACAAGGCGGTGATTTTGACACTGTTGGCAAAATTTTATTGTAACATTTATTTGTGTCCATTTGAACAGCGAGGTGTGTCACAGTCACAAAGTCTACAAATTCTATAAAAAAGCTAATTAACTTTTTAAGTTATTTGAAGACTGTACTGGAGGTCTAGAGATGACAATAACAATAAAGCAGTTGCTTCTTCAGACTCTGCTTAAAGTTAGGTCTCCGCTTTTTGCTGAGTGACTCTAGACTTTTATAGTTCTTAGATTTGCTGTAGTTAATTTTGAAGATATTTTATAGAATCACATTTATCACAAGTGACTGGGTTCCCATCCATCACATGGAACTGGTGTTGTTCATAATTAAGCACAGCAACTGATAACTGACAATAAGAATTTTGACAATTAAAAAAGTATCACTTAAACATTTAAATATCCAGGGACATCAGTACCATCTGAGCAGGTATTCTCCTCCACGACTCTCAAAGTTAATGGACTGCACACCAGACTAACCCCACAGCATATCAACAATTTGCTTGTTCTGAATGAAACCAGTAGACAAAACTGACCACTATGCTTAGGACTGGGGCAGGCCTGTCAGGCGTAGTTCAGTTTAATCTGGTTAGTTACCAGATAATGTTTGATTAACAAGTGTTGGTTGTCGGTCAGTGACAGAACAAGAACCACTGACACGAGCTGCAGCCCAAGTTACAGTCTGCCTGTGGGATGAGAGACCTGCCTGCAGGACTGACAACCTGAGACAACCTCTATCACCTTGAAATGCAGGATGGGCCCTTTAAACTGTATGGACCTCCGAAGATATTTGGGTGGGTCACTGCTTAATACACACACTCAGATCTGATACTGACTTACACTGTGAAAAGCATTTTATACAAAGGTCCTTATATCCCACTGTCCTTATACATCATATCACACTCAGGTACTACACACACACACACTGAGATCTGATGCCCCTCCACTCATGTAGTGATGTTTAAAGATTCCCATTAAACTACGAATTAAACCAAAATAACATTAACACTCTGCGCTGCACCAGATACCATTCCTTTTATTCATCCTACTTTTGTAATGAATTAATGCGAGCCAAATAACCTCTGAGGAAAACACGGCTATCTTACACTTATAATTACTGATTCAGTTGTGCAACAGTACAAAGAGATCTAGATCGACTAGTAGTGCAGCGCGACTTTACCGTTTCATTACCATCATCCCAAAACTTCATATCCATGAGGCATTTATTATGATATGACTCCTCCTCCTCTCATCCACCTGATCTCTCTGTGGACACGAGTAGTCAGGCACTTAACTTAACGAGTAGGATCTGAGCCACAGGTTGAATTAGCCTATCCAGCTCAACACAAACAAAGAAAACCAACAATTGTGCTAATATTATACATTTCCTTCCGTATTTATTTTGTTCTATTTAGAAAACTAAACCTGAGCTGCCTGTCGCTTCTCCTCCACCTGCGGTCCTCCTCACTAGCACAGGCTGAACACATGCCACACACCGAATGAAGGCTGAAGGAGGAGGGCGTGTAGCCTCCTCAAAATGTAGCTCTGCAATGCAGACAGCTGCTGCTCAACACTGAATACAAAAGGCATACCACTATACCCCATAATGTGCCTTTTCTGAAAGACAAACGTATTTCTATTTAGCTGCCTCAGACTGTATCAACTCCGCCAGCCGAGGCAACCGCGGCTAGTTTCCTCTACCAATGCTATCACATAACACAAACACCAGCTGAGCATAATCTAAACTAGTTTAACACGGCCAGTTTAAATATCCAGACTATGTTAACTTGACTTTATTTTCATGAAACTAAACATATGGGGAAAAAACGACCTGACATTGACAAATATATTTGCTTACCTGTAGGTTTTGAATCGTCCAGGGCGGCCATGTTGCAGCTTCCACCACAGAGCACATGACGGTGTTAAAGCCCAGAGGTGAGGGCAGATCTTGAGACCGAGGGTTTTGTAGGTACCGCCCAAATTCGTAAAACAGCCAATCAAAAAGAAGCCTGCCAAATATGCACAATGTGTATCGAAAATGTGTATGAAACTGCAATGCAGCCACCACCTCTGGGGTTTGCTGTTCTATACACTGGGACACACTGAAAATCAGGTCAACGGGTAAAAAAGGACTTTCAAAGAAAATAAGAAATGATGTTATTTAGACACTAACAGATACAGATACACTCTGCGAATTACAGGGACATCAGCATAGTCCCTGTATTACCCTCACGTCCACGTAATGTCGGTGTGTAGTCAGGTCAATTGTCTATACCATGAAAACCAACACACACACACACACACACACACACACACACACACACACGAACAAACTACAGTAAAACATTAAATCGTTTATAGCTCAGTTATAAAACATTAATAAGAAAAACATTTGGGTTGCCAGGTTGTGCTGGTGATTATCCTCCTCCTCCTGTAACACCTTGATCATGCAGACTCCATTATTAACAGTTTGACCTCTGACCTTCAGGAAAACAAGTTACAGAGCATCTGGACCAGAATCATCTCATAAACATTTTAAATTAAAGTCTCAAACTTTTATCATCAGTTTATTAAAATGTATAACTGCAGATGACTCACTGACTTTTGCTGCCGACTCATTAGAAAGTGAGAGAGTTGTTTTCATGATTACGAGCTGAACAATGAAACACAGTCACTGACAGAGTGGGAGCTGACCAGTAAAAATAGCAGGGTCAGTGTCTCGGTGCAGCCGGTCTGTTTTGGTTCCCATCATTCTGTTAACACCTGATATTTCAGATTTGTGCTGTGAAGCTCCACATTGTGTTGACTGACAGAACTTGGTGTTATGGTTCCACTGATCTGTCACTGTCTGTTTAAATCTCTATGGACCGAGTCCCCGACAAAAACCATGTCAACTAAACCGTCCCACTGCAGGGTCCATCCAGCGTTCACACTCCACCTGTTTGGTTATGGACTCTGGTGTGTTTGTGTGTGTTGTGCTCTCAGCTGACACCACCTGAAAACGATGACTGACCTCAGGACTGTGATTAAACAGCTCTGAAATCCATCTGGTAACGTAAACCGTCAGGGAAGAGATCCTCTGACTGATCTGGAAGCCTCACAGTTCTGAAGTTAAACAGACACAGTAACTGTCCTGCTGGAGCCTGTTTCTTCCTGTCTCCACCTGTGTGCCTCACCTTCCTGTTCCAGTCCTTTCATATGACACTGATAAGAACTTTGAGCTCTTTGTGACCTGCTGAGTCTTCTGCCACTGGAGTCCGTCCACTTCAAGCTTCATCATGAGCTGTGTTCAGAGATGCTCCTCTTGTAAGTGGCTGTCTGAACCTCTGTCATCACTGAGCTGCTTCACCACAGAGCTGCTGCTCACTGGATGGTTTCTGTTCCTGCAGGAGATCAGCAGCTGCTCAGCTCTTCAACCCACCAACAGTCAGAGTCACTGAGGTCTGTTTGGTCAGGAGGCAGGAGAGGAAGTGATTGGCTCAAGGGAATCACCACCAGCCAATCAGCAACAAATTGTCAGTGCGTGTGCAGACCATGAAGTTTCAGAGCATGGTTCAGATTAAAGCAGATAATCACTCAGGTGAGCAGGTGAGTGTGAGTGAAGGCCGGTGCAGAAACCGTGGAGCTGCTTCACTCTGTCCTGACACATGAAGACTGACAGACTCTGCAGGACAGGTGGTCCCTCTGGGCAGCAACAGGTTAAACTTGGCTCTAAAATGTTTTTCAATTCAACTTTATTGATATAACATATAGATAACATACATAAAATATGTCCTACAAACACTTTGCCTAAAGTGATTCACACAGGATTAAAACAGCACAACAACAAAAAACACTGAAAAGACATCTAAAAGAAAGGTAGTGGAAGAGCTTAGTGATCTGCATGGAACATAAAACCAAAGAAAATCTCATGTCACAACTTTACAGTCGTTTCTGAAAGGTACAGAGAATCACAACAGTCTAAACAGGTAGTGATAAAAGTGTGAGTGAGGATTCTGAGTGACTTTGGAAACATTTCTTATTTCTTCCTCTAAAGATCTGAGGCTAAAGTGATCCCAAATATGTGATTAGTGTTTTCATTTGTTTGCTGAGACCAAACACAAAGTGTAGATTTTCTCTTGCTGCTTTTAAAAGGTTTTTATCATAACATCCATGTGTTAATGTTGGTGAGACAGGTGATGAGAGAGAGCAGTGCAATGGAGTCATTTGGGGAAACAGAGATGTACAATTGTGTATCATCAGCGTACAGATGACACCCAATATGGTGATGGTTGATACTGTTTCCCAGTGGGAGCAAATATAGTGAGAACAGGATTGGGCTGTGAATGGTTCCTTGAGGAACACCATATTCAGTACTGTGGGGCCCCTGAGGATATTCACCATTCCTATGGCTGTTTTCAGGGGACTTTATTAGTCTTGTTGTTCCTGAGGACAGATTAAGGCAGCAGATTGGTTGACATCATAGCTGGGAGCCCATGCATGCAGTGTGACAGTGTGTGTGTTAATATTTGCTCTGCTGGCTCTAACAGAAATGTTTTCTTTAAAACTGTGCTGAGATTTTCTCAGTTGAAAGTTGAGTTAGACTGAGAGCAGGTGGTGGATTTAAAAGATTATCAGCTGTAGAAAAGAAAACTGTGGTTATTTTGGTTTTCTGAATTAACTGTTAATTAAAACCAGATGTTTAAAAATATACAAGTGAACATGTGATTTGCTTTTCCTCTGTCCTCTCTCAGCTTTTCAACAGCTTCTTTTTCCATGGTGATTTGATTTGTGGTGTTTTTTGATCAGGAGAAACTGAATCTAAAGAAAATCTTAAATTATCATTGGAAGCAACAAGGTCATTGAATAAGTCAGTAGTGGATGGAGGAAATGTGTTCAAATGATTTGCTAATTATGGTCATTGATAATGCTGCACTTCACATCAACAGTCTCTGGATATAAAAACAAAGACAAGAAACAAGTGAAACGCCAACATTAAAACCTCTAGTAAACAAAGCCCAGAGTATTTCTGTGGATCAGCTGTGAATGACAGCCAATGAGAGAAGAGAGGAGCTGATGAAGATGATGATGCTCTCACCAGCCCTGGGTTTTACCTCTCAGGCTGAACTAAACCTCTGATTGGTGGAGGTGGTTCTGGCTCTTGAAACTCTACTGCCCCCCTCACTGTGTCGGTGAAAGTTTAAGCTACATTTGAATTTACACTGAATTATTATTCTGCTACAAACAGCAGAACTAAACACCAGTCAAATAAAAGGCTATAAAGAACAGGAAGTAAATATAAAAACATTATTTACCACACAAAATGACTTAAAGTTCTGTTAATTAATGATTAATTAAACCATTGATACTTGTTGACATATCATTAAGATATATAGACATGCTCATATGAAAAGGCTGGGAGATATGGCTAAAAACCTCATATCTCAACAGGCTTAAGAGAAGCAGTAAATGTGCAATAAAATACAATACTATGAAAATGTAACAGTAACATAATGAGTAGATTTTAACTTTAACTTACTTTTTACTTTCATCTTAAAATATTTTAACTTCTACTGGAGTAAAAATCTTTCTTGGTTTCTGTTCACTGCAGGGGCTGGTTACAAATATTTAGCATATCCAACATTATGAATATGATAATTTACTATATCTTCTATAGTGTATTATTGAATACATCAATAAAATGGAGGATAAAAACAACATGTTCCTCCTATACAATAATATCTTGTAAAGTTCAGCTGAAGAACATGAGGCTTCAAAGTCTGAGTCAAACTAATCTTCAGAGTTCAAGTCATTTTACTGTGAAATTCCCTCTTTGTGAAGCTCAACAAGGAAACTGTTCAGAGCTGAACTTGATGAGCTTTAAGTCCAGAGACACTGATGATGCTCTGTCAGATCCAGAGGAACACACAGGGATGATGGTGGACTGGACTCTGTGTGTGACAGTGGAGCTGTTCTCAGATCAGTTCAGACTGCAGCACTGAGAGTCATCTCCACTTCTTCTGGTTCCTCTGTCAGTCACTGCTGGATCAAGCTCTCCTCTCCACTCTCACCAACATCTGTGTAGAGAAGAAGAAAGCAGAGGAGATGAATCAGTGTTTACAGAGACTCACTTCATCAGTCAGTGATGCAGCAGGGACTTCAGTCCTGTTCAGACCAGATGTGCAGCAGCTGCTTCCTCTCAGCTCTCATGTTAACGTGTTGGAGTGAACACACTGAGCTGGAAGCTCACAGACCTGCAGAGACGTTCAGCATCAAGTCTGTTCACTCTGCACATTTCACTCAGTCCACAGTGGAAACAAAGTGCTGAGTCAGCAACAGGTCAGTGATGGATTCACTCCTGTTACCTGTCAGCTGATGTCACTTTAAACACAGAGTCTCTGTGTGTTGATCAACATGTGAGCTGCTTCTGAAACATCACCTGACTGAACATGGAGGCTGTCACTAAGAGCCAGGGACTGTCAGGCTCCATCACACTGATCTCAGAGCTGTGACACAGATGAAACTGATCAGCTGTTTAGTGTTGAAACCAGAGAACAAACAGTCTCAGATCAGATTGGACAGTTTGATGAATGAGGACACTGTCTCTGTCCATCTGTGAGGCTGTCAGCTGGAATCAGCTTTATTTCCTGTACACATCAACACAACAACACCAGTCGTCTTCACATCGACTCACACACATGATCACAACAAGCTTCTGGCTGCTCTGATTGGCTGACTGTTGTCTCTCTCTCTGTCTTTCTGTCCAATCCTGAAGCCTGTCCCCGTTCTCCTCTCACAGCTTCACTGAGGAAAGCAGCCACTGAGGAGGTTGGAGGTTCACAGGAAACACTGGATCTTTGCTCTGATACTAACTGTGTTTAGTACAATACTGCTGAGAGCAGCATGGACTGACTCCGCCCCTCTACTGACCTCAGAGTCTCCAGTCTACAGTCTGGACTCTCCACGAGACCATGGAGATCCTTAAGGTCTGAATACCGCAGGTTGTTGAAGCTCAGGTCCAGTTCTCTCAGATGGGAGGGGTTGGACTTCAGAGCTGAGACCAGAGAAGAACAGCTGATCTCTGACAAACTGCAGCTCCTCAATCTGAATAAAGAATCAAAGATGTGAGTTTAGGAGACAAAGTTCCTGCTTGAAACCACAAAGAGTCAAACAGACAAAGTAAAAACAGCTCTCATTAATATTCATGACAACATGCTGCTGCTTCAATAAAGACGTAGTGACTCCACCTCTTCAACTCTGCCAGCTCCACCTGTGGCTCCATCTATACAAACTCATGTTGTGCAGATTCTACTAAAGATCCTCAAGTTTTCAAAGACAACAAACATGTCAGGCTGAAGTTTGGAGACATGAGAACAAATGTATAGAAATATATATTCAATTCACTAGTTGATGGAACGGCAGAGACATAGACACCTGGTGACTGAGCTCAAATATTTAACACAGTCAAACCTACAGGATTTAAAGTGATGAAACAACCTGTTGCTATGACAACTTGGCTTTGAATATTGGAGTCAGTACAAACATCACAGAGCCTTATAAAAGTGTTGGGACCATCAGCTATTGATTATAGATCAGTTATTGTCTGACAGATTCAATGTGTTTCTGTTGGTGTTTTAAAAAGTCATGAGGTGAAAGTTGAGGAGAAACAGTCACTGGACTAAAAGCAGAGAAGAAGAAAACAGACTTTACCATGAAGATCCTCAGTGTGGATCAGTATAATATCAGCCTCATGTCTGCAGCTCAGTGTCAACACAACTTTCACATCACATTCATCTCAGCACAGAAAGAAAACATGGAGTCTGACCTCAGAGTCTCCAGTCTACAGTCTGGACTCTGCAGAAAACCACACAGACCCTTCACTCCTGGATCCTGCAGGTCCTGGTTCCAGCTCAGGTCCAGTTCTCTCAGATGGGAGGGGTTGGACTTCAGAGCTGAGCCCAGAGAAGAACAGCTGATCTCTGACAACCTGCAGTTCTCCAATCTGAATAAAGAATCAAAGATGTAGATCAGTGATTGATAATCAATCAGATTTGTCCTGATCAATGATCTTTGTCTAAAATGAGAAGAGTGACTTTGTCCTTCTGTTATTGTGGATCTTCATCATGTCAGTACAACACAACATTGTCAACACAACAGTTGTGTGTGTTGTGTTACAGATGAAAACACACGCACAGTTTGATCAAACAGACATTAGTCCTGACACTTCACTGAAATCTACTGAAAAAAAGAAGATTGTTTCTTCACTTTCTTTGGACAAATATTAGTTGTGAGGATCTTGTGTATGTTGTTGTGATAAAAATGAATTGACTTGAACAACTAACACTGGACATTTTCTCCAGTGGATTTAGAAAACATGAGTCCTCTGACTGAGAGAAATACGAGTGTGTGAGCTGTGAAGGTTGAACTGAAGTGAACAGACATTATTCATGACAAGTGAGTGAAATGAGCTGAAACTGAAGAATCATTCTCAGTCTGAGAGAAGAACAACTGGAAACATGAGACAACAACTATTTACAATGTCATTCATTCATTCACAGTCAATGGATTCAACTTGTGTGTGAAGCTTCATTAGCTGTGGATTCAAGATATAAGATCTACAACAGTGAACTGACCTCAGAGTCTCCAGTCTACAGTCTGGACTCTGCAGAAAACCACACAGACCCTTCACTCCTGGACCCTGCAGGTTCTGGTTCCAGCTCAGGTCCAGTTCTCTCAGATGGGAGGGGTTGGACTTCAGAGCTGAGCCCAGAGAAGAACAGCTGATCTCTGACAACCTGCAGCGCCATAATCTGAATAAAGAATCAAAGATGAAGATCAATGATTGATAATCAATCAGATTTGTCCTGATCAATGATCTTTGTCTAAAATGGGTAGAGTGACTTTGTCCTTCTTTTATTGTGGATCTTCATCATGTCAGCCTTCTACACACATCATCCAAATGTCAGTACAACATTCATACAGCTGTTGATGTGAACACAGGTTGATCAGCTGCTGCTGACCTCAGTTCAGTCTGTGATCAGAGGAGAATCAGAGGATTCACGTCTGTTTAGTCTGTTCCCTCTCTGACACTACAGACATCAGCACAGAAACAAAACACTGAGGACGTGAACAAACAGTGAGAACTCAGTCACACTGTTCAGAACAAACATGGTGGAGCAGCTTCAATGTTCCAAAGTCACCAAACAACTGCACAAAGTCACATTTACAGGAGGAGGGAAAATATTTCTGTGTGTCCACATCTTTAAAGAAGAACTTGTGTCACTGTTGAGAACTTGAGGAGGACGAGTGCTCGGCCTCAGTCTACCACCGGTGTTACAGCCCATTCTGTGAGCCGTCAGATTCTGTGACCTGCAGCAACAACCAGTTCACCTTCAGGTAACGTTCAGAGCCTCCTGCTGGAAAACACCACAGATTTATTCAGCTGATCTTCACTGAATGAGGAAGTAGAATTCATCTGGTTTTCACATCAACCCCCCAGTGAGGAGCAGACTGAGTGAGGACGGGGTTAATGAAGGTCACAGAGCAGAGATCAAACCTGTGCTCACAGTCCTACAACCCTTCAGCTCAGCACAACGTCCACGGTTTAGGTCTGATAGTTGATGAACAGAGTTTCTCTGAGTGTTAGTGTCAGTATGCTCTGGTAACTGCTCCTGAACACAGTCACATGACCACTTGTGTTATTCATGTGATTAGAAGAAGCTCCATTCTTCAAGATCAAGTCTGAGCTTTTGTTGTGTTCACACACAATCAACTAGATATGACATGAAGGACACCTGGAGCGCTTTGAGTTCACAGTGCACAGGTTCAGAGAAGCACAACGTGGACTTGAAGAGAACAGAAGTGAGAGCAGCTCAGTTCAGGTAACAGGGACCAGACTGATCTGCCAACAAAACCCCTACAGCCAACCTCCCCTGGAGCTCAGCTTTCAGAGCAGGCTCCTCTGCCTCTGCTGCCAGCTCTGTGTATCTGAGCTGTTTCCTCTCAGACGCCGTTTCTCCTGCGTCCTCCCATGGTACTGTCAGCTCCACAACATACACAAGCTGCTGTGTTTCTGACCACAACACAACACCTGCTCTCAGATCAGTGGCAGCTGTCTCCTGAGGAACTAGGAGCTGTTTTCCTGGATCTCCTCTGATTGGCCAGTCCCTCCCTGCCTTCAGCTGCATCACGCCTGTTCAAAGCTGCTTCCTGAGTCCTTCACCCTCACCAACAAATCAAATCCATCTTGTCTCCTTCTGCCTCCAGTGAGTTCACCTCTGAGCTCTGACTCTCAGTGGCTGCTGGGAGACACCTCAGCACCTGCTGATGTCTCCAGGTGTGTGGGCCTGGAGACAGGCTTGTTTTAGCCCCTGATAGAAGGAGCCACATGAAGCTCCACCTGAACATAGAGGACATGTTGGCTCCTCAGCTGTTTATTCACTATGATGTTGGGGAGGTGGGAGCTCAGCCGCCTCAGCCACTGGCCCTGCTTTGATCTGGTTTGTGTTGCAGTCTGAAGGTCTGTGGCTTCCCATGATGCTGCAGTGCTGACATCAACACACAACAACAGCTGCAACATTTGTTGGTTGCAGAGAGCTGCAGCTTTGCTGGTGTTCAGATCAGCAGCAGCAGCAGAAGATCTGTGAGACTGTTGCAGTTTGATTCTCATCAACTTTCTGGTTTTAACATCAAACTCTGTCAATTCTCTGCTGCTCTGAATCACAAACACTGTGACTGCTCTCATCCAGGGGCCGAGTGGGACCCTTCATTTTACCTGGAGATCACCAGTCCCAGCTGTTAATAACACACAAAGACAAACAGCAGCTAACACAAGCACAGGGCTGCTGCCCAACAACTAGCAGCTAGCTATACTAGCCACATTTACTATGAGCTGAGCTAGCAGCTAGCTACAACGCCCCTGCTTAGCATTTCAGCTGCCGGCTCTTTACTGGATGTTGAATCTCTCTGTGATTGTGGAACATTTCTCTGCTTCCTCCTCCAGTATTTGTTCTTCTTCATTCTTCTCTGCTCCACCTTTCTCCTTCTCTTTCTGCTGCTGCTTCAAACCAATGTGAACAGTGAACACACACGTTCCCTGATAACACCAACACGTCTCTGATGACTCTGTACCAGCCCCACTTCACAGCTCTTATTGGTCAGCAGCTGACCAATCACATTTCAAGGCACACCAGGGTTGTACCCCCTGAGGAGGGGCTGCTCATTTACCCCCCTACTGCAAATATAGACTTGGTAGCGTCTGACGTGCTGGGAGAGACAAGAGGCTGCGAGGCTCAGTTCAGGCTGCAGGATGGTGCAGCGAGGTAGACCACTTTTATATAACACAATATTATTAGTCTACAAAATAATCAGTCCGGCCCCCAAATGGCCCCACAGGGATTCTCCTGACCCTCCCCATCACCACTCTGCTCCTGGTCTCATCTTCCTTCTTTCTCTTCACTGGCTGATTTTTTAAATCCTCACACAGAAATCCTGAAAATGAACCAACCAATGAAAAACTGGAACTTCACAGATTTGAACTGAATATAAAACTACAACAGCTCCAGTCAGTGAACTGACCTCAGAGTCTCCAGTCTACAGTTTGGACTCTCCAGTCCAGCACACAGCTGCTTCACTGCTGAATCCTTCAGGTAGTTTCCACTCAGGTCCAGGTGTCTCAGATGGGAGGGGTTGGACTTCAGAGCTGAGGACACGACTTCACAGTGAGTCTCTGAGAGTTGACAATAACCAAGTCTGTGAAAATATTTTAAAAAATCAGACAGTTTGTAATAAAAGACACTGAAGTGAAAATGCATCTGATGAGAAAAGATGATGATGTGATGAACATCTGCTCTTCACATCTGTGGCTCAGCTCATCTGATCTGATTGTGTTTGACATGAAACAATAATTCTCATCACTCTCTCTCAGACCTGCAGAGTTTCATGGGAATCTTTGTTGTGCAGATGAAGGAGGGAAAATGATGTTACATTTCTGCTTCCATCATATGATTTGATCCAGAGTCAGAATCTTGTTCAGAAAATCAGTTTTATTCTCCACTGTTTTTAAACTGACTCCAGATTGCTTGGCTCTGCTGCCTCTCTGTAGAGGTCAACACACACCACTGCATAAAACACATCTGGCTCATTGTGGTGAATCAGTGGCAGCACCCACGTTGATCCATGAACAAACTGTGCTGCCTGGTTTTCACAGAAGGTCCTCACAGAAACATGACACTGAGCTCTGGTGTGTAGAAGAAGACTGAATCCTCCCATTCTGCTCTGATAGATTCACACCTGTGTTCTTGGCTGAAGCTGAACATTTCCTGATACGACTCTCCTCTACAGCAACAAGAGAGAAAACACCTGGGACTTTCTGTCTCATTCAACACAATCTATGGAAAGACTTTAAAGCTCCACCATGACACTTGAAAAAACACAAGTTCACTCTTCAACATGAAAAGTTCAATAATCAATAAAGCTCAGCCTTGATCAGGTCAATACACTCAGGGGTTTACATCTCCACTCTTGTTCTGCTTTGACCAGTTGAGTCATTTCACTGATGTGATGACTTTTCTCTGCTTGTGCAGCTGTTACATTCTGTTTGATCATGAACCATTATCCCATCAGTGTTTGTTGTTACCACAGTGGCTGCTGTTCAGCTCCACTTTTAAAGCAGCTTTCATTGGAGCCCACTGTTTTTGTCTCCTGTGATTTAAAGGGGGGGGGGCGTCCCCTAACATCCTCCATGCTCATCATGACTTCAGTCATCTCTGGACAATGATTCAGGTCTTATACAAACTTTACTAAACACCTGCTAGAACCTGCTCATTAGAGCTTCACTGCATTCACTGTTCACTGTCAAACACTGATGACTGTTGTCATAGAAACCTCATGAGTCCTGAACACAGACCTCCACAGATTCATCACTGCTCTCCTGTAACACTGTCACAATGGACAGTTTCAACAAAGCTGAACCAGAGACATCTTCTTTTTTCATTCACACATTCTTCTTCCTCAGAAAAACCTGCTGCCTACATTACCCACAATGCACCTCAACCACCAACCCTCAGCTGTTAGATTAAGGTGTGTTATGCAGCAGAGATGAGGGGGGCTACAGAGGTCTGGTGTCGTCTTCAGACTCCGCCCACACTGACTCAGGTGACATCACCTGAGGACATTTATCAGACTGCACAGCTGGAGACACTAAAGGTTTAATACTACTGTTCTCTCATATGCAGGTGTCCTCCCCAACACCTGGAAACTCCTGGAAACACCTGTGTTGGGATCTCAAGCCATGGGTTCTGAAAAGAACAATGGAAACTACATGTCCCTCTCAGAGCCTGAGCTAGAGTTGGTCAGCTGTTTGAAAGACAGCGCCATGACCCCCCACGATTCACACCTAGGTGCGAATCAGAGTGGAATGTAAACTCAGCAACGGCACTGGCCAAGGCCAGGAACTTAAGCAGGGATCCCCGGTGACATCACTCAGGTAATAAAAGCAGCACCGTGACCCTTCTCTGTTGCTTTTTCCCGGGCACCAGTTACAGTAGAGAGCTACTCCAGCTCTCTCCACAACTCGGCTGCTGAAAGGGAGCAATCTGCAAACATCTGACCTTTTTCCACAACTTCTTAAACCTAGGTCACAGTCTTCAACTCGCAGGCCGAGCGCACAGACTGCTGTGTTTGTTTCCTTTTTGTTTTTTCATCTTTCGGATATTGCTGTGCAGTCACCTGATTTCACGTCCTGTGAGGACGAGCGCCGACTTTGTTAAGGACAAACAAAGTTCACCGTCCCTCATCTGTGATCTTCCCGCTGCCGCCGAGGAACTCATCACAGTCATCGCCAGGAGAGCAGGACACGACCTGCCGAGCTCCCAGCCGAGGACCGAGCTGTGAAGTGCTGCATATCTTGTTGTTTAGATCATTCACTGTGATCAGCTTAATAAGTCAAATATCACTAGTTAAAGGACCAATATCCGACCAGACGAGCTCCGGTTCTCTGGCTCCGTTATTGTGTAGTGATATTGTGGTGATTATTAACTGTGGTGACGACCTCTTGTGGACTCTTTCCTCTCTTCACCTCTATTCTCCCTCTTCCTCCCAATCACGCACCTCATCTACATCTCACTCACATTCAGGCCCTAGAGTGTGATCGCATCATACACGTAAGGCTCAAGGCCCCTCCCTTTGTTCTCGTGTTCACACCATTCACACTCTGCGTCCAGCTGCCATCTTGGCTCTAGCGAGTACCTCGTGCTGCCGCCATCTTGGCTCCTACTGACACATCACTCACGTGACTCCGTCACCATCTTCTCTCTCTCTCCCTCACACACACACACACACACACACACAGTTGTACATATGTGTTTTGCCTGTAATCATCTCGTTAGTAACCAATGTTTGTTTTAGTCATAGTTGAATTATAATCGGTTTAATATCAAGTGATGTTATTTTGAATAATTATTACCCTTATTAATAAATCCTGTTATAATTTAACTCGTCGTTGTCTGTGATTATTGTGACTATATTAGTGATAACAGCTGGATTCACAACAGTCAGTGCTCGAATTTACACTTCAATCAACCTTCTGAGACTGTATTTTGAGTCATCAATTTGGTCATTGGTCCCTGGTGACCGGGTGGTGCCCCGAGGTTACTACTTGTAGTAAACATCTATATATATATTGGTGATTATCACTGATAATCATTAATATTATACACCAATAACCAAATTGTCCCTACTTGTGCACAACACCTGGAAACACACACCGAGGTGTAAGATCAGTGGAGCTGCTTTAATTAGTTTGATCAGGTTTGGATTAAACCAAAAAGACTCAAAACAACACAGAACATTAACAAATCAATGAAGAATCGAACAATTATCACAAATAAACAAAACAAGTGTTTTTATGAACTTAACAGCAACAATCACAACCAACTGAAACATCTACATTTTGGTGCTCACAGCATTTACAACACCTCCAGAAAAAACACAACTGACCTTTGATTGTTTCAAAGTAAAACTAAGAATAATGAGAATAAATGAAAACTGTGTTTATCTGAATTTGACTCAACTACTGATCTAATCTACTGATTGATAATTATATTGATCATGTCTGGACTCACCGAGCCTTCCTGCAGTTCCTCACAGCTGGGATCAGTCTCCATCGTCCCTGATATGATGTCTTGTACTTCCTCAGGTCCAACTCATCCAGAACCTCCTCTGACATCTGCAGCATGTAGGCCAGAGCTGAGCAGTGGATCTCAGAGAGTTCCTTCTCTGACCTGGTCTCTGATTTCAGGAACTCTTGGATCTCCTGATGAACTGAGTGGTCCTTCATCTCCATCAGACAGTGGAAGATATTGATGCTTCTGTCAGGAGATATTTCATCACTGTTCATCTCCTTCAGGTTGTTGATGGCTCTCTGGATGGTTTCGGGACTGTTCTCTGTCTGACCCAGCAGACCTCCTAATAGTCTCTGGTTGGACTTCAGAGAGAGGCCATGAAGGAAGCGAACAAACAGGTCCAGGTGACCATATTTACTTCTGAGGGATTTCTCCATGGCTGCCTTCAGGAAGTCATCCAGGGTTGAATCACAGTGTTTTTTCCCCAGGAAGTTCTCCAGGACCTCTGTGTTCCTGTTGGTGTAACAGTGGAACATGTAGACTGCAGCCAGAAACTCCTGAATGCTCAGATGAACAAAGCAGTAGACTGTTTTCTGGAAGATCACACTCTCTCTTTTGAAGATCTCAGTACAGAGTCCTGAGTACACCGAGGCCTCTGTGACATCCAGACCACACTGCTCCAGGTCTTCTTGGTAGAACATGATGTTTCCTTTCTCCAGATGTTCAAACGCCAGCCTCCCCAGCTTCAGAAGAACTTCCCTGTCAGCCTCCATCAGCTCCTGTGGACTGGTCTCATGTCCCTCATCATACTTGAGCTTCTTCCTCTTTGTCTGAACCAGCAGGAAGTGTGAGAACAGGTCAGTCAGGGTCTGGGGCAGCTCTCCTCTCTGCTCTGTAGTCAACATGTGCTCCAGAACTGTAGCAGTGATCCAGCAGAAGACTGGGACTTGACACATGATGTGGAGGCTCCTGGACTTCTTGATGTGTGAGATGGTTCTGCTGGACAGCTCTTCATCACTGGATCTCCTCCTGAAGTACTCCTCCTTCTGGGCGTCAGTGAAGCCTCGTACCTCTGTTACCCTGTCAACACGTGTAGGAGGGATCTGATTGGCTGCTGCAGGTCTGGAAGTGATCCAGACCAGAGCCGAGGGAAGCAGATTCCCCTGGATGAGGTTTGTCAGCAGCAGGTTGACTGATGACGTCTGTGTGACATCAGACACAACCTCCCTGTTGTTGAAATCCAGTGAAAGTCTGCTTTCATCCAGGCCGTCCAAGATGAACAGAACTTTACAGACAGCCAGCTGCTCTGCTGTGACCTTCTGTAATGTTGGATGGAAAACATGGAGCAGCCTGAGAAGACTGTACTGCTGCTCTCTGATCAGGTTCAGCTCCCTGAACGAAAGCAGAACCAGCAGACTGACATCTTGGTTCTCCAAGCCCTCTGCCCAGTCCAGACTGAACTTCTGCACTGAGAAGGTTTTTCCAATGCCAGCGACGCCGTTGGTCAGAACCACTCTGATGGGTCTCTGTTGGTCAGGTAAGGCTTTAAAGATGTCGTGGCACTTGATTGGAGCGTCATGGAGGGTCTTCATCTTGGAATCTGTCTCCAGCTGCCTCACCTCATGTTGGGTATTAACCTCTTCACTCTGTCCCTTTGTGATGTAGAGCTCAGTGTAGATCCTGTTGAGGAGGGTTCCACTTCCTGTTCCATCACTTCCTTCAGTCACACGTTCACATCTGCTCCTCAGACTGATCTTATGTTGATCTAAAACCTCCTGCAGACCACTATCTGCTGAAAGAGAAGAGACAATGTCAGACTGAAGACAGAGAATCTGAGAATCTGCTGATTATTTTCATCAGCTACAGAAAAACTAAAGAGCAGCAAAGAAAAGCTTTTTAATGTTGTGCTTTTTAGAATCATCTGAAATGTCAGTGCTGTGTGATAGAACAACTGACACTGGAGAAAACAACAGGTCCTGGTTTCAGAAATGAAGACATCAGCAGACACATGTTCAGTCTCACTTTGTACAGTGCTGCTCTGACTGGCTGTCTGCAGTCCAGGTCTGGTTCTGGGTCTTTGTCCACACTGGGGACAGGAGGGGTCTCCTGAAGACCCAGACTGGTCCCAGTATGAGGTGAAGCACTGTCTGCAGAACCAGTGTCCACAGCTGGTAGAGACTGGATCCTTCAGGACGTCCTGACACAGAGTACAGCAGGACAGCTGCTCCTCCACAGAGACACCACTCCTCTTCCTCCCTCTGTGAAGACATTTCTTCATCGCTAACATGTCACAGTCAAATATGTCTAATAACTGAATCATCTTCAGCTCAGTTTACAGTAGAAACTGTCTCTTACTGTGAGTCTGAGGGTCCAGGTTCAGGACTGAGGTCTGGAGGATCAAACTCTTTGGACCGGTCACTCTTCATAGACAGACAGCTGGATCCTGGAGACTCTGCTCTCAGTCTGTGGTTCTGACCTCTGCAAACACAAACATGTTTTTATTCATATCAAATCGATCACTGATCAATTCTCTGATGACAGAGTCATTGTGAATTTGGATTTGTTTCCAAGTTTGAATTTTCTATTCACAGTTTAATTCACTTTTTAAAAATTCAGATCCACAATTCCAATGCAAAACAAAACCAGTGGCAGAAATTCACAGAGTCAGATTTTCTTCCATACGCTACAGACAACAGAGCTGGTGGTAAAGTGCCAGAGGGCCTGCAGAGATGAGTGTAAGGACAAAGTTTTATGACAGATAATAATTTAACTGATGTTTACAAAAGTTTAAATTGGGGGGGTTAATAGTTCCACATGGTTTAAGCCTAATGGAGGAAGCAAATAGAGAAATGATCACTGGTTGGTGAGTGATAATATTCTGAGTTACACTTCACAATCCAAAATTTCCAAAGCACCTTGTCAGATCATTGTTTTGTAGATTTTATCTTAGAACCCAAAAGGAAAGAAATTAGACAGAAAGGACATTGGAAGTTTGATGCCAGTTTGTTAAATAAGGAAGTATATTGTGATAAAATTAGAGAAATAAGGGGTGGTGTTTAGCTTAGTGGGTAGAGCACCTGCCCCATGTGTTGAGGCTATAGTCCTCACTGCAGGCGGCCCCCGTTTGAATCCTGCACACAGGGCCCTATTCTGCGTGTCATTCCCTTTCTCTCTGCCTCCCCATTTCCTGTCTGTCTCAACTGCCCTCTCCAATAAAGGCATAAAAAGCCAAAAAAAAAATTAGAGAAATAATAAGGGATATTGAAAATCATAATTCAATTGAAGGTAATAATTGCAAACCGGAATTTACTTAATTCAAAATTAGAGAATTTACTACAAATGTTTGTACAGAACTAACAAGGAAAAAATATTAAAGTAATTTTCTCCAAGAAATTTCTCAGTGTTGTAGGAAACAGATCTAAAACTTTAGGAGAAAAACAAACTGATGGAGTTACAAACCAAGTTAGATGATCTGTGTCTTAAAAGTGTCTGTGCCTTGTGCCTTTATAAGATTTTTGAAAGGAAGGTCAGTTCATAATAACACAAGGCCTGTATTAGACCTTCTTGATGGTAGTGAAATAATCCAAGCGAGTGGGTTTATTTTATTTCTCGATTTTTACAAAGCATTTGATTCTGTCCAACATCAGTTTATACTGGAAACTTTGAGGTTCTTTGGTCTTGGAGAGACATTTATTAAGATTATAGGGCTGCTGTACAATGGAATCTACAGCTGTGTTTCTCTAGGACATGGCACTTGGCCACCTCTGTTTGTAATGGTGGCAGAGATGTGATCTACTCTGATTAAAACAGTGACATTGAAGGTTAAATGTGATGGATAAACAAATAATAAGAAGTCAGCTGGTGGATGACCCAACTTTGTTCTTATAAAATGAAAATCAGATCCTTTAGCTTTGCAGTCAATCAGTTCTCCAAAGCATCAGGTCCATGGTTCAACATCAATGAATGTGAAACAATGACACTGCAGGAGCGCCCCCTGCAGTCAGCATGTAATATACAGGTTCAGAAGGAGGGGAAGTCTTTAGGGACTGTTGTTTGTAGAGACAGAATTATGAGTGAAAAGAGGAATATCTGTAACAATATGGAAAAGTGTCAGACAGTTCTTCACAGATGGCTGCAGAGAGATGTCAGCATGTCTGGGAGGATTTTGTTAACAAAGATGGAGAGTTTGTGCAGACTGATTTACCAGCTCTCTCCTTCCCCATATCACCGACAATGATCCAAACTATCAATAAAGTTAATTTAAGTCCAAATGGAGAAATAAATGTTAGTATATAAGGAGAACTGATATCATTAAAAACTATGAAGAGGGGGGAGCAAATGTGATTGATCTTGATATTCTGAGTGGTGTCTTGAAACTGAAGTGGTTACAGTCTTTCATCTTTTTAGTTCAAACTCTCCACTTTCCATCAGCAAGCCCTCCTCTACTGGAAATTAATATATAGACATAATATGACACCACATAACACACCTGTGTGGAACAACACACATGTTCTACACTGTGAAAAATCAGTGGATTTAGATGAGTGGAAATCTGAAGGAATCTGGGCTGCAGCTCATTTTCTGGATGACGGTGGAAATGTGTTACAGCACGAGATGTTCTGTGAGAAATTCCAACTCAAATGTTCTGTTCAAACCTTTAACAGATTGATTAAAGCCGTACCAGTCTCTTTGAGATCAGTGGTTAAAGATCTCTCCTGGGCTGACACAGCTCTGCAGCGCAGGAACTGACTTTTGAGACAGTAAATGTACAAAGTTATTAGAAACAGTCTGTTATAGGAACGCTACCACAGCCCAGTTAAAAGAAATTCTATACTGAGGGGATTTGAGCTTGAGGAGATGAAGGTGATAAGGAGAAGATATATTTCACTTCCTCTCCCTCCTGAAGTGAAAGAGGTGAACTTTAAAATCTTAAATGAGATTTACCCAACAAACAAGTTGTGAAAACTGAGGTTTGATCTTGATGTGAAGAACTGTGTGTTCTGTGAAAATGAGACTGAAAGCTTGGAACATTTATTCTTCCACTGTGGATCAGTCTTTCTGGAGCGACATGTGGAGCTGGACACAGTCCAAGAGGATCATTTACAAATGCAGGTACTTTAAAACCAAACCATGTATGAATCATGGGCTGAATGAATTTCAATCACTATGCAAGTCTCTGAAGCTGATAAAGGATGATAAGAAAGCCCTGAAGTTAGTTTATTCTCTTGATTTATTTCATGAATCTTCTTCTTAATCTTTTCATGTATTTCTGTTTTTTTTTCTCTTAAACTTTGACTTTATTTATTTAATGTGTTTCTGCTCAACCTCAGTTTTTCCTGTGAAGAAGCTAAACTGCCTTGTTTGTTTGTATCTTGATTTGTTTATGAATAAAGTTTATATCATAAAAAAACCTATGGCAGCTGTTACAGGAAGTGATGTCACTGCAGGAGCTCAACACACTAAACACTGTTACAGAGACAGTTTGGAGGTTCACAGGTTTGTAGCAGGTCTCTTACTGTGAGTCTGAGGGTCCAGGTTCAGGACTGAAGTCTGGAACTTCACCTTTGGACCAGTGACTCTTCACAGACAGACAGCTGGGTCCTGGAGACTCTGCTCTGTCCTCCTCTTCCTCCACACAATCACTCATCTTCAGGACTTCAGTCAGTCTGAGAGGGAAACCAGTAACACTGACTGTGAGCTCACACACACAAGAGTCAGGACAAACAAGCTGCTCAAGAGACACACACACACACACACACACACACACTTTGGTCCTGTTCATGTGTGGTGTCGTGGCCACAGTCACATGTCAGTCTGAAGGATTTACTGAACTGGTGTCTGTTTCAGAGCTCTGTCAAGAGAAGCACAGAACCTGAACTTTAGTCGAACTTTTCAGAATAAAAGCTCTCGATTCAGCTTGAAATAAAGCATTGATGCAAAAAATAAAACCCCCAAAAAACAACTTTCTTGCTTTACCATGTTGTCAACTGTTATACACAACAAACTACACAAAAACAAACACCTAAGGTCAGTGGTAAACCCTGAAAGAATCAGATGAGACTCCCTGGACAAAGATTTCAGCTCCTTCCTGAATGAATATGAGGGAAAGCGGCCGTTTCAATTTGTCGTCCAATCATGGTAATACCTTCTTTCACACCATGTATATAGTTTATTCAATGAACAAACTGTAACAACACATCACATTATCTTACACATCACTGATCTGTCTCATTATTTCACTAACGAATCTCGTTTGTCCAGAAGGGTTGAGATCTCAGAGCTCCTGACATCAACTGAAAGGGACCAACATCATGAACTGAACAGTAAGACACAGAGCTCTATTTGAATGATTATGCTCCAAATAAATATCAAGAAATGTGTAATGGAAGCAATTTAAAGGAATGATTAAAGGAATAATTTAAATCATAAAAAATGAGATATGTGACATGTTGAGACTTCCCTGAACTGGAAAATCCTCTTGTGGGTCAGTAGGCCAGAAAAGGGGAAGTGTGAGTCATGTGAACATGACAGTATAAGGAAGAGAGTGTGATGATGACTGTGAACATATGAAATGATTAAAAAGTGAATGATTGTGATTTCAAGAGTAAAACACTGTGATAAAGCTGAAAAGCTTTAAATGCACTTTTTAACATATATTAGACAGAAATGTATTAGATCGGTGAAGGAATGATTTGTAACAGCGAGGCAGTTGGATTATGAAGAAAGAAAAAGAAAATCACTGACGGTTGATTTCAAGATGTGCTACTGCTGTAACTAAGTATGATAGGATCTGGTTGGAACTGGTTATGGACTGATGAAACATCTTTTAGCACATACTCCAGCTTCAAGTCTGTGAATTACTCACCATCGACGAAGTTCCTTCCTCAGACAGCTACACAGGAGACGGAGTCTACAAGCCTTAAGATGACTCACAAGAGATCACAGAGACTCTACAGCTGACAATAGATCACCAGAGGACAAGCAAGAGAAAAGAACCTGCCAACCAGTTGTGGACGACAAACTGGAATTCTGTGATTCCACGGCTTGTGCGGCCAAGAAGGAACTGATACTTCTAAAGAGGAAGTCTGGACTTTGTGCAGAGTCAAGGGACTCTGATGTCCTTGGACCAGCTGCTGACAGAGGATAGACACCCTGGCCAGGCTTTCACTTCATCCATCTCCCTCTAAAAGTCATTTGTAAGCCAACCAGCCTCAGCTCATTTTGGCAATATTAATTTAGATGAATAGGGTACATATTCTTTGAAATCAACAAACATAAGTAAATATACTAAGTCTGAATTCATTTGAGTGTATGACTCTTCCTTGACTATACAAGTAGACTGAGTGTTCAAATAAAAACAGGTGGTTCTTAAAGGTTACTTCAACCAAAATAAATACAACAGATCCTTGGGGCTTACAGAGCCACTAAATTATATCCTGGCACCAGAACAAGTGCACAGATCCTTTAGAGGAGAGCTGCTGTTAACGGGCATGGCTGATATCTGTATTTAGTTCAATAGGGCGACTCAACTAGGTGCAGGATGAGAGGCAGAAGGGTAGACGCCCAGAGGAAGGCAGTTAGAAGCTCAGTGAGCCTCCTCACCACCAGCTGAAATAGCCACAGAATCTATTGACGGGATAAGAGTCCTACAAAGCTGAAGGGTCAGACCCTTTAAACGGAGAGCTGGTCCAGACCACCTGTACAGGGGTTTCCTGGTGATCTAACACATTATAACCACAAACTGATTCATCTCTGCAACCACTGACTTGACTTCATGTAGCTGAGGTTTCCTAGCAACAGCTGTCACCCATCCATCATCCCTCCATCAGGTGAATGAAGGGTCTGCAGCAGTGCTCAGTGATATGAGGGAGGATGAAGTCAGAGGAGCTTTAATGGTGGACAGGTGTTTATTGTCCTTCTTGTTGCCATCTCTTGTCGTCCATGTGTTATGTTCTTCTTCGTTGGTGGCTGCATTTTAACATGAAGCTCAGTCAGTTCTCTTGGAATGGAATGTGATGGGACATGAAATGACCTTGTTTGTCCACATGGTGGCAGCGATGCAGCGTTTTTGTTGTTTGCAAAGAGACATGAAACAACAGGAGGAGTGAGTCAAAGTCAGACTGATGATGAGGTTTATCTTCATCACACATCTGTACGGGGCTCCTATTTTCCCTCAAAAATCCATTTTGGTCAAACTTAAAATGTGAAGGTGAACATGGACACAGTCCATCTTAAAGCTGTAGCCAGTCATGGTGATGGAAGCTGTGTGTAATATGAATGGTGTTGCTCATGGGCAAAGCAAGTTTATTTAGACACAAGGCAATTCAAAGTGCTTCACAGAGGCACGGACATATATTAAACCAGAACGTTAAGAAGACATTGAAACAGCATTTAAAAAATAATTAGAATAAATAAAAACATTCTAATAAGTCATGTGGCAATTACATAAAATCAGGTAAGAAACATCATTTTAAATGAAGAGCTGCAGTGATAGAAGATGTTGAAAACACGGCACAAGATTAAACAGATGTGGCGTGTGTAATTTATTGGTGAGCTGCAGCAAACAGATGTTTTAGCTCTGATGGAAATGAGCTGACAGCAGATCTCAGGTGTTCAGGAAGCTTGTTCCACAGGTGAGGAGCAGAGACACTCAAAGCTGCTTCACTCTGCTTGGTTCTGATTCTTGGAACAGTGAGTGAACCTGTTCCAGATCACCCGAGGGTCTGATGCTTCACATCGTATAAGTAGAGCTGAGATGTGTCTGAGCCCAGGACCGTTTAGTGCTTTATAGACAAGAAGGAGGATTTTAAAATGCATGTAGTGATGTTTCCATGGAGACTGATCACCAGCTGTGCTGCTCCCCTCAGTTCTCCAGAGCTGTTCGCCTCTTTTAGCTCATGGCTGTGCTGGCACATGAACTCTGCTCTTATTAACTTGTATCCAGGTGAGAGGTGGCACATGTGTCTAACAGCTGTGTCGCTGACAGCTGTGGAGTCAACACACAGTGATGTGTCCTACTGTCTTTCTGTTGTGTCTCCTCACAGAGAACTGACTTATCCATGTGTATGAAGCGTTCTGCAGTCCTGTAGCCACGACCACTACTGTCCCCTGGCCCCTCCCCTCACTGACTGACCTCCCCCTTGACTCTAAGCTCACATCGGCCCCAGACTGGCAGTGGAGACGGAGGGTGGAGGAAGAGACACCACCTGTGCCTAAAGACCACACACTGGACTCTACTGTATATTTTGTAACTGCATTTTATGTGTTTTGTGCCTGTTTTTCTTTATTTGAACTTCAGATTTATGGTATGGAGGCCATTTCTGCCAGGGAAAGGAAAAGAAATCAGATGAAACATTTGGCATGATTTATTTATTTATTTATTTTTTCTTTTAAACTCATGGTGACTCAAAATTATGAGTTATTAGATTAAAAAAATAAGATAATTAGTCTGAGATATTAAAACAAAATATGAAAACAAAAAACCAAACATTTTTCAAAACTAGTGAGATACTGAGTCATGATTGAGACACTAAGTTAAAATTGACTGACTTTTTTAAGTCAGCGTCATGCCTAAGGAATTCTTTTTTTATGCCAAGTTCATGAGCTACTAATGATTTTTTTTTGTAAAAATATTAAGTCAGTATTTATTCTCTCTCTTTTTTAATGTTATTTTCTAATTTTCTTGTTTATCTCAATTTTGACATAGAGTCGCAATTTTTTCATAAGTCATTATCTTTATGTGATATTTTAAGTTAAAAGTTATATTTCTGCTCCAGACACAAATGTTTGACTTGGTGTCTCATAATTTGGTGTTACATTATCATCAAGTCATCTCTTTGATCCAGCATCATAAATTGTTCTTTTACATCAACAGCTTATTACTTAGTACCACCATCATTTTGACTATTTAAATCTCATACTTCACCAAGTTTAACTCCTTATTATTATTATAATTTTGACTCAAACGACTTTTACCTGGTATCTCATAATTGTTAATATCGTTTTTAAGATGAGCATTTTTATTTGGATCAAAATTTTGACTAAGTGAGCATTTTTATTTTTGACATTCCTCCTTACATTTCTTTTTTTTGGCATAAATTAGCTTCTATACTTTTCAGATAAACAGTCAAGGGAAGATGTTTGTAATGATACCCCAGAAGAGAAAAAAAACTGATGTTGTTTTATGTATGTTGAATCACACTGTTATTTGCTTTTTTTTTCCAGTCAACTCCCAATAATTTACTAAATTAGCAATAGCATTATTGTATTGCACCACTGTATGCTGCTCACACAGGCCTCTCCCCTCCCAACCATTTTTATTACATGATAAAATAACTGGCCATAGGTACTTCTCCACTACTGCGGCACTCACAATGCTGTACCTGTGGGCCAGTTGTAACTGGGGTTGGCTGCTGTTTAGATCATACAAGGAAATATTTTGGTCCTGTGTCTCAGAATGCTGGGTATTTTAGCAACAGCCTAGAATATATTTTTGCAGTGAGTCAATTAAGAATCCAATTCTTTTTTTCTTTAGTTTTTTTGATTTGTAACTTCACACTCCAGTTCCTTGTGGATAATTATTACATGTTTTCTCCCAAGAAATAATGTGTCTGTTTGTATTTTCTTATTTCACTCACACGTCTTTACTCTGTAACTGATATTTTCCCACATCATTCATCTACAAAGAAAAGTGATTGAATGAGGACAACATTTAGACTTCCAGCCCATCATTTGGCTTGTCTGATTATATTCCAAAACTCAGTGCTCTCTTTCACTTTCTGTTTTTTCTTTTTTTTCTTTCTCTAAAAGCTGAACTTTAATCTTTGTGTCTTTGTGAACCGCGGCAGCCAGGCCACCTCTGATGAAGCAGATAAAGGAGTGATCAGTTGTCATACATGCACAGCCAAGAGCTTTGATCATCCATTATGAAATGAGGTGCTTTGTCCACTAACTGCCTTGAGCCACGGTCGTGGCTTCACTGCAGTCTGAGCTCTCTAAGGAACCTGGCCGAGGCTGGGCCGGCTGACAGAAGCAGCTCTCTCTCAGGAAGACCCTGCAAGATGAGTCATCATCATCTGCAACCTGAAGACGCTGAATGAGCTATAAAACCATGGCTGGGTTCCCGGGCCTATATAGCTTTTCTGGAGTTTTCGTTTTTATCTCAGGTTACAGCTTCATAACTTCAGAGTCCAGAAAGTTGTGTTGAAGTTATGTAGAAAATTTCCACCAGATACATTCAGTCTGTATTTGTGTATTTGTTGATGATGCATTGATAGCTGATAAGGGCCTGACCTTGAGGAAGCTGCAGGAAAAAGACTGTAAGTAGAGACTGAGCAGTCAGGAAGTAGCAGCAGGAGCAGAGTCGTCTCTGAACTGGAAGAGAAAACAGTGACAACAAGGTTGAAGTGCTGACTTGTGTTTCAGTGTGAGGTGTGATGTGTTGACATGCACATCAGATGAACGGTGTAGAAATTTTATTTCTTCATATACACAGATGTGATGATTAGAAAGGCCGAAAGTAACTGGGCAAATAAACCTTTTATTCATGAATATAAAGTTCAATTAAATATTTAATTTCCAGTGCTGTAAACTGAGTAAATTTAGCAAACATATAGTTTTCAGGGACTGTCAGCATACCTGCCTCATGTTTCTACTTCTACTTGAAGTATGATATTGTACTTTAGTGCACCATATTTATTTAATACCTGTAGTTTCTTTGCAGCAGAGGGACAGTCTATGATAATGGGGGCCAGGTTCGGACTGTTTCTGCCAACAATGGAAGGGGCCCGTGGGAATCAGAGGGCCCCACCCAGGAGAAGTTGGAGAGCCGAAGCATCAGCACACAGGTATTAACACAGCATTATGAAAGTCCTGTGAGCTCCCCCGGCCTAGAGGATGGAAGAAACAACAGACTGACCATATTTATTCACCACAAACAACCAAAGTATTGACAGCAGAGACAAAACCTGTAGCCAGCTACCAATGTATGCACTGGCTCCTGGAAATTCTGGCTCTTTATTTTCCTTCATATCCCTCTGCTTTTAGTTCTTCTACATTCATGAACTGGAACCTTAAAGCTTTTGATTATTTGCAAATCCTTGGTGTAAACTGAGAAATTTTCAACTCAAGCACACCTGGACCAAACACGCATCTGTTCACATTCACTTACATTCACATGCAACTGCACCGCTTTGTGTTCACATGAACCACTGACAATGATGAAGATGTGACCTTACCCACACTAACAGTCCTCACAGGAGGTTTAATGAGGTCAAACGAGTGGAAACGCCTGTGTGGATGGACAATGGGTGGGCAGGCTCTTTAAAGTACTAGTGGTCCAGATAGATACAGATACAGTGTAAAATGGTAGTTACTGTAGCTGTATTCCATCTTAGTCTCACCTCCAAACACCTTGGCCTGCTCTAAAAAGTGGACCAATGTGTTTGGAAAGGAGAGATCTTGTGGTGCCAGACTCTAAGAATCCCCCTTCATCAATAATTTCATAGAAAATTGCCCAATAGTCATCCAGAAAAACTTGCTCTGAACCAAAGTGACTGACCACCACACACTTTAATCCCAACCCTCATTCAGAACAGTGAGTCTATGGTTGTCTGATGTCCAGGAGCTGGAGTCGGTTCTGCTTCATCTCTCACAGCTGCTGTGCACACAAAACAATGAGCCATAAAAGACTTCCTGTTGGTTTATTCATCTCCTGGTCTGTGCAGATACAACAGAACCTAAAACACGCTGCAGCGCACTGCACCATCGCTGCGAGTGGATTAGTTACCTGCTGTGGAAAGTTTATGGAACATTAGCAGCAGAGAGAAGCGTAGAAACAAAACACATAAAGGGCTCTCGATCAGGTTTTGAGAATCTAATGATATATACAGAGCTCGCCAGACTAGAAGATGGCTGTAGAGAGAAGGTGAGGGCTGAGGTGTATGAAGGTCTTGGTCCTGAGGAGCGTGGTGGAGGTGGACTTCTTATTTTGACTCGTGTCTCCGGATCTGCTCATGTTACTGCCTTTTTTTTAGGTGGTGATGCCAGGAAGCAAAAGAGCTGTAGAGGTGGATGAAGTGGAAGATCTGTCCCAACTGGAGTGAGTTCAGACACACACACACACACACACACACACACAGCACCTACAGTATGATTAACCTGTTTGCCTACTGTATGTTCTCAGAGAAGTGTGCCAGAGTTCTGTGCTTCTGAACCTGAAGAAGAGGTTCCACCGTGACTGTATCTATGTAAGTTTCATTACTGGCCTCACACCTCTGAAATATTTTACATCAGGTAACTCAGGTACTCTCCTCTTCTTCACCTCTCCAGCAGCTGGCATCTGTGTTAAAACTGAAAAAGATGACATATAGCTGGGTATATGCTAAAAAAAATTACACCATCCATGTAGGGTAAGGACAATTTAAAGGGGCTTCAGAAAAAAAATGAAAGCACAGATAACTGGCTAAAATTTACCAAAACAAATCTGGACCCAAATATCTACAGTCCTTCCCAAATGAGTTTTTTAGATTTGATAGTTTTTCTCTAAAAAGGTTTAGTGTACATATATTCATTGAATGGCTGTGTCATCTTCTTTCCCCCAGACTTACATCAGAAACATGCTTCTGTCCATTAACCCCTTCAAGCCTCTTAACACCTACACAGCTGAGCTGAGACAGAAATACCAGAGCAAAGAGCAGCAGAGAAACCCACCGTGAGCAAACACTTCACCACAGCATGAGCCTCATCAAGTGTTTCATTCACTTCAAAACATCTCCCTGTGTGCTCTCATTCTATCGTCTCAGGATTTAACCAGAAGACCTGCTCTCTCCCATCGTCTGTACACATATATATTTTAAAGGATAAAGCTTAATAATATACCATATTTTTTTATTACCAACAAATCCTGCAAACAGACTGAAACCAATAATGATATATCTTATTCTTCTGTGCTGTAGTGATAGAAAAACTGCTGTTGTCCAGAAACTATAAAAAAAGCATCAGTGAGCCACACTGTTGTTGGACTGGGCGACATGTTCCTTCATCACCCTGAACACACACACATTTTTTTATTTTGACTTAATTTCACACACACACTGTCCAGCTGCCAGAAATACTCACTCACCAAATGTGGATTCATCCGCTGCTGAAAATAGTGCCCAAAAATGATGATAGAAACTACAGTGACCATCTGTTTTCAGAAATTACTGAGCGTTTTTAAAGATTTATGTTCTCTGTACAAACCAGTGGTCTTGGAGATCAGGTCAGAAAGTATTGACAGATGGTCTGACAAATTGTTACCTTTGGCATTTGGTTTTTTTTCCCCATGATATTTGTTCGCAATTAGAAAAATATGCAACAAGACCGTCCTCATCATTTAATATACCAGCATCCTTAAGTGGAATTCAGTTGAATTGTTGCATTAAAATCTGTTCTGGTTAATTGTCACCAACATCAAAGTATTTATCACTTGATATCAAATAATACATTTCAACCAAAATCAATTTCATTATATTGGATATATATTGGATTGGATATATAAGTTGATAGTAACTTGCTGGTTAGTTATTTTAAGCCTGTGTGAAAAGCTTTCTCACCTTAAACTGCTCCTCAGATATGACCAGGAGCTGGTGTGATCCCTGCATGTCAGGTGAGCGAGCCAGGCCGTGGGCCCCCCCCCCAGGGACTCAGGGAGAGGAGCACAGGGACCGTCCAACACCACTATACCAAGGACAGGAGCCCGGTGCATCAGCTGGATCTCCTTAGCTGGATTCAAGCAGGCGGTGACAGAGAGCAGAGGACATTTCAACAACAGGACAGAGATGAGAAAACAGCCCATCCTAAAAAACACAAACTTCCTAAAGTGTTTCTTACCCGGCTGCGCTGTGACAGGCTCGTCTGCTCTGTGCTCTGCAGGAGGAAGGCGGAGCATGTATGCAAACACACAGCCACCCTTCGTTCCTGCCCACAGGGGGGGTGTGTCATGTGAGCCTGTGAGGAAATGAGGAGACACGTGTGAATTATAATGAAGTAAGTATTATAATGTATAATATAATGTATTCGGCTGCTGAAGGACTGTCGGAGGGATTTCTTCATGCTCTTCACCCTGGACAGAGGACCCTCCATGGCAAGCTGGTCACTGGGGTTCAGGGTGCACCTACAGGGCAGAGGGGAAGATTTAATACTAATTGAACTGTTATAGATGCAGAGTTAGAAATGGTTTTTGGGCTGTGGAGCTCAGTTAAACGGTGTTGTGAGTGGGTATGTCTTTGTGTAAAATGTCATGTCCTGTATCTGTTAGTTTTTTAGTTTGTTATTTACTTATTATCATTATCGTCTGTTATCCAGTGTCGACAAATCAAAATCAGTCCTCTCACCTGTCCAGCAGTGCCCGCCACAGTCAGGTAACCACTGTGTTTACAAAGATGGATCTTCTGAACGCCGAGCCTCGGGTCGTCACTGTGCGGGTCAAAACAGCCAACCTGCACAACACATGATGGAAAATGATTTAGCAGCAAATCAGCTTTGCACTGCCATGAAGTTGTGACGCTTTCAAAGACAGATGAAAAAAGGATTTTTAGTCACTAGAAGAAGTTGAGCTACAAACACACTGGATCCTGATTTTCCCATCATGCAAGTTGACTGCAGCTCTTTGACCTTTTGTGCCTGATAAGAGGTTCTTTTCTCACATGTGACAAATCTTGTGACATTTTACAGCCATTTTCAGAGGCTCAGCTGTGCTCAGCTTGTACATGGGATACAGACAGACTCCTGATGCGTCCCAGAAACACACGGTGCCATTCTCGTGCCTGCACACAAACAAACACACACACAGACATACACAGATAAACACGCTGTTGTTGTTGCTAGGATTGAGAAATGATTCATACATTAGAAGATGGTGAAAATGGAACAGGTATTTACCTGGACAGCATGTGTGGCTGCTGATTTGCATCTGTGCAACTGCAGCTTTTTTTTTTCTTTCTTCAACATAAAAGACTGATTAAGTCCATTTTGAACCATGCTTCTGTAACATTTGTAATAATGATATTAACATGTTAATATGCTGGAAATATTTATTTTATTGGTGCAATGGTTTTGCTGTTCTGTATCACTGTTCTTTTGAAAAAAACAGATACATAATAGAAATTCAAGTAAAAACAAACAAACAGAAAATGATTTGGCTAAAATGATGTCTGTCAGTCTGTCATACAGATGTTGCTGCTGCACTGACCCTGTGAGCAGCAGGTCTCTCTGTGGAGGGTCTGGGGCCAGGTTCTGGCCTCCTGTGATTGGCCATGGCTGCGTGGAGAGAGGGGAAATGAAAGTTTAACAATAATACGACTTAATGGCGTCTGTCCGACCAGAAATGAAACAGTGCTTCCATGTTCAGAAGATTGCATCATAATGATTAACAGCTCTGCACACACACACACACACACACACACACACACACACACACATATATATTTATATATATATATATATATATATATATATATATATATATATATATATATATATATATATATACATACAGTCACATACAGGTTGAGTTTTTTGTTTTTACATACAGATGTTTCTGACTCTTCTCAACACACTGAAAGTTTACAACCAGTCAAGTGACTGTTTGAGAAGAAAATCCATTTCTATTGAATCCATTTTATATTCACTGAGATGGGAGTGTAATCTTATTCAACTTGCATTACATGATGCAGGTGAGTAAGATTGGGGACTTGCTCACTAAATAATATGTCCACTGAGCCCGTCCCACTAATATTTCTTGGTAGTTTAGGTGCATAATGGATAAAAGCCACGTCCCCAGTTTTTTTTCTGAGGAACTTTTAGAGTATTTAGAAGTCCTGCTGTAGAGGATCTAACAGCTCATGGAGGGACATAAAACAACAGAGAATCTGTGATGGAAGAGGCCAAACCATTGAGAGCTTTGTACACAAGTCAATAACTTTAAAATCAGGATAGTACAGGGACTGTAGTGTAGGAAGTACAGGAGTAATATGCTCTTCCTCCTTGTTTTCGTTAAGTCTAGCAGCAGAGCTCTGAATTAGCTGTAGTTTTCTCGATTGACTTTTTTGGAAGTCCAGTAGAAAGAGTATCACATTCGTCCAGTCTGCTTGGAATAAAAGCAGGAAGGAGCCTTTCAGCAACTTGTTGAGTTAAAAAGTGGCGCACTGTTTTAGGTGGAAGAAAGCTGTTTTTGCTAACTTGCTTATGTGAGGTTTGAAACTTAGATCAGATTATAAAATACAGTATAGATTCCCCTGACTACTGCTCTGCAGCATCCACCACATCCCAGTGAAGCCAACATGCAAACAGAAGCAAGACTCTTCTGTCAGTCATTCCAGAAGATCTAAGACGATTTCAGTCCCTGGTTTACACCAGGCTTAAAATAACTTACTTTCAATAATGCTAATTTCACATATCTAATGTAAAACACCATATAAGATCATAAAAGCAATCATAAATGATGAATAACAGTAAACACAGAGTTCTCTGGAGCGCTCTTCAACAGTCTGATGTCTGCTCAGACCTTTTTGGAGTAGTGTGTGTTCTTCAGGTCTCCAGCAGCGATGACCCTGTCCCACAGTTTGAGGGGGGTGGTGGAGATGTGGTGGGAGCAGGTGATGGCCGAGCTGTGGAGGGGAACCAGGTACGGTGTCTGAATGAGCGGCCAGCCCTCACTCTGCAGGTCAGTCACTACCAGCTCCTCCTCCACCAGGACCACCAGTGCACTGGGGTCTCCTGCAGATCAACAGGACACAGTGAGAACAGTAGTTACACACTGATCTGGGAAAGGTTAGTCTCACTTGTTTAGACTTCTCTCCTGGGGTTGTAGATTATCTCCAGTAAAGCCACAGTTGATATTAATTATATGCACCAAAGGTGAGCACACACTAAATGTCTGTTGTGATGTTTTGCATTGAAAACATGGTTTCCTGGTTGATGCACAGATGACACATGTCCTCAGCCTGTTTACACCCCCCACAGGACAATAGTGGCAGTTGAGTCAGTAGGTTTACGTGCACACAGTAAAGCAGGCTGCTGGGAGAAATCAGGTTACACCAGGAAATCCTGTGCACGTTGTGTTTACATGCATATCACGTGTGCATGTCTTTTGATAGTCGAGCTGAGCTGACACCTGACTGATACTTTTTCATGGCTTCCTTTGAGGAAAAATCAAACCGTTTTTGAAGAGATTTAGTAACATAACTCCATAAAGGTTCAAACTGGTGGAGTGGCCCTTTAGTAAAAACTCCTTTCTCCATTTAACAAAGAAGACAACTTAAATGTTGCCTAAATACAAGAAACAATACATGAACTAAATTATCTGACTGCTCAAAGTAAAGCAGAGTGTAAATCTTCAACACCAGCTTTCAGTAGCAGACAGGTTCAGATACTATGGACACATTTCAGTCTGTACTTAGAGAGTACAGAGGTTTGATACCCAGTGCTGTGCAGATGTTGTAAAAATCAGCATTTACATGTAGCAGGAGAAGAATCAGATTTCTGAATGAATCAGGCTCCACATGGCAGCAACATCTGATCTGTAACCTGGATAATCACATCTCTCTATTCTGTCTGCACTGTGATCCTGTAGATACTGGATATATTAACACTGCTTCAGTACCTTCAGTTAGCAGAAGACTCAGAGTTGTGTGACCTTTCAACTTGTTGAGTGTTTTTTTTCTCTCAAGAATGTGGTCACACTGTCACACCTGCCACCCTGATGATACAAACCGGTTTTCTTCTTGAAACAATGTTGACACAGTGAACAGTAACCAGGTTACAGTTCTATAGCTGAAGATGAATGTGTTGTATGTCACTTGTTGCCTGCCTGTGTGCTGCGGTCTGAAGAAGTCGATGATCCAGAGCCACTTGTGTTTAACTGTGGATCACTGTGATACAGTGTCTGACGCCATAACATGCTGCCACTGAACAGCAGGAATGGAGGTCTACACACACCACACACACACACACACACACACACACACACACACACACACACACACACACACACACACACACACACAAACACACACACACAGAGTCATGGGACTTCTTGTACCTGCAGAGGGGAGGAGCAGCTGAAAGTGAAAGTGTTCAGTGAGCTCAGACTCCATTTGAAGTGGACGGAGCAGAAGGAGGGAAACTGAAGGCTGAGGCAGGTGAGTGTTAACACAACATTATTATTATTTTACTGTCAAAATTAAGACATAGAAGAGGAGACGAGTTTAAAACTAAAACAGAGAAAAAGAGACAAGTTTAAAATAAACCAAAGTCCAAGACTCCAGACCAACAACTGTCATACAAAGGGCAGGTCATGACATCTTTAATCTTAATATAATGTTTGATCCAGTTCAACCTGAAAATGATATTAGATGAATGGAAATCAAGAAAATTCTGTCGAAATAGTGAGACTTGTTTTTTCATGTGAAGGTGAATAAGGTAGAGTCTGTTTTTAATAAATGATGGTGGAACAAGTCAAACCTGTTTTTAACACACACACACACACACACACACCTGTGGAAAACCTGTGTGTGTGTGTGTGTGTGTGTGTGTGTGTGTGTGTGTGTGTGTGTGTGTCTCTTGAGCAGCTTGTTTGTCCTGACTCTTGTGTGTGTGAGCTCACAGTCAGTGTTACTGGTTTCCCTCTCAGACTGACTGAAGTCCTGAAGATGAGTGATTGTGTGGAGGAAGAGGAGGACAGAGCAGAGTCTCCAGGACCCAGCTGTCTGTCTGTGAAGAGTCACCGGTCCAGAGATGATCCACCAGAGTTCAGTCCTGAACCTGGACCCTCAGACTCACAGTAAGAGACCTGCTACAAACCTGTGAACCTCCAAACTGTCTCTGTAACAGTGTTTAGTGTGTTGAGCTCCTGCAGTGATGTCACTTCCTGTAACAGCTGCTGTAGTGTCACAGAAAATAACTTCCCCTGGTTCCTCTGACATATCAGTGTATTAACAGTGACTGCTGAGGAGCTGGTTTCTTGTGAAATGATCCCAACAAAGAAGAGTTTGACTTTTTTCTTGTGCATATTGTTGCTGCAGCTGATGAACATGACAGAGATGTAAAGATGTCAGTAATTAAAGGGCCGTGGTGGAGCAGAGAAGCAGCCACAGAAGAAGAGAGCAGTGTGTTGGTGAACCTGGATGAGCTGGGATCTAACAGAGTTGACCACACTTTGCAGGATCATTTTACAGCCTGAATGATGAGCTTCACATGTCAGAGCTTCACTCTCCACAGTTAGTTTGATCCAAACTACAGTGAGCAGCTGTTGGAGGAAATGACTGAGCCTCTTTAACATCAAACTAGATATTTGTCAGCTGTTTATACAGATTTCAGGCTCTGTGTAATATGGGCCGCTGATTGTAAAGTGGTTCATACTGAAATAACAACACTTCACCACATTTAGTCAACTTTAATGTTAAATTTAAATGTTAAATCTAAACATTAGTGAAACACTATATTTAGCTAATATGCTAATTCAGACTGCTGGTCAGAGGAAGTACCAAAATAAAAGCTCAATCCGGCATTACCCACGGTCAATCCAGACTCAAAGCTCTTACAACTTCGGTCCTCGTACTGTTTTCAAATCACTTTACTGAGTTTTCATAATTTTCCAGGTGAGAAGGAGACTGTTTAGATTTATTAGATGTGGTCAGTTCATCCATGTGATTCCTTTTTGAATATTTGCTCCGTCTCCATCTTAACAATGACTCTGTCATCAGAGAATTGATCAGTGATCGATGTGATGTGAATAAAAACATGTTTGTGTTTGCAGAGGTCAGAACCACAGACTGAGAGCAGAGTCTCCAGGATCCAGCTGTCTGTCTATGAAGAGTGACCGGTCCAAAGACATTGATCCTCCAGAGTTCAGTCCTGAACCTGGACCCTCAGACTCACAGTAAGAGACAGTTTCTACTGTAAATTGAGCTGAAGATGATTCAGTTATTAGACATATTTGACTGTGACATGTTAGTGATGAGGAAATGTCTTCACAGAGGGAGGAAGAGGAGTGGTGTCTCTGTGGAGGAGCAGCTGTCCTGCTGTGCTCTGTGTCAGGATGCCCTGAAGGATCCTAAACGATCCATTCTCTACAGACTGTGGAAAAGGGTCACCAAATTCCGGGACCAGTCTGGGTCATCAGGAGACCCCTCCTGTCCCCAGTGTGGACAAAGATCCAGAACCAGACCTGGACTGCAGACAGCCAGTCAGAGCAGCACTGTACAAAGTGAGACTGAACATGTGTCTGCTGATGTCTTCATTTCTGAAACCAGGACCTGTTGTTTTCTCCAGTGTCAGTTGTTCTATCACACAGCACTGACATTTCAGATGATTGTAAAAAGCACAACATTAAAAAGCTTTTCTTTGCTGCTCTTAAGTTTTTCTGTAGCTGATGAAAATAATCAGCAGATTCTCAGATTCTCTGTCTTCAGTCTGACATTGTCTCTTCTCTTTCAGCAGATAGTGGTCTGCAGGAGGTTTTAGATCAACATAAGATCAGTCTGAGGAGCAGATGTGAACGTGTGACTGAAGGAAGTGATGGAACAGGAAGTGGAACCCTCCTCAACAGGATCTACACTGAGCTCTACATCACAGAGGGACAGAGTGAAGAGGTTAATACCCAACATGAGGTGAGGCAGCTGGAGACAGCTTCCAAGATGAAGACCCTCCATGATGCTCCAATCAAGTGCCACGACATCTTTAAAGCCTTACCTGACCAACAGAGACCCATCAGAGTGGTTCTGACCAACGGCGTCGCTGGCATTGGTAAAACCTTCTCAGTGCAGAAGTTCAGTCTGGACTGGGCAGAGGGCTTGGAGAACCAAGATGTCAGTCTGCTGGTTCTGCTTTCGTTCAGGGAGCTGAACCTGATCAGAGAGCAGCAGTACAGTCTTCTCAGGCTGCTCCATGTTTTCCATCCAACATTACAGAAGGTCACAGCAGAGCAGCTGGCTGTCTGTAAAGTTGTGTTCATCTTGGACGGCCTGGATGAAAGCAGACTTTCACTGGATTTCACCAACAGGGAGGTTGTGTCTGATGTCACACAGACGTCATCAGTCAACCTGCTGCTGACAAACCTCATCAAGGGGAATCTGCTTCCCTCGGCTCTGGTCTGGATCACTTCCAGACCTGCAGCAGCCAATCAGATCCCTCCTACACGTGTTGACAGGGTAACAGAGGTACGAGGCTTCACTGACGCCCAGAAGGAGGAGTACTTCAGGAGGAGATCCAGTGATGAAGAGCTGTCCAGCAGAACCATCTCACACATCAAGACGTCCAGGAGCCTCCACATCATGTGTCAAGTCCCAGTCTTCTGCTGGATCACTGCTACAGTTCTGGAGCACATGTTGACTACAGAGCAGAGAGGAGAGCTGCCCCAGACCCTGACTGACCTGTTCTCACACTTCCTGCTGGTTCAGACAAAGAGGAAGAAGCTCAAGTATGATGAGGGACATGAGACCAGTCCACAGGAGCTGATGGAGGCTGACAGGGAAGTTCTTCTGAAGCTGGGGAGGCTGGCGTTTGAACATCTGGAGAAAGGAAACATCATGTTCTACCAAGAAGACCTGGAGCAGTGTGGTCTGGATGTCACAGAGGCCTCGGTGTACTCAGGACTCTGTACTGAGATCTTCAAAAGAGAGAGTGTGATCTTCCAGAAAACAGTCTACTGCTTTGTTCATCTGAGCATTCAGGAGTTTCTGGCTGCAGTCTACATGTTCCACTGTTACACCAACAGGAACCCAGAGGTCCTGGAGAACTTCCTGGGACAACAACATGTTGATTTAACCCTGGATGTCTTCCTGAGGGCAGCCATGGTGAAATCCCTCAGAAGTAAAAATGGTCACCTGGACCTGTTTGTTCGCTTCTTTCATGGCCTCTCTCTGGAGTCCAACCAGAGACTCTTAGGAGGTCTGTTGGGTCAGACAGAGAACAGTCCAGAAACCATCCAGAGAGCCATCAACAACCTGAAGGAGATGAACAGTGATGAAATCTCTCCTGACAGAAGCATCAACATCTTCCACTGTCTGATGGAGATGAAGGACCACTCAGTTCATCAGGAGATCCAAGAGTTCCTGAAGTCAGAGACCAGATCAGAGAAGGAACTCTCTGTGTTCCACTGCTCAGCTCTGGCCTACATGCTGCATATGTCAGAGGAGGTTCTGGATGAGTTGGACCTGGAGAAATACAACACATCAGATCAGGGACGACGGAGACTGATCCCAGCTGTGAGGAACTGCAGGAAGGCTCGGTGAGTCCAGACATGATCAATATAATTATCAATCAGTAGATTAGATCAGTAGTTGAGTCAAATTCAGATAAACACAGTTTTCATTTATTCTCATTATTCTTAGTTTTACTTTGAAACAATCAAAGGTCAGTTGTGTTTGTGTTTATTGTGGCCAGTCTAAGGCACACCTGTGCAATAATCATGCTGTCTAATCAGCATCTTGATATGCCACACCTGTAAGGTGGGATGGATTATCTCTGCAAAGGAGAAGTGCTCACTATCACAGATTTAGACAGATTTGTGAACAGTATTTGAGAGAAATGGTTATTTTGTGGGGATAGAAAATGTTTTAGATCTTTGAGTTCATCTCATGAAAAATGGGAGCAAAAACGAAAGTGTTGCATTTATATTTTTGTTCAGTGTAATTGTTGGATGCTTCATTGATTTGTTAATGTTCTGTGTTGTTTTGAGTCTTTTTGGTTTAATTCAAACCTGATCAAACTAATTAAAGCAGCTCCACTGATCTTACACCTCAGTGTGTGTTTCCAGGTGTTTCCAGGTGTTGGGGAGGACACCTGCATATGAGAAAACAGTAGTATTAAACCTTTAGTGTCTCCAGCTGTGCAGTCTGATAAATGTCCTCAGGTGATGTCACCTGTGGGCGGAGTCTGAAGACGACACCAGATCTCTGTAGCCCCCTCTGCCCCTCTCTTCTGCATTACACACCTTTATCTCACGCTGAGGGTTGGTGGTTGAGGTGCATTGTGGGTAATGTAGGCAGCAGGTTTTTCTGAGGAAGAAGAATGTGTGAATGCAAAAAGAAGATGTCTCTGGTTCAGCTATGTTGAAACTGTCCATTGTGACAGTGTTACAGGAGAGCAGTGATGAATCTGTGGAGGTCTGTATTCAGGACTCATGAGGTTTCTATGGCAACAGTCATCAGTGTTTGACAGTGAACAGTGAGTGCAGTGAAGCTCTAATGAGCAGGTTCTAGCAGGTGTTTAGTAAAGTTTATAAGACCTGAATCATTGTCCAGAGATGACTGAAGTAATGATGAGCCTGGAGGATGTTAGGGGACCCCCCCCCTTTAAATCACAGGAGACAGAAACAGTGGGCTCCAATGAAAGCTGCTTTAAAAGTGGAGCTGAACAGCAGCCACTGTGGTAACAACAAACACTGATGGGATAATGGTTCATGATCAAACAGAATGTAACAGCTGCACAAGCAGAGAAAAGTCATCACATCAGTGAAATGACTCAACTGGTCAAAGCAGAACAAGAGTGGAGATGTAAACCCCTGAGTGTATTGACCTGATCAAGGCTGAGCTTTATTGATTATTGAACTTTTCATGTTGAAGAGTGAACTTGTGTTTTTTCAAGTGTCATGGTGGAGCTTTAAAGTCTTTCCATAGATTGTGTTGAATGAGACAGAAAGTCCCAGGTGTTTTCTCTCTTGTTGCTGTAGAGGAGAGTCGTATCAGGAAATGTTCAGCTTCAGCCAAGAACACAGGTGTGAATCTATCAGAGCAGAATGGGAGGATTCAGTCTTCTTCTACACACCAGAGCTCAGTGTCATGTTTCTGTGAGGACCTTCTGTGAAAACCAGGCAGCAAACAGTGATTAGATTGAACTGTTGACTGAGTTGAGCTCAGGAGAAATGTTCTGGAGTAGGGATGCCACGGTGTGGAAATGTTCCCACCGGACATTAAGACATGTGTGGGCTCAGTATCTGTAGATTAGACCTCAGTGTTTCCCACACACTGATTTATCTGTGACAGGCCGCCATGACATCAGCAATGATGCCACATATTGATTTTCTATTGGTTTACAGTTTCAAATGAGTAGAATCTTATTTCACTGTAGAGCTGCTCACACACACACACACACACAGACACACACACACACACACTTCCAGGTTGTAACTGTAGAGTCCACTAAGTGTTGATCACTAGTGTTTTACTGAGGACAGTTTGTTCATGGATCAACGTGGGCGCTGCCACTGATTCACCACAATGAGCCAGATGTGTTTTATGCAGTGGTGTGTGTTGACTTCTACAGAGAGGCAGCAGAGCCAAGCAATCTGGAGTCAGTTTAAAAACACTGGAGAAAAAACTGTGAGACAGGACAAAAAAAAAAAACCAACATGACCTCACCGCGGTGTGACAGAACCCCCCCCCCTCTAGGGCCGACACTTGACGGACCAGGCAACTCTGGACGGCCCCTATAAAAGTCCTGAATAAGAGAAGGGTCGTCTATATAACTCTGTGGAATCCACTGTCTCTCCTCTGGACCGTACCCCTCCCAGTCCACCAAAAACTGTTTTCCCCGGCCTCTGTTGCGCACAGCTAACAGTCTCTTTACCCTATAAAGTGGACTCCCATCAGCTGCTTCCAGAGGCGGTGGGGGCTTGGTGGCCGGAACCATGGAACTCTCCTTAGCGGGCTTAACCTGACTGACGTGAAAAGTGGGGTGGACACGGAGGGTCCTGGGCAGACGGAGACGGATGGCAGCTGGACTGATGACCTTGGTGATGGGGAAAGGACCCACGAACCGCGGGGCCAGCTTCCTAGAGGGAACCTTGAGGTGAAGATCCTTGGCTGACAACCACACTCTCTGCCCGGGCCGATACTCTGGTGCGGGATGGCGTTTTTTGGTCCGCTGCCCTTTTGACTCTGTCCCCCTGACGGATGAGCACCTGGCAGGCAGCTGCCCAGATGCGGTGGCAGCGACGAACCAGGGCGTGGGCGGAGGGAACCGACACTTCTGGCTCCAAGTCAGAAAATACAGGAGGCTGGTAGCCATAGGCACACTTGAAGGGGGAGAAACCAGTGGCCGAGGTGGGCAAAGAATTGTGGGCAAATTCCACCCAGACCAGGTAGGTGCTCCACAAAGTCGGGTTCTGGGAAACCAGGCATCGGAGGCCAGTTTCCAGCTGCTGGTTGAGGCGTTCGGTCTGGCCGTTGGCCTCTGGGTGATATCCAGACGTCAGACTCGCAGTGGCACCGATGAGTCGACAGAACTCCCTCCAGAACCGGGAAACGAATTGGGGCCCCCGGTCGGACACGACGTCCTTAGGAAACCCATGGATCCTGAAAATGTTCTGCATCATAATTACAGCAGTTTCTTTAGCTGAGGGCAGCTTGGGCAAAGCGATGAAATGTGCCATCTTGGAAAAGCGATCCACCACAGTCAGGACTGTGGTGTTACCTTTCGAGACCGGGAGTCCCGTGATGAAGTCCATAGAGATGTCTGACCACGGTCTGGAGGGGATCGGCAAAGGTTGCAGGAGTCCTATGCGTGACCCGGAGGACGATTTGTTGCGAGCACAGACCGAACAAGCCTCGATGTACTCCCGGACCCCCGCCTCCATCGAAGGCCACCAGAACCGTTGGGAGATGGCGAACATGGTTCTCCGGACTCCCGGATGGCAGGTGAGCAGCGAGGTGTGAGCCCAATGAATTACCCGTGGGCGCAATTCAACAGGGACAAACAAACAATGTTCTGGGCACCCACTGGGCGGAGGCGTCTCACCATTCGCTTGCTTCACCTCCTGTTCTATCTGCCAAGTAACCACTCCAACCACACGGTTAAGTGGGAGGATGGGTTCTGGTTCCTTGGCAACAGGCTCCGGGTCGTAGACGCGTCTGGTTTGACATTCCGGGACCCCGGCCTGTAAGACAACGTGAAGCAAAAACGGTTAAAAAACAATGCCCACCTGGCCTGGCGTGAATTTAGTCTCTTGGCCTGTCTGATATACTCAAGATTCTTGTGATCGGTCCACACAATGAACGGATGCTGGGCCCCCTCCAGCCAGTGTCTCCACTCCTCCAAGGCGACCTTGACCGCCAGCAGTACCCGGTTGCCAACATCATAGTTCCTTTCCGCGGAACTCAATCGCCGGGACAGAAAGGCGCAGGGATGCATCTTGCCATCCACCTCTGATCGCTGAGACAGGATCGCCCCGATCCCTACATTAGACGCATCAACCTCCACCACGAATTGACGCTGTGGATCCGGCAAGGTGAGAATGGGTGCAGAGGTGAAGCGGCGCTTGAGGGCCTGGAACGCCTCCTCCGCCTCTGGGGTCCAGATGAATCGAACCTGGGGAGAGGTCAGAGAGTGGAGAGGAGCAGCTATTGCGCTAAAGCCCCTGATAAACCGCCTGTAGAAGTTAGCAAACCCCAGGAACTGCTGAACCTTCTTGCGGCTATCCGGCGTCGGCCACTCGGCCACAGCGCTCACTTTAGCCGGATCCATCTGCACCCTTCCAGGGGCTACAATGAAGCCCAGGAAGGAGATGGTATCGGCATGGAACTCGCTCTTCTCAGCTTTGACATACAGGTGATTGTCAAGAAGACGCTTAAGGACTCGGTTAACATGTTGTTTATGAGTGTCAAGGTCTGGTGAGTAGATTAATATGTCATCCAAATAGACGTAGACAAACTGGTCGAGAAAGTCTCTGAGCACATCGTTGATCATGGCCTGAAAGACAGCAGGGGCATTAGTGAGGCCGAAAGGCATGACCAGATATTCATAGTGGCCGCTGGGAGTATTAAACCCAGTCTTCCATTCGTCCCCCTCCCTTATTCAAACTAGGTGGTAAGCGTTGCGTAGATCAAGCTTAGTAAAAACCGTGGCCTGCTGAAGCTGATCAAACACAGACGACATTAAAGGGAGTGGATAGCGATTCTTTATTGTAATGTCATTGAGGGGGCTGTAATCAATACATGGTCTTAAGGACCCATCCTTTTTGCTCACAAAAAAGAAACCGGCTCCAGCAGGTGATGAGGACGGGCGGATGAGCCCTGCCTTCAGTGACGACTCAATGTAGTCCTTCATGGCTTGACGTTCGGGCCCTGACACCGAGTACAGATGCCCCTTGGGAATGGTGGAGCCGGGGATAAGCTCGATGGCGCAATCATACGGACGATGCGGTGGAAGTGACGTGGCCTTGACCTTGTTAAAAACCTCCCTGAGATGGTGGTAGCAGGCAGGTACGGAGGTCAGATCCGGGTACTGGGACTCTATGTCAGGAGGAACAGAAACACTGTTTATAACTGTGGTAGCCTGTCCAAGAGTCTGGTCCCTCAGGCACTTCCCCTTACAGTCTTCCCCCCACCCCAGGATCTTGCCCGTAGGCCAGTCAATGTGGGGGTTGTGGCTGACGAGCCACGGATGTCCCAGTACCAGTGTGCGTGCAGGTGAGTGATACAGGTAAAAATTCGTCAGTTCAGAGTGATTGTCTAAGGTAAGGGCCACCGGTTCTGTGACGTCTGTAACAGTGAACAGTTCGGTACCATTCAAGGCCCTAGCCTTAATGGGTTGTGAGAGGGCCTTGGTCTTCAACCCCAACCTCTTTGCTAACTCCCAGTCCATAAGACTTTCATCAGCCCCAGAGTCAATTAAAACATCCAATTCAAGGACTGTGGTGTTGTGTGTTACCTTGACAGAGGTCAAACTACGTGGAGCAGACCCGGAAGCTGTGGATTGGTGCCTCACCCAATCTGCCTTAACCGGGCAGGCGGCCACAAGGTGTCCGGGCTCCCCACAGTAGAAGCACCGCCCCTCCTTGAGGCGGCGTTGTCGTTCCGCCTGAGTGAGCCGGGCCCTGCCCAGCTGCATGGGCTCCTCATCTCCAGCAGGAGGAAACTGCCAGCGCTGATCTGACAATGTTCGGCCGGGACCAGACCAGGGAACAGCGGGTATGTGCTGTGAGCGGTCTGGCAACCGCTGGCACCCTCTCTGGAGAGCCTCAAATTCCCGAAGGCGGTTATCAGTTCGGACCGCAAGAGCGATAAGGGAGTCCAGGTCCGGCAGCAGGTCTAGGGGCAGCAGACGCTCTTGAACGGGGGCAGCCAGCCCCTTCAGGAAGACGTCGTAGAGGGCCATGGCGTTCCACCCACTCTCCGCAGCCAAGGTCCGGAAGCGTATGGCGTAGTCACATACGGACTCTTGCCCTTGCCTCAACCCACTCAGCTCCCTTGCCTTTTCCCGTTCAGTAGAGACCGGGTCGAAGGTCTTATGAAGGGCCTCCTTGAAGTCCTGGAGGGAGCTGCAGAGCGGGGACCCCCTTGCCCACTCCGCCGTGGCCCACGCCCTCGCCCTTCCCGCCAGGTGGGAAATCATAAAAGCAATCCTGGCTCGGTCTGTGGGAAATGCGTTGGGGGAGAGTTCAAAATGCATTTCACAGTCTACAAGGAATGACTTACATTGTCCTAGTTCTCCTGAGAATCGCTCTGGAGCTGCCAGCCGGGCTCCAGCTCTGGCGTAGGCGATGGTGGGAGCGGGCGGGGGTTCGGGCGCAGCGGACACAGTCTCCGTCTTCTGAGGGTGGCTGAAGAACTGCTCCATCCGCTCGGTGAGCTGCCCTAGCTGGGCAGAAACGACAGCCTTGAAGTCCTCATGGCTATGGGCGAGGCCACTGACTCCCTGGCCCAGAGCAGCCACCTGCTCATCCTGACGGGCGAGGCGAGCTCCCTGTGCCCGAAGAGCCGCAGTTAGTTGCTCGGATCCTGCTGCTTCCATTCTGGCCAGTGTGTACTGTCACAACCGGGCAAGGACTCTGGACGCAGGTGCAGGATGGTTTCAAAAAAGTCTTTATTTTTAAACCAGGCTCAAGCAAACAAAACAACTCTCCTGAAAACTGGAGGGACAAAAATCAAGGAACTAGAAATAAAACCAAAAGGAACAAGATACCGATTGGATTCTGCGCTGTGGAAGGCTAGATAGGTCGTAAATGAATGTCGACATAAACGACACACTGGCACCAGACAAGGGGAGACGCAGACTCTTAAACACATGGTAATAGGGGACAGGTGGAAACAATCAAACAATCAAACCAAGACACACAAGGGAGGGCAAGTGACCTGAAACGAGAGGAGAATTACTCTTTCAAAATAAAACAGGAAATGACAAGACAAGACATGGAGACAGGACAAAAAAAAACCAACATGACCTCACCGCGGTGTGACACCTGCAGGGGGGACATGGAGGAAGAAAGGATTAGATTGATGCTGGGAGCAATTTATGAGCAGCTCCCACTCCCCAACATCATAGTGAATAAACAGCTGAGGAGCCAACATATCCTCTATGTTCAGGTGGAGCTTCATGTGGGCTCCTTCTATCAGAGGCTAAAACAAGCCTGTCTCCAGGCCCACACACCTGGAGACATCAGCAGGTGCTGAGGTGTCTCCCAGCAGCCACTGAGAGTCAGAGCTCAGAGGTGAACTCACTGGAGGCAGAAGGAGACGAGATGGATTTGATTTGTTGGTGAGGGTGAAGGACTCAGGAAGCAGCTTTGAACAGGCGTGATGCAGCTGAAGGCAGGGAGGGACTGGCCAATCAGAGGAGATCCAGGAAAACAGCTCCTCGTTCCTCAGGAGACAGCTGCCACTGATCTGAGAGCAGATGTTGTGTTGTGGTCAGAAACACAGCAGCTTGTGTATGTTGTGGAGCTGACAGTACCATGGGAGGACGCAGGAGAAACGGCGTCTGAGAGGAAACAGCTCAGATACACAGAGCTGGCAGCAGAGGCAGAGGAGCCTGCTCTGAAAGCTGAGCTCCAGGGGAGGTTGGCTGTAGGGGTTTTGTTGGCAGATCAGTCTGGTCCCTGTTACCTGAACTGAGCTGCTCTCACTTCTGTTCTCTTCAAGTCCACGTTGTGCTTCTCTGAACCTGTGCACTGTGAACTCAAAGCGCTCCAGGTGTCCTTCATGTCATATCTAGTTGATTGTGTGTGAACACAACAAAAGCTCAGACTTGATCTTGAAGAATGGAGCTTCTTCTAATCACATGAATAACACAAGTGGTCATGTGACTGTGGTTCAGGAGCAGTTACCAGAGCAGACTGTCACTGACACTCAGAGAAACTCTGTTCATCAACTATCAGACCTAAACCGTGGACGTTGTGCTGAGCTGAAGGGTTGTAGGACTGTGAGCACAGGTTTGATCTCTGCTCTGTGACCTTCATTAACCCCGTCCTCACTCAGTCTGCTCCTCACTGGGGGGTTGATGTCAAAATCTGTGAAGATCAGCTGAGTAAGTCTCTGGTGTTTTCCAGCAGGAGGCTCTGAACGTTACCTGAAGGTGAACTGGTTGTTGCTGCAGGTCACAGAATCTGACGGCTCACAGAATGGGCTGTAACACCGGTGGTAGACTGAGGCCGAGCTCTCGTCCTCCTCAAGTTCTCAACAGTAACACAAGTTCTTCTTTAAAGATGTGGACACACAGAAATATTTTCCCTCCTTCTGTAAATGTGACATTGTGCAGTTGTTTGGTGACTTTGGAACATTGAAGCTGCTCCACCATGTTTGTTCTGAACAGTGTGACTGAGTTCTCACTGTTTGTTCACGTCCTCAGTGTTTTGTTTCTGTGCTGATGTCTGTAGTGTCAGAGAGGGAACAGACTAAACAGTCGTGAATCCTCTGATTCTCCTCTGATTACAGACTGAACTGAGGTCAGCAGCAGCTGATCAACCTGTGTTCACATCAACAGCTGTATGAATGTTGTGCTGACATTTGGATGATGCGTGTAGAAGGCTGACATGATGAAGATCCACAATAACAGAAGGACAAAGTCACTCTACTCATTTTAGACAAAGATCATTGATCAGGACAAATCTGATTGATTATCAATCATTGATTTACATCTTTGATTCTTTATTCAGATTGAGGCGCTGCATGTTGTCAGAGATCAGCTGTTCTTCTCTGGTCTCAGCTCTGAAGTCCAACCCCTCCCATCTGAGAGAACTGGACCTGAGCTGGAACCAGAACCTGCAGGATCCAGGAGTGAAGGGTCTGTGTGGTTTTCTGCAGAGTCCAGACTGTAGACTGGAGACTCTGAGGTCAGTTCACTGTTGTAGATCTTATATCTTGAATCCACAGCTAATGAAGCTTCACACACAAGTTGAATCCATTGACTGTGAATGAATGGATGACATTGTAAATAGTTGTTGTCTCATGTTTCCAGTTGTTCTTCTCTCAGACTGAGAATGATTCTTCAGTTTCAGCTCATTTCACTCACTTGTCATGAATAATGTCTGTTCACTTCAGTTCAACCTTCACAGCTCACACACTCGTATTTCTCTCAGTCAGAGGACTCATGTTTTCTAAATCCACTGGAGAAAATGTCCAGTGTTAGTTGTTCAAGTCAATTCATTTTTATCACAACAACATACACAAGATCCTCACAACTAATATTTGTCCAAAGAAAGTGAAGAAACAATCTTCTTGTTTTCAGTAGATTTCAGTGAAGTGTCAGGACTACTGTCTGTTTGATCAAACTGTGTGTGTGTGTTTTCATCTGTAACACAACACACACAACTGTTGTGTTGACAATGTTGTGTTGTACTGACATGATGATCCACAATAACAGAAGGACAAAGCCACTCTATTCATTTTCGACAAAGATCATTGATCAGGACAAATCTGATTGATAATCAATCATTGATCTACATCTTTGATTCTTTATTCAGATTGAGGGACTGCAGGTTGTCAGAGATCAGCTGTTCTTCTCTGGGCTCAGCTCTGAAGTCCAACCCCTCCCATCTGAGAGAACTGGACCTGGGCTTCAACAACCTTCAGGATTCAGCCCTGAAGGATCTCCGTGGTCTCGTGGAGAGTCCAGACTGTAGACTGGAGACTCTGAGGTCAGTAGAGGGGCGGAGTCAGTCCATGCTGCTCTCAGCAGTATTGTACTAAACACAGTTAGTGTCAGAGCAAAGATCCAGTGTTTCCTGTGAACCTCCAACCTCCACAGTGGCTGCTTTCCTCAGTGAAGCTTTGAGAGGAGAACAGGGACAGGCTTCAGGATTGGACAGACAGACAGAGAGAGAGACAACAGTCAGCCAATCAGAGCAGCCAGAAGCTTGTTGTGATCATGTGTGTGAGTTGATGTGAAGACGACTGTTGTTGTTGTGTTGATGTGTACAGGAAATAAAGCTGATTTCCTGTTGGACAGAGACAGTGTCCTCATTCATCAAACTGTCCAATCTGATCTGAGACTGTTTGTTCTCTGGTTTCAACACTAAACAGCTGATCAGTTTCCTCTGTGTCACAGCTCTGAGATCAGTGTGATGGAGCCTGACAGTCCCTGGCTCTTAGTGACAGCCTCCATGTTCAGTCAGGTGATGTTTCAGAAGCAGCTCACATGTTGATCAACACACAGAGACTCTGTGTTTAAAGTGACATCAGCTGACAGGTAACAGGAGTGAATCCATCACTGACCTGTTGCTGACACAGCACTTTGTTTCCACTGTGGACTGAGTGAAATGTGCAGAGTGAACAGACTTGATGCTGAACGTCTCTGCAGGTCTGTGAGCTTCCAGCTCAGTGTGTTCACTCCAACACGTTAACATGAGAGCTGAGAGGAAGCAGCTGCTGCACATCTGGTCTGAACAGGACTGAAGTCCCTGCTGCATCACTGACTGATGAAGTGAGTCTCTGTAAACACTGATTCATCTCCTCTGCTTTCTTCTTCTCTACACAGATGGTGGTGATAGTGGAGAGGAGAGCTTGATCCAGCAGTGACTGACAGAGGAATCAGAAGAAGTGGAGATGACTCTCAGTGCTGCAGTCTGAACTGATCTGAGAACAGCTCCACTGTCACACACAGAGTCCAGTCCACCATCATCCCTGTGTGTTCCTCTGGATCTGACAGAGCATCATCAGTGTCTCTGGACTTAAAGCTCATCAAGTTCAGCTCTGAACAGTTTCCTTGTTGAGCTTCACAAAGAGGGAATTTCACAGTAAAATGACTTGAACTCTGAAGATTAGTTTGACTCGGACGTTGAAGCCTCATGTTCTTCAGCTGAACTTTACCAGATATTATTGTACAGGAGGAACATGTTGTTTTTATCCTCCATCTCTTCATTCAAGTTGTGTTGAGGAGGAACAATCACACAGACCAACAGCTTGGCTTGAAAAATGTTCATCTCTCCATTATAATGCTGAGTCAACAAGTGTCACTGAGTCAATGGATCATTAATTAACTGGACTTTAAATCCTCCTTTATGGTCAATGTTTTTATATTGACTTCCTGTTTGATTCCTGGTTTTTAACCAGTCATTGTTTTTATATTTTACTCCTCTTTTATTCCATAAAGCTGCCAGTTTATTCCAAAACGACTGTGTGTGTTGTTGTGTTGTGTGTTTGTTGTTAAGCTCTTGCTGTGTAAAATGATGATCCACGTCTGGGCCAGATATGACTCTGGACTTCTACACCAACATGTAACAAAAGTCTCTTGAAAGTACTTGAATGAGTCAAAAAAATTTTCAAAAAGGCACTGAAGACCCTCAGGGTTTGATGTAGTAGAGTTTATTCCTTGTGACAAGTCATAGACCCGAGTCTGTCCTGGACCAGACTGATGTCCAAACTGTTCTGCATGTCCTTTTATCCCATAAAACATCCTGCACACTTTGCCTCCAAAAAGGCAACTTTGCCTGCCTTCTCAAAAAGAGCTCCCAGGTGCCTTGGAAATAATGGAGTCACAATCAGCCTTCTTGGTAGCTCTTTACCTTTTGTGACAGTTACTCATGGTGTCCTGCTACATCCTCAATCATCTTGCATGTTCGTTCTGTTGGTGTCATGTAACCTTAGTTTGAACCCCCGGAGCTGCCATCAGCTGACTCCCTTATCTTTGAAGGGGCTTCACTGCACCTTTTTAAAAAGAACCTCAATGCACTTGGGAAGACATTTATCATGTTCAATTACATCTGTAAGCCCAACTATTGCCCTATGGTTGCTCCACCAATGCCCTAACGTTGCTCCACTGGTGTTCTAATGAGCAGCTGGTAGCTGGTATCATCAATCATCATGTTGGCATGCTCAGCCAACAAGCCATCGTTGGTGTTCTCTACCAAGAAGTCATTACAGTGGTACACTTAGCCAATGCTCTAACAGCCTGGTACATGATAACAAACCACATTGAGTACGCGTAATAGGTAATAGGTGTGAGCTTAACGCCTAGGTATGGACTAACTTAACTCAGTAAACAATAATATGATATAATAGATTATAATAGAATAAACATCATCTATGTGGCGTTGCCCCCCCCAGAAATGTTTCCATTTTTCACATGTGGCGAGACGGGCAGCAGAGCCCCTCCAATAGGGTCCGGCTGCAGCCTGCAGTGCTGCGGGCGTGGCGAGATCGGAGTGTGACAGAGCAATCGGACAAGTGGCTAGTGGAGGACTGCTACGTCACATACCATTTTGGGTCAAAGGTCATTAGAAGAGAAATATGGAGGAAAAAGGATTAGTATGTGTGAATGATTGCAGAGGTACTAGATGTAATAGTGTTCAAAATAAGGAGAGTGCAATTGACCTTACACTGGTATCAGATGGAACTGCAGGAGCTACAACATGGGAAGTATTAAACCAGTCACCAGTGGGCCGTGATCATTACCCTATAATAATTAAGATAGGAGTAGAGATACACCAAGAGGAGGAGCTAAGGATTCCGAGATGGAAATGAAACCAAGCAAACTGGGAATTGTTTCGTGTGCTGAGTAAGAGAAGGCGTGAAGCTTTACTTAGAGAACACATCTCAGATGGGGACGAGTTTAACGGAGAGTTAGTGGCAGGATTATGCAGCAGCAAAGGAAACCATACCAAAGAGCACAGGAAGCAGAGGTGAGAAGAATGTTCCATGGTGGAATGACCATTGTAGGCAAGCAGTGAAAATGAGAAACAGCATTTAGGCAGTTGAAAAAACCTCACTCACTAGTCACATTAATCCAGTATAAAAGATCTCAAGCAGCAGTTAGGAAAATTATAAGAACAACCAAGCGTGCACACGGGAGGCGATACTTTGACACAGTAGGGAGAGAGACACAGGTATCTGAGGTGGGGGGTATGGTCAGGACAATGAGTGGCATTAGGAGGAATTCTTTAATACCGGCGTTGACAATAAGCAACAAAACAGCAGTCAGCAACATAGAAAAGGCAGAGATTTTGGCAGAGACTTTAGTTAAAATCAGAAAATGCTAGACAGGGTAGAGATCACATTCTGGCACTAAACACAGGTATTAATATTAGGAAACCTGCAACAGGAGATAGTTTAGACTTTCCTTTTAGTTGGTTTGAATTGAAAAGGGCCATCTCCAACACACATGGCAGTCATCACCAGGGAAAGATGGCATTTGTCACAGCATGCTGGATCATATGGACGACAGTGCACTGATGGTATTATTACAATTGTTCAATACACTGTGGGACACTGGGGAAATTCCAGTTGCATGGAAACAGTCAGTCATTGTACCCATTGTAAAACCTGGCAAAGACTCATCAGATCCCTCAAACTATAGACCAATAGCTCTTACATCACAGTTGGGAAACACTATGGAACGGATGGTAAGGGAGGCTACTGTACTTTCTAGAAAGTAAAGACTTGTTCTCTCCCTTCCAAAGTGGGTTTCAGAAAGAGAGAAACACAATGGACTCTGTGCTACGCTTGGAGTCAGAAATTAGAAAAGCCCAAACAAATAAGGAGAAAGTAGTTGCTGTATTAGAAAGAGCCTATGATATGTTGTGGGAGGAAGGTTTACTAAGTAAACAGAGTAGATTAGGGGTGGGTGGCAGGTTGTACAACTGGGTGCTGGACTTCCTCCGTGAGAGGACAATAGAAGTAAGGGTGGGAACAGAATACTCAAGAGTATATCAGGTTGAAAATGGAACCCCGCAGGGAAGTGTTTGTAGTCTGATATTATTTAACATCATGATTTATGATATTTTTGAGCAAATAAAAGATTTAGGAATAGGTAAATCTCTGTATGCTGATGATGGGGCCTTATGGGTAACGGGGTGGAATCTAAAGTATATTCAGGGAAAACTCCAGGCAGCCGTTGGGATTGTGGGACAGTGGGCAAATGAGTGGGGCTTCAAGTAACAGTATCTGCGGCAATGAGACAAGTGATATGTTTTGCCAGGAGTCATAAAACAGTATCACTGAAATTATATGGGCTAACACTTGAACAAGTCAGAATAATTAGATTTCTAGGTGTACTATTTGATGAGAAGTTAACCTGGATCAATGAAGGAAATAGTTTATATTGTCATAATTAAGATGGATAATGAGATCCATCCTTCCTTTTTCTAGTCACTCAACCTGATTGGATCCATGGTGGGAAAAGGGCGACCAGAGCAGCCCAGATAAGTTCCTCCTACATTCCCAGATGCTCTCAGACCAGCTGGGAGAGTCAGGAGTGTGTATATAATGTAAGTTCCCCACCATCTTCTGCCTGGTTTGTACATTAAATATAAATGAGGGCTGAAAATAAACTTTGTACTTTTTATATTCCACTTTTTTTTCACAAGTTCTTGTGATTTTTTTATTTATTTATTTTTTATTATTAATGGTCCACATGCACAAAAATGTGTACTATAAGTATATTATTAGTACTATAACAACAATAACTATGATATATAAGATCAATGAAAGTAAAAGACCTACACTCCCAATTCAAATGAGGACCGGGGGAGCTGGGGATCAAACCACCGACCCTCAGGCTTTTTCTCCTCAGCTGCAGCCACCCCATGTTTGTATGAGGGGGTGTTTGTGAGCAGGAGCAGCATGACTGCTATTGGCCTACTGTGGGTTTGAGTGTGTAACTAGATTGTCACGTCACGCCCCGATCACACCACGCCCCCTGGTCTGCAGGCTGCAGCCGGACCCTTCTCCAGGCGGCTGACATCCTTCAGGTGTACGACTGCCACCAGCTCGGCTGCAGTATTGACACGCAACTGTAGTTGCAATAAAGCTGCAAGGGATGTTTCTGTCCCACAGAGGGTCTATAGACGTGCTTTCAAAATAAAAGACCAAGAGGTACACTTCAAGTTGTTTTTGACAAAGTCACTGTAAAACCTAATGTCTTAGAACTTTTCATTCTTCCCTCTGGACATAAATGTTCAACACCAAGAGCCTCAGAATCAGGCCTTTTCTCAGACCTTCAAACAAACTGACAGAATTTCAGTTTGAACTGAGTCAGTTGAGTAGTCCTGAGATTCACAGAGAGACCAAACATTCACAGTGATACTTTTATTGTGAAAGGATAAATAAATGACAGATTATCAAAAAATATATATTCTGTAATATTTGTAACATTTACAATAGTTCATAAACAAACTTGTTCAGTACATTAATCTGAAAACATGTTAGTGAGTGAAAGAGACATGTACAGACTGAACTCTCTGTTCAACAGTGAGAGAGTTTCTCTAACAGGAGGAGACTCTCTCTACTACACTGAACACAGAGACACTGAGGAGCCAGACGACCAGAACCCAAACCCAGGACACAGAGGCTGAGTGAAGGTGGTGTTGAAGGTGTGGAGGTGGATCAGTGAGTCAGAGGAGACTCTGTAGAAGGACAGAGAGCCAGCAGGACAGTCCACATACACTGCTACTCTCCTCTGTCTGTTGGGGACAGAGGAGGAGGAGACGGAGAAGGAGACAGATGTTTCTCTCTTATTGTGACAGACAGAGTGAACTTGATCAGAGCAGTACAGTCTCCAGGACTGATGGTTCTCTCCAAACACACAGTCTTTTCTGTTTCCTCTCCTTCTGATTCCTCTGTAACTCACTGATATATAAACCCTTCCACTCCACTCCACCTCCCAGTAACAGCGACCAGTCAGACCAGTTCCACACAGCAGCTGAGGACACTGGTCAAATCTGTCTGGATGATCAGGATACGACTGATCCTCCTCCACATGTGTCACCTTCCTGTTGTCGTCAGACAGTTGGAGCTTTGTGTTCACTGTGTTTGTGTCGAGTGTGAGTTCACAGGAATCTGATGGAGACAACGAGACACAACACAGGTGGAGTTATTGATCTGTTGTGACTGAGTCTTGTTTCATTTTCATGAATCAAATGAAAAACACACTTACACTTCCTCAGACCTCGTCTCAACCATTGGACTCCACCAGGCTCCACCCTGAAAGAGGGAGGGGGCACATTCACATTCAGCATGCAAACATAGACATTACACTTCTTTTAAAGACAGATGGTTTATTACTCTCTTCAGATGTAGGCTTGTATGTATGGATGTACAGTCACCACAGAGAAAAAGTAAGTGGAGTCTTTATCTTGTCATTATACAGAGAAAATATTTCATCATTTGTGAAGACACACAATCCTTAAAGCTTCCTTCCTGTATGTTGAGTTTAGAGTCTTTCACAGTTTCACAGTCTGTGATATGTTAGATGAATAAATCTGACAGATGTTCACATGTCAGGGAAGAGGCTAAACAAGAGACAGTCAGAAACGCATGTTGGAGAGGATCAAACAGCAGGAGGCTCAAACTGCTGGAAATTCTTCTTCTGTATCTTATCAAAATGAAGACTGTGAGACTCCTTTTAGAGTAGTAGTATATATTAATGATGGTGGTAGTAAATGCTGACAAACCTGGGAGCCAGCTGTTCCATGTGGATAGAATATGGACAAAGTCCATTTTCGCTTTTTTTCAACTCACCTCAATTTCATAATACTGTAGGATGTCTCGCAGTGCTCCTGCCACCCTTCCAGTACGAGCTGCCTTCTGTCTGTAAAGTTCTATGAGCCGTGGAATGTGCCGATCGAGTTCAGCATAAAACTGGTTCCTTAAATTTACATTGGTGATCCTGTGGAACTCAGCACAGACCTACAAAATAACACACAAAGTATGTTAAAGACTGAGTAAAATACCAAAGGGAAACACCTCATAGTCACATTTGATGGGTGTACTATCCTTTCAAAATGAATAGCCAGTACAATAAAGATAGTTGAAGATGAGCAGAACAATTTCCTGACGACGAAGTGCAAAGGTTGTCTGCATGAGTTTCTCAATTGATTGTAGGTTTCTGTCGGCCCTCTCAACTTCAGTTTTCATCTGTATTCTCATTTCCTCCAAACTGTCCTCATTTTGTCCTCTTGGGAGGTTTGGTAAAAAGTTCACTTCAGCCCTTCTGGCTTTTTTAATGTTCGAGTGGGGATGTGCTTTCTCAGGATTATTCCTGCTTCTTTTCCCTGTATTTATGGACACCTCCTTGCATCCAGATCTTGCCAGCCTAGTACGGTAGTTTCCCATTTTAAATTTCAGGCTAATTTTCCATCCGTACCACCCACTTGCACTCCCCGGCTCTTTCAGACATGGGTGAGCGTTAATCAGGGCTTCTGCTGCCATGCCTACATCCCTGTCGCTTGGGTATGGTTTAAAAGAGTACATTAAGGAAGCCATGCTCTCAAGAATGTTGTGTTTTTGTGCTCTGTTTAATTTTAGTGTCTCTCCGGAGCTCTCAAAAACACTGTTCCCCTCTTGCAAGACATGTTCAACGTCATACGAAAAAGTTGGGACAGGGAAAACATCAGGCCATGTTTTATGCCGTTGGCTTACAGGCACATGAGGCAGGATATCTGTGTCCGAACTACCACATGAACTTAGATCACCTCCTGATCTAACAAAGCATGCTCTTCTCTGGAAGGTCTTCTACGCCAACCAAACAGCAGAGCTCTTCTCCGAAGTCTGGATCCTCATACTGTAACGTGAATTCAAAGTCCAGCCTTGGCTTAACTTTGTCTTTCAAGATGCCGATGAGCTCATCAACTGATGTTGGCCTCTCATTCAAAGTCACTTTCACAGCCACATCAGTGGCTATGTAGACACGAAGAAGGAACTTTGGGGGCACGGCCATCAGCTGAAAATCAAGACTGAACAGTTATCAAATTTTGTAGGGAATGAAACAACATAACCTAGTCTGAAAAATCATCTTTACACATTCATTCACACAATCAAAAACTTGGAATGAAAGAATTTAGATATTTGATTTGGATAAAACATCACTTTCATCTTAAAGTCAACTCAGTATTCAGCTGCTTTGTAGTTATTTTGAGCACAAGGTATAAATTACTTTCTGTGCAGCTGTATGAAGCGCTTAGGTGTCAACAGAAGTTGTCCTTCAACATGGTACGCAGAGAGTGGTGAGCTGTCATTAAGCTCTAATATGTGGTTGATACTGTAATGATGTTGTAAATCCATCAATATAGTCCAAGCCCCATCTCCATCAGGAACTGTATGGCCTATCATCAATGGCAGTAGTCGTAGCAATGTGCTGTTTTCATGACCATTTTCACCAATTGACCGCTTTCTGGCAAAGGTCTTTGAAATTGGCCGTGGTCTGTTAACTTTATCCAAGTTTTCGTATGGGAATGACATGATTTTTCTGTTTAGTCCCTCAAGAGTAAAGTATTTAAGCCTTATCATCTCCTGAATGCAGAGGGACAACTCTACTGGCACAATGCCCTCAAAAAGGTCATGCAAAATATCAGGTGGGAAGCCAGTGGTTGTGTGAAAATGCTGTAAACTCTCATTCAAGACACAATCCCCTTTGACACCAACTGCACGGTGACTCTGATCCCCTTGCATAACAGCCAGCAAATTACGGTCATGACTGGCTTTGGTCCTCAGACAAATTTCAGACTGTAAATTGAGACTGAATCTGGTCTCGTGTGGCATTGCAAAAACGACAAATGTGTCCTGCACGGAAGGATTGCATGAAGCCTGCTAATGCGTGTGCTGCCAGGTTGTCAGACACAACACAAAGAACAGTACCTTGAACTGACTGGCCAACAGACTCGATGTATACACTGTCTTGTTCAAGAGTGCAAAGGTCTTGTAACAAAGGACGGAGAACTGTTTTGTATCCATACTTCTGGGCATCAGGGACCTTACAAATTGCTGCTAGCTGAATAACATGCAGCGCTGATCTGTATTTAAGTGGTAGATCTGCAAGCACCCAGTAAACTGAGCACAGTTTATGTATTTTTCTTGAAGTGCCTAAAGGATTGGCAATTTCAATATCATAAATGTACAATAAAATTGGCAGTGAGAGTTCTAAAGAAGACAACAAATTATTCTTTTGAAAATATAAACCATCTTGGTGGCTCGTGTAATGGCCTTTTTGTGACATCTTTGTTTCCTTTATTCTTTCAAGGATGTCTGTGTGTTTAAACATTTCCTGGATCACCTGGAGAATAGGGACATAGGCTACTCTGCATCCAGGCTCCAACTCGTACTGCACTGGCTTCAAAACAGGGAAATTTTTTTCTACAAATGTTTTTCTTCGTTTTTTGTTGGACATCTCCTCCCCTTTAGTTGTGGCACTGACAAAAATATTTGTGTTCATAACCTCATTTACTAAATCATTCAGGGTAGCCTCAGTAATAGAGATATTATGCCTCTGTAGTGTCTCTTTTACAGTATCCCTGATGAGAGGCTGAGACAAGCAAAATATCTGACTGAGATAATCAACTATTTCCTGAGTTGCCATGTCAGAAACATGGAGAACAGTTTGCATGTTGAGGAATAATAAGGAGAAATTATGGCACAACTGGGCTCTCAACTGGCTGGTGTCACATACACTGTCATCCTCAGGATTATCAAATGAGTCTGCATGTTGGGATAGGGAAATATCTTCACAATCAAGGTCAGCAGCATTTACAGTCGCATTTTCTGTTGAAACTATCTCATCACTAAAGTCTGAGCTATTTGCATGTATCCTACTTTTGTGTGTTTTAAAAGAAGAATATACATTTGTGCTGTAGTTACAGTTTTTAAATGGGCATGTTATCGTCTCACGTTTTTTTAAATGGCCCCTTAAATGAGTGAACAATGTTTCTTGTGAGAAGGGCTGTTTCAAGTTACACACAGAACAGGTAAAAGCTGCCCTTTCTGCTTGTGCTCTGTCACTTGCACTGGGCCTACACACATCTCTGTGAACCCGTGACAAATGAATTTTCATGGCATTAAAGGACAGAAATGTACAAATACAAGAGTCATGGAGACATGGTAGAGGGCTAACTCTATGATAATGACTGTGTTTCAAGCGATAGTGCCAGAATAACTGTGCCCGGGTGTCTGCAGACACAGTACACAATTTGCACTTCCACTCCATTACTCAAAAGTCGTCTTCAGTGTCTTTCAAGATCAATGTTTACCATAGAGGTTCTGTGCCATTCACTGCTCTCAGTGCTCTTCACTGGTCTCAGGTGTTTGATCCTGTGGGATGACATAAAATAGTACTCTGAAACCACTCAAACAATGCAGTCCAAATTTCTAATTAGAATATTTCAGTTAAATAAATAAATAAAGTTTTAAAACACAGATTTTGAACACTTTCCAATCTTTGTTAAAAGCTGTGGACTAAGCTATTTTTCTGACGAAAAAGACCAAACAACTGTGCAATATAGCCTATAGTTTATCTAATCTCTTAACAATTAAGAATGACATTTGCCTTCATAGTTATTTATTTTATCCCTTTAAACATAGAAAACTGCATCATCGGACTCACCAAAAAATACAGTTAAAAGCAGAGACAATTATCATCAACATTAAATTTAATTGATACATCTTTACATTAAAAATGAACTTAAGCATTACCTTGTTTGCCAAGGACAATTAATTAGTCACCAGTTAGTTCTTTCTCTCTCTCAACCACAGCTACTGGTACGTGAGAAACAAGGAACAGGAATGCTGCTTTATTTTCAAAATAAAGTACACATTTTGACCTCCCCACCCCACACACACACACACACACACACACACACACACACACACACACACACACACACACACCCCTTCTTCTTACTTCCAGGGGGAGGGGGAGGCGGCTCTACTGGATCGTAACAACTTATTTTCAACCAAATGTTAACTTTACCAGCAGAAACACATTTATATAGAATAACAATACCGTTGACTGAAAATATTAATCGTCATTATGATTACTGCACTCAGGTCATGCTACACGTCCTCGCCAAAGACCGGTACTTTGACCACATGTTACGCTGAATGTGTAAAAAAAACCCACAGACAAACACAAAAGTACGATTTCATTGTGGTATTTATGCAATTAAACATCATGCAGGTGAGTTTTGGAAGACTTTACCCTTATACTTACAAGTTTTCTTAACTTCAGAAACCGATGCACTCCCCTCGCTTCACGACCGCCATGTTGGTTTGATTTTGCCTCGTTCGGTCCCGCCAACGTAATGACGCACTGACGTCATTATGTTGCACGCCTCTGTGCATTCAAAGGTTTTGAGTAAGAGAGTGATGATCACTCAGACAATTTAAGTAGCATGAAATTATAACTGCATTCCTCGTTCGGAACACTTAGTACCTTAAAGTTGGGTTGACTTGATAGCGGATTTTGATTGTTGTTTCACAATACTTTTTAGTTAGTAGTAGTGTTTAGGTTTATGGTGCAGATATAACACACCACCTGTTGTATGTTGAAAGGCGTCCACAAGCTCGTAATCCTTTGAGAAACCGGTTTGGTAAAGGGCAAAGAGTCAGATCAGGTTAAAACCTTACTTTATTGTATAAAAGTATAAAATTTAAAATCAATGGGATCTTCTGGCTAAAAGGAGAGATTCTGGGCCTTTAGCTGCAGGTCATCCCCTCTCTCTCTCACTGACTGTCCTGTCTCTCTCTCACTGTCAGAATAAAGAAACAGGCTGTCAGATACAGGGCTGAATGAGAGACAAAAGGTGACTCAGCTCTGTCCCTGGTGCAGGTGTTACCCATGTCCGAGCAGCTAAAGAGCAGACTGCACAGTGTGAGTGGAATCACTCACCTCCTCATACCCCAGACTTCCCCGAGGCCCACATGGTACAGCCCATTAATTAATTAACTGTATGTTGCCAACTGTAGCCTATGTTATAGTCCATGTGAGCCTATATTATACAATAAAGGTAACAAGACAATAATCAGCTAATTGATCATGATAATACTCCTGTTATGGTTAGGCAGTATTCTGTTCCCTGTTCGGTCTGTGTCTCTGTTTGTGTGTGTGTGTGTGTGTGTGTGTGTGTGTGTGTGTGGCTGCTCTGCCAGCCACCTGTAGCTTCCTGCTCCGCTCCACCACACCTGAACTCACCTGATCATCCAGCCTGACTGGAAAGACCAGTGCCACACCTGCCTTCCCCTCATGTCAACCTGCTTTCCTTTCATCTCTGAGTGTCACAATAAACCCCTAAAACTGAGTCCGCCTCCTGTGCCTGTTCTGCATTTTGAGTCCAAACACATTGTGAACAGTTCATAACAATTCCATCCATTCACTTAGATTTGTTATGAAAGTTTCAGCTAGTTGTTCATTTTATATTTCATAAATACAGTTGACAGCCTACATTATTAATATGACAGTGCACTATTAGTACATGACTCACACTGTTAAACACAGTCAAAGTTATAACAGCACTGGAATTTGTTTTAAATCTGTATTCAGCTCCTTTTGACTTATAAACACATTCTCAGACAATATCTGCATCACAGGCTCACAAGTCAATCACCAGTGAAACAAAGTGGACTACACCACTGGTTGGTTGTAAAAATGTGTGTCTCAAAACAAAGTGAAACTATAACTGAACATCTTCTTCATTATTATTATGATCATTATGATTCTGATTATTATGTTTCCACCTTCAACTGCAGTGAACCAATGACAGTCTCATAAAAACTGATTCACACAGCCAGGGATTCATACGTCATAGAACCTCAGGAACCAATCCTGTCAACTTGTGGGGATGGGGGGGTGAGGCAGTGGTGTAGTCTACCTGATACACAGGTATATACAGGTCTTTATCTGATTCCTCCCGTTTCCTGGTTGAAGTTTAGTCTCACTTTGGACCAACATTGTGACGCAGGTAATTTTCTCCTCTGAAGGTAATGTGAGCAGTTTTTAATGTTTTACTCATGAACAGTTCTGTCTTTCCAATTCAGTAGTATGTTCTTCTTTGTGACGGTTAATGATATCAATACAAATGGTTTGTGCTGGGAGGGTATATGTAATGTAGAGAGGTCACCAAGTAGTGCAATGATTGGACATTTGGGTATGCTGAGGCTAAGCATCTCAGATAGCCTGCTCATGACCTCTGACCTAAAGTTTTGGGTGAGTGGACAGAGCCAGGGGGCATGGAAGAAGCTGTCTATTGAGGCTGAGCAGTGTTAACATGTATTATTTTAGCTGAAGCCCATGTGGTAGAGTTTGTGGGTAGTGATGTGGGTTCTGTGAAGGACTTTATACTGGATTAGTTGGGTTTTGGAGTTACATGTCAGAGAGAAGCTGTTCTTGCATATGTTTGTCCAGCTGGAGGATGAGCGGGGATTTTCAACAGAGCCTTGTGATTAATGGAATGCAGTTGTGTCAGACTGCCAGTGCTGCACCACACCCCTGGTGACAGAGCCACATACAGAGAGAAAGAGAGAGAGAGAGAGAGAGAGAGAGAAACAGAGAGAGAGAGAGAGAGAGAAAGGAGGAGGAGACACAAGGGAACAACAGACAAGGTGAAAAACAATACAGACACAAGGAGAACTGGAGAGGAGCTGGGGTCACAGCAATAATGGTGATGAGCTCCATCTTTCCAAGCCATCTTTTATTTCTTGCAGTAGAGGTGTAAAATTAAGTTTGAACAATTCATGTAAATTTGAAGAGATGTGAATTCCAGGATATTTTATAGATTTAACAGTTTTTTTGAAAATGGGGTCCCTGGCCTCAACATCCCATGCGTGACCCCCATGCGTCAATTGTTGATTTCCTGTGGGAATTGGTCTTTGAGTCTGTATTTCGTGCCTTTGAGTTCTGTTTCTCTGCTTTTGATCAGTTATCTGTGCTTGAAATGTTCCAGTTTAGTGATGATGGGAAGTGGTGATTTGTTGGTATGAGAGCCGAGACGGTGAACACGGTGGAAAGTGATCTGGTTTATGCTATCTGGGGGGAGTTTCTGCTGAGTTTTCATGTTTCATGTTTTAACAGTGACTCTGGGTTATTGGATGGGTGTTCAGGGATGTTGGAAAAGATCAGGTTATCTCTCATGCTTCTGGTTTGAGGGTCTAATATAGTTTCTTTCATTACATTACTTTCATGACCAAGTCCATATTTTCAGTGAGTCTTTTGATGCTGGTTTGGAGGCAGTTGTTTGGCTCTGTATGATGTTCAGAAAGGCAGTTAACACCACCTCAAATGAGTCAGAGGCTCCTGGTTCTCCAACAGGAACTAGAGACGATTCTTATGTTTGACATCAATACTGACTATTGCTCCCCATCACTGATCAATACTGACTATTGCTCCCTATCACTGATCAATACTGACTATTACTCTCCAACACTGATCAGTAGTGAACATGTCATGTTGTTGTCAGGACTTTACTGAGACTTTATTGATTATTGATTCCACATTGTTGGATCAATGTCAGATCCAACCAGTTGATCTCAGTCCCTCTGTCTGTCAGTGGATGTTAATGTTGGTCCATCCTGTGTGAGCTGGGCTGCTCTTCACCTCACTGCAGCTTCATGACTCCATCTAGTGGACTGATAGTAGAAGTACAGCATCTTCCTGTATCTTCCAGCATCTTCCTGACTGTATTCAACTGACACTGATATGAACCAGAGAAGAAGAGTCAGTCAGTGGAGGAGCAGCTGATATTTTTACAGAAGTGATGTCAATTTCAGTTGATGTGCAGATAAATGATTTGTGTTTGTCTCCACATGAAGCTGGAAAGTGTGTGTGAGCTGATGTGGATGTGAATCCAGCAGCATGGATCAGTGTGAGGACAGAGAGGAGGGAGCCCCTCCCTCTAAAACCACTCTGTGTGGGGGCCATGAGAGCCAGACCAGAGCTCAGAGGTGAGATGAGGATCTCTAACTGTCCATGACTCTTCTTCATGTCAGAGCTCAGCACTCACATCACTGCTCCATCATTTAGATTTCAGACAATGTAATGATCAAAGGTCAGAATTTTAAACTGACACAAAGTCTTTTCACACTAAAAGTTAGTTCTTGTGTTCATTCATAGACTGAACATATTTTTCATCAGTTTTTATTCAACATGCACATTTATCAGTTGTGTTGTTGTTTCAGGATCCAGCAGCAGAGACCAGACTCTTCTGAACCCAGCTCTCTGTCTTTAAAGAGCGACCGGTCAAAGGACTGGGACACTGACTTTAAAGGAGGACCTCCATCAGCTGATCAGATGTAAGCTGTAACTGACAGTAAAACTCAGGTTATTGTAGAAAAGAAGCAGTTTGTACAACGTGTTGTTTGACCAGGTCTGAAATCAGAGTGTTTCTGTCTGTTGTGAACGTCCACACTGGAAGGTGGAGGTCAAACTGCGGCCGTCATAGAGAGGGGGGAGACGTGATGTGGTTTAAATATGGAGATAACGTCTGCTATGTTCAGACAGTCTGTCCTGGAAGACATTCACAGTGTTGACTAGGGCTGAACAATCAATCCAAATATGATCCAAATCACAATATGGCCAAGTGCAACATCCAAATCACCGGAGCTGCAGTTTTTCTGATGAAGGTAAAATGTGTCACAACGTTGTTGTGCATTGTTAGCACCATAAGTGTTGTGGTGCTACACAGACGCCCCGACCTACAAATCATATCCTCCAGATGTAAAGGAACATGTTTGTTTGGCACAAGCCCCAACAAAAATCACATCATCATCACTTTTACAAATATCATGAAGTGTTGACCTCAGTTGTTCACATGAAAAGTGACAGAAATAGTTTGTGTGAAGAGAGAAAGTCAAACCCCGCTTACTTTCTCACCTGCACACAGCTGACCAATCAGTGAGGGAGGTGGATGTACAGGATTATATTTCATAGTACTCACAAGAACAGTTCTTAAACCCTTATATTTAATGGCAGTGGTCCAGGTTCAAGTTCGACCCATGACCGTTTGCTGCATGTCATCTGCTTTGCTCTCTGATACTAATTGTAAAGCTGTTGTACACTACATTTGTTGTTACCCTTGATATTGTTGGGTTATAACACATGAAAGAGTGTGTATCTGCATTTTGAAATCTCCAAAAATGTTGCAAAAGTCAACATGAAGCAGCAACAGATTCCTTCATTGAACTAAATAAACAAATACAATCATAAAAAACTACACACAGTGCTACAGGATTACTGCTGCCGGCACCACTGCATCTGACAAACGCCTCTGATGGAGGGAACTGATCCCTTCAAATGATTCATGTTTGAACTGTCATTTACTCAGTGAAACTTTACTGGTTCACTTTCAATTTCATACTGGGAGCTGCCCAGTACAACCAGTCTGATACAAGCAGACAGTGAGCAGCTCCACTGGAGCAGCTGGGGGTTCTGTCTCTGTGTGGACAGACATAATGTGAGCTCATTCTTCATGATTCCTCCACAGAGTGGACCAGGGGAGCTCAGAGGTTCCCAGGGGTCAGTCTGCCCAGCAGCATCAAACACACTTGGACTCCATATTCATGGTCTGTGCATGTACAACAACTACTTTCACATCATCTCCATGCTGCACTGTTAGACCAGTGGATTGTCAGTCTGTCCAACATGGATCTGATGTTTGGCTCCATGGTTTTAGTTTGATGCTGTCACTCATGTAGTTTCCTGTTCCAGCTGCTGGAGGAGAACATGGTCACTTTTGTGAAGAACGAACTGAAGAAGACCCAGAAGGTTCTGAGTCAATATTTCCCAGAATGCTTAGAGAGTCAGAGGGAGGATGAGGAGGTGTTGGATGGTGAGGATGAAGAGCAGAGGAGCAGCAGAGAGGCATTTGAGAAGATCACAGTGAACTTCCTGAGGAGGATGAAGCAGGAGGAGCTGGCTAACCGTCTGCAGAGCAGTAAGAGGATTTCTCTAAAGATTCAACATGATGGAGAAATGAGACATTTACTAATGACTCAACACATGAGGGAAATATGTTCATATATGTATTCTTTATGGGAATTAAAATGTTATATTTTCTTTATGAATCTTATTTCTATTTATGTTAATTCAGGAAATCCTGCAGTTTGTCAACGTAAACTTAAATCTGAGCTGAAGGAGAAGTTCCTGTGTGTGTTTGAGGGGATCTCTAAAGCAGGAAAACCAAACCATCTGAATCAGATCTACACAGAGCTCAACATCACAGAGGGAGGGGCTGGAGAGGTCAATGATGAACATGAGGTCAGACAGATTGAAACAGCTTCCAGGAAACCACACAGACCAGAAACAACCATCAGACAAGAAGACATCTTTAAAGCCTCACCTGGAAGAGATGGACCAATCAGAAGAGTGATGACAAAGGGAGTGGCTGGCATTGGGAAAACAGTCTTAACACAGAAGTTCACTCTGGACTGGGCTGAAGACAAAGCCAACCAGGACATACAGTTCACATTTCCCTTCACCTTCAGAGAGCTGAATGTGCTGAAAGAGAAAAAGTTCAGCTTGGTGGAACTTGTTCATCACTTCTTCACTCAAACCAAAGAAGCAGGAATCTGCAGGTTTGATCAGTTCCAGGTTGTGTTCATCTTTGACGGTCTGGATGAGTGTCGACCTCCTCTGGACTTCAACAACACTGAGATCCTGACTGATGTGACAGAGTCCACCTCAGTGCACGTGCTGCTGACAAACCTCATCAGGGGGAACCTGCTTCCCTCTGCTCGCCTCTGGATAACCACTCGACCTGCAGCAGCCAATCAGATCCCTCCTGAGTGTGTTGACATGGTGACAGAGGTCAGAGGGTTCACTGACCCACAGAAGGAGGAGTACTTCAGGAAGAGGTTCAGAGATGAGGAGCAGGCCAGCAGGATCATTTCCCACATCAAGACATCACGAAGCCTCCACATCATGTGCCACATCCCAGTCTTCTGCTGGATCACTGCTACAGTTCTGGAGGATGTGTTGAAAACCAGAGAGGGAGGAGAACTGCCCATGACCCTGACTCAGATGTACATCCACTTCCTGGTGGTTCAGTCCAAACTGAAGAAGGTCAAGTATGATGGAGGAGCTGAGACAGATCCACACTGGAGTCCAGAGACCAGGAAGATGATTGAGTCTCTGGGAAAACTGGCTTTTGAGCAGCTGCAGAAAGGAAACCTGATCTTCTATGAATCAGACCTGACAGAGTGTGGCATCGATATCAGAGCAGCCTCAGTGTACTCAGGAGTGTTCACACAGGTCTTTAAAGAGGAGAGTGGGCTGTACCAGGACAAGGTGTTCTGCTTCGTCCATCTGAGTGTTCAGGAGTTTCTGGCTGCTCTTCATGTCCACATGACCTTCATCAACTCTGGAGTCAATCTGCTGTTAGAAGAACCAACATTCTCCCAGAAGTCAAAAAGAAGAAGGGTTGAGTTTACACAGACAAGTTTCCACCAGACAGCTGTGGACAAGGCCTTACAGAGTCCAAATGGACACCTGGACTTGTTCCTCCGCTTCCTCCTGGGTCTTTCACTGCAGACCAATCAGACTCTTCTACAAGGTCTGATGACACAGACAGGAAGTGGCTCACAGACCAATCAGAAAACGGTCCAGTACATCAAGGAGAAGATGAGTGAGAATCTGTCTGCAGAGAAAATCATCAACCTGTTCCACTGTCTGAATGAACTGAATGATCGTTCTCTAGTGGAGCAGATCCAACAGTCCCTGAGATCAGGACGTCTCTCCACAGATGAACTGTCTCCTGCTCAGTGGTCAGCTCTGGTCTTCATCTTACTGTCATCAGAAGAAGGTCTGGACGTGTTTGACCTGAAGAAATACTCTGCTTCAGAGGAGGCTCTTCTGAGGCTGCTGCCAGTGGTCAAAGTCTCTAACAAAGCTGTGTAAGTGTAGATTATTATTCATCATTATATAAAGACAATTCTATCTGTTCAACAGGAGAGAAAATAAATTCCTCTCTTCTGTAATTTCTTATGATTGTCTCTGTAGACTGAGTGGCTGTAACCTCTCAGAGAGAAGCTGTGAAGCTCTGTCCTCAGTCCTCAGCTCCCAGTCCTCTAGTCTGAGAGATCTGGACCTGAGTAACAACAACCTGCAGGATTCAGGAGTGAAGCTGCTGTCTGCTGGACTGGAGAGTCCACACTGTAGACTGGAAACTCTCAGGTCAGGATTCATCAACCTGTTTATCTGATGACTGTTTAACAGACCACCAAGTGTTGACAGAGCGTTCCTGTGTGTGGTTTTGTGTGTCTGCAGTCTGTCAGGCTGTCTGATCACAGAGGAAGGCTGTGCTTCTCTGGCCTCAGCTCTGAGCTCCAACCCCTCCCATCTGAGAGAGCTGGACCTGAGCTACAATCATCCAGGAGGCTCAGCAGTGAAGCAGCTGTCTGCTGGACTGGAGGATCCAGACTGGAGACTGGACTCTCTCAGGTATGGACAGACGATGTCTGATAGAGGAGAAGAGCTGGAGACATTTCCTCTGTCACAGCTGATGACAGATTTGTACAGAAGTTCTTTGCTTCAGCAGAACAATCCCAGAGACTGTTGTTATGTTCCCCAATGAGGAACCAGGGGATGAGGGGAAGTAACAAAATAAAAAGTTCCATAAAAGGAGGGGCCACACCTGAGCAGGAGAGAGAGCAACAACACAAGACCACACCAGACCACAGCATTAGGGTCGTAACACTGTAGAGACCTGTTCAGTGTTGATGCACTAATAACAACTGAGAAAATCTAAAATCTAAAGTTATGCAAGCGCAGATGGATAAAAATCTGTTTTTGCTTAGGTCTTTGCTTTAAGACATGCTTTTATTGTGAAAGTCCTGAGTGGAACTTGTGATCTGTATCTTTTCACAACATTAACGCTTCTTTCTCGAGTGTTTTGTAACTTTTCAAGCACAATGCTTCTTCTGTGTACAAATTGTGTCACAACCAGTCACACTGTTTTTCTTAGTTCACAAGGACTATTCGTTTTGACAGCGCTGTTATTTATTTATTTGTTTTGATTTGAAAATTTTGTTGCTGCTAACCAGTTAGCCCTGGCTCATCCTGCAGCCCTCTTCTCCCATAGGCGCACTGTATTTCCACTGTCTGCAGCTGGTGACAGTTTCCTGCTCTGTTCTGGTGGAGAGCTGATACATTGTGTGTGATTATTGTTCTTATTTTGTAGTGTTAAATTAATGTTACATTTAATTTGCCCAGCCAGTTTCATGTCAGCATTCCCTGCATATAACCGATGTGCGTGCACGCACACACTCCACCAGCTGATCGTCATTTAAAGCACTTGTTGTGTGTATGTGCTGCACTAGGATTAAACAGAGTGGAGGAGATCAACAGTCAGCTTTAATGAATAACCTCATTAATAAACATGTGGAAATGCACAGTAGGTTCTTCCCAAATAGTGTTGTCTACAGTGACCAGCAGAGGTCCCCATAACCCAATTCAATTCAATTCAATTTTATTTTATTTGTGTAGTGCCAAATCATAATATACATTATCTCAAGGCACTTTACAGGGTAAGGTCAAGACCTTACTTTGTTACAGAGAAAAATCCAACAGTCCCAACTGTTCACCCTTTCATCAAATTCGTTAATATTCTCCTATGATCAAGCTAATGTTAATTTTTTATAGTTGTTGTTGTTGGTTGCTGCAGACGCTACAACTTTGACTCAGAAATGTATCCATCCTCAGCCGTACATTAGTCCTACAGTGGACAAATCAGTCTGTCAAATTGAAATTGATATTGTATTGATCACAATCATATTTGCAGCAGACAGCTTTTAGCCTATTTATTGAGCGTAAAAATATAACCATAACTACGTATAATGAAGCTATTTTCCACATTAATAGTCTCTATTCTAGACAGAACGTCAACATACAACAGACTTCGGACTTCAAAGGACGAAATTCATATTAGATATTTCAGATATACCCCCAAAATTTAATTTGTTCTTTAAATAGACAAATAATAAACAAACTGTCTGTCTATCTGTGCTTGTATATTTTTACACTTTATAGAATGGCAATGGAAATTCTATCATCTGGCTTTTATTTTGAAATATTTCCCTTCACAGGGGAAGTTTATCTGTTTTTGTTGTCAGAACGAAAAATCAATTTTTGGTTTAAAATGAAAAGACAGAAATACCATGATGTTTTTGTTTTTTCATTTCTGGTTTAAAACGAAAAAATCAAATTGCCTGAACGTACACAGACCTTTGGGGTGGATGGATGGGTCAACAAAACACAGGAACACAGGAGAGCGGTGTTCAATTCCCATGTGAAAGTAGCATTAAATGTTGTTTCTATTATCCATAACCAGAGCCCTTGAAAGAGAGCGTCACGTCAGTGGAGGTCCAAAATGCTTCATCATCACATAATTCATGGAGACCTCACATAGTTCCTGGAAGTTATAGACTTTTTAAGCAAGTTTTGGTCATTAATAGACAATAAATACATTGATTTACTGTATTTATAGAGCACACTGACGTGTATGTGGTTACATCACTATATTCTTTTAGAAAGAAAAATTAGTTCCTATCTGAGGACATACAGTCTATGTTTGAGGATAACTGCTAGCATCAGCTACCTTGTTGACATTTTTAGGCTAACCTCACCTTGGTTACAGAATGTTTCAAAGTTCAGATCAGATTACATTTTCTAATATTCCTTTCAGTAATCCCAGGGTAACTGAGGGTTAATTGATCTTAATGACTAATGTCATCTCTATGACTTTCAGATAGGACAGCAGGAGACTGACAGGTGAATATCAATGATCATTTCAGTCATTTCATAAATCTCCAGTAAACTCAGAAACATGAATAGTATGTGAAGTGGTTTGTGCCCGTCTTCTGTCTTACATATACAGTAGTCTGCACCATGGTTTATTGTGCTGCGTGGGGATGCTGCATTCAGTCAGAACAATGAGGATTTAGCTCAGGTCAGCAGGAGCTACCTTACATCACTAAAGGCTTGTAAAACCCAGGGAGTTGAGACAGAGTGAGAGTGCTGTCTGACTGCAGAAAATGTTCAGGCTCCACTGAATCCCCCTCTGGTTCATGTGCTGAGAGAGGAAGAAAAAGACAGAGAGAAAGGGTTCGACAAACTCTACATCTGTGAAGATTCTCAGCCATCCAGGTCATGGTTACTGCTCCTCCACCTGCAACATCATTTGTCCCCTCACTGCTCCTCATCCTGCAGCACCCCTGACATACAGGATGCAGAATCTAGCAGTATGAGTCCTTATAATATACATTCTGTATTCAGTATGATTACTCAATAGAATCAATTAATACACTGTTTTAAGTCTGATTCCTTATATAATGTGGCAGTATAATAGGCATTTACTATGATTCCTTATTGCTGGCTTATTTGAAACATACCATGTTTTGTTTTCAATCTCACCGTGGTCCACTCAGCACTCCTGTATTATTGTGTAACAGTAGCTTGTTTTCCAAAATGGATATTCACACAGGGCCCACTGATATATTTAACTAATATTTAACTAACCCCCCAAAAATTCGCGTTTAAAAGCCTGTTACTCCAATTCCACAGCGTTGGATGAAATGACTTTCCGAGGACGGATTTTAAAATTAATAGGCTGCTCCTGGCTAATGTTGTGTGTTGCTGACCTTATCCATATCCAGTAACTCAGTCTAATCTGTTATCTGTTAACGTCCCTAAATCTTCTAATTTAGTGGGGAAACCACTAAACTGCTTTAATGTACATGTTAACATCATTCAGCTGTACCAATAATATACAATCACATTCTTTACAAGTCTTACCTTTCAAACGTGCGTCCCAAACAGCATATTCTGTTGTTGCTCCACTGTGCTGCTGCTATTTGCTGCTAACTTCCTGGAACTATTGAGACGCTCCATGATCCACCATTGCTGCAAAAACATGGTCCATTGGAGTGAACGGAGATGACGCGACTCTCTCTTTCAAGGGCTCCATCTATGAACGTTCATTGTGATTATTGTAACCATGACAACAAAGATCAGCTTATGTTGAGGAAGTACTTGTTTGAACCCAAATCACTTCCACTTCCCAAATCAAATCACTTGATGTTTCGCTCCAGTAGAGGGGAAATAGGAGCGCAACATAAAAGCTGAAGGAGGTTTCTGCCCCGGTGGAAGCAGCGTATTGTCAGGAAGTGAAGTCCTTTATTACAAGTCTTAGAAGCAACAACTTCAGGGTGAACCAAGGCCAAAACTATAATCAGAAGAAAGTCTCTCCCAGAAAGTGCTAACTAACCCGAGGTGAAAACAAAGGAAACTAAAGACACCAACTAAGCCTGGCTCCCTAAGGTAAAGAAAAACAGGAGGAAACAGATCAAAAATAAATGGCAGTTCACCCCTACAGCTTCAGTGCTATTTACAAGAAAGTGAATTCATCTATTTACATCCCCCAAAACTCACAGCAGCACTGGGCCTGATCAAAAGTCACAGTTGACCAAACTAACAGAGAGAACTAACACACAATCTGACTGGGGGCCGGGACAGAACCGAGCTGCTGCTGTCAGCTCTGTCACCGGAGCACAGGACAAACCATGGGGTTTGAAATGCTGGAGCAGAAGAAGTCTAGTGAAGCTACAGCTCCTTTATAGTTTTCATGAAGGAGCCTCTTTGTGTCTTCTTCTTATTTGCTGTGACATTAGTTTGTGCAGCTTCAGAGTCACAGACTCAAAGTGTCTCACACCACAACTGGGATCAAATGGAGAAAACAAATGATGAAATCTTTTCTCCATGTCTCCTCCCTGCTCCGTGTAATTACAAGATAAAGACTCCACTTCCTGTTTCTCTGTGAATGTGCGTCCATACATACAAGCCCCCACTTGAACACAATCATGAAACAATGTGTGAATGAGAGCCATGTAATGTCCATGTCTGCATGCTGACAGAGAACGTGCTGGTCTGACCCCCCTCCCTCTTTCAGGGTGGAGCCTGCTGGAGTCCAGTGGTTGAGACCAGGTCTGAGGAAGTGTAAGTGTGTTTTTCATTGACTCATGAAAACAAAGCAGCACATTCAACCATCTTCAAACTGTCACATCACTGATGTCATGAGTCATCATCAGACTGTCAATAACTGATCAGATGATAGATCAATAACTGCAGCTGTGTCTCCTTCTCTCCATCAGATTCCTGTGAACTCACATTCGACACAAACACAGTGAACACAAACATCAAACTGTCTGACGACAACAGGAAGATGACACTTGTGAAGGAGGATCAGTCGTATCCTGATCATCCAGACAGATTTGACCAGTGTCACCAGCTGCTGTGTGGAACTGGTCTGACTGGTCGCTGTTACTGGGAGGTCGAGTGGAGTGGAAGGGTTGATATATCAGTGAGTTACAGAGGAATCAGCAGGAAAGGAAACAGTAAAGTCTGTGTGTTTGGAGGGGACCATCAGTCCTGGAGTATGAACTGCTCTGACGGTTTTTACCATGTTTGGCACAATAACATAAGAACAGATATCTCCTCCTCCTCTATCTCTCACAGAGTAGCAGTGTATGTGGACTGGCCTGCTGGCTCTCTGTCCTTCTACAGAGTCTCCTCTGACTCACTGATCCACCTCCACACCTTCAACACCACCTTCACTCAGCCTCTGTATCCTGGGTTTGGCTTTGGGTTGAGGTCCTGGGCCAGTCCTGGTTCCTCAGTGTCTCTGTGTTGAGTGTAGCAGAGAGAGCCTCTGTTGAACAGAGAGAAGAACTGGTTTTTGTTTCTGTTTCAGTCTCCCAAGCTGCTGGAAGACTTGTCAAAGGTTTTGTGGTCCTGGGTTTTAATCCTCAGGTGACTCCGTGAAATTTGAAGTCCAACACCCAAAGTGAAAACTGAAAATTTGTCACAGCCTCAAAGTGGTGAGACATTTAGAGGTGGTGTGTTTGATCCTGATCACGTCAGAAAGTCCAGCACCCGGAGTAAAGACTGAGCAGCTTTTAGAGATGATGTCTCCAGCGTCTCTGAGCAAATGTCTCACAGTGTTAGAGACTCTTCAGGTGTTTTACACTAAGGTTTGATCCTCAGATGACTCAGTGAAGTTTGAAGTCCAACACCCAAAGTGAAAACTCAAAGGCTCTGAGGGAAACTTGTCAAACTGTCTTTGAGTGAGTTAGAAAGCTCCTGACTCCCCTGAACAGTCATTTTTTGGAACACAGAGAAAAACTTTACACTTTATACGTTAAGAGCAAAATATCTTTGGAGAATATCTTTTGTTTCTCTGTATTATTCTCATTATCTTTCTTTTTTATTCTTTTTTAATGTGATCTTTTTTCAGGGTGTATATTAGTAAACCTGTTTTCTGAGTGATCCAATAAAAATAAATCAGATTTCAGGTAAACACTCAGAGAAACCAAATCCTGCAAAGTTTGGATGGTGGGTCCAGGTGGGCGGGGCTTGGGCCAGTGACTGCTTTGTTGTGACATCACAAAGTTCCACAAGTCCTGACGGCTGGTTTTAAGGCTCAGTTTTGAACACAGGCTGTGTGCATTTCTCTGACACAAGTCATCACCATAGAACCAGCAGTGTGTCTGAATAGCACACACACACACACACACACACACACACACACACACACTGAATTAGATGATGTGATTTGACTATAATAGGCGGGAGCCCCCCAGCAGCAGCTCTGTGGTAAAGGTCAGTTCAGGTGGGTCAGTGTGAACTAATGATGGTGGAGTTACCACAGGTGGAGGTTATTCTGCAACATCAGATATTTAGATGGAAAACAAACATTTTACTGACACGTTCACCATCAATATATTTGACACTAACAAATACAATTAACAACACGTCCTCATTAATTCATGATGTGAATGATTGTTGATGAAGTGGTTAAATGTTTGAACCAGGGGCTTAAAAAGCCAATTTTCTCCTTCTTTTTGTTGATGCAGATTTTTTTCTTGTTGACTAATGTCATCTACATTAAGTTCACATCCAGGAGGGGACCACACTCCTCCAAAAACTGTGCATGACGGACCGACTTACCTCAGTGACACATCTTTATTACATCAGTCTGACAGAACAGGGAGAGAACGAGTTTTGCAGAAATGCTTCATCAGATTCATTGTGTGTGTGAGGTCCTCACCTGTGGATCAGTCCTGAGAAGAAGATTTGATTCTTCATGTTTGGACTTTTTTCCTGACCAGCACATCCCGACCCTCATGTGCATGAGTGCTCCCATGTGCATGCAGATGCCTAACATCTGGCAAATGAGACGGAGGGAGGAGCCGAGGAAGAGGCATCAGGGGTCCCTAGGGACCAGGGAGGAGGCTGTGGCAGAACAGACAGAGGGCAGAACAGACAGGCAGCCACCGTGTTCCATGTTCCTTCAGTCCAGCTTGTATGGACAAGGGCCGTCAGGTTTTCTCCTCATCAAGTCTGAATGAATCCAAAGAACTGAAGAACTGCAACTTGTTCACCAGATCCAGTGATGAGATACCGAGGTGTTAGGGCTGACATTTTTGTTGATGTGTTTCTCTCCTACGTCAATACCTGCTCTGCACTTAACAACCATTGTATCCTCCAGCATGGATGAAGGATGGCTATCCTAAATATTTAGTCAAAAGTCCCCTTAGCTGTTTCCATTGTCACATGAGGTGGGTGCTACTGTCTTGCCCATGGGCTTTGGAATAGGATGCTTTGGTTAAGTCGACCAATCAGAACTGAGAAAAGCTGGCCATTATTATTATCAAAGTCTTGTACCTTTTGATATGTTCTGTTTTCCAGGGTGGAGAAACTGGTGAATTATTGAACAGTTTGTGTCACCTTGGAGCACTGTGTTGTATCAGAATGAAGCTTTTGTTGACTGTTACACACTAACACCACGAGGTCGCCTAATACTGTCTTTGTAAAGCTGCTGATACCCATTTACATTCAAAAGTGTCAACATCATTTGTTATATCACTTGACACATCAGTGAATATTAAAATATACTTGTGAAGGACATACAGTACGTAAGAGTGATTGTCTGTGTGCTGGCTGTTTACTGACTGATATTTCTGGCTGAACAAATGAAACCTATCTTCACTTTTTTGAAATCAAGCAGGTTGTGTCATTGGCAACAGTGACATTTTTGTGGTTATTAGACTGAAGCAGACGAGGACAAGAACCACACATGATGGAACGCTGTCAGAGACAGTTGTTGGAAAGTAATTAAGTACATTTACTCAAGTACTGCACTGAAGTACAAATATGTGCAAGATTTACTCTACTGGAGTATTTTCATTTTATGTGACTTTATACTTCCTCTCTACTACATTTATTTGACAGCTTTAGTTACTAGTTATTTGGAAGATTTTACACAATGGATAATATAACAAGCTTTTCATGTACAACACAGTGTTAAACATGAAACCAATGCTTTCCAACCTTTTTGGCTGCTGATGTCTCACAAAAAGCAGTTTGTGGTCAGGGTCACATTTTAGACGTCTGAGTTGAAATTTTTACCATCAAAGGTTCATGGTTTCATTTCAGTAAGTGTTTGAATGATCCAATATCTCTACAGAAATCAAAGACTAGAGAAACAAATCCAAAAGGTCAAAAGGTCAGTTGTGTATTACAAAAACTTCTGCTTTCCCATGAATCATCTGATCCCCCGTCACACTTATCTGGTGACCCTGTGTGTGATACTGTATGTAATGTGTCTTGTTTAGTTTGCTCAGTGCTGTTTCATCACTGTGTGGAAGTTTTATTGGGACTGCAGATGAAAATTAGCCTCAGGCTAACTCTGCTACACTGCATCAGATAGCCCCATATTTAATTTTGAACATTGTCTCTTATAAATACAGTAAATAAATAAGTTATAAATTGTGTTATACATTTTATTGAACTTTATTTCACCTGTACTTTTGTTAAGAAATGTGCTCTACATGATTTCACTGTATAATATGATTGGAATTCATTGACAATAGAACTGACAGCTGGAATAGAACGCTCATGTTGTGACGTCCTCTGACATCATAGAGGCTCATTTGCATATCATCTGCAGGACAGTAGAGCTCTACAGTCCTATGTACATTTGGCCTGTGGACAGGTAAGACCTCCTCGCTTCACTCTCTTATTTCTCTTTGGTCAAACTGTTTCATGTTGTGGAAAAGGAGAATTTACTTTTCCTGTGTTTTCCTGTTCAGTGACTCACTTTTTTCATCAGTTACAATCCAACAGGCATTATATTAAGATGTGCATCTCTGTTTGTAATCAGGAGATGCCAACGTACTTTTTCCTCTTGTACAACACAGTTTGAAGCAGAAAACTTTGTTTTACTTGTTGTCTAAGTTGCATGTGTGGAAAACTGTGTAGATTTACTTGCTCTGGAAGAAATTTCACATGAAAGGTTTGAAATTGTTGCATTTGTGACTTTCAGCAGTTTCTTTAACCGATGACATGAAAAATAAAGATGATTTAATAAGTATTTTATTACATGTGACTGCATTGTTTTTTAATTCCTGTGTGCAGTTTGTTGATCACAAAAAAGTTTTCATGTGACAGAAAAAGCTTCTTTTGAGCTCCTTGTGGTGAATTGTCATGTTGTATTAACTGCAGTTGCTGCTACACTGCTGGGTTATGAGTTTAGATATGAAACATGTCAGTTACAGTTACATTTCTGTTTCTGATCCACAGTGTAATGATGAAATGCTGGTAAGAAAGATCTTTGCTCAGTGAAGAAAATAAAGCTGATGAGTGACATTGTTAATTACAGCAGACAGAGATGGAGACAAGGAGGCAGCTGCTGATGTCACAGCAACCAACAGAGCAGCAGAAGGAGCATGAAGAGGAGAGGCAAAGACTTCAGAGACAGAGGAAGGAAAAAGATAAGTCCAGAGCAGACAGAGTCACTGAGGTAGGCCACAACGCAAACCCTCCCACACAGTCACCAGTGTTCACCAGGGGACCAACAATGTAAGAGTCACACAATGAATGAGACAGAAAGCACTTAGAAAACGGGACCAGAGAACTGAGGGAGATGGTTTCACATTTCAAATCTGACTAAACTAAGTAACATTTTACAAAGACAGTTGCAGCCACCTAGAAATAACTGAACAACCACTTGATAGTCAGATAGTGTATATGGTATAGCCCACCCTAACCCCTAAGCAGACATATAGTAACCTTACCCAGCCTCACCTAAGTGGGTGGTGCACAATACAACTGAACTAGTGACTGCCGAACATAACTGGGTCACATGGCAGCAGATCATCATCCAGATCCAGAGATCAAACCATGATCCTGCTGGAGAAGCAGACTGGAGTTACCACAGCTGCCGGCAGGAGACGCCCTCCACTGTTAGTGTGTGAGTGATGTTATAATGCTGAATTCTTTTGAGTGTGTTCAGTTAAAGTGCAAGTGTTTCCAGTGTTTAATGGACACTGAGAAGAATATTTACCTGATGAGGGGAAAAGAAACAAATGTCTCCACACAGGTCAGCAGCATGTACACACACCTCCATACAGTCAGTGTCCAGCAGGAGTTCAACTGAGCGACGAGGGGACAGAGTCATGGAGGGAAAATATTCATTTAAAAGTCACTGTTATATTCTGACAGACTGAACAGTGGAGACTGTAGCTGCTAATGTTATAAGCTCCCAGCTCACATGATGAGCTGTCGCCACGTTAGCCTGAACAAGCTAATGTTAGCCTGAACAAGCTAACGGTAGCCTGAACAAGCTAATGTTAGCCTGAACAAGCTAACGGTAGCCTGAACAAGCTAACGGTAGCCTGAACAAGCTAATGTTAGCCTGAACAAGATAATGTTAGCCTGAACAAGATAATGTTAGCCTGAACAAGCTAATGTTAGCCTAAACAAGCTAACGTTAGCCTAAACAAGCTAATGTTAGCCTGAACAAGCTAACGGTAGCCTGAACAAGCTAATGTTAGCCTGAACAAGCTAATGGTAGCCTAAACAAGCTAATGTTAGCCTGAACAAGCTAACGGTAGCCTAAATAAGCTAATATTAGTCTAAACAAGCTAATATTAGCCTAAACAAGCTAACAAGCCTAAAGCCTGAACAAGCTAATGTTAGCCTAAACAAGCTAACATTAGCCTATACAAGCTAACATTAGCCTGAACAAGCTAATGTTATCCTCGGTGAACATTGTGTGTGGAGCGTTGCTACAACAGAAGTCATCGTCATAGTTCACATACAGGAACAGTAACTTGACATCAGACTGCAGCTGCTGATTCATTTAATAATTGAGTATTCTACCAATTATTCTATTGATCGAGTATCTTGATAAGAACTGTTTTTGTCTTATTAAAGAGCAATAGAAAATATAAACAAGAGAAAACAGGTCTCATAGAATGAGAAAGTAAGTGGTTTACTTTCAAGAAAAATCACTTCATTTTTATTGCTTATTTTTCATACAATATTATGTGTAAAAACTGAAGCCATGTAGTGCAAGTACCATGTTACATTCTTGGTTTTGAAATTCAAAAACAAATACATAAAAAAAAAGTACCATAAAACTTAAATTGATAGCTCGGGCTTTTATCTGCTTCAGTCACTGAATTCCACTGACCTATATTTGGGACAGGTGTCTACATGGGACAGGCCATTAATTCCATCTGCACAAAACTCATGCACAGGAATTATGGGAAATACTGTCAAATTGATTAATTAATTCAGTATGAATAATGCTCCTATTAATATTACCAGGCTATCCAATAACATATTACAACAAATTCATGTGATCTAGCTCTGAGAGACAGCGTATCTAGGACAACCACATGCAGAGAGAGAGAGAGAGAGAGAGAGAGAGAGAGAGAGAGAGAGAGGACCATATCAAAATACAGGTAGCCTACTTTAGAAAGGACGAAAGCTGAAGATTGCCATAGTTATTTAAACCTTTATTTGCATGAACAAATTAGATAACTGACAGGGACGATACATCCAGAGAACCGGGCGTCTAATTGAGAACTGCGTTTATTTGACAAACTGTGCAGCCACACCAGGACAGTAAAATGGACTCGGCTTCTAATTGAAGTTCTGAGGTAAGTCATTTCAAATTGTCAAATAGTCATTTCCTAAATGCACACAAGGCAAAATAAGGCATTAATAGAAAAAATACATAAAATAATAATATCCTGCCTTTAAGTTGATAGAGCTTAACTTTCAGAACTGTGGGTTTTAACCTAACTTCAGTTCTGGTGTAAAGTAGTTACTGTAGTTACACTTTGTGGCATGGTGTAAGAGGCCAAACCAGTTCTGGCAATCAAATGTGCCTCCGTCCCTGGGGAGGGCAAACACTGGCAACCATCAAAGTTCACACATTTCACCAAAGGTAAGTTCAGGCAAACACTGAGATTCTACACTGTTGTGTTTTTATCGTTGTATTGTCATTATATCTTAACATAATGGTTAAGGTCACTCACCCACTCAGGTCGGAGGAGCCTGTGTTGTTCATTTTGTTTAGGCTGCATGTTGATTTGACTATCATTTCCGGTGGCAGGCTGTGGGGGTGTGGTTTTTTTGCCCGTCCATTTGAGTGGCAGGTTTTTTGTGACAAAGAGGGTGAGCAGGCTCCGATATTTTCTGTTTAATGTTGTACTTTGATTGAAGCTTTCTAATAAACAGTCAGAAGTCAACTGGACAAAGTGATGGATTTGTACAAACACGTCGCAGTAAAGAGCCCACTCAGTCTCTGAGCGGCTTTATTTGATGGACAGTAGTCGTGACATAGTTCATGAACAATGCTCAGTGTTCAGTGTGAACAGTCAGCAGCAGTTGTTCTGAAGGGAGAGAGGGGTTCACCAGTCTGCAGGAATGAAGTTCAGGATTCATACAAACTCCTGAAATTTTAGAAGATGCTTCATTTTAAATGTTTTGTTTTCTAGCTCAGAAAAATGCTTGATTTTCAACATAATCTGCTGTTTCCTTGTGTTGTTACACAATCACTCATGTAAACAAAAAGAATATTTGAAATGAAAATATCTGTACTCTTGAAAACAGCAAGCATTAAATAATCTGATCAATACAGGTGATGATTGTCCAGCAATTTGGAAACTTCTTGTCTGTGGAGGCCAAAGCTGAATCCCTCTTTTCCTTCTTCCTAGTTCCAGCAGTTTGTCTCTGGCCTGATGAAAGCACTTTACAGTGAACTCTGGCAGCTCTTGTTTCTCTTTACTTGATGTATTTTGATGTGAAGTTGGAATTGAAGTGATTTGAGGTTTTGCACTTTGCAGTTTCTTTTTGCAACAGTTTTTATTTTTGTATGAAGACATGTTCCTATTTATCTCAGGGCTGCCTTTCCTCTGAGTGGACTGAGGAAATAAATCTGACTGCAGGTTGACACTGAGTCGTAGTAAACTACATTTGATTCAGTGAGATTTTATTTTTCTTTCCTATTAAATTGTCCTCCACAGACAAATGTGAACAGTGACTGAAAACAGCAATCTGGAATCAGATTGCCCTTGTAGTCCAGGCAGATAAGAGCCAATCAGAAGCCAGCATGGGTGTCTATGTCAACGTTTCCAAAGGTCTGGAGTTTTCAAAATAAAACAGGTCCAGCAACATTTCTGAAAATCTCTGTTTTAGAGGCGGAAGACTCTGGAGGAGAGAGGACGGAGGAGGAAACAGAGAAGAAGAGATGAGTTTCAAACTAAAACGTAGCAGAGTGGATGGAGCCAAAGACAGTAAGTAAAACAACAGTGGGCACACAAGGGAAGTAATTACAAAATAAAGGGAAATAAACCAAAGTCCAAGACTGTCAACTGTCATACAAAGAGCAGGTCATGACATCTTTATTCTTAATATAATGTTTGATCCAGTTCAACCTGAAAATGATATTAGATGAATGGAAATCAAGATAATTCTGTTGAAACAGTGAGACTTGTTTTTTCATGTGAAGGTGAATAAGGTAGAGTCTGTTTTTAATAAATGATGGTGGAACATGTCAAACCTGTTTTTAACACACACACACAAACACACACACACACAGAGTCATGTGACTTCTTGTACCTGCAGAGGGGAGGAGCAGCTGAAAGTGAAAGTGTTCAGTGAGCTCAGACTCCATTTGAAGTGGACGGAGCAGAAGGAGGGAAACTGAAGGCTGAGGCAGGTGAGTGTTAACACAACATTATTATTATTTTACTGTCAAAGTCTCTGAGTCAGTTTGTCCCTGTGGACTGTGGAGGGAAGAAGAGTCACAGTGAACGTCTGTCCACACAGAGACACTGAGAGGACAACCTGTGTGTGTGTGTGTGTGTGTGTGTGTGTGTGTGTGTGTGTGTGTGTGTGTTTGTGCGTGTGTGTGTGTGTGTGTGTGTGTGTGTGTGTGTCTCTTGAGCAGCTTGTTTGTCCTGACTCTTGTGTGTGTGAGCTCACAGTCAGTGTTTCCCTCTCAGACTGAGGCTGTGATGAGGGGAGCTGAAGAGGGAAGGGCAGGGGCTCATGGGTTTGGAGAAACAGAACTCAGAGGGAGTCGTCAGTCAGTTCAACAGCTTTCTGATGAGAACTGAGGGCACAAGCCACATTTAATCACTTCAATATAAAATTAGAAAGAGAAATAAGGGTTGTCATCTGGTCAGAGGCTTAAAGGGCAGGTGCTTGAGCATCACCTGAGGTCTACCTGTGCACATGCATATGGGGAGAAGGATTATTAATCAAACTCTCTCAGTCAGATATCAAGGGGAGAACATATGGATGGATTAAAGACTTTGTAAAGAAGATCAATACAAGTTAGAATTGGAAAAAACACTGAAGGAAATGTGTTGTTGAAAATGGAACTCCTTTGTTTGTGTGTGTGTGTGTGTGTGTGTGTGTGTGTCTCTTGAGCAGCTTGTTTGTCCTGACTCTTGTGTGTGTGAGCTCACAGTCAGTGTTACTGGTTTCCCTCTCAGACTGACTGAAGTCCTGAAGATGAGTGATTGTGTGGAGGAAGAGGAGGACAGAGCAGAGTCTCCAGGACCCAGCTGTCTGTCTGTGGAGAGGCGCAGGTCCATAGATGAAACTGTGAACCTCAGTCCTGAACCTGGACCCTCAGACTCACAGTAAGAGACCTGCTACAAACCTGTGAACCTCCAAACTGTCTCTGTAACAGTGTTTAGTGTGTTGAGCTCCTGCAGTGATGTCACTTCCTGTAACAGCTTCCATAGTTTTTTTAAAAAACTTTATTCATAAACAAATCAAGATACAAACAAACAAGGCAGTTTTGCTTCTTGACAGGAAAAACTGAGGTTGAGCAGAAGCACATTAAATAAATAAAGTCAAAGTTTAAGAGAAAAATACAGAAGTACATGAAAAGATTAAGAAGAAGATTCATTGAAATAAATCAAGAGAATAAACTAACTTCAGGGCTTTCTTATCATCCTTTATCAGCTTCAGAGACTTGCATCGTGATTTCAATTCATTCAGCCAATGATTCATATATGGTTTGGTTTTAAAGTACCTGCATTTGTAAATGATCCTCTTGGACTGTGTCCAGCTCCACATGTTGCTCCAGAAAGACTGATCCACAGTGGAAGAATAAATGTTCCAAGCTTTCAGTCTCATGTTCACAGAACACACAGTTCTTCACATCAAGATCAAACCTCAGTCTTCACAACTTGTTTGTTGGGTAAATCTCATTTAAGATTTTAAAGTTCACCTCTTTCACTTCAGGAGGGAGAGGAAGTGAAATATATCTTCCCCTTATCACCTTCACCTCCTCAATCTCAAATCCCCTCAGTATAGAATTTCTTTTAACTGGGCTGTGGTAGCGTTCCTATAACAGACTGTTTCTAATAACTTTGTACATTTACTGTCTCAAAAGTCAGTTCCTGCGCTGCAGAGCTGTGTCAGCCCAGGAGAGATCTTTAACCACTGATCTCAAAGAGACTGGTACAGCTTTAATCAATCTGTTAAAGGTTTGAACAGAACATTTGAGTTGGAATTTCTCACAGAACATCTCGTGCTGTGACACATTTCCACTGTCATCCAGAAAATGAGCTGCAGCCCAGATTCCTTCAGATTCTCATCTCAATCCACTGATTTTTCACAGTGTAGAACATATGTGTTGTTCCACACAGGTGTGTTATGTGGTGTCATATTATGTCTGTATATTAATTTCCAGTAGAGGAGGGCTTGCTGATGGAAAATGGAGAGTTTGACTGGTAATGAGCTAAATTCAAAGTCACAGCGTAGTAGAAAGTATGTTCCTCCCATGTTCTGGAAAATCACATCAGGGACAATGAACCAAAAAGATGAAAGACTGTAACCACTTCAGTTTCAAGACACCACTCAGAATATCAAGATCAATCACATTTGCTCCCCCCGGTGATATGGGGAAGGAGAGAGCTGGTAAATCAGTCTGGACAAACTCTCCATCTTTGTGAACAAAATCCTCCCAGACATGCTGACATCTCTCTGCAGCCATCTGTGAAGAGCTGTCTGACACTTTTCCATATTGTTACAGATATTCCTCTTTTCACTCATAATTCTGTCTCGACAAGCAACAGTTCCTAAAGATTTCCCCTCCTTCTGAACCTGTATATTACATGCTGACTGCAGGGGGCGCTCCTGCACTGTCATTATTTCACATTTATTGATGTTTAACCATGGACCTGATGCTTTGGAGAACTGATTGACTGCAAAGCTAAAGGATCTGATTTTCATTTTATAAGAACAAAGTTGGGTCATCCACCAGCTGACCTCTTATTATTTGTTTATCCATCACATTTAACCTTCAATGTCACTGCTTTAATCAGAATAGATCACATCTCTGCCACCATTACAAACAGAGGTGGCCAAGTGCCATGTCCTAGAGAAACACAGCTGTAGATTCCATTGTACAGCAGCCCTATAATCTTAATAAATGTCTCTCCAAGACCAAAGAACCTCAGAGTTTCCAGTATAAACTGATGTTCCACAGAATCAAATGCTTTGTAAAAATCTAGAAATAAAATAAACCCACTCTCTTGGATTATTTCACTACCATCAAGAAGGTCTAATACAGGCCTTGTGTTATTATGAACTGACCTTCCTTTCAAAAATCCTGACTGTGTTTCACTAATTATGGACCAAATACCTGTCTTCAGTCTCGCAGCAACAGCCCCTGAGAGTATTTTATAGTCAGTGTTCAACAAAGTGATTGGTCTGAAATGATCTAAACTTCTTTTGTCTTTACCTGATTTAGGAATCAGGCTGATTGTTTCATGCTTGACATCAGTTCATTCTTCTCTATCCACTCTTTAAATAATACATTTCTTAGATCTTTTCCAAAAGAGCTGATAAAACTGCTGCAAAAGCTGTGAGCCATCTGTCCCTGGAGATTTGTAGGAAGCCATCTTCAGGATTACTGAGTCCAAATCCTCAGTTTTTAACTTTGTCTCACACAAATCCCTGAAGGAGTCCTCAATACGTGGGATACCATCCTGGATTTTATCAGAGAAGGCGACAGCATCACCTAAAGAGTAAAGTGAGGAGCACAGATCAGTAGACTTGTATTTGAGTTTCTCTGTTGTCTACTTTTCTCTAAGTGACTAAAACATGAGGAGTTTTTCTCACCTGCCTCCAGACATTTGGCTCATGATCTTATAAAGGCACAAGACACAGACACTTTCAAGACACAGATCATCTCACTTGGTTTGTAACTCCATCAGTTTGTTTTTCTCCTGAAGGTTTAGATCTGTTTCCTACAACACTGAGATATTTCTTGGAGAAAATTACTTTCATACGTTTTCCTCTTTAGTTCCTTACAAACATTTGTAGTAAATTCTCTAATTATGAATTTCATAAATTCCAGTTTGAAAATATTACCTTCAATTGAATCATTAATTTCAATATCCCTTATTATTTGTCTAATTTTATCATAATATTCTTCCTTATTTAACAAACTGGCATCAAACTTCCAATATTCTTTCTTTGTCATTTCTTTCCTTGTGGGTTCGAAGATAAAATCTACGAAACAATGATCTGACAAGGTGCTTTGGAAATGTTGGATTGTGAAGTGTAGCTCAGAATATTATCACTCACCAACCGTGATCATTTCTCTATTTGCTTCCTCCATGAGGCTTAAACCATGTGGGACTATTAACCCCCCAATTTAAACTTCTGTAAACATCAGTTAAATTATTACCTGTCATCAAACTTTGAACAATGTCCTTACACTGCATGACTTCCACTGGAGGGCACCTGTCAACCAACTCATTTTGAGTCATGTTCCAGTCTCCTGGGGAAGAAGTGTCATCTCTGCAGGCCCTGTGGCACCTTACCACCGGCTCTGTTGTCTGCAGCGTATAGAAGAAAATCTGTCTCAGAAGATTTTGACTTTGTTAAGACTGTGAATTTCTGCCACTGGTTTTGTTTTGCATTGCAATTATGGATCTGAATTCAACTCATGAGATTTTCAAGAAATGTTGATAAATTCAGAATAAACAATTCAAACTTGGAAAAAATTTCACAATGACTCTGTCATCAGAGAATTGATCAGTGATCAATGTGATATGAATAAAAACATGTTTGTGTTTGCAGAGGTCAGAACCACAGACTGAGAGCAGAGTCTCCAGGATCCAGCTGTCTGTCTATGAAGAGTGACCGGTCCAAAAACTTTAATCCTCCAGACCTCAGTCCTGAACCTGGACCCTCAGATTCACAGTAAGAGACAGTTTCTACTGTAAACTGAGCTGAAGATGATTCAGTTATTAAACATATTTGACTGTGACATATTAGTGATGAAGACATGTCTTCACAGATGGAGGAAGAGGAGTGGTGTCTCTGTGGAGGAGCAGCTGTCCTGCTGTGCTCTGTGTCAGGACGTCCTGAAGGATCCAGTCTCTACCAGCTGTGGACACTGGTTCTGCAGACAGTGCTTCACCTCATACTGGGACCAGTCTGGGTCTTCAGGAGACCCCTCTTGTCCTCAGTGTGGACAAAGACCCATCACTGTACAAAGTAAGACTGAACATGTGTCTGCTGATGTCTTCATTTCTGAAACCAGGACCTGTTGTTTTCTCCAGTGTCAGTTGTTCTATCACACAGCCCTGACATTTCAGATGATTCTAAAAAGCACAACATTAAAAAGCTTTTCTTTGCTGCTCTTTAGTTTTTCTGTAGCTGATGAAAATAATCAGCAGATTCTCAGATTCTCTGTCTTCAGTCTGACATTGTCTCTTCTCTTTCAGCAGATAGTGGTCTGCAGGGGGTTTTAGATCAACATAAGATCAGTCTGAGGAGCAGATGTGAACATGTGACTGAAGGAAGTGATGGAACAGGAAGTGGAACCCTCTTCAACAGGATCTACACTGAGCTCTACATCACAGAGGGACAGAGTGAAGAGGTTAATACCCAACATGAGGTGAGGCAGCTGGAGACAGCTTCCAAGATGAAGACCCTCCATGACACTCCAATCAAGTGCCACGACATCTTTAAAGCCTTACCTGACCAACAGAGACCCATCAGAGTGGTTCTGACCAACGGCGTCGCTGGCATTGGAAAAACCTTCTCAGTGCAGAAGTTCAGTCTGGACTGGGCAGAGGGCTTGGAGAACCAAGATGTCAGTCTGCTGGTTCTGCTTTCGTTCAGGGAGCTGAACCTGATCAGAGAGCAGCAGTACAGTCTTCTCAGGCTGCTCCATGTTTTCCATCCAACATTACAGAAGGTCACAGCAGAGCAGCTGGCTGTCTGTAAAGTTCTGTTCATCTTGGACGGCCTGGATGAAAGCAGACTTTCACTGGATTTCACCAACAGGGAGGTTGTGTCTGATGTCACACAGACGTCATCAGTCAACCTGCTGCTGACAAACCTCATCCAGGGGAACCTGCTTCCTTCTGCTCTGGTGTGGATCACTTCCAGACCTGCAGCAGCCAATCAGATCCCTCCTACATGTGTTGACAGGGTAACAGAGGTGCAAGGCTTCACTGACGCCCAGAAGGAGGAGTACTTCAGGAGGAGATCCAGTGATGAAGAGCTGTCCAGCAGAACCATCTCACACATCAAGAAGTCCAGGAGCCTCCACATCATGTGTCAAGTCCCAGTCTTCTGCTGGATCACTGCTACAGTTCTGGAGCATGTGTTGACTACAGAGCAGAGAGGAGAGCTGCCCCAGACCCTGACTGACCTGTTCTCACACTTCCTGCTGGTTCAGACAAAGAGGAAGAAGCTCAAGTATGATGAGAGATATAAAGGAAAGAAGAAGAACAAAAAAAAGAACAGCAGTCCACAGGAGCTGATAGAGGCTGACAGGGAAGTTCCTCTGAAGCTGGGGAGGCTGGCGTTTGAACATCTGGAGAAAGGAAACATCATGTTCTACCAAGAAGACCTGGAGCAGTGTGGTCTGGATGTCACAGAGGCCTTGGTGTACTCAGGACTCTGTACTGAGATCTTCAAAAGAGAGAGTGTGATCTTCCAGAAAACAGTCTACTGCTTTGTTCATCTGAGCATTCAGGAGTTTCTGGCTGCAGTCTACATGTTCCACTGTTACACCAACGGGAACACAGAGGTCCTGGAGAACTTCCTGGGAAAACAACATGTTGATTCAGCCCTGGATGTCTTCCTGAGGGCAGCCATGGAGAAATCCCTCAGAAGTAAAAATGGTCACCTGGACCTGTTTGTTCGCTTCCTTCATGGCCTCTCTCTGGAGTCCAACCAAACACTCTTAGGAGGTCTGCTGGGTCAGAGGAAGAACAGTCCAGAAACCATCCAGAGAGCCATCAACAACCTGAAGGAGATGAACAGTGATAAAATCTCTCCTGACAGAAGCATCAACATCTTCCACTGTCTGATGGAGATGAAGGACCACTCAGTTCATCAGGAGATCCAAGAGTTCCTGAAGTCAGAGACCAGATCAGAGAAGAGACTCTCTGAGATCCACTGCTCAGCTCTGGCCTACATGCTGCAGATGTCAGAGGAGGTTCTGGATGAGTTGGACCTGAAGAAGTACAACACATCATATCAGGGACGACGGAGACTGATCCCAGCTGTGAGGAACTGCAGGAAGGCTCGGTGAGTCCAGACATGATCAATATAATTATCAATAAGTATATTTGAACAGTAGTTGAGTCAAATTCAGATAAACACAGTTTTCATTTATTCTCATTATTCTTAGTTTTACATTGAAACAATCAAAGGTCAGTTGTTTTTTTTCTGGAGGTGTTGTAAATGCTGTGAGCACCAAAATGTAGATGTTTCAGTTGGTTGTGATTGTTGCTGTTAAGTTGATAAAAAACACTTGTTTTGTTTATTTGTAATAATTGTTCGATGATTCATTGATTTGTTAATGTTCTGTGTTGTTTTGAGTCTTTTTTGTTTAATTCAAACCTGATCAAACTAATTAAAGCAGCTCCACTGATCTTACACCTCAGTGTGTGTTTCCAGGTGTTTCCAGGTGTTTCCAGGTGTTGGGGAGGACACCTGCATATGAGAAAACAGTAGTATTAAACCTTTAGTGTCTCCAGCTGTGCAGTCTGATAAATGTCCACAGGTGATGTCATCTGAGTCAGTGTGGGCGGAGTCTGAAGACAACACCAGACCTCTGTAGCCCCCCCCTCATCTCTGCTGCATAACACACCTTAATCAAACAGCCGAGGGTTGGTGGTTGAGGTGCATTGTGGGTAATGTCGGCAGCAGGTTTTTCTGAGGAAGAAGAATGTGTGAATGAAAAAAGAAGATGTCTCTGGTTCAGCTTTGTTGAAACTGTCCATTGTGACAGTGTTACAGGAGAGCAGTGATGAATCTGTGGAGGTCTGTATTCAGGACTAATGAGGTTTCTATGACAACAGTCATCAGTGTTTGACAGTGAACAGTGAATGCAGTGAAGCTCTAATGAGCAGGTTCTAGCAGGTGTTTAGTAAAGTTTGTATAAGACCTGAATCATTGTCCAGAGATGACTGAAGTCATGATGAGCATGGAGGATGTTAGGGGACGCCTCCCCCCCTTTAAATCACAGGAGACAGAAACAGTGGGCTCCAATGAAAGCTGCTTTAAAAGTGGAGCTGAACAGCAGCCACTGTGGTAACAACAAACACTGATGGGATAATGGTTCATGATCAAACACAATGTAACAGCTGCACAAGCAGAGAAAAGTCATCACATCAGTGAAATGACTCAACTGGTCAAAGCAGACCAAGAGTGGAGATGTAAACCCCTGAGTGTATTGACCTGATCAAGGCTGAGCTTTATTGATTATTGAACTTTTCATGTTGAAGAGTGAACTTGTGTTTTTTGAAGTGTCATGGTGGAGCTTTAAAGTCTTTCCATAGACTGTGTTGAATGAGACAGAAAGTCCCAGGTGTTTTCTCTCTTGTTGCTGTAGAGGAGAGTCGTATCAGGAAATGTTCAGCTTCAGCCAAGAACACAGGTGTGAATCTATCAGAGCAGAATGGGAGGATTCAGTCTTCTTCTACACACCAGAGCTCAGTGTCATGTTTCTGTGAGGACCTTCTGTGAAAACCAGGCAGCAAACAGAGATTAGATTGAACTGTTGACTGAGTTGACCTCAGGAGAAATGTTCTGGAGTAGGGATGCCACGGTGTGGAAATGTTCCCACCGGACATGAAGACATGTGTGGGCTCAGTATCTGTAGATTAGACCTCAGTGTTTCCCACACACTGATTTATCTGTGACAGGCCGCCACCACATCAACAATGACGCCACATATTGATTTTCTATTGGTTTACAGTTTCAAATGAGGAAAATCTTATTTCACTGTGGAGCTGCACACACACACACACACACACACTTCCAGGTTGTAACTGTAGAGTCCACTAAGTGTTGATCACTAGTGTTTTACTGAGGACAGTTTGTTCATGGATCAACGTGTGTGCTGCCACTGATTCACCACAATGAGCCAGATGTGTTTTATGCAGTGGTGTATGTTGACCTCTACAGAGAGGCAGCAGAGCCAAGCAATCTGGAGTCAGTTTAAAAACAGTGGAGAATAAAACTGTTTTTCTGAACAAGATTCTGACTCTGGATCAAATCATATGATGGAGGCAGAAATGTAACATCATTTTCCCTCCTTCATCTGCACAACAAAGATTCCCATGAAACTCTGCAGGTCTGAGAGAGAGTGATGAGAATTATTGTTTCATGTCAAACACAATCAGATCAGATGAGCTGAGCCACAGATGTGAAGAGCAGATGTTCATCACATCATCATCTTTTCTCATCAGATGCATTTTAACTTCAGTGTCTTTTATTACAAACTGTCTGATTTTATTCTAACACATTTTATATTTTCTCTCATCACAGACTTGTTGGTTGTGGACTCTCAGAGACTCACTGCGAAGTCGTGTCCTCAGCTCTGAAGTCCAACCCCTCCCATCTGAGACACCTGGACCTGAGTGGAAACTGGGACCTGGAGGATTCAGGAGTGAAGCAGCTGTGTGCTGGACTGGAGAGTCCAAACTGTAGACTGGAGACTCTGAGGTCAGTTCACTGACTGGAGCTGTTGTAGTTTTATATTCAGTTCAAATCTGTGAAGTTCCAGTTTTTCATTGGTTGGTTCATTTTCAGGATTTCTGTGTGAGGATTTAAAAAATCAGCCAGAAAGAAGGAAGATGAGACCAGGAGCAGAGTGGTGATGGGGAGGGTCAGGAAAATCCCCGGGGGCCGTTTTGGGGCCGGGGCCAGACTGATTAATGTGTAGACTAATAATATTGTGTAATATAAAAGTGGTCTACCTCGCTGCACCATCCTGCAGCCAACTGAGCCTCGCAGCCTCTTACCAAGTCTATATTTGCAGTAGGGGGGTAAATGAGTGGCCCCTCCTCAGGTGGTTCTGTTTTCTTCAAGTCCACGTTGTGCTTCTCTGAACCTGTGCACTGTGAACTCAAAGCGCTCCAGGTGTCCTTCATGTCATATCTAGTTGATTGTGTGTGAACACAACAAAAGGTCAGACTTGATCTTGAAGAATGGAGCTTCTTCTAATCACATGAGTAACACAAGTGGTCATGTGACTGTGGTTCAGGAGCAGTTACCAGAGCAGACTGGCACTGACACTCAGAGAAACTCTGTTCATCAACTATCAGACCTAAACCGTGGACGTTGTGCTGAGCTGAAGGGTTGTAGGACTGTGAGCACAGGTTTGATCTCTGCTCTGTGACCTTCATTAACCCCGTCCTCACTCAGTCTGCTCCTCACTGGGGGGTTGATGTGAAAACCAGATGAATTCTACTTCCTCATTCAGTGAAGATCAGCTGAATAAATCTGTGGTGTTTTCCAGCAGGAGGCTCTGAACGTTACCTGAAGGTGAACTGGTTGTTGCTGCAGGTCACAGAATCTGACGGCTCACAGAATGGGCTGTAACACCGGTGGTAGACTGAGGCCGAGCACTCGTCCTCCTCAAGTTCTCAACAGTAACACAAGTTCTTCTTTAAAGATGTGGACACAGATAAATCTTTTCCCTCCTCCTGTAAATGTGACATTGTGCAGTTGTTTGGTGACTTTGGAACATTGAAGCTGCTCCACCATGTTTGTTCTGAACAGTGTGACTGAGTTCTCACTGTTTGTTCACGTCCTCAGTGTTTTGTTTCTGTGCTGATGTCTGTAGTGTCAGAGAGGGAACAGACTAAACAGACGTGAATCCTCTGATTCTCCTCTGATTACAGACTGAACTGAGGTCAGCAGCAGCTGATCAACCTGTGTTCACATCAACAGCTGTATGAATGTTGTGCTGACATTTGGATGATGTGTGTAGAAGGCTGACATGATGAAGATCCACAATAACAGAAGGACAAAGTCACTCTACTCATTTTAGACAAAGATCATTGATCAGGACAAATCTGATTGATTATCAATCATTGATCTACATCTTTGATTCTTTATTCAGATTGAACAACTGCAGTTTGTCAGAGATCAGCTGTTCTTCTCTGGTCTCAGCTCTGAAGTCCAACCCCTCCCATCTGAGAGAACTGGACCTGAGTAGAAACCAGGACCTGCAGGATCCAGGAGTGAAGGTTCTGTGTGGTTTTCTGCAGAGTCCAGACTGTAGACTGGAGACTCTGAGGTCAGTTCACTGTTGTAGATCTTATATCTTGAATCCACAGCTAATGAGGCTTCACACACAAGTTGAATCCATTGACTGTGAATGAATGAATGACATTGTAAATAGTTGTTGTCTCATGTTTCCAGTTGTTCTTCTCTCAGACTGAGAATGATTCTTCAGTTTCAGCTCATTTCACTCACTTGTCATGAATAACGTCTGTTCACTTCAGTTCAACCTTCACAGCTCACACACTCGTATTTCTCTCTGTCAGAGGACTCATGTTTTCTAAATCCACTGGAGAAAATGTCCAGTGTTAGTTGTTCAAGTCAATTCATTTTTATCACAACAACATACAGAAGATCCTCACAACTAATATTTGTCCAAAGAAAGTGAAGAAACAATCTTCTTTTTTTCAGTAGATTTCAGTGAAGTGTCAGGACTAATGTCTGTTTGATCAAACTGTGTGTGTGTGTTTTTCAACTGTCAACACAACACAACTGTTGTGTTGACAATGTTGTGTTGTACTGACATGATGATGATCCACAATAACAGAAGGAAAAAGTCACTCTACTCATTTTAGACAAAGATCATTGATCAGGACAAATCTGATTGATTATCAATCATTGATCTACATCTTTGATTCTTTATTCAGATTAAGGAGCTGCAGGTTGTCAAAGATCAGCTGTTCTTCTCTGGTCTCAGCTCTGAAGTCCAACCCCTCCCATCTGAGAGAACTGGACCTGAGTGGAAACCAGGACCTGCAGGATCCAGGAGTGAAGGGTCTGTGTGGTTTTCTGCAGAGTCCAGACTGTAGACTGGAGACTCTGAGGTCAGACTCCATGTTTTCTTTCTGTGCTGAGATGAATGTGATGTGAAAGTTGTGTTGACACTGAGCTGCAGACATGAGGCTGATATTATACTGATCCACACTGAGGATCTTCATGGTAAAGTCTGTTTTCTTCTTCTCTGCTTTTAGTCCAGTGACTGTTTCTCTTCAACTTTCACCTCATGACTTTTTAAAACACCAACAGAAACACATTGAATCTGTCAGACAATAACTGATCTATAATCAATAGCTGATGGTCCCAACACTTTTATAAGGCTCTGTGATGTTTGTTCTGACTCCAGTATTCAAAGCCAAGTTGTCATAGCAACAGGTTGTTTCATCACTGTAAATCCTGTAGGTTTGACTGTGTTAAATATTTGAGCTCAGTCACCAGGTGTCTGTGTCTCTGCCGTTCCATCAACTAGTGAATTTAATATATATTTCTGTACATTTGTTCTCATGTCTCCAAACTTCAGCCTGACATGTTTGTTGTCTTTGAAAACTTGAGGATCTTTAGTAGAATCTGCACAACATGAGTTTGTATAGATGGAGCCACAGGTGGAGCTGGCAGAGTTGAAGAGGTGGAGTCACTACGTCTTTATTGAAGCAGCAGCATGTTGTCATGAATATTAATGAGAGCTGTTTTTACTTTGTCTGTTTGACTCTTTGTGGTTTCAAGCAGGAACTTTGTCTCCTAAACTCACATCTTTGATTCTTTATTCAGATTGAGAAACTGCAGGTTGTCAGAGATCAGCTGTTCTTCTCTGGGCTCAGCTCTGAAGTCCAACCCCTCCCATCTGAGAGAACTGGACCTGAGTGTAAACCTGAACCTGCAGGATCCAGGAGTGAAGGTTCTGTGTGGTTTTCTGCAGAGTCTAGACTGTAGACTGGAGACTCTGAGGTCAGTTCACTGTTGTAGATCTTATATCTTGAATCCACAGCTAATGAAGCTTCACACACAAGTTGAATCCATTGACTGTGAATGAATGAATGACATTGTAAATAGTTGTTGTCTCATGTTTCCAGTTGTTCTTCTCTCAGACTGAGAATGATTCTTCAGTTTCAGCTCATTTCACTCACTTGTCATGAATAATGTCTGTTCACTTCAGTTCAACCTTCACAGCTCACACACTAATATTTCTCTCAGTCAGAGGACTCATGTTTTCTAAATCCACTGGAGAAAATGTCCAGTGTTAGTTGTTCAAGTCAATTCATTTTTATCACAACAACATACACAAGATCCTCACAACTAATATTTGTCCAAAGAAAGTGAAGAAACAACAGACTAATGTTTGTTTGATCAAACTGTGTGTGTGTGTTTTCATTTGTAACACAACACACACAACTGTTGTGTTGACAATGTTGTGTTGTACTGACATGATGATGATCCACAATAACAGAAGGACAAAGTCACTCTACTCATTTTAGATAAAGATCATTGATCAGGACAAATCTGATTGATTATCAACCATTGATCTACATCTTTGATTCTTTATTCAGATTGATGGGCTGCAGTTTGTCAGAGATCAGCTGTTCTTCTCTGGGCTCAGCTCTGAAGTCCAACCCCTCCCATCTGAGAGAACTGGACCTGAGATTCAACAACCTGCAGGATTCAGACCTGAAGGATCTCCGTGGTCTCGTGGAGAGTCCAGACTGTAGACTGGACTCTCTGAGGTCAGTAGAGGGGCGGAGTCAGTCCATGCTGCTCTCAGCAGTATTGTACTAAACACAGTTAGTATCAGAGCAAAGATCCTGGGACAGGCTTCAGGATTGGACAGAAAGACAGAGAGAGAGACAACAGTCAGCCAATCAGAGCAGCCAGAAGCTTGTTGTGATCATGTGTGTGAGTTGATGTGAAGACGACTGTTGTTGTTGTGTTGATGTGTACAGGAAATTAAGCTGATTCCAGCTGACAGCCTCACAGATGGACAGAGACAGTGTCCTCATTCATCAAAGTGTCCAATCTGATCTGAGACTGTTTGTTCTCTGGTTTCAACACTAAACAGCTGATCAGTTTCATCTGTGTCACAGCTCTGAGATCAGTGTGATGGAGCCTGACAGTCCCTGGCTCTTAGTGACAGCCTCCATGTTCAGTCAGGTGATGTTTCAGAAGCAGCTCACATGTTGATCAACACACAGAGACTCTGTGTTTAAAGTGACATCAGCTGACAGGTAACAGGAGTGAATCCATCACTGACCTGTTGCTGACTCAGCACTTTGTTTCCACTGTGGACTGAGTGAAATGTGCAGAGTGAACAGACTTGATGCTGAACGTCTCTGCAGGTCTGTGAGCTTCCAGCTCAGTGTGTTCACTCCAACACGTTAACATGAGAGCTGAGAGGAAGCAGCTGCTGCACATCTGGTCTGAACAGGACTGAAGTCCCTGCTGCATCACTGACTGATGAAGTGAGTCTCTGTAAACACTGATTCATCTCCTCTGCTTTCTTCTTCTCTACGCAGCTGGTGGTCACGGCCTTTCAAAAGGTGAGAGTGGAGAGGAGAGCTTGATCCAGCAGTGACTGACAGAGGAATCAGAAGAAGTGGAGATGACTCTCAGTGCTGCAGTCTGAACTGATCTGAGAACAGCTCCACTGTCACACACAGAGTCCAGTCCACCATCATCCCTGTGTGTTCCTCTGGATCTGACAGAGCATCATCAGTGTCTCTGGACTTAAAGCTCATCAAGTTCAGCTCTGAACAATTTCCTTGTTGAGCTTCACAAAGAGGGAATTTCACAGTAAAATGACTTGAACTCTGAAGATTAGTTTGACTCAGACGTTGAAGCCTCATGTTCTTCAGCTGAACTTTACAAGATATTATTGTACAGGAGGAACATGTTGTTTTTATCCTCCATCTTATTGATGTATTCAATAATACTTTATAGAAGATATATTAAATGATCATATTCATAATGTAGAATATGCTAAATATTTATAACCAGCCCCTGCAGCAAAAAGAAACCAAAAAGTTTTTTACTGTAGTAGAAGTTAAAATGTTTTAAGATAAAAGTAAAAAGTAAGTTGAAGTTAAAATCTACTCATTATGTTACTGTTACATTTTCATAGTATTGTATTGTTATTGCACATTTACTGCTTCTCTTAAGCCTGTTGAGATACGAGGTTTTTAGCCATATCTCCCAGCCTTTTTATATGATCATGTCTATATATCATAATGATAAGTCAACAAGTATCATTGGTTTAATTAATCATTAATTAACAGTAGTTTAAATCCTTCTGTTTGGTAAATAATGTTTTTATGTTTACTTCCTGTTCTTTATAGCCTTATATTTGACTGGTGTTTAGTTCTGCTGTTTGTAGCAGAATAATAATTCAGTGTAAATTTAAATGTAGCTTCAATTTTCACCGACACAGTGAGGGGGGCAGTAGAGTTTCAGGAGCCAGAACAACCTCCACCAATCAGAGGTTTAGTTCAGCCTGAGAGGTAAAACCCAGGGCTGGTGAGAGCGACATCATCTTCATCAGCTCCTCTCTTCTCTCATTGGCTGTCATTCACAGCTGATCCACAGAAATACTCTGGGCTTTGTTTACTTGAGGTTTTAATGTTGGCATTTCACTGTTTTTACATCCAGAGACTGTTGATGTGAAGTGCAGCATTATCAATGACCATAATTAGCAAATCATTTGAACACATTTCCTCCATCCACCACTGACTTATTCAATGACCTTGTTGCTTCCAATGATAATTTAAGATTCTCTTTAGGTTCAGTTTCTCCTGATCAAAAAACACCACAAATCAAATCACCATGGAAAAACAAGCTGTTGAAAAGCTGAGAGAGGACAGAGGAAATGTTCACATGTTCACTTGTATATTTTTAAACATAGGGTTTTAATTAACAGTTACGTAGTCAGGAAAGAGAGACGATTAATTCAGAAAACCAAAATAACCACAGTTTTCTTTTCTACAGTTGATAATCTTTTAAATCCACCACCTGCTCTCAGTCTAACTCAACTTTCAACTGAGAAAATCTCAGCACAGTTTTAAAGAAAACATTTCTGTCAGAGCCAGCATAGCAAATATTAACACCCAAACTGTTATGGGCTCCCAGCTATGATGTCAACCAATCTGCTACCTTACTTTCTCCTAAGGAACAACAAGACTAATAAAGTCCTCTGAACTCAGGAAACCTACTGCTTTTAAAATGTCAATGATCAATCTGGACGACTCAGTTAAATAATTCCAGACGCATTTCTTTGAGAGAAAATTGTTTTTAATCAACCACTCACATTTAACCAGTAACATTTTAGAAAAGTTCCAATCTGGTTATTCAGCAACCCACAGCACAGAGAGTGCTGTAATCAAAGTGGTAAATGAGAAATGAGCCGGTCTCTGACCGTGTTTTAGTCTGATTTATTCTTATTTAATGAAACAGCCATAGGAATGGTGAATATCCTCAGGGGACCCACAGTACTGAATATGGTGTTCCTCAAGGAACCATTCACAGCCCAATCCTGTTATCACTATATTTGCTCCCATTGGGAAACAGTATCAACCATCACCATATTGGGTACCATCTGTACGCTGATGATACACAATTGTACATCTCTGTTTCCCCAAATGACTCCATTGCACTGCTCTCTCTCATCACCTGTCTCACTAACATTAACACATGGATGTGTAAAAACCTTTTAAAAGCAACAAGAGAAAATCTTCATTTTGTGTTTGGTCTCAGCAAACAAATGAAAACACTAATCACATATTTGGGATCACTTTAGCCTCAGATCTTTAGAGGAAGAAATAAGAAATGTTTCCAAAGTCACTCAGAATCCTCACTCACACTTTTATCACTACCTGTTTAGACTGTTGTGATTCTCTGTACCTTTCAGAAACGACTGTAAAGTTGTGACATGAGATTTTCTTTGGTTTTATGTTCCATGCAGATCACTAAGGTCTTCCACTACCTTTCTTTTAGATGTCTTTTCAGTGTTTTTTGTTGTTGTGCTTTTTTAATCCTGTGTGAATCACTTTTAAGTATGTTATCTATATGTTATATCAATAAAGTTGAATTGAAAAACATTTTAGAGCCAAGTTTAACCTGTTGCTGCCCAGAGGGACCACCTGTCCTGCAGAGTCTGTCAGTCTTCATGTGTCAGGACAGAGTGAAGCAGCTCCACGGTTTCTGCACCGGCCTTCACTCACACTCACCTGCTCACCTGAGTGATTATCTGCTTTAATCTGAACCATGCTCTGAAACTTCATGGTCTGCACCCGCACTGACAACTTGTCGCTGATTGGTTGGTGGTAATTCCCTTGAGCCAATCACTTCCTCTCCTGCCTCCTGACCAAACAGACCTCAGTGACTCTGACTGTTGGTGGGTTGAAGAGCTGAGCAGCTGCTGATCTCCTGCAGGAACAGAAACCATCCAGTGAGCAGCAGCTCTGTGGTGAAGCAGCTCAGTGATGACAGAGGTTCAGACAGCCACTTACAAGAGGAGCATCTCTGAACACAGCTCATGATGAAGCTTGAAGTGGACGGATTCCAGTGGCAGAAGACTCAGCAGGTCACAAAGAGCTCAAAGTTCATATGAAAGGACTGGAACAGGAAGGTGAGGCACACAGGTGGAGACAGGAAGAAACAGGCTCCAGCAGGACAGTTACTGTGTCTGTTTAACTTCAGAACTGTGAGGCTTCCAGATCAGTCATAGGATCTCTTCCCTGACGGTTTACGTTACCAGATGGATTTCAGAGCTGTTTAATTCAATTCAATTCAATTCAATTTTATTTGTATAGCGCCAAATCATAATATACATTATCTCAAGGCACTTTACAGGGTAAGGTCAAGACCTTACTTTGTTACAGAGAAAAACCCAACAGTTCCCACAATGAGCAAGCGCTTGGCGACAGGGGGGAGGAAAAACTCCCTTTTAACAGGAAGAAACCTCCAACAGAACTGGGCTCAGGGTGGGCGGCCGTCTGCCTCGACCGGTTGGGTTTAGGAGAAGATAGAAAGAGGGGGAGGGGGGGGGGGGAGAAGAGAGAGAGAGAGAGACCAGGAACAGCTGTGTAGGTAATGGTGTTATCAATAATAATGACAGGTAACAGTGGTTAATGGTAAAGATGAGTAGTGGTGGATCTGGATCCTGCTGCTCCTGAGGCAGAGATACCTGCAGAATGAGGACAGAGAGAGGGAGAGAGAGGAGAAGCACAAACTACAGGAGAGAAAAAGAAACAAAGTTAATGGCATGAAGTCATCGAGAGAGAGAGAGGGGGAGAGAGACAGAAATAGGGAGAGAGTGCCCAGTGAATCATGGGAATCCCCCAGCAGTCTAGCTCTATAGCAGCATAGCTAAGGGATGGGTCAGGACATACCTGAGCCAGCCCTAACTATAAGCTTTACTAAACAAGACAGTTTTAAGCTTGATCTTAAAGGTAGAGAGGGTGTCTGCCTCCCGAACCCACACTGGGAGCTGGTTCCACAGGAGAGGAGCCTGATAGCTGAAGGCTCTGCCCCCCGTTCTATTCTTACTAACTCTGGGAACCACAAGTTGACCTGCATTTAGAGAGCGAAGTGTCCTATTGGGAAAATAGGGAACTATAAGCTCTCCAAGGTACGATGGTGCCTGACCATTAATGGCTTTGTAGGTGAGGAGGAGGATTTTAAATTCGATTCTGGATTTAACAGGGAGCCAATGCAGAGAGGCTAACACAGGAGAGATGTGATCCCGTTTCCTAGTTCCTGTCAGTACTCGTGCTGCCGCATTCTGGATCAATTGGAGGCTTTTTACTGAATTTTTGGGACATCCTGACAATAAAGAGTTACAGTAGTCTAGTCTTCTATCATAGACTGTCCCTTTGCTGCAAAGAAACTACAGGTATTAAATAAATATGGTGCACTAAAGTACAATATCATACTTCAAGTAGAAGTAGAAACATGAAACAGGTATGCCGACAGTCCCTTAAAACTATATGTTTGCTAAATTTACTCAGTTTACAGCACTGGAAATTAAATATTTAATTGAACTTTATATTCATGAATAAGAGGTTTATTTGTCCAGTTACTTTCGGCCCTTCTAATCATCACATCTGTGTCTATGAAGAAATAAAATTTCTACACCGTTCGTCTGATGTGCATGTCAACACATCACACCTCCCACTGAAACACAAGTCAGCACTTCAACCTTGTTGTCACTGTTTTCTCTTCCAGTTCAGAGACGACACTGCTCCTGCTGCTACTTCCTGACTGCTCAGTCTCTACTTACAGTCTTTTTCCTGCAGCTTCCTCAAGGTCAGGCCCTTATCAGCTATCAATGCATCATCAACAAATACACAAATACAGACTGAATGTATCTGGTGGCAATTTTCTACATAACTTCAACACAACTTTCTGGACTCTGAAGTTATTAAGCTGTAACCTGAGATAAAAACAAAAACTCCAGAAAAGCTATATAGGCCCGGGAACCCAGCCATGGTTTTATAGCTCATCCAGCGTCTTCAGGTTGCAGATGATGATGACTCATCTTGCAGGGTCTTCCTGAGAGAGAGCTGCTTCTGTCAGCCGGCCCAGCCTCGGCCAGGTTCCTTAGAGAGCTCAGGCTGCAGTGAAGCCACGACTGTGGCTCAAGGCAGTTAGTGGACAAAGCACCTCATTTCATAATGGATGATCAAAACTCTTGGCTGTGCATGTATGACAACTGATCACTCCTTTATCTGCTTCATCAGAGGTGGCCTGGCTGCCGCGGTTCACAAAGACACAAAGATTAAAGTTCAGCTTTTAGAGAAAGAAAAAAAAGAAAAAACAGACACTGAAAGAGAGCACTGAGTTTTGGAATATAATCAGACAAGCCAAATGATGGGCTGGAAGTCTAAATGTTGTCCTCATTCAATCACTTTTCTTTGTAGATGAATGATGTGGGAAAATATAAGTTACAGAGTAAAGACGTGTGAGTGTAATAAGAAAATACAAACAGACACATTCATTCTTGGGAGAAAACATGTAATAATTATCCACAAGGAACTGGAGTGTGAAGTTACAAATCAAAAAAACAAAAAAACTATTGGATTCTTAATTGAGTCACTGCAAAAATATTTTCTAGGCTGTTGCTAAAATACCCAGCATTCTGAGACACAGGACCAAAATATTCCCTTGTATGATCTGAACAGCAGCCAACCCCAGTTACAACTGGCCCACAGGTATAGTGGATACAGAGATTCTGTATATATTAAAAACATTTCACTATAATAGCTTACCATTACATTCATAAATTACATTATTCATTGCTCACATAAAATAATGGTTTACATAAGGAGGAATGTCAAAAATAAAAATGCTCACTTAGTCAAAATTTTGATCCAAATAAAAATGACTCAACTTAAATATTATATCAACAATTATGAGATACTAGGTAAAAGTCATTTGAGTCAAAAATTATAATAATAATAAGGAGTTAAACTTGGTGAAGTATGAGATTTAAATAGTCAAAATGATGGTGGTACTAAGTAATAAGCTGTTGATGTAAAAGAACAATTTATGATGCTGGATCAAACTGAGAGATGACTTGATGATAATGTAACACCAAGTTATGAGACACCAAGTCAAACATTTGTGTCTGGAGCAGAAATATAACTTTCAAATTAAAATATCACCAAGTAAAGATAATGACTTGTGAAAAAATTGTAACGCTACGTCAATGAGAAAATAACAAAAAAAAAGAGAGAATAAATACTGACTTAATATTTTCCCAAAAGAAATCATTAGTAGCTTATGAATTTGGCATAAAAAAAGAATTCCTTTGGCATGACGCTGACTTAAAAAAGTCAGTCAATTTTAACTAAGTGTCTCAATCATGACTCAGTATCTCACTAGTTTGACTTGAAAATTTTTTTTAAATCTAATATCTCATAATTTTGAGTCACCTTGAGTTTAAAAGAAAAAAAAAAACATGCCAAACGTTTCATCTGATTTTTTTTCCTTTCCCTGGCAGAAATGGGCTCCATACCATAAATCTGAAGTTCAAATAAAGAAAAACAGGCACAAATCACATAAAATGCAGTTACAAAATATATAGTACAGTACAGTGTGTGGTCTTTAGGCACAGGTGGTGTCTCTTCCTCCACCCTCCGTCTCCACTGCCAGTCTTCATGCTGCTCCGAGCGCACTCCTGCTAAGAGCCCTTTGGCGTCTCTCTACGAGGGGCCGATGTGAGCTTAGAGTCAGGGGGGAGGTCAGTCAGTGAGGGGAGGGGCCAGGGGACAGTAGTGGTCATGGCTACAGGACTGCAGAACGCTTCATACACATGGATAAGTCAGTTCTCTGTGAGGAGACACAACAGAAAGACAGTACGACACATCACTGTGTGTTGACTCCACAGCTGTCAGCGACACAGCTGTTAGACACATGTGCGACCTCTCACCTGGATACAAGTTAATAAGAGCAGAGCTCATGTGCCAGCACAGCCATGAGCTAAAAGAGGCGAACAGCTCTGGAGAACTGAGGGGAGCAGCACAGTTGGTGATCAGTCTCCATGGAAACATCACTACATGCATTTTAAAATCCTCCTTCTTGTCTATAAAGCACTAAACGGTCCTGGGCTCAGACACATCTCAGCTCTACTTATACGATGTGAAGCGTCAGACCCTCGGGTGATCTGGAACAGGTTCACTCACTGTTCCAAGAATCAGAACCAAGCAGAGTGAAGCAGCTTTGAGTGTCTCTGCTCCTCACCTGTGGAACAAGCTTCCTGAACACCTGAGATCTGCTGTCAGCTCATTTCCATCAGAGCTAAAACATCTGTTTGCTGCAGCTCACCAATAAATTACACACGCCACATCTGTTTAATCTTGTGCCGTGTTTTCAACATCTTCTATCACTGCAGCTCTTCATTTAAAATGGTGTAAGTTTCTTACCTGATTTTATGTAATTGTCACGTGACTTATCAAAATGTTTTTATTTATTCTAATTATTTTTTAAATGCTATTTCAATGTCTTCTTCACGTTCTGTTTTAATATATGTCCGTGCCTCTGTGAAGCACTTTGAATTGCCTTGTGTCTAAATAAACTTGCTTTGCCCATGAGCAACACCGTTCATATTACACACAGCTTCCATCACCATGGCTACAGCTTTAAGATGGACTGTGTCCATGTTCACCTTCACATTTTGAGTTTGACCAAAATGGATTTTTGGGGGGAAACAGGAGCCCCGTACATAACATGTAGGAGTTCTTGTAGCTAAAATGTTCTGACTTATAAATATTGTTCAGGCCAAAATTCAAGGTCAGACTCTTTCCAGTCACTACTTTCCATCACAATTAAAACAAAATGAATAATAATTGGCTGATCAGGCCCAATTATATCTGACCCCAAAGACCATCTCTGAAGACACACAGGTTCCACATCTGCTGGTGGTCACAGCTGAGGTATGATGCAGCTTCAAACTCTGGCAAAAGCTGGTAAGTGAAGCTTGAGTTAATATTTCTAGTGAATATTTATCACTAGTATTAAACATTTGGCCTGATGGGGTATCTATAAAAAGATTTTCAGAACATTCAGTTCAGAAAGTGTCAGTGCAGCCCCTCCTCATATTTAAAAGGAGCTGAGAGCAGTGTTTGTAGCATCTATGATCAAGGACAGAGCCTCAGAGGGAGCAGTGAGCGGCTGATACTCACATCTGGTCACCTTCCAGTCACCTCTGGATCTCCTGAAGGACTCCTGGAAGGAAACACAGCATCACGGTGGTCAAGCACTCTACACGTCATATGAGACCTGCAGCCACTGTTGAGTCACATCAGGACACAGCTGGCTGCGTTCACAGGGGGGTTGTACAAACAAACAAGGTGTGTGTGTAACAACAGGCAGACAGCACATCATCAGCAGCTCATCAAACAGAACACTGCATCTGGACGTGTAGTGTTCCCTCAGCCGATGGCACGTGCATGTTTGACGATGCTGAGCCTCTGAAAGACACGTTACCTGCGTCCTCACTGTCTCGTCTGGCGTCTCTACAAGAACGGAGGTGACAGAAACTCCTGAGCGCTGTCAGACATGAAGACTTTCCACAGTCAAATGAACAGACTCAGAGAGTGGGCACCCATGAGCAGGTGAAGCTCCGTCATGCAGCGGCCTGCGTTGGGTGGAGGTGCCTGAATGAAGAGGAACCTCGACCAAATGGCGAGGCTCCACCAGGTAGCGGGTGGGGACAAGGAGAACCGGTCAAACTCAGATGGAGAGATCAGGTAGAAGCCTGGAGGAAGATGCAGGAGGTTTCTGAGAGGTGCAATCAAAACCCAGTGAGCATTTAGTGAAATCATGATGATGAACATCTTTTTTAGAAGAACAACTGGTGCAAAAACACTCTGTATTCTTATTGTTAAGACGGGATTACAGCAAGTAGACTGCACCGGGTCGAGGCTCATTTAAGACGCTGTGGCCCCACAGTTGTCCCCACTACTTTCCATCTGAGCTACTGACATCAATACTCTAATCACAGTTCAACAAACAGTGTTTCGGAGCCACACTCTGCTGACTGTGTTGGTCAGTTGTGCTGACTTGTTGTCCACACTGTGACAGTGGGGTTGTGAGATCCTGTGGATGATGTGGTGAAGTGTGTTACCAAGAGGTTGGACGTGTGTGTGTGGCTCTTTAATTTCAGACAGCCGCTCTCTTTGTCGTCAGCGGTGAACTCAGCTGATGAGCCACACTGGTTGTGTACTGGTTGACTGGGATCAACAACACTCAGACCAGTTCATTTAGTTTGTCCACTGGCGGAAAGAAGCTTCCAGGGACAGATGTGTGATGAAGATAAACCTCATCATCAGTCTGACTTTGACTCACTCCTCCTGTGGTTTCATGGCTCTTTGCAAACAACAAAAACGCTGCATCGCTGCCACCATGTGGACAAACAAGGTCATTTCATGTCCCATCACATTCCATTCCAAGGGAACTGACTGAGCTTCATGTTAAAATGCATCCACCAACGAAGAAGAACACAACACATGGACGACAAGAGATGCAACAAGAAGGACAATAAACACCTGTCCACCATTAAAGCTCCTCTGACTTCATCCTCCCTCATAGCACTGAGCACTGCTGCAGACCCCCACCCTTCACTCACCTGATGGAGAGATGATGGATGGATGACAGCTGTTGCTAGGAAACCTCAGCTACATGAAGTCAGGTCAGTGGTTGCTGAGATGAATCAGTTTGTGGTTATAATGAGACTCGTTAGTGAAACAATGAGACAGGTTAGTGATGTATGAGATAACGTGACGTGTTGTTTCAACAGTTTGTTCATTGATCTGTTTGTTCATTGATTAAACTGTATACATGGTGTGAAAGAAGGTGTTTCCATGACTAATTTCTTACATTAGCATTTGATTATGTTCTGACCTGCTATCGTATGGCTGAGAAAAAAACTGGCCTGAGGCCAAACTTGGTGACCCCTGCTCTAAGGTCAAGATGATGGCTGGACGCTGTAGAGGAAATCTACTCTGTGGAAAAAGAGACTGTTTACCTGAGAGCTAGAGCTGGAGTTCATTCAATTACAGATCCCAATCTTATCAGACAGGAAATAAACCAAAGTCTAAGACTCCAGACCATGTTCAACAACTGTCATACAACACACACACACACACACAAACACACACACACACACACACACACACACACACACACACACAGTCATGTGACTTCTTGTACCTGCAGAGGGGAGGAGCAGCTGAAGGTGCAAAGTGCAGGTGAGCTCAGACTCCATTTGAAGTGAACGGAGCAGAAGGAGGGAAACTGAAGGCTGAGGCAGGTGAGTGTTAACACAACATTATTATTATTTTACTGTCAAAGTCTCTGAGTCAGTTTGTCCCTGTGGACTGTGGAGGGAAGAAGAGTCACAGTGGACTTCTGTCCACACAGAGACACTGAGAGACAAACGTGTGTGTGTGTGTGTGTGTGTTTCTGGGTGTGTCTCTTGAGCAGCTTGTTTGTCCTGACTCTTGTGTGTGTGAGCTCACAGTGGAGAGTAGTAAGCACTTCTCATCAAACTTTTGACAGGTCTATACCCCTTTTTTCCCCACGCATGCACCCAACCCCTTTTTTCCCCCCTAGTTTCCCATATGTTCAACTTAAGAAGTCATCTCACCCCCCACAACCAACTAATTTCATGTCACCTGTGTTCCTCTCATCCTGTGACCCAATCTTGGGGTGATCATTAGTTTACCATATGGACAACGAGTATAAATACACTGTCATCCTGAGCTGTTGTATGATCGAGCAGACCCAAGACGTACGACTCAAAACTCAGCACGATGGCTAGCGGTAAAAAGACTTTGCGTTTCTACACAAGTTGCTTCTTTTTACAACATTTAAAAATATTAAATGAAAGATCTGTGTATTTTTAGCATTTACCGTTTCCGCAGATGTCCACCCAACACCACAGATTTCTTGTAACATTAGTTTCCCATATGTTCAACTTAAGAAGTCATCTCACCCCCACAACCAACTAATTGCACGTGTCTGTATTTTCCCAGAACTCATCCCCGTACTATTACTACTCTCTGGGAAAGAGGTGTGTAATTTTCCCACACTCGCTTCTTACAGAGCTTAGATAGCAATAGAGAGTGCACTCACCATGTCGGTCGATCGCACAGTGTCACTTATTAGTGAAACGGCAGTAACCATTATACAAGAGTCAGGCATAGATGGTTCCAGAAAAAGTATGGTGTTTTCCTCCGCTCACCCTGCGTCTGCATGAGGAATGGTCTTTAGAACCCTCTGGGCAGTGTGGTAGCTGGGGATATATGTTCAGGTACCAGACCGGGGAACTGTGTCTCTATCAGCGAAGTGAAGGTGACACACTGTGGGACCTGCTGGATCTAGCCACATTATCATGTTGGTTCTTCCGCATCAGTTAGAGAATAAAGAAGAGTCAAAGAAAGATGGAGCCTGTCTTGGATCTTTTCAATTCCGAATGCAGTGTTTTCCAGACTTTGTTGGTTTTACCGGCTGAAGTTTGGAGTGAAAAGTTGGAGGAGATCAGTGATACAATCACTTCACTCTTTCACAGTTGCCGTATCTGGGATAATTCTCTGGTGAAAAAAGACCCTCCCACTAAAATACAAACCACACCTGCGCCCCTCCCACGCAAAGATAAACCATGCTGACTTTGACAGTGTCAGAGATCTGGTAGAGGGTTACCTGCGTGATTCTGGTGAGAGTGTGATTGAGATCCCACAGCACAACATTAGTCGCGATAAAAAGAGCTTTGTCTTGAAAAACACATTTCAGAAAAAGTTCAGAGTGGTGTATGACAAAAGACCTCTCTTTGCTGATGGTGCAACTTTGCCTTTTGGATATTGAGTTTGGTTTTTTTGTCTTGTTTTGTTTTATTTTGTTTTGTTTTGTTTTAAAAATGTCACACCAGAATGTAATGGAGGAAGTTGATTTTGAACTTGGTTTATATTTCCTTTCTCATGTTTGATTGTAGGACCTAGCGGGTGTGGGAAAACCTATTTTGTAAAAAATGTACTTGAAAACTGTGAACATGTCATGAATATTGTACCTGAAAATATTGTGTGGATTTATACTTCCTTTCAAGCTACGTACGCTGAGTTGCAAAGGTTGAATAAAAAGATTAAATTTGTTGAAGGATTGCCAGATTCTTTTGACAATGAAAACCTGTTTCCTCCTGATCTCAAAAACATTTGATCATTTTGGATGATGTTATTTTCCAAGCCTCTGATCATCCCGATGTAGTTAAAATCTTTACTCAGTATCGGCATCACAAAAACATGAGCGTCATGATGTTGACTCAAAATGTATTTCATCAGGGTAAACACAGTCGCACCGTTAGTTTGAACAACAATTATTTGGTGCTGTTTAAAAATCCTCGAGTCAAACTACAAATAAATATATTAGCCCGTCAAATCTTTCCATCTCAAAAGGCATTTTTTTAGAGAGCTTTGAAGACGCCACCAGAGATCCTCACGGGTATTAAATAGTAGACCGTACACCCATCTGTCCAGAACGATACAGATTGAGGAGCGGTGTACTTCCTCACCAGTGGCTGACTGTCTATGAGATCATTGTCATCATGTTGGTACGTTTAAAAAGAAACGCTCCTTTACTTTCGGCTTTATACCACGCCACACCCAAGAAACGTAAAGGTATTCTTATTCACAGCTCTCCAGACTTTATTCAAGCTTTGTGTGAGATTGCATTTTGAAGGGAAACATCCCTTTATCACCTTCTCAATTCAAAAAACTGAAGAAGCAGAAAGAAATTATCAGACTGTTGGCGGACAAGAAAACAACTTTAAAACGCAAACATCAGGTTTTAAAGAATCAGTCGGGCGGATTCATTTTACCCCTGCTAGCCGCCGTCGTACCTATGATCGGGGATCTTATCGGGGGACTCGCTAGAAGATAATACGTGAGATGATGTCTTTGAGGAAGACGCAGAAAATGTTTCTCGTCTCACCTCATCAACTAAACCGTATGACTCAACCACCAGCCACCATCAGAGAAACCGCAGAGGATGATTTGGATGTCAAAATGAGGGCCGTACTAGATGAGCCGGGGTTGACTCCGGACGAAAAAATTAAAAAGTACAACTCTTTACTGCAAAGGTATTTAACTTTGATGAAGCAGGGTAAGAGAGATGGGTGGCGTGTAACCCTAACTCTTCAGAGGGGACATCCAGACGAGCAGGTCGATGAGACCGAACTCTCAAATCAACAAAGCGCTCAGGTATCATCTCAGGCGTCGGATGATGCTGACCATGTGCTCGCTGAAGTTTTGAAAAGCTTCACTCCACGAGATCACAGCAACACCGAATACATCTTAAAAAAAATATCCGAGAGCGATAAAGGTTGGAATGCAAAGGGGGAATTTGTTTAAAAGGGTCAAGTTGTGAAGGGGTCTCATATGACTGATTTATTGAAACACTTATCACGCTCATATAAATCATCCCGAACCGCGCCACTGACGTGTTGGTCAAAATTTTTGAATACTCTGGCTGATTTGAACGTCCCTTCAAATCAGCCAAGCTCGTGACCAGTACCGCTCCCTCATGATGGGTATGGATGATGAACAAAATGTCATGTTTGAAAAAGACACACCTCGCACAAGACATGGAAAGATGAAGAAACAAATTACTCTGTCACCGTGTTGGATCAATATTTCACCATAAATAAATGTAACACACAACTTTGTCATTCATCAATAAAGTGTTTATTGAGCATTTTTTTTGCGTACAGTCTTTTTTTTTCAATCAGCAATTACAGCAAACTATAAAAGTTTCATATAACATTTATCCGTAACAGTCTTTAAACTTCTGTAGAGAACAGTTCCACTGTTTCGGCACGATGCAGATTTTATTTTTTGAGATGGTGTTTTCTCACAAAGTCGTACACCATATGATCATTTTTTATCACATCGTCGCTGTACAAAGACAGTACTTGGTGGTAAGATAATCCGCAGGCCCGATGACAGAGATAAGAGAGAGGATAGATACACTTCTCATCAAACTTTTGACAGCTCTGACCTTTCACCTAATTTGCATAGGGGGAGGGGTTTGACCCCCTCATGCATTTACATCTAATTTAAAAAACGTCGTCATCTTTGAGCCCCCCTTTTTCCCCCATGCTTGCGCATAAATTACTCAGAGTCTAGACTTTTGTCACAAAACTATAGAGAACTATAGAGTCGGTGTATTTTCATGAGGAGAGCCGTACTCACCACAATTCATTCAACCCTCACATACAAAGAGTTTCTCAAAATCATGGTCAAAAAACACTTTAAGACTTCATCTCACAACCATGTGTATCTAATTTTCTGTTTCTTATAAACTTGACCTGATCCAACCTTAGGATGATAGATAGCTTTCCATATGACAGCTTTTTTTGGCTGAAAAACTTTTTTTAAACTATAGAAAACTATAGAAAACTACAATACATTCAACCCTCACATACAAAGAGTTTCTCAAAATCATGGTCAAAAAACACTTTAAGACTTCATCTCACATGCATATAGATCTAATTTAAAAAACGTCGTCATCTTTGAGCCCCCTTTTTCCCATGCATGCGCATAAATTACTCAGAGAGACTTTTGTCACAAAACTATAGAAAACTATAGTCGGTGTATTTTCATGAGGAGAGCCGTACTCACCACAATTCATTCAACCCTCACATACAAAGAGTTTCTCAAGATCATGGTCAAAAAACACTTTAAGACGTCATCTCACAACCATGTGTATCTAATTTTCTGTTTCTTATAAACTTGACCTGATCCAACCTTAGGGTGATAGATAGCTTTCCATATGACAGCTTTTTTTGGCTGAAAAACTTTTTTTAAACTATAGAAAACTATAGAAAACTACAATTCATTCAACCCTCACATACAAAGAGTTTCTCAAGATCATGGTCAAAAAACACTTTAAGACGTCATCTCACAACCATGTGTATCTAATTTTCTGTTTCTTATAAACTTGACCTGATCCAACCTTAGGATGATAGATAGCTTTCCATATGAACCCAGCTTTTTTTTTTTGACTGAAAAACTTTTTTAAACAAAACCCAATTATTTTCTGGTGGGAAAACTAGACAACAAACTAAACAAAAGACACAGAGTAATTGTGTTCAATATAAGAAGTACGGGTATAAATACACCGTCATCCTGAGCGGCTGTATGACGGAGCAGGCCCGGGACGTACGACTCAAAACTCAGCATGATGGCTCGCGGTAAGAAGACTTTGCGTTTCTACACACGTTGCTTCTTATTTTTTTATAACATTTAAAAATATTAAACGAAAGATCTGTGTATTTTAGCATATACCGTCTCCGTAGATGTCCACCCAGCACCGCAGTTTTCTGGTAAGTATTTACTATATTTACCGTATTTTTATGTATTCTATTCAATGTCTAAACATTGGACTGTGTTTTTTTAATCAGAATTATCCATCTTTTAAAGTCACAGCCGCAGATTTGGAAGGAATCAACTTTTCACAATCACATTTTGGTAAGGTTTGTCTTTTTAAAATTTAAAACTCACACTGCAGCCGTTTCTGTGTTATAATAACAGTTTCAACAAAACATACTGAGGTTCAGCTGAAACATATACTTACAGATTTTACCGACGGTCTGAACGACGTACGGGACCTCGACGGCAGTTTCACGGAGGTTTTACATGAAATCCAAGCGGCTGAGGATTCTGCGTTGAACCGGTCAGAGGCCGCGTCTCCTCCTCCACCTGCCCCGACCAACACCACCCCTCCGGCGGGTGAAGAGCGCATCAACACTCCGATAGCTCCGGTGCCGGCTGGGGCGTGGAATCCGGCCGTCTTCCACGGGGATATCGACGAGATCCTAGCGGGGGATTCGCCGGTCCGACCCCGGGGGAAAAGTAAAAAGAAGACCCAGCAGAGCGATTCGGCGGTACGTCCTGGGTTAACCGGCCGACCAAAAGCGATCCGTCCGCGTAAAAATAAAAGGCAGATCCAGCAGGTCCCACCGGCGCAAGGATCCGACGGGGCACAGGAGATATCAGGTAATCTTGACCATTTTTTAAACCTCCTTTGTTTTTAATGTGATCTATACGTGGAACGAAGTCAACTCTTCGCGCTTCAGCGTTCAAATGAAAATACAACTTCCTGGTGTTTGGTCGCACGGTGATGACGATGATGACGTAACATGTTCTCATAGGTCCTTATCGAGTATATATATATTGTGCATACACAGTTGTAAACACAGACTGCTTCATTGTTAACTGGAAGCAGGTTGAAATGCATTTTGCATGGTGTGGATTTTTTTATTCATTCAATTTTCCAGTCTAGGGTAAATAAAGTGAATTCTGAAACTAAAACTTTGTGTCTAATTAAAATGTTTGTTTCAAAAAAAGTAAAAAGTTTATTGTTAATGATGCTAACCCATTAAATTTGTTATACCCAAACAGACTCTCAGCCTATGGTCTCAACACCCCTGAGGACCCAGACACCACCTTGGGTAGTCCTCCCATCTCCTATCAGACGACAAACAGCACCTGTGACACCTGTTTTTTCATGTCCTCCCAGAGGACAGAAACCTCACACTTCTTCTTCTTCTGCGAGGGTTACCACTACAAACGCCATTGAGAAGGCTCCGGCGAGACCCCACAAAAGGCGTAAAATACAACGTGTCAGATCGACGATTGTCCGCAAACTCTTTGCGGATGCTATCAATCATTCACCAGGACCGATAGTGGGAAGAGGAGGAACGGGAAGAACCCAAAGAGGCGCCCGAAACCAGCAACTGGAAACGCTCCAGATGGTTACCCAAGTAATGCATTCTATCATTTCATCCTTCACGGCCATTTGTGAAAAAATGTTGTAATTTTAATACGTATGTATATTTGTATGACATTTTTTTTATTTTAAAAGATGAATAGAGAATTTGATTCCGACTCTTTATCTTGTTCACCCTCACCCCAAGTCCCTCTTGAAATTGAGTTAGCTGTAGAGCAATTGCGTCATATTCCAACACCCTCTTCTGTCCACCAAGTCCCTCTCGACCTGCAAATAGCTGTAGATCAATTACGTTTTATCCCTATACCCGACAATGTTGAGGTGCAAAATAACTCGCCTGTAGAACCACAAAATCCTTTCCAAACCTTAGAAAACACATTCCAAAGATTAAATCAAAACAACGAGGACGCCTTCCACAACATAGAAAGCATACTCCAAAATCTAAATCAGACAAACATATCAGCTCTCAGCTCATCAAATGAACCTCAAAATGAACAAAATGAGTCTCAGCCACAATCACAGCCGCAGCCTCACCAGGGGGGTGAAGGGTTGGAGCAGAGACACACTCCTGCTGAAGAGCAGGAGGAGGAGGGGTATAGAGGGGGCAGAGAGACAGAAACAGCCTCTTATGATCGGTTTAACACTCTAGTCATGAGACACACATTTACAGTTCCTCGACCCGGCAATGTACCCGATATTGCCGCATTTTATCGAAACGTGATAGGGGTAATTAGGGAATTAGCCAACGAGGTAGAATCGCAAGCTAGTCGCAATGATGTTATTCAGTTGGAGGTGGTAGGTGAAAATGTGCGTGATTATGTTTCAGTCACCAACAACGACCGAGGCAGAAATATTCTTCCAGCTTTTGAAGGTTTGCTCGATCGTATAGTACAGTCAAACAATAACATAGCCGCTGACGAAGATGTAGAATTAATTGTTCACATAGTGCGGAACCCTACGGGCGGTGCCAAACGTAAGATGGAGAAAACTTTAGATTGTGAAATTCTCAAAAAGAAAAGACCCCATCTCTATTTTGCAGATGACAGGAACGATCAGCTCTGCTTTGCCGTCAGCCTGTCTCATGTTATCCATCCAGATTTCACAGATAGCCAGTGTGATAGTCTGGGTAGGGAGTTGCAGCGTCAGGCTGGTTTAAATGATCAGACGCCCGTCACTTTCAATGACATAGCCAAATTTGAGGAGATCTTGAAGCGCAAAATTGTAGTGTTTTACAGAACATCTCATAACGAACCCCTCTCGCATTTTGCAACAGACTTCCCCGATCGTTCCAAACCTCTGTTTTTATTCCTATTGCAAAATCATTACTACGGGATTAAAAACCTCAAAGCCTTTATGGGCGCAAAGTTTATCTGTAATTATTGTTACAAGGGTTTATGTAACCCCTATGTGCACAGCTGTAAGGGCTACTGTCAAGTCTGCATCGACCCCATCTGCTCTACACAAGAGCTCAAACCCATAAAATGCTCAGATTGTCACAGGACGTGTCGTTCACTCTCCTGTTTTGCTCGACACAAAGAGGCTAAGCCATGTCCTATGAACAAACAGGCTTTTAGTTTTTGTGATCAAGTAAAAAAATGCAAACTATGCAATCTGTGCTACTACGTTAATATGACCACAGGCAAGGCCGAGCATCGTTGTGGCGCATCTAGATGTAGAATCTGCGGTGAAACATTACCGGCTGGTTCTGAAACAGACGATCACCTGTGTTACATTCAACCCGTCGCCAGTGAGACCAAACACCTCGGTTTGGTTTTTTATGACTTTGAAACATTTGTCAACGAGAACAACGAACACATCCCCTTTCTAGTGTATGCAAAAACATTAAAAGGTGAAGAGAAGGTGTTTTACGGTCTGGACTGTGTTAAACGCTTTCTCCTGTATTTCAGGAGGAATCAGTACCGGGGAAATGTTTTTATTGCGCATAACGCTCGCGGATTTGACAGCTACCTAGTTTTAAAAGGTATATTGAAAGAGAAAGCATCGCCACAAAACATTCTCATGACAGGTTGTAAAATCCTCAGTTTTGAGGAACCCGATTATCAACTCAAGTTCATAGATTCCCTTTCTTTCCTGCCCATGCGTCTTAACGCCATGCCCAAGGCTTTGGGCTTCAGCGATCAGACCAAGGGGTATTTTCCGCACAGATTCAGCTCAGAAAAGCACCTCAGGTATGTAGGACCCTATCCTCCGCCGTCTGATTACGGTGTAGACCGCATGACGACGCGCGAGCAGGAGGAGTTTTACAGCTGGTACAGTAAAGCCAGTCAGGAAGTCTTTGACTTTAGGAAGGAAGCTTTGCATTACTGTAAGAATGACGTTGATATTCTCAACACAGGGTGTGTTAAATTCAGGGAGCAGTATCTCAGTGAGACAGGCGTGGACCCTTTCCGCACTATTACCATAGCATCAGCCTGCATGAAGGTGTTTCTCACCAATTACTTGCAACCTAAAACCCTCGCCATACCGTGCCCTGACAACTACGCCCAGCGGTGTAAAAGATTCTCAAACGAATCCATCAGGTGGTTAGAGTGGGTGATGCACAAGGAAAAAATCTTTATCCAGCATGCTCTCAACATGGGTGAAAAACAGATTGGTCGCTATTTTGTAGACGGTTACGCAGAGATTGACGGTGTAAAATATGCGTGGGAGTTTCACGGATGTTTTTATCACGGTTGTCCTGATTGTTTTAATCCTACAAATACTTGTCCGATGAGGGGTTTGACCTTTGGGGAACTGCATGCAAAAAGTGAGGAGAGAGTGCAGATGTTACAGTCTGAACACAACCTCCGCGTCATTGTGGTGAGAGAACACATGTGGAATGAAATGAAAAAATCGAGCCATGTAGTAAACTTTCTCCAGCATTTCAACTTCCCAGAACCTCTCA